>NC_080387.1:42899477-44099477 GCF_028751815.1 Salvia miltiorrhiza
CTTTTCAATTTTTCCACCTCCGCGACACTAAGGCGGGATGGAGGAATACGTTTGGGGGGTAGGCGGGGCTTTTTCCCTTTTTTCTTAGGTGGAGAAGGAGGGGGTGTAGTTTGAGATTCATCAGAAACAGAAGGGGAGGGAAGATTTTCAAGATCTTGCTGCGACGGGGAGGAAGATGAAGGGTCTTGGGCAGAAGGAGAGGGCGAACGAGAGGGTTGAGGGGCGGAGGTGCAGGCCATGATGGGAGATGTTAACCCTAGGGTTTCTAGCACGCTCAATCAGAGCACCAACAGTTATACCACTACACTACGATTAAACACAAAATTGCAGTGAAGAGGATACGCGAGTTACCTAGACCGGAGAAAGATGGACGGTAAAACCTGGAGCGGAAAGGTCGCGGGAGAATGCCGGAACAGTGAGGAAATCGCCGGAAAATGCAGAAAATTCGCATCGGAAAACTTGGAGAAGAAGAATAGGGAAAAAAGGGGAGTTCGAATCGGCTAAGTAAGATTGTACGCGGGTAACCACCAGCACGCGGGATGAACGGCACGTGGCATACGGAAGAAATCAACGGATGAGAATTTTTACGGAAAGGCGAAAGGACGCGAAGGTTAAAAAGTAACCTCGGGGTACGGGGAAAATACTGTAGACTGGGCAGACATTTAATGTGGATGACGTCATCCACGCGGGCGAGTCCTCTGACTAGTTGCATCTCTCCAGAGTGAACTAGCCAGACCAGGGGGTGGGAGTAACAAAAACGCCAGAGAACAATTTACAGGGCTTCTTTTTATTCTCTCATAATGTCAAAATGCTTATGTCTTTATGATTTACAGGGGCCAAGGAAAATAACAAAGCTTTGATGCTGATAACACACCACTGGTTGAACGCGAAGAATACCCGGTTCAACCAGACTAGAGGGGGGAGTGGTTGGTGAGGAGCAATATATGCAGAGTAGGGAGAGAGTACAAATCAGAGGAACCACTCTCATCAGAGGAGCCGTATGGGTCAGAAGAACCATTTATACCAGAAGGATTTCATCCATCAGAGGAATGACTCTAGCCAGAGGAGTCATCCGCACCAGAGAAGTCATTCTTGACAGAGGAGCCCTCTCCTCCAGAGAAATCATCCGCGCCGGAAAGGTCACCATCGTCAGGGAGGTCATCGTCATCAGAAAAGTCAACTCCATCAGAGAAGTCACTACCGCCAGAGGAGACGCCCTTGCCAGAGAAGACGTGTTTACCAGAGGAGTTCTTCATGACAGAGAAGACGTGTTTATCAGAGGAGTTCTTCATGACAGAGAAGACGTGTTTACCAGAGGAGTCCCTCATGCCAGAGATGTCAATATCACCAGAGAAGACGCCTTCGCCAGAGAAGACATTTCCATCAGAGGAGCCAATAAACGCGCGGGAAGGTCTCCCGCGTATTATCGAAATTACCAACGTACCCTTCCACCACGCAGGACGCATGCACCGAAGATGTTTTTACTATTTTACCCCTCCGCTTGTAAATATATAAATAGGGTCCGAGCTCGTGTATTATTTCTTACGCTATCTCTTATTTTCCAAATACAACAGTCATTTTTCTCTCGTATTAAGTTTCCGATCATTCTACTTCGCTCCTTCCGATCAGTCCCAATAGGTATAGTTTACTGTTTCATCGTATAGTTTTAGGTGTTGGTTTCGTTAAACACCATAATGGGATTTCTCCAATCCCCTTTCAATTGGATAAGACTCAAGCCGGTTATCTTAAACTATAGAAATTATCAAGGGTATTGAGATATCTTAAAATTTGAATTCATCTTAATAAATAATGAGTTAACATATACTCCCTCCGTCTAGCGTTTGCTCATCATGGGCAGAAGTTTCCGAAGGTTTCCTGGGGTTCTTGGATTTGGGAGACGTTTATCCCGGTTCGACGTTCGCTGGTTTGTTGGCGCCTTCTTCATGATAGAATGCCTACTTATGATCGTCTCATAAAACAGGGGCTGGTTTCGCCTAACTGGTGCCCGATTTGCAGGGGAAATGAGGAGACGGTGGATCACACTTTTTGGAACTGCGTGCAGGTTCGACAAGTGTGGGTGGTTTTTTTAACTTGGTTTAATTTCCCGCAAGCTCTTTATGAATTAGATATCAAAAGTTTTCTGGTAGCTGCGTGGAATAGAAAGTCTAGTTCGCTGGTGCAGAAGTTCTGGAAGGCTGGAATTATTATGATTATTTGGGCGGTTTGGACGCAGCGTAACAGCTGTATCTTTGAGAATAAACAATTTTCTTATAGACAAGTTCTTCACTTGGCTAAAGTGGCCTTCGTCGAGATGGAGCAGAACTTCAAGCATTTGGGACATATGAATAACGAGTGGTCGGACTACGTGATTCTTCGCACGATTGGCGTGAAGGGTAGAGCTGCGCCCCCTTTGAATCTTATCTCGGTTAGCTGGTGGCCCCCCTCTCCTTCGTGGATGAAGGTGAACACCGACGGTTCTGCTTTGGGGGCGCCGGGGGCGATTGGCACTGGAGGCGTCTTCAGAGATAATTGGGGTTGGGTTAGAGGCTGTTTTCACTACAAGCATGGCACTGGTTACGCGTTTGAGGCTGAGTTAATGGCGGTGATCACTGCCATTAGAATTGCTCATGCAAGGGGTTGGTTTCGTCTCTGGATGGAAGCTGATTCGACTTACGTTGTGAGTCTTCTTCAAGAAAGATCCAAAAAGGTGCCTTGGCGTTTTCTTGCTATTTGGGAGAATACTTTGAAGCTGCTGGAGAATTTTCAGCTCCATGCAACGCATATTTTTCGAGAAGGCAATAAAGTGGCGGACATCATGGCGAATCCGGTCCGCACTGAAGGATGGTGGCCTCACGAAATTGAAGAGATTAAGCAGGCGGCACGCTTGGACATGTGCTCTCATTCACATGTTCGCGTTAAATGATTTTTCCGACATCCTTGTTCGCTCGGAGCTTGGCTCCTTTGGTGGTGGAGTTATTTTGCGGAGACCTTCAGGGACGAGCAGTTGCTTTGTGGGCGCAGGGATGGGCTCCGGGGTTGGTTGTGGTGGCTGGCTGGATCGGGATGGATTTGGCAAAGCAGTCTGCGGGGTTTGGTACTGCGCAGGGAGGTTGCGGGAGGTTGGAGCTGGCGTTTCGCAGCGGTGTGGGCGGGGCTGGTTGCTGTTCTTCGGATGGTGTTTTTTGGGGCGACACACAGCTTTTTTGCAAGCTCTGGGTGTGCTCAGGCTTGGGGCTGTGGGGTGCGTTCTCTGCTGGTTGCAAGGCGTTGGACTTCTGGGGCTCTAGTCCTTCGGTCTTGAGTTTTTTTTGTCACCAACTGGACCGTCATCGTGGAGTTGGTGATGGGTTTTTTAGCCCGTTTCTGCTGGACGTCGTCTCTCGGCTGGGTCGATGGTACGGTTTTGGTTTGCTTTTGGGGTAGTGAAATGGTCCGAAACTTCTTAGGGGCAATGGTTAGGCCGGAGCTCCTGAAGTCGTTTCACCTTTCGTTGCCTGTTTTGGTTTTCTCGGTTTTTTCTTGTTTCTTCTTAGACGGGTACTCTTTTTTCCTTGTTAAGGTTTTTCCCTTTGGGTTTTCTTTAACAAGGTTTTAATGAGGCCCGGCCCTTAGTCTGCTCTCTGTGCTTTCAAGGGTTTTTTTTTAGGTTTTCTCTTTTATAAAAATCGCTAATTTAATAAATAAATATACTCCCTCCGTCCCGCCCAAGATGCTACATATTCCTTTTCGGGCCATCCCAACGAAGATGATACATTTCTATAGTTGGCAAAAATAAGGAATTTTAAACACTTAATTAACACTAATTAAGTATTCTCTTACTCCCTCCGTCCCAATAAAAGTGGCCACATTTCCTTTTTGGGTATCCCATTAAAAGTGGCTACTTTCTAAAAATGGCAAAAGTTTACTTTAATTAAGTCAACAATTACTCACTAATTTGGTCAACAATTGTAGGCCACTTTCTAAAAATGCCAAAACTACTCACTAATTTGGTCAACAATTGTAGGCCACTTTCTAAAAATTACTTACTAATTTTGGTGGATCACACTCAATTAAAACATGACAATCCCCTTCTTAATCTCCGTGCCCAAAAAAAAGTGGCCACTTTTATTGGGACGGAGGGAGTATTACATTCTCTCTCCTACTTTATCACTTTATTACATTCTCTTTCTTATTTTATCACATTATTACATTCTCTCTCCTACTTTATCACTTTATTATTACACACTTAAAACACTAATCTACAACTCCTTAAATTCCGTGCCGAAAAATAAATGTATCGTCTTGGCTGGAACCGAGGGTGTATATGCTATCTTTCCCTATTAAGTTAACCCTCAATAGTAAACACCCCCTTACACTATCAAAATTATATGTCTTCTTCCCAAAGTCTCATTCCTAACTTATGCCATGCATATTTTTATAATTTGATGGATCTATAAGGTAGCAAGGGCCTCCTAAGAGTAATATTTATACCCATCGAGGCCTCAGATAATAGCGGGAATCCTTTCATCAAACGAAATTTGAGGTTCCCAAGCTGATCGAAGAATCCACACTGGTCCTAGGTATAGGTAGATTTTCCAAGCTAAGAGTCAAATCTATAGCACAAAAATCAATAGAATCAGAAGTAGATGGACTAGAATCAGATGTTTCAACTTCTAGATGTGTGGGACTCATACTAAAGTTATTTTGAAAGAATTAGGTATTTAGGCTATAAATGAATACATAACTCCACATAAAAGATTGTCAAACTAATGAATTAATTTAATTTGAAAATTGAAAGTTGAAAGTTGAAAGTTGAAAGTTGAACAAAAAATTAGTACGATTACTTGATGAATTAATGTACAAATTAATGTTGCTTAAAGTAATTTTTGAATATATCATAATAGTCGTGCATTATTTTATGTCAAACTAATGCATTATTTTCCATATCTTCTTCCAATGGTAATTACTAATTAGCATTTACGTCAAAATTAGAGGAATATCGCATAAAGTTGTGTGTTATATTATTTAGGGAAAATTGCACCTAAATACACAAACTTTGTCGAAAATCCATATTTGACGTGAAGTTAGGAATTTACATTTTAATACACCAATTTAAGAAGTTGTTCAATTTTGACACATTTTTCAATTCCGGCGACCGGCATTCTGACGTGGACGCCGGAATGCCAATGTCGCAGCCACGTCACACACCCACTCTCTTTCACTCTCTACACGTCACCTCCCCCCTCCCCCCGTCGGACCCTCCCCCTCCCCAGAACCGCGTCGCACCACCGCCGTCGAGCCCAGCCTCCCGCCGTCAGCCACTTCCCCCTCCCCAGAACCGCGTCGCACCACCGCCGTCGAGCCCCATAGCCACAAACCCTCCCTCCCGCCGTCAGCCACTTCCCCCTCCCCAGAACAGCGGCGCACCCGCCACCTTCACCTACCAAACCAACCGGATTTCCCACCACCACCGTCGATAGAGAGAGAGTGAGGGGAGGCAACTGGACAGCGGGGCTGTTCGGCGGAGAGAGCGATGGCGGCCTCAGCCTTTGAGGTCGACCGACGGTCCAGAGAGGGTGAGGTCGACGGCGGTGGTGGCCGAGGGCTGCTGCTGTTCGTCTGTCAAGGAGAAGGGCAGAGGCGAGGATGAGGGAGACGGTGATGGCGGCGGTCCGGCTGACTGCTGCTGTCGGCTGGAGCACAGGGGGCGAGTCCGGCGGTAACCTCGCCGGAAATCGTAGGAGAAAAAGGGTTTAGGGATTTAGAGAGAGTGATTTGTGGATTTGGGGATTTTTGTGAGGGAGGAGATAAGGGGGACGAGCGAGAGAGCGAGAGTCGGGGGAAGGAAGGAAAGACAGAGAGAGCGGCGGCGGCACTCGCCGGCCGTCTGTCGACGGGAAATTGAGAGAAAAGGGGGAGAGTTTCATGAGTTACTTAATCTGGTTCGGTTTTGAGAATGAAAGAACGAGATTTGAGTGAGTTTGATGAGGGGAAGAAGGTGGTGGTGGCAGCTGGTGGCGATTTCGCCGGGAATGGAAGGCGGCGGCGCCGGCAGGAGAGAAGAGGAAAGAGAGGTAGGGAGAAAGAGGGTGGAGGGCGGCGAGAGTGATGAGAGAGAAGGGGGAAGGTGACGTGTATAGAGAGAGAGAGAGAGTGGAGTGTGTGTGTGACGTGGTGATGATGTGGCATTCTGGCGTTCACGTCAGAATGCCGGTCGCCGGAATTGAAAAATGTGTCAAAATTGAACAACTTCTTAAATTGGTGTATTAAAATGTAAATTCCTAACTTCGCGTCAAATATGGATTTTCGGCAAAGTTTGTGTATTTAGGTGCAATTTTCCCTATTATTTATCCATGATAGTTTTTTAAGTGCACATTCTGAAGATATGTTATCCTATATATTAATAATCATATCCTTAAGTATTTACATTTTTTAAATCTTTATTTTGAGGGTTTAAATTATTTTTTCTTTTAATATATAGCAATGTAATCATATTCAAAACTTTTAATATATACTAATGTATTAAATTAAAATAATATCTATAGTAATAATAATAGAATATTTGTAGGAATAAAAATAGAACTTAAATTGGTTCTCACCAGGAGCGAATAAATAAAAAGTATCTGCTACTTTACAAATAACATTTGTTAGCTCAGTGGTACGCTCCTTCATCTATCATCTCTCGTTGGTTCAATTCTTAGTTGCAACAATATTTTTTTGCTTTTATATATATATATATATATATATATATATATATATATATATATATTATGATATTTATTGAAACATTACATTTCTTCATATCAATGGTTATCTTATCTTACGATAATAATTATTTGACCAAATAAATGAAAAGTACAAGTTCTCGTGGGTAAAAATGACAATCATCGCGGAAAAAAAAATTATTTTTTCATCACAACAATAATTACTTTGAATTATACGTAATTTTCAACCGGCCTCAGACTCGCGACCTGCGCCCAACCGCTGACCTGCGCCCCAACCCTTCCCTGACCCTCTCATCCATACACTCGATCAGTCTCACCCATGTTTTTGCCTTTTTATCCAATCAAATTATTTATGTAATTTAACTTTGCTAATTTTATTTTCGTAGAAGGATAACAATACTATTATTTGATATTATTTATCTAACTAAAAAATATTTCCTCAATGTGTTTATGCATTTTTCGAATCTTTTTGTGTATATAGATTTAGATTCTTCATTGAGTTTTTCTTTATAAATTTATTGAATTTATATAGTAAATTTGTTTAAAAAAATTAATAAGTCTTGGATTTAAATAATAGATTTATATGTGATAAATATAGATAAAATCGAACTTGTTTAGAATTGTGATTGTAGTTGAATTCTTTTATGTTCATTATTATGACAATAATCAACTAAATAAAAAAAGATTAGAATAATAATAATAATAATATGATATTACACTATTGTCCTTAAAATAGATTAAGAAATAAGGACATATTAGGCAAATCAAATTTTGTAAAACAAGGCTATTTTATAATAGGTATAGATTTTTACGATAGCAAAAAAGATGGATATAATGTAGAGCGAAGCCCATGCAATGCAACATGTCTATATATCATATCATCTTGTGCCCATTTAAAGAAAACATGAGTAATACACATTAATTAGTGAGAGAAATTAAAGCTCATCTCATCACTGTTAGTTGCAGAATTAATTGATCAATGGAGCAACCCAAACATCAACCGCCGGAATGTCTCTCCCTCCGGACGGAGCTGAGGACGCAATGGCGGATCAGCGTTCCCTTGGTGGCGATGAACTTCACATGGTTCGCCAAAACCGCCATCACCACGGCCTTCCTGGGGCGCCTCGGCGAGCTGCCCCTCGCCGGCGCCACCCTGGGCTTCACCTTGGGGAACGTCACCGGATACTCCCTCCTCAACGGCCTCTGCGGCGCCATGGAGCCCATCTGCGGCCAAGCCTTCGGCGCCAAGAACGCCCGCCTCCTCCACAAGACCCTCCTCATGGCCACCTCCCTCCTCCTCGCCGTCTCCATCCCCATCGCCTTCCTCTGGCTCAACGCCGAACGCATCCTCATCAACTGCGGCCAGCAGCGGGAGATCGCCTCCGTCGCCCGCCGTTATTTAATATACCTCATCCCCGATTTGGTCGTCACCTCATTCATCTGCCCTCTCAAGGCCTACCTCAGCACTCAAAACGTCACCGTTCCGATCATGCTCAGCTCCGCCGCCGCCGTGGCGCTGCACATCCCGGCCACCCTCCTCCTCGCCCGCGCCAGGGGGCTGGAGGGGATATCCATGGCGGTGTGGATCAGCGATTTGGTCGTGGCGATTTTGCTCGCGATTTACGTGATTTTGTGGGAGCGGAGGAAGGGAGGCAACTGGAAGGAAGGGGGCTGGTTTGAGCAGGGGGGCGGCGAGTGGGGGCGCCTCCTCAAGCTCAGCGGGCCCTGCTGCCTCACCACCTGCCTCGAGTGGTGGTGCTACGAGATCGTGGTCCTCCTCGCCGGCCGCCTCCGCACCGCGCGCCGCTCGGTTGGAGTCCTAGCCATAGTCATAAACTTCGACTACTTGCTCTACTCCGTCATGCTGTCCCTCGCCACGTGCGCCTCGGTGCGCGTGGCGAACGAGCTCGGCGCGGGGCGGGCCATGGGGGCCCGTCGCGCGGCGCGGGTGTGCCTGTGCGCGGGGGCGGCGGGGGGGGGGGTGGGAGGGGCGGCGGGGGCGATGGCGGGGGCGTCGGGGGTGTGGGGGAAGGTGTTCAGCCGGGAGGGAGGGGTGGTGGGGGGCGTGAGGAGGGCGATGGTGGTGATGGCGGCGGTGGAGGTGGTGAACTTCCCGCTGGCGGTGTGCGGCGGGGTGGTGAGGGGCACGGCGAGGCCGTGGCTGGGGATGTATGCGAATGTGTGCGGGTTCTATGTGATAGGGCTGCCGTTGGGGGCGGTGTTGGCGTTGAAGCTGGGGTTTGGGTTGAGGGGGTTGCTGCTGGGGCTTCTCGGTGGGGTTGTGGTTTGTTTGGTTTTGTTATTGCTCTTTCTTGCCAGAATTGATTGGGATGCTGAGTGTCGCAAGGCGCAAATGCTACAAGATTTGGTTAATGATCATCATAATCCCAACCCCTCCTCCTCACCATGATTCAAAGAATTCGTTTTTTTGAATATACGCTCATTCTCAGGCTTTCATGAAGAAATCGATGGTAGAAGGGATATTTAGAGTGAAGTGTTGTGCTCTTATTATTTCTTTCTAAATTCTAATTCATCAAATTAACAGATAGAAATGTGACTTGGATTATTTACGATCTGAGCCAATCAAACTGATTTATTTCTTAATTTGATTTACACCAAGAGCAAGACCAACGTCTTCAACGCCAATCAAATTTTGATTTGTGTCAACTAAATCAAGAAGATTATGATATTAATGATGCTATAAAAACATCACTCCACTTTCTTGTGGAAACCGAACTTGTTACTCGAAATCATGAATTGATAGGATATCAAAGTCGCAAATGCGGTAGCGAGTAACACTAACTAATTGGTAAGCTTGACGTGACAAAATACATTGGGAAAACCACAAACTGAAGCCCACATACATATATGGAAAATGATTGCGTTTTGGTGAGATATACTATAATATTGTAGTATATATAATAGATACACACACACTAACCAATAATAAGACGAAAATCACAAAAAATAGGAAATGGAATTCCAGCGAGGAATGCACGAGCGGAGCGGCCATAGGAATTTCAGTTAATTATGTTGTACACTTGTACACGATACGCTAGTTGAAGTTGTGGATGACTCATTTAATTATTACCATCATTATTTTCCAATCTTCTACTACCATAACTTCGATCGAGAAAATCTGAGGTTGTTCAAGTGAAACCAATTCTAAGTTTGTGGATGAAATTTCGTGACATTTTTATGTCGTACCAACTCATTGGCCAAAAAAGAAAAAGAAAAAACAAATAAAAAACTCTAACCAATATATACATAACATAAGAATAAGATGCATGCTGAAACCTTTTGACTTATATATATGAGCCTATTTTTTGGTTACTTGTTTTATCTGATTATTATTAACTAAATACAAATCGATATATGATACGATTTCCACTAAGAAACCAGACAATTATTGAACTCTAGATAAACAAGTTTTTAATTAACTTTAATTGGGTTTCTTGAGTTGATCTTGGAAATTTGGGGGGTTCGAGAAGTAGCAATTGTTAATTTGTGGTTTTTAATTTGTAAGAATTTTTCGTATCTGTATTTATTGTTTATCTATACTTACATCAATAGCGATGAACAAATATCTCAAATAAATAATTTACAACTAATTAATGAAACCTCAATAATAATCTTACAATATGCTTCAAAAAAAAAAATCTTACAATATATCTTAAATAACTCAAGTCACTTTTTTCTGTTTTTGCAAGGGGAAAACTTTCCGAGTTTCTTCTGAAAAGAAGAGATGCACCAATTCAAAAAAGAAGGCAATTCATATTAATAAATAGAATGAGGATGATAAGAATTAAATGATCATACACTCATGATGCCTAGTAGAATAAGGATAGCAAAATATGCAATAGTTTATAAGAGCAAAAACGCAAAAAACGAGTGCTTAATTCCTTTAATTAATTGGGTTGGGTGGGGTGGGGTGGGGTGGGGGGTGACAAACATAGACAAGTGGAATGCAAATTATTGTGGATCGTGAGGATTTCTCTGTCCTTCCTTTTAATTTTGTTTCTCTATGAAAGCGCTAATGAGATCTAGTTCTAATGATAAAAATGAGGCATTCAAAAACTCTTCTTTGTGAGAGGTTTTGAGTTCAATTCAGCTTGTATGTGGGTTGTTTCCCATCTATGTGTGGATAATGGTTTCGCCTGCATGCGGGTAGTTTTTTTCACCTTTATGTGGTGTAAAGGGTGATCCCACCTTTGTGTGGGTAGTTTTCTCACCTTTGTATGATGTATGCATATGAGTAATTTTCTATTTTTATGTAGTGTAGAGGTGATGTCTGTGCAAGTTTCTTATTTGATTATACAATTGATACCTCTTATAATTCTTTAAAAAAAAAAAAAAAAGAAGAAGAAGAAGAAGAGAGAGGAAGAAGATAAGAAAGCGCGATCAGCTCAATTTTGCGAATACCGGCTACAAGTATATTTGGAGACGTGGGAAAATGAATTAATTCATGATTGGTCATGGAAATGTAAACAATAAATTGCACGTTTGCTATTTGCTAAATTCAAAACTTTTCATCGTTAACTACAAAGCATGAACTATAAGCTACTCGCTACTGTTAATTCATAATGTAGGTCTTTTTAAAACTTTTCAGAGCATCCACATTGAGCTGGCTCATCCGCTGATCCGCTATCTCGAGGTAGCATGAGCGATCAACCAGCCGATACAAGGTGTGTTAACTTGAGGCGTGATTCATCCGCAATAAATGACGGGCACGTATTTTATTTTTTAAATCTAACAGCAACAAAAATAAACGACTAGTAGCCGAATTTTTTTTTCTTTTCTTTTTTCCCTCTATATATACCACCATTTTTCCTACACTATTTTTGCATCAATGATCTTCACCAATTCTCCATCTTTTCTTTTTCATTTTTCATTCTCTCTCTCAAACTTTCACATACTAGCAAAAATGACTTCACTGTACGCTTCCTCTTCTTAGCATAAATGGTTCTCAAGGCACAACAAATTGACCAAGAAGTTTTCATGAACCAAGCACCCTAAAGAGCTCTCTCGACGATTTGGACCACTAGGGCCGAAATAATTATTTCATGTTTATTTTAAAATTTATATAATTTTCCTATTTACGTTTAATGTAATTTCATGGTATTTCAAATATAGTAATTTTGGAATTTAAATTAACTCAAAAAATAGTTTATTTTTTGTCATTTTGGGATGTCCACAAAAATTAGTCTTTTGGGATGTTCAAAAAAATTAGTCTCTTTCCATTTTTGAAAACTATCTATTATATGGTAGGCCATGTTCTCCACTCACAATACAATTAATTATTATTATAAACACTACTTTTTAAATAAGATTACTTCTCTACTCACAATACAATAACCATTTTTATTAAAATTCGTATTGTTCTTAATTAGGACTATTTTTTGTGGACAGAGAATAATAGAAGTCCGAAACTAAGGCATGCAGCTGCACTACCTATGCCTAGATCCTGATAATACACTTTAAATTGGAAGGGGAAGAACATGCGTGTAAATTATTTAGGGAAAGAAACAGATATATTTTTCACATCAACAAACTATGCAGTCATCTTAAAAACATCACAACCAGGCGGGGTAGTCGGTTGAGAGTAAAAAAATTGAACGCTATTTTATTTTATTTTTCAATTAATTGGGTCGGGTATATTTAGAGTTGGAGAAATATATCGAAAAATTGGTATTACCATATACAGGAAAATAAAGTACATCGATTTTTATGATAAAGTATAATCGATATTGCACTGTAGATTTTAAGCAAGATGAAGGTATAGATTTTTTAGTTATCAGAGCATGCCGGTATATACCAATATTACAGTACATACCAAAAAATCAATAAATGCCGCAATAAAGCCACATACTGTAACAAGGTATGTACTGATTTACCGATATACTGTCATGTACCGTAGTATATATATATATATATATATATATATATATATATATATATATATATAGGGTGGGGATCTACAAAGAATCCCCTTAGTATAAAGAATAAGGAATTAGACTAGTACAGGGCAGATACACGACCCTATATATATATATATATATATATATATGGTTGGGATTGCTGGCTATCACCAAAGCCGGATTCTGTCCTCGATTTCCGTCGATGCTGGGTCATGAAATTGGCGAGGTTCGTCGTTCTCCTTCTGATTAGACTAGTACAAGGCAGATACACGACCTTGGTTAGCTCTGGACCTTATGTTTCAGAGCAGGCGGTGCAAACGCGACCATGGCTGCGTGGATCTTGTCGTCCAGCTATGGCTGCCTTGGTCAGCTCTGGCGGCCTTGGTGATTTCCAGCTCTGGCGTCATTGGTCAGCTCTGGCTGCGTAGTAATATTCAGTACTGAATAATAGTTATTCAGAACTTATTGTGTGATATTCAGTACTGAATAATTTATTATTCAGAACTTATTCGATTAATAATAAAGTGGTATTCGATTAATTTTCAATATTATTCAGTATAATTTTAGTGAATAAACTTTCAATGTTTGCGAATAAAGTGAAAAATGTATTGAATACGTTACAAAATATGAAATACAGACTCTGTTGAATTAACATTTAACTAATCTGAATAATTTCACATATTAAACTGAATAAACTTTCAAGTTGTGCGAATAATATGAACAATCTACTGAAAAAGACCGCCAGAGCTGTCAATCACTCACCTACGTCGCCAGAGCTGAAAATGCACCCGAGCAGGGCTCAAAAGCCGCTACTCTGCTCTGCTCTACTATAATCTACTATACTCTGCTCTGCTCTATTAGCTGAATTAACGAACACGTAAATGATGATTGAATTTTTTAACTAGAATTGTGCATTGAAAGAAATAAAACTACAATAGGAAAAAAGTTTTGACCTTGATAATTTTCTTAATATAATATTACGGAAAAAGAGATAAATGGTGCAAGTGGACGAAGAAAGCAACAATCTTAAATTAAATTGATGTGAAGATTAACTCGAATCATATTTTTCCATAAATATAAGGATTCTGATATCTTAATTATGGGAACAATCGGGTATAATAAAGAGGACAATTACTAACATATCCTTTGGGAATTAAAATACAACAAAAAATCCGCATCATTGTGATCCATTGGATCATCTAATTTTAACGCATGGGATTGATTCCTTATTCTTCCTACATATGGCTTTCTTTTTTGATCCCTTCCCTATATATATATATATATATATATATATATATATATATATATATATAACTACATTATTTGTGAGAACGAGAGAACCATCAAATCTAATGCATCCACTGTTAAAATTAATGCACTAAAAAAATAAAAATAAAAATGCTCCCTTCAGGATTCGAACCCAGGATCTGCATTCATTCAACAAGATGATGCATCCACCGTAGATCTTGATGATCGAATGGCTGAAAATGGTTCTTCGGTCTTCTTTTATTTATGGTTCTTTCTTGAACCTCTCCCTATATATATATATATATATATATATATATATATATATATATAAACACATGTATATACTAAAAATTACGGTAATACCGTATCAAAATATATTTTTATATAATATATGTATACATTATATATTATTAATGATAAATTATAACATACAATATTATGTATTTTTGGGTTTCATAAAAATCCTAATATATATTTTTATGTGTATTATAGCGCAAAAAATTGAAATCATAAAAGAAACAACTAATCAATGAGAATGAGATATAGCATATCAATATAAGTAACAATAAAAATAGAAATGGATTGACTATGAGATGAAGCTAATTACATTTTATAAGTATACTTTTAAAAGTAAGGATTCATTAAATCAAATGAATTTGATTAAAAATTCGTTTTGATAAGAATACTTTAATTTTAACTATTAAAAATCGTATGTAAATGTTTCGTTGAACTTGATTATTAGTTGTTGATGGTGTGTGATTATGTGTGCAATAGTTGAATATAATATAAACATTAAATTTTGTAAAAGAAGGCTCTATTGTATAGATAGATAAAAGAGTTACTATATTAAAATAGTCACTTTCAGATTGTAAAGATAAAAAAATAATTATAAAGATTAAAAAAAGACAAACAATAAAATAGTCATTTTTTTATTTTTTTTTACTTAAAAGTACTATTTTACCTTTAATTGGTGAATTTAATAAAGACTAAATTCATGATTTTAGACTTTAGAAGTTGATGGTTGTGAATTAAGGTTAGTTTTATGACAACTACTATAGAAAATAATTTTGATTTGATCTCGCCCCTTACATAGGGCTATTAATTCATGATTAATAGTTTTGATTGCGAATTGCTTTTTAAATAGGATAATTAATGGGTAGATTGCACGTATCAATGGCATGCATTAGTAGGGTATCACAATATTTGATATTATTTGAAATTCTTATATTAATCACTTTATATTTTCTTTTTCCTTTTTTGAGAGAAAATTAATCATTTTCTTCTTTCTTTTCTTTCTTTCATTTTCTAGTGTGCTTTTGTTTATGGAAGAAACTATATTTGAAAAGTTGGAAGTATATCAATATCCAACTCCTTTCTTTAGCATATATGTTAGGACAATTTTTTGCTATAATTTGTATTCCATCTCATATTATTCGATACAGATGATATGATAATTAATATAGGTCATGCTTTAGTGGTAATGAAAAGGAAACGAAAAATGACCACAAGTATTATTGCACCCTTTCTTTAAGATCGGATAACTACTTTACTTGCATAGCTTTTTTGTACCTCTTTGTGGTTGTGGAAATCACCTAACTAATAATCTTTTATTTGCTACCTTTGTGTTTTACGGTCCCACCAATCATATAGGAAATTATTGTATATAAAAGGCTTGTTGGTTATTAGGGGATTTATTATATTTATAATATTCTAATATCTTGTGGAAGAGTATCTTATAACGTACGTGCAGTGTGATTGTGTGAATGATCGCATATGAGAATTCATGATATTTTATAATACATATAATTAATTATATTTTATATATTACGAAAAAAAAAATCAAATCTTCACATTTATACCCCACCTATAAAATATTTACAATTACAAACTATTGTATTATACTCCTCCCGCAAGCATTTTTTTTTGGCATAGAAATTAAAGAACTTGCGTTTGTTGTGATAAATTGTGGCTCTCATGATTTAAGGATTTAATATTATTACTCCCTTCCTCTCATAAAAATATGCATAGTTAGGGACGACACGAATTTTAAGAAATCTTGTAAAATATCAAATGAGATCATCTGTTCCATTATTTTGTGTGTACCATTGTATACCACTCTTAATTTATCTATTTTATAATTATTTTTTATAAAAATAAAAAATATTATTATATTATGAACTCTAGTTAATATTTATCACTAAAAATTAAAATTTTAAAAAATTATATACCCTAACTTTGAATTAATGAACCAAAATAATCAATTATTAATTCAAATAAATATAAAAAAATAATTATAAACCCTAATTGGATGAGTGAACCCTTGTTAATTATCTTTTTATAATATTAAATCATAATAAATTAAAATTGAAAAAAAATATAATTAAAAATTATAATAAATTAAGAGTAATACACGGTGGTACACACAAAATAGTGGGACAGGGGATCCCATTTGGTAAAATATAGTGTGAATGAAAAAATGATCACATATCGATTGTGATATTTAGTGGAAGAATTATTACTATAAATGAAGTATGCATGTTTTTATGGAACGGATGGAAAAAGAAAATTATGCATGTTTTTATGTGGTGTTTAACGTAACCAACACCTAAATCTATAAAGGGAAAACATAAAATTCTACCTAGTCGAGAAGGCTGGAAAGAGTAAAAATAACTGATCGGAAACCTCGCACGAGAAAGAAAACAACTATTGTATTCGAAAATATGAGAGAGCGTAAGTCACAGTACACGAGCTCGGGCCCTATTTATAGATTTACAAGCGGAGGGGCAAAATAGTAAAAACATCTTCGGTGCATGCGTCTTGTGTGGTGGAAGGGTACGCTGGTAATTTCGATAATACGCGGGAGACCTTCCCGCGCATTTAACAACTCCTCTGGTAAAAAATGTCTCCTCTGGCAAACACGTCGTCTCTGGCAAAGACGTCTCCTCTGGCGAAAGCGTCTTCTCTGTCGATGTAATCTCTGGTGGAGATGACTCTTCTGGCAAACACGTCGTCTCTGGCAAAGGCGTCTCCTCTGGCCATGGTGTCTTCTCTGGCGCGGATGACTCCTCTGACGAAGGTGGTTCCCCTGGTGAGGGTGACTTCTCTGAAGAACGCGATTCCTCTGGCAAGAGCCATTCCTCTGATGGATGAAATCCCTCTGAAAAGAATGATTCTTCTGACCCATACGGCTCCTCTGGCGAAAATGATTCCTCTGATTTGTACTCTCTCCCTATTCTGCACATATTGCTCCTCACCAACCACTCCCCCCTCTAGTCTGGTTGAACCGAGTATTCTTCATGTTCAACCAGTGGTGTATTATTAGCATCAACGCTTTGTTGTTTTCCTTGACCCCTGTAAAATATAAAGACATAAGCATTTTGATTTTATGAGAAAATAAAGATAAGCCTTGTGAATTGTTCTCTGGCGTTTTTGTTACTCCCACCCCCTGGTCTGGCTAGTTCACTTTGGAGTGGTACAACTAGTCAGAGGACTCGTCCGCGTGGATGACGTCATCCGCATTAAATGCCTGCCCAGTCTACAGTATTTTCCCCGTACCCCGAGGTCACTTTTTAATCTTCGCGTCTTTTCGCCTCTCCGTAGAAATCCTCATCCGTTGATTTTTTCCGTATGCCACGTGCCGTTCATCCCGCGTGCTGATGGTTACCCGCGTACAATTTTACTTAGTCGATTCGAACTCCCACTTTTCACTATTCTTCTTCTCCAAGCTTTCCGAACGATTTTTCTGCATTTTCCGGCGGTTTCCTCACTGTTCCGGCATCCTCCCGCGACCCTTCCGCTCCAGGTTTTACCGTCCATCTTTCTCTGGCCTAGGTAACTCGCGCATCCTCTTCACTGCAATTTTGTGTTTAATCGTAGCGTAGTGGTATAACTGTTGGTGCTCTGATTGAGCGTGTTAGAAACCCTAGGATTGGCATTTCCCATCATGGCCTGCACCTCCGCCCCTCAACCCTCTCGCTCGCCCTCTCCTTCTGCCCGAGACCCTTCATCTTCCTCCCCCTCGCAGCAAGATCTCGAAAATCTTCCTTCCCCCTCTATTTCTGACGAATCTCAAACTGCGCCCCCTCCCCCTCCACCTAAGAAAAAGGGGAAGAAGACCCCCCAACCCCCCAAAAGTGTTCCTCCATCCCGTCTTAGTGTCGCGGAGGTGGAAAAATTGAGAAGCAAATGTAGGCGTCCTGAAGGTTTAAAGTTCGAGGCCTTCTCTAAGGGTTCAACGCCTCCCGAGAACCTTCGCCATCCCAAGGTGATAGTTGTTTGGAAAGCCCAGATAGATGCTGGTTTAAGGCTCCCTCCTCCTACCTTGCTGGTCGATGTTTGTAATTATTTTCACATCCCTTTCTTTCAAGTCGCCCCTTCTGCTATCCGAAGGCTATATGCCTTCCATGTTTTGTGCCGAGCTCACGGTGTTGTGGACACCGCAAAACTGTTCTGTCAGACCCAGACCCTTCGCATGCAGGGCAGTCCCCTGTATAGCTTTGCAGCTCATCCAAAACATCCTACTACCTTTCTCTCCTCTTTGAATTCTTTCGATAAGGGCTTCCTGAAGCATTATTGTTATGTGCGCACCCTTTTCGGCACCTGGCGCGATTATCACGTTTTGGAGCTGGAATGGCATAAGCTTCGCACTACTTATAAACCGGCCTCTCCCGAGGTCCCTTCTACCCGTGACCAGAGTATTATAGCCCACCTTAACGCTATGAACAAGGCCCAGCCCCTAGACTGTAGGTACCTTGCTGAGAATAATTCATCTCGGGCATACAATGGTCTATTTCCCCTGTACCCAGAGAAATCAATAGGTAAAAAATATACATTAAAAAACATATTAGCTTTTGTTACCCTGATTTTAATGTTGTGAAATTTTGGTTTGCAGATATGTCTTGGAGGCACAAGTGTGGGGACAATTTGCCCGACATTCCCTCTCTTGCTGGCAGCGGGGAACATGGCACAGGTGGTTCTGCTTCCGGGACAAATCCCTCGGAGCAGCCTATTGGGGCCAAGCTGACCCCTATTCCTCCTGTAGTTGAAATCCCAGAGGGGAATGTGGAAGCCTCGCGTCCATTTGACGCGGAGGAAGTTGATGCGGGAGCCCTTGTTCATAGGGGTAGACGTTCCAGCGCTGGTGATGCCGCTGGCACCTGTGAAGAAGATATCCAAATCGTGGATATTACTGATGAGGTTCATTCGCCCGATTCAGCTCCCGGTGCCCCCCTTACTGAGCTTTCGAAGAAAAGGAAGAGGGGCTCCCTAATCTCTGTAGGTGAGAAGGAGAAACAGGAGGGCCTGAAAAAGGCCGGCAAATCTTCAGAGCCAGCAAGGAAGTCTGCTGGTGGTGTAAAGATTCTCCCCTCTGCTGGGGACAAGGGCAAGGGGCCAGCTAAGAAGTTAGCTGGTGGTTCTAAGGTTCTCCCCTCGGCCGGTGGAAAAGGTAAGGGCAAAGCTGTGGTGCCCTCGGCTGATGAACCAGAGGATCTTGTTCCTGGGCCGATTTCGAGTTTATCGGGGCAGGAATTGATTGATGCCTTGATAGCTCGTGTCCACTCAAAGGACCAAGAGAAAATGGAGAAGCTGTCCCGACCGGCTTTAGCTACTCAGCTCTGCCGGTTGGCTCTTCAAGTATCCTGCATCTTATACTCTTTGTTAAAAATTTTAAATTACTAACCTTTTATTGTTTTGTTGGAACCCATTTTATTTTCTTGCAGGTGGAGTCGGGGATGTGGGGGGCTGTTAAATGCATCCATGACTACGAGGTGGCAGAGAAAGAGAGAGAGAAGGAACAAGCGGACGTTGCCAAGCGTGATGATGCTGTCGCTGGGGTGGTGGAACGCCTGAGTAAAGCTGAAGCGGAGATTACTGATTTGAAGGCCCGGCTAGCTCAAGTAGAAGTAGAGAAGTCCTCTCTGGTTTCTGAATTGACCAGAACAACTAAAGAAAGCCATGCGAGCCTTGCCAGGTTCAAGGCGGAGTATGAGCAGGCCTACAAAGGAGCCCGGCGCGACTGGAAAAAGACATCTGCAGAAGCTCAGAATCGCGCTTATATCCTGGGGGTACGAGATCAGCGCCTGGAGTATTTCCTGTCTCCGCAGGGTCAACACTTCTTAGAGTTAATGCTGGAAGGCACTCTAGGGGCTTTCAAAAAGACTCCCGAATACCTGGAGGATTTTGGGCCCCTCTTTGCTTACGTGATAGAGCGTACTGCTACAAAGGCATTGGAGATGGCGGGAGCCACCCCAGAGCAACTTGCTACCCTGAACCTGCACGCCTTGATGGACAACCTCAAGGATGATGAGATAAATAAGCTGATGGGAATCCTTGCAAATTCTCCAGGGAAGCCAGAGTGGTGGTATCCAGTGCTGGAGAAGTCCATTCCCTATTTTACTCTTGGGATTGGATCTGACTCGTTGCCCTCTGCTCCCATGTATATGCCTGCTTTCTCCGCTTCCCTATTGCGCTTTGTAAATCGGCTGCGGGATCCCTCTGGCCAGGTCACCCGAACGTTTTCTCAGTTCGGCATGGAGCCTCCCCTACCCTCTGACTTGACATCTTCTGCCTTCACCGACTCCGCCTCTTCCTCTGCTGCGGTGGATCAGCTGTTTGACCTGTACAGAGATGAGAATCTGTATGTGCAGGAGGCTGTGAAGCTGTTGGATCTGGGAGCTCGTCTTTCGAAAGTGAAGAAAGCTGGCATGCTGCCAGTATTTGCAGGGGGAGCCTCTGCTAGCCAGCCCTCCGCAAGTGGTGTCCCTCTTCTGGTCTCCTCTGCCTCTGTCCCTGCTTCCTTTACCTCCCCTGCGGATGCCTCCGTCCCTCCTGCCTAACTTGATGACAAATTTTGTAATTTCTCTCTTGTTTGTATAAATTGGATACTTACTTCTCGTTTTGGGGTGTATAGCTCTGCCTCATTGGCATATTTATGTGAAGTTTTTTTCTTGCTTGTGCCGCTTCTCTCCCCTCGTTCTTTACGTTGTTCTCACTGCTCATTGATGTTTGAGTTTATATTCCCGTCTTTCCCCTGCTGATTTGAGTTGACTTGTTATGCTTGTTGTTGATGCTTCTCTGATCCCCTCCCTTGAGATTTCTTTTAATTTCTGCTATAAGGATTCCGTTGACTCCTCTGGCGAGGATTTGGATGACACCTCTGACGAGGATTTCGATGACTCCTCTGACGAGGATTCTGATGATTCCTCTGGCGAGGATTTTGATGACTCCTCTGGCGAGGATTGTGATGACTCCTCTGACGAGGATTGTGATGACTCCTCTGACGAGGATTGTGATGACTCCTCTGGCGAGGATAATGATGACTCCTCTGGCGAGGATAGTGATGACTCCTCTGGCGATGATTTGGTTGATTTCTTTGTTGGCGATTTCGTGCTTCCCATCCAAGTTGCTTCCCATCCATGCTGCTTCCCATCCAAGCTGCTTCCCATCCAAGCTTGAGCACTCTGCGCGGAGCATGGAAGACCCGGGGGGTGCAACCAACTTTCGCGGCTTACGATTAAATAGTAACCCTCTGCGTGGAGCATGGAAGGCCCGAGTGGCACGACCAACTTTCACGGCTTACGATTAAACAGTAACCCTCTGCGTGGAGCATGGAAGGCCCGGGTGGCACGACCAACTTTCACGGCTTACGATTAAATAGTAACCCTCTGCGTGGAGCATGGAAGGCCCGGGTGGCACGACCAACTTTCACGGCTTACGATTAAATAGTAACCCCCTGCACGGAGCATGGAAAACCCGGGGGGTGCGACCAGCTTTCGTGACTTACGGTTAAGGACAACCTCTGCGCGGAGCATGGAGGACCCGGGGGGCGTAACCAACTTTCGCGGCTTACGATTATGTGCCACCTCTGCGCGGAGCATGGAAGGCCCGGATGGCACGACCAACTTTCGCGGCTTACGATTGAAAGAACACCCTGCACGGAGCGTGGAAAACCCGGGGGGTGCGACCAGCTTTCGTGGCTTACAGTTAAAGCAACCTCTGCGCGGAGCATGGAAAACCCGGGGGGTGCAACCAACTTTCGCGGCTTATGATTAAGTGCTATCTCTGCGCGGAGCATGGAGGGCCCGGGCGGTACAACCAACTTTCGCGGCTTACGATTGACAGGAACACCCTGCACGGAGCATGGAAAACCCGGGGGGTGTGACCAACTTTCGTGGCTTACGGTTAAAGCAACCTCTGCGCGGAGCATGGAAAACCCGGGGGGTGCAACCAACTTTCGCGGCTTATGATTAAGTGCTATCTCTGCGCGGAGCATGGAGGGCCCGGGCGGCACAACCAACTTTCGCGGCTTACGATTGACAGGAACACCCTGCACGGAGCATGGAAAGCCCGGGAGGTGTGACCAACTTTCGTGGCTTACGGTTAAAGCAACCTCTGCGCGGAGCATGGAAAACCCGGGGGGTGCAACCAACTTTCGCGGCTTATGATTAAGTGCTATCTCTGCGCGGAGCATGGAGGGCCCGGGCGGCACAACCAACTTTCGCGGCTTACGATTGACAGGAACACCCTGCACGGAGCATGGAAAACCCGGAAGGTGTGACCAACTTTCGTGGCTTACGGTTAAAGCAACCTCTGCGCGGAGCATGGAAAACCCGGGGGGTGCAACCAACTTTCGCGGCTTATGATTAAGTGCTATCTCTGCGCGGAGCATGGAGGGCCCGGGCGGCACAACCAACTTTCGCGGCTTACGATTGATAGGAACACCCTGCACGGAGCATGGAAAGCCCGGGGGGTGTGACCAACTTTCGTGGCTTACGGTTAAAGCAACCTCTGCGCGGAGCATGGAAAACCCGGGGGGTGCAACCAACTTTCGCGGCTTATGATTAAGTGCTATCTCTGCGCGGAGCATGGAAGGCCCGGATGGCACGACCAACTTTCGCGGCTTACGATTGAATAGCTTCCCTCCCTCTGCGCGGAGCATGGAAGGCCCGGATGGCACGACCAACTTTCGCGGCTTACGAGCGCTGCCCTCTGTCTTTGGTGGAGTGTGATCCCTCTGCTCTGTCGGAGCGTGATCCCTCTGCTTTGTTGGCGCGTGATCCCTCTGCTTTGCTGAGAAGGGATTCTTGAATTTAAAAATTGGGATCTACGGGTATACACCCTACTCCCCCCTCTGGTGACATGTGCAATACTCTGTTATGAACATGGTGGCCCAATGATTTCTTACTCCCTTCTTCGGCCCATAAGTTCGTGCGGGCCCATTACCCCTTAGCCCATTTCTTAAGCTCCATATTGCCTCTATATATATTCTCCACCCTTCGCGATTTAGGTTACAATTCCCTCATTTCTTTTCCGCCGCCCCAAACTGCTCTCTTCTCAAACCCTAGATCTCCCGTCTTTTTGGCTCACAATGCCTTCTTGTCTTGGTTGTAATGCCCTCAGTCTGGACGTTGGTTTGCTCCTTTTCTGTATTCCTTCTCTGTAGCATTTTGACTTGTTATTTTTCTGGATATTCTGCAGGCGTGTGGTGGAGCTGAAGTAGATCTGAGAAATGAGCATGTCCCGGCAGCGAAAGAGAACTCGAAGTGTTGGATCGTGGAAGAAGAGACGTCCATCCCTGATGTTTGCTTTCCCTTTGACCTGCTAAGAAGCAGTTTTTGTATTTGTTTCTCCCTTGTCCTGCTAAGAAGCAGTTTGCATTTTGAATTTAAAAATTGAGGATTACGGGTATACACCCTACTCCCCCCTCTGGTGACATGTGCAGTGCTCTGCACGAACATGTTAAGTAGCATATGTAATGTAAGAAAACAAGAATTGTAATAAACAAACACAACACCAGGGAATTCCCTAGAACCACATATCTGTTTTATTGATATTATGGCCCCGGACCTCGTTAAAACCCCTGTGGAGAAAAAGAGTATCCGGTCTACAAGTGATCATTCTTGCTAGGCAGCAGTTACACATAGAACTTTTTAAGCGTGTTTATATTCCATGGTCTGGGGAGAGCTCTGCCGTCTGAATCCGACAATATGTACGCGCCGCCTCCCAAAACCTCTGTGACGATATATGGCCCTTCCTAATTGGCTTCGAACTTACCCACCGCCTTTAACGCATCAGCTCGCTTGAGAACCAAATCTCCCTTTGACAATTTCCTCACTCTGACTCGCTTGTCATATCCCGCTTTGATAATGCCTTTGTACTTGGCCGCTCTGACACGGGCTTCCTCCCTCTGTGCTTCCACCAAGTCCAGCTCTGCTCGGCGGAGCTCCTCATTGTGCTCAGTGTCATACGTGGTAATCCGGTATGATTCTAGTCGTGCCTCTGCTGGTATCACCGCATTGGATCCATACACCAGCGTGAATGGTGCCTCCCCTGTCGCCGTTTTTGGACTAGTTCGGTGAGCCCAGAGAACGGTGTCCAGCTCTTCTACCCACTTCCCTCTGCTCTGAGTTAGCCTCTTCTTGATTCCCTCACATATGGTCCTGTTAGCTAATTCCACTTGTCCATTTGCCTGTGGATGAGCCACTGAGACAAACCTCTGTGTAATATCCATTCGATCACAGAAATCCGCGATCCTCTGCCCTGTAAATTGAGTCCCATTATCAGACACAATGATTCGTGGCACTCCGAATCTGCAACAGATATTCCTCCAGATAAAGCGTTCCACTGTAACTTCATCGATCTTGCTCACAGCCTCAGCCTCGACCCATTTAGAAAAATAGTCTACTGCCACAATGAGAAAGCATTTCCCTCCAGGTGCTGTAGGCAGTTTGCCGACTATATCAATGCCCCATTTGTCGAACGGACAAGCAGCATACATGACCCCCATGGGTTCCCCTGGTATGTTGATTCTCCCGGCATGCCTCTGACAAGCTTCACACTTGCGGACGAACTCTCTGGCTTCCTGGTTGATATGAGGCCAATAGAACCCGGCCCGGATAATTTTGCGTACAAGATCCCGAAATCCCGTATGCCCACCACAGCAACCTGCATGAATTTCTTGCAAAGCAAAATTAGCTTCCTCTGGAGATAAACATTTTAGCAAAGGTTGAGTGAAAGATCGTTTGAAGAGTTGATCGTTGATTAGACAGTAATTCTCATAACGGGCCCTCTGGTTGGACTCTCTGCTTAGCCGCTCCCCTGTCTTTAGGAAGTGTATGATCGGAGCCAGCCAATCATCCCTGATCTCTACCGAGAACACCTGCGAAGTCTCCATCTCTCTGGTATCACAGAGTAGAATAATTTTGTCGCTCCAAGTTTGCTCTACTGCGCTAGCCATGCGCGCCAGTAGGTCGGCCTTCGTATTCTCCTCCCGAGAAATCTGTTCGAGCTTAAATTCCATGAACTTTTCTTTCATTCCGTTAATTTTGGTATGGTACGCCTTCATCCTCTGATCCTTGATATTATAACTTCCCGAGAACTGTTGTGCAACCAGCTGGGAGTCCGTCTTTATAATGACACACTCGGCTTTAAGCTCTGACAAGATGTGAGCCCCTCTGACCACGGCCTCATATTCTGCTTCATTGTTAGATAACCGACAAGTGAATTTGATGGCGAACTGGTATGTCCCATAACCTGGTGAAGTGATATAAACCCTGATCCCACATCCCTCTTTCATCACGGACCCATCCACAAAGGCCACCCAAAACTCTGGTATAGGACGGCGAGTTGTTTCTTGTATGAAGTCTGCCAATGCTTGTGCTTTGATTGCTGTTCTCGGCTCATATTCGACATCATACTCCCCTAATTCCACGGCCCACTTGACCATTCTTCCCGACAAATCCGGGCGCCCCAAAACTTGCTTGAAGGGAAGAGACGTGCGTACTATCACTCGATGTGAAAGGAAATAGGGCCTCAACTTTCTGGCCGTGACTATGACTGCCAGAGCAGCCTTCTCAATCTCTGTGTAATTCTGCTCAGGCCCTTGTATGATTCTGCTGACAAAATAGATGGGTCTCTGATGACTTCCCTCCTCTCTGATTAGCACAGAGCTGATTGACTCCTCCCCCATAGCTATGTATAGATACAACGTTTCTCCCGAAACTGGCTTGGTCAGAGTTGGGAGTTTTGCTAGGTATACTTTAAGATCCTCAAACGCCGCTCGGCATTCCTCTGTCCATAGAAACTTGGTTCCCTTCCTCAACACTTTGAAAAACGGCATGCTTCGCTCTGCCGATCGCGATATAAACCTGCTCAAAGCAGTGATACGCCCATTTAGAGTCTGCACCTCCTTGATTCCTCTGGGCGGTGTCATTTCTAAAATAGCTTTGACCTTGTCGGCGTTGACCTCAATCCCTGCTGGCGTGACTTTATACCCCAAGAATTTCCCTGTGGTGACCCCAAAAGTGCACTTGGCTGGGTTCAACCTGAGTCTGTGATCTCTGACTACTGTGAAGATCTCTTCCAGATCATACACATGGTCCTCTGCCCTGTTACTCCGTACGAGCATATCGTCTACGTACACTGAGATATTCTTAGCAAGCTGTTCTTTGAAAATTTTCTCCATCATCCGCTGATACGTGGCTCCTGCATTCTTCAGACCAAACGGCATACTCTTCCACCCATATACTCCACAACAGACGGCAAAGGCCGTTTTGGCGATGTCTCCCCTGTTCATCTTTACCTGATGATACCCTTGGTACGCATCCATCATGGATAATAAGGCACATCCTGAAGTAGAGTCCACCAATTGATCAATCCTTGGCAGAGGATAATGGTCCTTCGGACAAGCAGCGTTTAAATCTCTGAAATCCACGCACATCCTCCAAGTATTCGTTTTCTTGGGTACCATCACCGCGTTTGAGATCCACTCTGGGTATTGCACTTCCACAATATGCCCAGCTTTCAATAGTTCATAGACCTGCTCTCTGATGGCAGCGTCCTTTTCAGCCCCAAAATTCCTTGTCCGTTGCTTTACCGGCTTGACCTTAGGGTCCACGTTGAGGCAATGCTCCGCCAACCCTCTATCGATTCCCTTCAAATCTGCGGTGCTGAAAGCGAACACATCCGCATTTCGCCGAAGACAACCAATGAGCTCTTCTCTGACCTGATCACTCATGGCCGATCCAATCTTAGTCTGGAAACCCTCTTTCCCTGGAAATAACTCTATCATATTGCAAACGTCGCTGGTGGACACCAGCGCGGTTTTCTCTGTGGAGTCTCTGTCTTTTAATAAATCCGCCAACTCTTGGCGCTCCTCTGCTGGGGCGTGCACCTCGCCCACTTTCCCCTTCTTCCGGGCGTTCGACCTCTCTGTCCATCTTTCCCTTTTCTGCCCCGCTGACTGTGTGAGCATTTGCACGTGGCATGCTTTTGATGTCGTTTGATCGCCGCAAACTTCTCCCACTCTTCCACCCTCGATGGGAAACTTCATTTTCAGATGAAACAGTGATATAACAGCTTTGAACGCTGTCAAGGCAGGCCGGCCGAGTATGACATTGTACGAGGGCTTAGGCATATCCACCACTAAGAACCGTACCATCCTTGTTTTGTTACCTGCAGCTGTATTGCCCAGAATCAACGGCAACTCTACATACCCCAGGGGCATGACCATCTCTCCTCCAAACCCAAACAGAGGAGCATTTGTCGGCTCAACATGAGCGTTAATTCCCATATTTTGGAGACATTCCTTATACAAGATGTTTACAGCGCTGCCCGAATCCACGAAAATACGGTGAATAATGCAGCCGGCAATGTCCGCCGTGATGACCAGCGCATCATCATGCGGATACATTAGTGTGCGTATATCCTCTGCTCCAAAGGTGATTGCCGGCTCCTCTGCCGCGCTGGTGACTTCCATGACCCTTTTAGGATAATACCCTGTTTTAACTGCTCTGACGACTTGCTTTTTAGCCCTATTTGATGTGGGCATCCCGTTCTCCCCACAAATCATATGAACTTCCCTTCTATACGGGGGGGAGGAAGAGCTTGCCTGTCTGCCCCCTCTCTGCGATTATCCTGGTTGTCATCAAGCCTGCGGTCTCTGTTGTTGTTCCCCTGTTCTCGTCGCTGATCCCGGTTATTTCTTTGATCCCTCTGATCTCGCTGATCTCTCTGATCCCTCTGATCTCGCTGATCTCTCTGATCAGTCCTCCTCTGACCTTCATTTCCCCTGTCAATGAGATGGTCGAGATATCCCTGACGCACCAGTAACTCCAATTGGTGCTTAAGGTGTCCACAATATTTCGTGTAATGCCCGAAGGAATTGTGATATTCACACAACTTATTGTTAGGCCCTTCCTGCGGCGGCCCAGTCCGGTAGGTCCCCGGTACCCTAAAGAACGGCTGATCCTTTATCAGATGAAAATTTTCTTCTTGTGGTTTATTCAAGGGCGTGTATTCGGTAAACCGCGTTACTTCATTCACTGTGCGCTGTTGATTAGATGGCATTCCTCCCTGGGGTGGGAGTACCCTGGGAGGCAACCCTCTGAATGGGGCCCTATCTTGCTGTCTCTGTCTTTCGGGTGCTTCCTCAGCTTTCTTGACTCTGTGTTTCTCATTTTCCACCTTCCTCGCCATTTTGGCATCCTCCAACTGTAGATAACCCGGCAGCCTTGCCATGATGTCATCAAAATCCCTTGCTGGTCGAATTTGTAATTCGTCAAAAAAGATCCCCGGCCTGAGTCCTCTGACATAGGCGCAGTTTTTAATTTGCGATTCTGCCTCTGGCACCTCCAGAGCGGCAAGGTTAAACCTCGCTGTGTACTCCCGTAGCGTTTCTCCCTGCTCCTGCTTAATATCCATCAGCGAAAGGGCTGACTTCCCTACCCTTCGTGAACTCGCGAACTGCCGCAAAAAACGAGTCTGTAATTCTTCGAAAGAGTGAATGGAATTTGGGGGCAGCGTCCCAAACCATAACTGAGCCGGTCCAGTAAGAGTAGTGGAGAAGATTCGGCACTTAATGCCCTCCGTGTACATGTGCAGCGTAACCAACCCTTCAAACCGATTGAGGTGTACCTCCGGATCGGTAGTGCCATCGTAATCCAGTGAGATGGGCTTGTAGCTTCTAGGTAAGGTATCTGCCAAGATATCGTCCGAGAAAGGACTGCGGTTGTTGATCGGGTGGAGCCTTGATGTCTTAGCTCTCTTGTCCCCCTTATGCCTCCCCTGCTCCCTTCTGTCTCTGGGCGCATCACGAGCGTGGCGCTTGTGGACTCTATATTCATGTCTGCCAGAGGAATACTCCAGCTCCCTCTCCTCTGACCTCTCTGTGTAGCGCGATTTTTCCGATCGATGGGACTTCTCCACCCGATGCGATTTTCCTGACCTTTGTTCCCTATCCTCCCTTCGGGATTTCTCCCTAAGTGATTCCTCCAGATCCTGGAGTTGATGTTTCAGCTGAGACACTTGGTTTTTTAACCGAGCCTTCTCCCTTGGTCTCTCCTCCTCGAACACCAGGGAGACGGATTGACTATCAGACTCGTCAACCCTCTCCTTTCTAACAACACTGTTGAGTCTGACCCGGCTCCCCTCTGGTCTTCTTTCCACTTCCCTGTCAGCTGGGTCCCCTTGCACTTCCAGAGGCATCGCAGCTTGTTTGTTGATTGCTAAAGTGTTTACCTCCTGAGCAGCGGGAGGCGGGGCCTCAGTGCCCTGCAAAGTAGCCGTTCCCACCAGTGGAGCTACAGTGGGAACAGTGGACAACATGGGAGTTCCTAGTGCTTGACGCACAGCGGAGTAGTGAAGCAGCGCCATCATCTGTTCCATTGACCGAAACGTAAGCTGTCCCGCTCCAGGCGCGGGAGTTAAGCTTGGCATATCAGATCCCGGAGTTACCAGAGCAGATCTCTGGAGACTTGCATTCAGCCCTGTCAACGGAGTGGCGGAGATAGCCTGAAACCCTGGTGGTGCAGCGAAGGCAGCATTGCCCTGTAGGCCAGTGAACAAGGAGGCAGGCACCTCAGTGGTGAGAGCAGCGGAGTCGAACTCTTTCTCCAGGTTGCGGTGAGCATCTGACGATCCCATAGTACCTACATGTAAGCAAAGTGAGAAAAGTCCCAAGGACAAAAGAACAAACCCTCCGTTACCGATGGGAGTCCCAATATAAGAAATCCAATAAAGAATCCCGAGCACCGGTACAAAGACCGTTAAAAAGTTCCGAGTAATTCTACACTCTGGAAAATAAACCCAGAGTATAGATTGAGAAAAATAGAGCCCTCAGTAAAATCCAGCAGACGCGAGATACCCAGAGATAAGTACAAACAGAGCAACCACCAGAAGACATGTTAGCACGATTCATTAAACATGATAACAAAAAGAATTATGTAAAATACTACCATAATACGAAGATTAGTTAAGGAAAACATGGAGAACATGAATAATAGTTTCCCATAAGTGAAGATCGTCCACAAAACAACAATATGAATCTCACCACAACTAAGACAAAGTGTTTAATTATCATATTATTGAGGTAAATCCCTTGTATCAACGACAATAAATACTCTTGAGATCGAAGACTAGCCACAAAACCCATAGATCCACAGCAAGAAACCCCAATATATCAGGAACAGAACAGAACTTCCAATTCAATCATCGAAATCGAAGATCAACCATGAAAAACATGGAAAACGCCCATAAACCCCCTCCCTTAAACGAAAAACGTCTATAAACCCCCGGCACAGAACCAACGTAACAAAAACAGATTATCACCCCCGATTCAGCGATGCAAAGCGAGGATTAGTCACCAAAACATAGGATGTAACGGTAATTATCAATTGCAAACAAAGAATACCCACGGATTAGCAACGCGAACCCGAGCACAACAGAAGCAAAGTATTAATCGGCGTATTATCGATGCAAACCCATGAATTAACAGTAATAACCACACGCTTCACCGAAAACAAGATAAAACACGAAGATCGCCCACAATTATCGTATTAACACGCAAAACAACCACATACAAGCAACATAAACCCAAAATATCGGGGATCCATAAGGAAACGACGAACACAATCGGAACAGAGCACCCAATTACAATTTCCTCATGCAAAACATTAGATCGGTGAAGAAAACCTCAATTCTACAAGAGAACCCCTTATTCGCAGATAACTACCCCAAACAAGCGGTAAATAAACGTAAATTTCCCCTGATTCATGTTTTACGCCCGTCGCCACCTTTCCCCATGCACCCAAAACACAAATCAACGCAGAGCTCAGCAGATTAACAACATTTTAAACCAGAAAACGCAATTTAACCGATTAAACACAGCTGGGTGTCCGGATTATCGGACCAATCGGTGCCAACGCCCGCAAATCCGATTGGATTCACAGATCTGCGTACGTCGGCGACCGTAACCTCACGTCTTAATTCAGTAGCCTTCCCACAGACGGCGCCAGTTGGTGTTTAACGTAACCAACACCTAAATCTATAAAGGGAAAACATAAAATTCTACCTAGTCGAGAAGGCTGGAAAGAGTAAAAATAACTGATCGGAAACCTCGCACGAGAAAGAAAACAACTATTGTATTCGAAAATATGAGAGAGCGTAAGTCACAGTACACGAGCTCGGGCCCTATTTATAGATTTACAAGCGGAGGGGTAAAATAGTAAAAACATCTTCGGTGCATGCGTCTTGCGTGGTGGAAGGGTACGCTGGTAATTTCGATAATACGCGGGAGACCTTCCCGCGCATTTAACAACTCCTCTGGTAAAAAATGTCTCCTCTGGCAAACACGTCGTCTCTGGCAAAGACGTCTCCTCTGGCGAAAGCGTCTTCTCTGTCGATGTAATCTCTGGTGGAGATGACTCTTCTGGCAAACACGTTGTCTCTGGCAAAGGCGTCTCCTCTGGCCATGGTGTCTTCTCTGGCGCGGATGATTCCTCTGACGAAGGTGGTTCCCCTGGTGAGGGTGACTTCTCTGAAGAACGCGATTCCTCTGGCAAGAGCCATTCCTCTGATGGATGAAATCCCTCTGGTAAGAATGATTCTTCTGACCCATACGGCTCCTCTGGCAAAAATGATTCCTCTGATTTGTACTCTCTCCCTATTCTGCACATATTGCTCCTCACCATTATGAGATGGATGGAGTATTTGCTTCCACTTAATTACTCTTAATTGGTTTTTTCAAACAATTACTCTTAATTGGTGGTGTCCATAATTTCCAAATTTTAAGATCGACAATTCGTCTCTGTTACCGTCGTCCATCCTCCCTCTGCCTTTGCGTCACCCATGGTAGATCGTCAACTAAATCAGAAAACTCTAGGTCGCCCCATAAAGAGAGCAAATCTACGACAACAAAGCTACTCAGATTCTCGCCGATTTCGTATTCGACAAGGAGGGATACATATTCAGAGGGTAAGGATAAGGGAAATGAGTTTCAAGGCTTGTCCTCCATCTCTAGTACCATCGTCCATCCTCCCTCTGCGACGCCCATAGTAAATCATCAATTGAATCGGAGAACTCAAAGTCGCCTCATCGAGAGAGTGAATCTTCTAGAACGAGGGGTACAAATTCAAAGGATCGATAAGAGAAAGGAAAAGGAGGTTGCCTTCATTTTTATCACAACAAAGTAGAGATATAGGGTTTCACATACAAGGGTTGCGGCGTCGAAGAAAAAGCGCGGTAAAAAGGAAAGAGAGTGTGTGAGTGAAATAAGGGGATCGAATTTAGAATGTCAACAATTTAAGAGGTGTATGGGGTTCATTAAGCGTGGTGATCAATAGCCTACAATGTTTTAAAAATCCACTGAGGAGTAGGAACTGAGGTGAGCTTTAGTTCCAATCATTCGAAAACCGCATCTGAGGCGGCGCCTCAGTTTATTGAACAGATTCGTGCGCCTCAATTAACTGAGGCTATCTGAGGCGGTGCATAGGAACCTGTTCGCTTGAGGCTTAAGCCTCAGTTAGAATCTGATTTTTCAGCCCAATTTGAATGGGCTTTATCAATTTTAACCTAATTACTTATGGGCTTTGTCAATTTTAACCTAATTACTCATAGACTTTATTAATTTAAGCCCAATTTATAGTAAAGCCCTACATATTAATTAATACATAATAGTCTAATATACATATGGTAAGACAAAAAGTCACGTAAACACTACAATAAGAGTCAGAACGTCAGCTTCATCTCTTCACTACAACTCGCCAGTGTCTTTTGGTCTGTTCTACTTCAACGATTCAACTTCAACCTTCCCTTCACAGTACTTCTTCAACAAAAGGTAAAGTTCTCACTTCTCAGTTCTACTTTCTGAAATCTCAATCTCTGATTATGCTTGCCTCAAATTCTGCTTAAACACAAAATTATACTCTATAACTTTCTGAAATCTTAATCTCTGATTATGCTTGCCTCATGCAAATCCTGCTTCACATCTTCTTCTACTTGAATCTGCTATACATAATATAATACACAATATTCTTGTTTTCAGATTATGATTCACGTTTCATGCTCCATATGTTACAAACTTACAATTTTTATTTATTCTCGTTATGTCGTTCTCTTAAATCTTTAGTATTAACTCTTTAGTATTAACTGTATTATTAATTATTATTATTTTGTTATGGTATTTAAAGTCTTCGAATCTTCAAGATGAGTGGCCCACAACGAAAAGACCCTGCATGGAGTTATGCAATTCCAATGGAAGTGCCGACAGAAGGTGCAAAGAAAGGTTACAAATATTTGAAGTGCAAGTTTTGTAGTAAGGAAATAAGGGGGGAGTTAAGAGAGTCAAAGATCATTTGGCCTGCAATCACAAGAATGTGACTCCCTGTTCACGCGTACCTGATGACGTTAAGAACTCGATGAAGGAGTATTTGAGAGCATTTGAGGAATCAAAACACTCCAAACAACGAGAATTCGATGATATGGTAGATGGTGGAGCCTATTTTGGTGTTGATATGTCCAAAGATTCGTTCCTAGCCGGCGTCGAGAGAGGTAGCAGAGGGTCTATGGATCAATTTCTTACTAATGAGTTAGAAGATGGCAAAGTAGTTCCTCCAAGTGCAACGGCTAAAGAGCATCGTAGTCGAGTTTGTCTAGATATTGGGAGGTTCTTCTTTGAGAACGCAATCCCATTTAATTGCATTAGAAGTTCATCGTTCGTTAGTATGATGCGCTCAATTGGGGGTTACGGTCGAGGGTTGAAGCCTCCATCAATGCATGAGATGAGAACTTGGATCCTCAAAGATGAGATCAAAGCAACTTGGAAGCACACGGGAGTTTCATTGTTATCGGATGGTTGGTCAGACATGAGAAACAGAAGTCTGATCAATTTTCTCGTTAACAATCAATATGGAACAGTGTATTTGAAAACTGTGGATGAAAGTGATGTTGTGAAAAATGCCCAGAAGTTGTTTGAGTTACTTGATGAAGTTGTTGAAGAAATCGAAGAGGGGCATGTTGTGCAGGTGATAACAGATAATGCAGTCGCATACAAAGCAGTCGGGCGTTTGTTAATGGAGAAGAGGACTAGCTTATATTGGACTTCGTATGCAGCTCATTGCATTGATCTAATTATTGAAAAGATTGGCGAACTCCCACAGCACAAGAATGCTTTACTTAAAGCAAAGAGGGTAACTAATTACATCCACAACCATCAGTGGATTTTGAGCTTAACAAGAAAGTTTGCTAAGAAAGATCTTCTTCGACCAGCTGCCACCCGATTCGCGACTACCTATCTTACATTGGAGAGCATGTATGAGTTGAAACAGCCACTGCAGCAGATGTTCATTTCGAAAGATTGGACAGGATGCGTGTGGGCAAAAAAGGATTAAGGAAAGGCTGTGAGAAAAATTATCATGAGTGATAATTCATTTTGGGTCTAGTGTGGCTTATTCTATTAAGACCACAAAGCCTCTTGTGGATGTGTTGAGAGTGGTTGATGGTGAGAGGGCGCCGGCGATGGGATATATCTACGCTACTATGGATGAGGCCAAAGAAAAGATAGCCAAGAACTTGAATGACAAAGTAGGTGCCTACAAGGAGATTTGGAATATCATCGATGATAAGTGGGAGAAGCAATTGCACCGTGACCTACACGCAACTGCTTATTATTTGAATCCGCAATTTAGATAGAGTGAGAATGTTTCTGAGCATGCAGAGATTAAAAAGGGGTTGTTTAATTGTATGGAGAGCATGATCAAGGATAACTATACTTATATGAAGGTTGATGTCCAACTTGACGAGTACAAAAACAAGAGAGGATTATTTGGCTCGAGAGCATCTATGTTAACATACACATCTCGTGCACCTAGTTAGTAGTTAGTTTATCAATTAATTATTAATTACTTATCTTAACTAGCTTATTTGTGCTTAATCTAATCATTATATCATATATCCAATAGTTGATTGGTGGGAACATTTTGGAGATGAAGTTCCCCATCTCAAAGCATTTGCAAAGAGAATTCTTGGGCTTACTTGCTCGACCTCGGCTTGCGAACGTAATTGGAGTACATTCAATCAAGTGCATACAAAAAAAATGAATCGTCTAAGCACATTGGCCCTCAACAAGTTAGTGCACATTATGTACAATAAACGGTTGAAGCATAGACATTCGAAGAGGCAATTAAGAAAGGAGAAGGACGATCCTTTGGTTGTTGAAGACATAGCTTCCGGTGATGAGTGGATAGCCAATCCAAATGACGAAGATGATATTGATGTCGATGATGCTAACTCCGATGATATTGAATCAGATCATATGGATGAGGGGACAAGTTCTTCCATACCAAGAAAGAGATGAAGAAGTGAAGTATCAAAGAAAGGTACTTTTAGAAGTTAGTTTTAATTAAAAGTTATTGTAAGTTCTAATTATTTACTTATTTATATTTATATGTTTAAATGTAGGAAAAGAAAAAGAGGTTGAACATAGACTTGTGGATGAGGACCTGGATGAGGATGGAAGTGGAGGAGATGATGATAATTAAGTTAGATTATTAGTTATAAACTATAATATGATTTTTGGACTTGTGGTGGTATTAGTTATTTTGCTATGAACCTATTATTATATAGCTTATGACTGCTAAGTTAGTATTCTGTTATAGCTTTTGACTTTATAGTATTAGTTATTTTATTATGAACTTATTATATTCATGAACCTATAATTTTTCTTAAAGGCTTACGCCTTGAATCGGTTCCTACGCCTCATGGTACTGTAAGAAAACGCCTCGGTTCCCGATTTAGTTTTTAAAAACATTGATAGATCAAAATGAAAAAGATGACACAAATAGTTGAACGGAGGGAGTAGCAATTAGTAACACAAACTTGCAGCAGTAGGTATAAGTTTCATCTAGATTATCATTTGAACAACCAGCTCTAACCTTTCCAAGAAAAATGTATCTTGAAAGAAACATTATCAAGAAAGGGAGACATCAAATTAACTATAAAAATGAGTTGCTCAATGCCAAAGTCTAATTGGAACTTAGAAACATCTGTAACTACAGATTTTCCGGAGGCATTCGGATTACAAGAAAAAGATGAACTAACCAAGACCTGTGGTAGTATCCTGTCGCGGCGCATCAGCCTTTATACGGGGTGGCCTAACTATTCGATCAATGAGACCGTATTCAAGAGCCTCTTGAGCATTGAAGCGCTTCACCCGACTTAGGTCCTGGTGAACCTGCATATTCATGTCGAAGATTCAGTGTGCGTATCAACAGGGATACCAAATGCCATAAAATGCACTAACTTTGTTTGTTTTTTTGTACACGGACTTTTAAATCTTGTTACAAAATACATGAATTTGAAATTTTTTGCAATTGAAATATGATTCTGATTTTCAATCAATTGAAGATGACGAGGTAAGATATATGTGGTGTCACCATCGATATTCGATATTACACCAAGATTTCAATTAATTGAAAATATGAATCATGTTATCATATTTTGTGACAAGATTTAAAAGTCACGTGTAAAACCAAAAACAGTCCAAAGTTCATATATTTTATGGCAATAATTGCAATATATGATGCTCGGATTCATTAAAATCAACTTAGGCACTATAACATAAATGAAAATATTGAATTATTGACAAGTTTGACCTTCTCGATTGGCTGGCCAGTTTTCTGAGCCAACTCCTTGAAAAGATAATCTCTTATTCGTAGCAGCTCATCAGCCTCATTACGAATATCATCAGCCTGGAAAAAGGTTCTCAAAGATATTATAAGTTGCTGTCAAGGGTGGAATGAGGCTTCAGATACAAGAAAATTAATTGATCAAACCTGACCACGAGCAGCCCCAGCTGGAGATTGTAATGAAACTCTTGACAGCGGCATGGCAAAGCGATTACCCTTCAAGAAAAGGAGGTTGTAAATGAGATGAGTGCACCAGAGTGCAAGGAATTTCAAATTTTCATATTATTCAAGACAATGCATCTGATGAGGAGGCTATCAATAATCACATGATAGAGAAACGCTGATCAAAGACACTAGGATTTGTTATATAATTTATATGTCCTTATATGATCATTCAAAAGGCAAGACTTTTTTGTCTTTTTTAACAGAAACACGCCAGGAAACCAAAACAGATGCAATAAAATCACCAATTTCTACTAAACATATATGCATTTTCAAACCTAACTTTATGACAGAATACATATCTTTATAAGCCTGTTTTATAATTCCATATTTGGATGGATGGAGCAGTTCAATATTGTTATTATCTAACTATACATAAAATAAACCCATAAGAAAACATACCTTCTCACCAGCGGCAAGGAGAAAACCTGCCAAATTATAAGCATATCCCACACAGTGAGTACCAACAGGACTTTTCAAACTCTGCATGGTATCGTAGATAGCCATGCTAGGAGTGAGCTGCAACAGAGATTTATAGCTATCATAAGATTTTAAATAGAAAAAGAGAAACAAAACATTAAATTACTATACAAAGAATGCTATAAACATAAATAAATGATAAAATGTCAGTGCCAAGTAGTAAATTACTAAATTAAGAACTCACATCTCCTCCAGGGCCATTAATGTACATATACAGCTTCTTTGAATCCTCAATACTGTCGAGGTACAACATCGTCGCAAGTATCTGATTGCTGAACTCCTCGTCTATGTTTTGCCCAATAAAAATAACACGTTCACGGTACTGCAATTAAGAGATTATTGACTTCTGTCAGACGAGTTTCAAAGAAGATAGAAACATTTATTAAAAGAAATTAAAAAAAGGCAATATTTTGATATTGTAGAGAACAGACAAGAAATATCTTATCTTTCTTTGCACATCAAATAACCAACTATTACAGAAAATAACTAGGGAGCAAAAGATGATCAGATGACATGCTTGATGACACTAATCTTGGACAAAACAAAGGAAATATGATAAAGTTATTATGAGCTCTCACACTCTATTTGATATGGTTATTCAAAAAACTGAGTAATTCATACAATTTTACTGGGATGGAGTAGCCAGATAGACTTACAAGAGCATTCCACAAATCAACCCACTGCCAAGTTCCTTCAGCGGGGTTTCTGTAAGGCACTCTAGGTGTTCCAATAGGCATCATTGCTACACGACCTCTTGTTGGTTTGGTATTAATAGATCTGTAAATGGTTAAAAGGTGTCATTTACAATATGTCAATAATTCAATATCTATATTTAATGTGTTATTTTACCCAAGTCAAGATTTAGGAGTGAGAGATGTATGCTCTTGAGCCAAGGAAATGGTTTAAGGCAAATCAGTCAGAGTTGATTACCACTGATGTACCCAGAGGGAGAAAAAGAAATCCAGTGATGTACCCAGAGGGAGAAATAGAAATCCAAGAGTAACATCTTTCTAATTTTAACTAACAAATACTTCGATGTTGAAAAAGGTCAAAACATGGATTAGGGAATAAAGTGAGCATATACGTTAGTTAAACTGAAATACTATTTACAAAGAAAAACAAAGAAAATTTTGCCACAGTACATACCCTGTCACTTTATAAAAAATACGTAGCAAAGGGGGAATTCTATGCACATTAAAGATCAAGTCATGACCCAAAGCTATAAGGGGCAAATTTGAAGGAGAGTAGAGTAAATGGAAGGCAAATACAATATTTTCAATCATAATTATGGAATTGTACACTCAAATGCCATTATGCTGCACAAATTTTAACTCAATAAATTCACTAAAACTCACTGAACCTAGCTTTCGTGCTGATTGCAATATCCAAACATAGCACACATATATGATATATTGACTTCTCCCACTATTATGGAAACTGCTTTAACTTTGATTGGCCGGGGTTGATATTGTTGTTAATCTTCAGTCCTAAGCAGTAACTTCCACATGAAGGTTTATCTTAAGAGGCTTGAGAATCTATCTCTAGTCATTTGGTGGATATAACCTCCCCTAAACTAACTGGCTTTGCTATTACCAGGCGTGTACATCTTATCTTTTCATTTCATTGGTCGACCTAAGGCCATTTGCTTAAATTTAAAGCTAATTAACAGCTCCCAATCCAAGTTTCCAACTATGCTTCTCATACTTGGTGTCATTTTCAATTCAACCAATGCCCTTCTTGAATTTTCTTTAACTAACCTGCAGATATAGAATTCTTAAACAAATAGCACGACAAATTTATTTCAAAAGCTTAACCTAAAAGGATTCCTAAGAAGATGTTCCAAGTTCCATTAACCTCCCATTGTTTCTATCTCTCTTTCAAATTTTTCTTTAACACCCAACAGAGAAAATGATAAACCAAGTAGTCCGGAATTGCAATTTACTCAATCAAAACAGGTGGCAGCTAATGTTACAATATCCTATGATAACAAAACCATGAAAACACAGTTCCAAATAGAAATTTTGATGGTGGGAAATTGACCCATAGACATTGGTAGCAGAAGCCATACCTGGACTCCATGCTTTTGTACACTTTATCACGAAATTCCACATTCAAATTGGACTTTCCTACTCCCCATCCATCTGCGTAATTTATTTATTTTCTTAAAGGAGTCAAAATTACATCATAGAACAAGTTAAATTGAATATCGAGCTGCGAGATAAGAACACATACTTGGAGATTGAACTCTCAACCCCACGAAGATTTTGGTGGCGCAGCTGCAAAAGGGCATAGATTGTAAAATTAGGGCCTAGCATAGCGAAAAAATTGAACTTTGAATAAAAAGTGAAGCAGAACCTTAGAGAAGGAGGGGATGAATCAATTGTGGAGTTAAAATATGAGGTTGGAGCGATTGCCATTGTTGGGATAGAGAGAGAAACAATGAATTTCGTGGTTATTGGATATGGAGGAAAGGTTACTGTTAAGAATCACGTATACCCGAACCCGAACTTGTCGACCCGTATTTATCAAATGGGTTATTCATTTTAGTGGCGTCTGGTCCGTCTGATTCTGAATTAATAAAGGATCAAATGAATGATTTATTTTCATTTTATTATCACGATGAAAATCTCTTTACGTTAATTTATAAATTAAAATTAAAAATAAATCGATATTTTTATTTTAAATACTGTACTAACATTTTGAAAATATATTCATTAGAAGAAGTGTTAAAAGATGAATAAAATTATAAAGATGTTTCTTCGCTTTCTTAATTTCCTTCTTTTATCTGCAAGAAATCACTAGAAAGGTTATGGCCAAAAAATACATAAACTTTGAAAAAGTATAATTTTCACATGAACTTTCATTTAGGTTAAAAAAATGCATTAATTTATATTTTTGTTATAATTTCGGCGAAATTGGTGCTTAGTTGACAGTCGAAAGTTCACCTAATGTTGATCTAACTTCTGATGATAAGGAGTATTTAAAGTTCGGAGATCTAAGAAGGCAATATTAATATATTTGACTTAATTTCGACTGTCAATTAAGCTCTAATTTCTTTGAAATTCAATTTTAGGTGAAAATTGTGACAAAAATATAAATTCATGTATTTTTTTGACTTAATTGAAAGTTTAGTTGAATATTGCAATTTTTTCAAAATTCGTGTATTTTTTTTGTCATAACCCCTTTTAGAAAGATAATAAAATTTACTCAAAATATAGAAAGTAGAGACTTAACCAAAATTAAATATTTCTATAAAACTGAAGATAACTTTGTAATTATTTTATAATTTATAGAAAGAGAATAGTGTAGGCTTCTCTACAATGTGGGGTGTATTATAAAAAAAAGTTATATTGATTTAATTTTGTATGCTGAGGCTTCTCTATAATGTGAAGTATATTATAAAAAGAGAAGCTATATTTAATTAAAATTAAAATTAAAATAATTTTTATTTTTATTTTTAATTTTCTATAAGAAAAACAATTTTTTTTTAATGGATCCATAGAGTCGGGCTCTACCTATCGCACCCTCTCTCTGAGCCTGGGGGCTCGCCAATGGGGCAGGACTCGCCGAGGGTCGACTCGAGCCTCTAGATCGAGCCCCGTTGCACATTCACTAAGGATTTAGTGAGAATGGTCAAATGTGATTAGAAATGAGAATAAATCTAGAACGTTAGATGTTCAAATCTTATAAGCTGATATTAATTTATTTAAATTTATTGTGTAAAAGAAAAATAACAAATAAATTAGTATAAATATACGAATAAGCTAATACAAATCTACGAATAAGCCATTTGATGACTTTGCTGAATAAATTACAACAAATTCATAATTCAAGATTCAAATCCAACAAGTGACAAAAATTCCATTTTTTTAATTCATGATTTTGTATAATAAATTCATAATATTTTATAGCGAATTCAAAGTTGATTAATTTAATACGATAAATGTGGCTTGTATAATAATCTCTCTAGAGGGAGTTTCAAATGAAAACTTTTATTTAAAATGAAAACGAAAAACATTCTTAACCCTTCAATAGTGAAAATCTACTATAAATACATCATCTTGATGGATAAAATTTATTTTTTTTAGTGCAGTAAATGTCATTGTAAATGCAATAATTTTATACATCTAATGCAGTGTTCTCATATTCTCACGATAAATGCAGTTCTTATATATATATATATATATATATATATATATATATACACACACACACAAACACACATATTACACTTTCCTGAATATGCCAGCCTCAAACATCTTTCTGAAGCACAATATATCAAGCAATCGTACAGTATTAACTAACTTTAATCTTGAAACTAATCTTTACTGATGGTGCTCTGTTCCTATTTTGAGGCCAAAGACATTCAATGTAAGTTCAAATTGATGACAAAAACCACACAAAGCTTTGTCTATGGAGATTAATTAGAGGGCTTCTCGTATGTATTCTGATCTCTGAAAGTTGCAATGGCGCTTTTAATCATACCAGCCATATCCGACCGCACAAAAAGATGAGTATTGTCCAATACATGTATTATAAACTTCTGCGACTGCGGCAGAGAAGCATTCATGTTAATGATGAATTGAGCCATGGGAATGTCACTGCATAAACAAGAAAATATCGATTACGTTAGACTACCGAAGCTCTGACTAGTGTGCAAATACAATGCAAGCACCTTCAATTCAAATTAAATCAAAACTCAAAAACTCAAAACTAATTCATATGAATCAGCATGATAAGCCAAACCAATGCTGCAGTTGGCTCATAAGTGGGCCCGGAGCATGGTTGAGCCAACTAGAGGCTCAACCAATGCTGATGCTCTAAGGCAATTGAGGTGAATGTATGAACATTGGGCACCACTTTAAGAAAGGAAATAGGGTGGCTATCAACTTAGAGCTTCAACTTCGGCAGTTTTTGAAAATATGTCCATACTTTAGTAGTAATATGCAAAATAAATAAATAAATAAATAAGAACCAATGACCTTCTAACATTCATGCAAAAATATCACTTGATAAAAATTCTGCCACAGAAACTGCGGCATCCTAATTCAAAATGCTATGCTGAAACTTCTACCCAGTGATTTTTTTGAAAAAAATGATGAAAGATGAGGAATTTATGCATTTTTTGTAGGTTGGGGCATTATTTTGCAGAACGCGCCAAGTGCAGGCCATAACTTGATAATAATCCAAGGAAATACCATGTGATGTACAATCCCTTTATAGCATTCACCATGATGTATATATTATGTCCTCCACCTGCAAAAATTTATATTAATTAGTAAGAGCCGTAGATCAACTAGTTTAACTACATGTGTGATGACTTTCGGGTTCCTCACGAGAGAAGCGTGACCCATTTCAACACCAATAAACACTTGTTAACACAAGTTTTCTCGGTGGATCTGCGGATGAAAACTTGAACAGATGCAGAAGATACGACCAATTCAAAGTTGTGTGATCGACAACATACGTAGTGAAGAATGTCAAGCAATTAGAGCTCCTTAAATGACAAAGTGTAACCTACATGCATAGTTGTTCTCAAACAGCACGGATCCCTTTCACACACCAAATAATCTCGTTCCAACTAAGTAAAAGGAGCTCGGTTAGTTTTCCGACAGTTTTATTTCTTACCATCTCTTTCGGGATAAACCAAGCCTATCTCCATGTCTAAACAAGTATTAGTTAACACAGTTAACCACCAAAATAACTAAGACGAAGTAGATCTTATGAAGCCATGTTATGAGTCAATTTTGTGGCAGACATTCAATCACAAACATAAGAATTCAATTATTGGATCAAACAATTTGGTTTCAAGACGATCACCAACATATGAGGACTTAACTGATAAGAGAATCGATTACTCACAAATACAACCACGGAATGCCCAATAAATGTTCTAAGCCACTAATATTTCTTTTAGGCTCATTGGTTTGATCAGTCGAAAATCAACACAAATTCCTTTTGGGCCAACGAAAGATTTAATTTTTTTCTACAATAATCAGCATTCTGTTTCTGAAACAGGAGTTAAGTAATCATCTCAATTATGCAAAAGAACAATTAGACCTTTCAGCAATTCTAGAATTCGAACTAGGAAAAATCATAGGAAGATTGAGATTATTGCACCCAATTCAGCAATCAATATATTGGAAAAATAACACTAAATTATGAGATTATTGTTTGGGTACCTTAATACCCGACTCCGGTTACTAGGGTGTCCAATACCCGACATAAAAAATATTTCTTTTACTTTTGCAATAAATCTAGGGCTGAAAAAATAATTCATGGCCAGCCGCCTATCTTACCTGCTGAAAAGCTGCGGACGGAGGCGGCTGAGCGAGGGCGGAGGCGGCTGCGGGCCTGTTGTTTGCGGGCAGTGGCGAGAGCGAAGGCTATCGGGCGGCGGCGGCCGGACGACAGAGAGACGGAGGAGACGAGAGGAAGAGAAGAGACGAGGAGAGAATACAAAAGACTCAGATGGAGGTGGGCCTGTTAAGCCCACTAGCATACTCAACCGGCCCACTCCAAAACCTGTTTTCAGTTTAAAGATTCAATCGCATCTACTCCATTTAGTTGTAATTAAATTTTCATTTTGTATGGGCACTACACCCAAAAATCTTCTCACCGATTAAAGTTTCATTCAATTCATTTTTACCAATTACTAAGTTTTATTAGAAACCACATGAAAATCACGACATATTATTTGTTAATTAAGTCAATTAAACCATGATTGAGCTTTAATCACTTTATTTGCTTCTTGCTTATGTTTGCATGAGTAGTTGGTTTATTAATTATTAACTACGGGTTAGTTTGGCTAATTAATCTTTCAATTGCTTACAAATTGTGTCAACATACATGGTGACGTTTACTTGCAAGTTTTGAGATTGTTGCGTGAGGAAATGAGAGTAATTATTTATGTCTATTTTACTTCCTATGTGTATAGTTATGGGCTAATTTTCTATGAATATACTAAGTATATTTAAATTTTAGTATTTAACTAATAATAGTTTTAGTTAAAAAAATATATGAATTTTTAATGTTTTTTAAATTCGACTTGAGTTAGAGTTTCAATCACACTTAATAATACATAAAAGTGGGAAATTAATCATGTGACAACTCAAATTTTAGATATTCCTTTAATCTACGTGTCATGGACAATATGTTCACTAGAATTAATCTATTAAAATCTGTAGACCGATGAAAGAAAGTATCTGCAAACTTCCACTAAACCAGCTGAAGTAGCAAACTAAAATTAATTTAAGAAGCATAATGTAATAATCTGTAGACAATTTTAATTGAAATAGTATCAATGTTGCAAAAGGTGGAAACAAGAAAACACCAATCAACTGCGATAAGTGGATGAATGACCAAACTTCTCAAATGCCTGCTTCAATACTCTATCTGATGTTGACCATGATAAATTCCCAATAAAGCAGAAAAATTCATCCTGATCCCCCATATTCACTTTGCATAAAAGAAATTAAATACATAAACTAACAGCATCTCAAGCTAATATAACAAACTGGTCACATGACTCGAAATATGCCCTAATGCTTTGAATTCAGACATATGTGCATAAACATGCATAATGACTTATTGTACATAGCTAATCTGAAATCCAAATGAGTAAACCAGCTAAGAAGCAGTTCGGTGCTGCTTATGCGTCGATGGTTACAATTTACAATTTGAGACTCATATGTTATTTTTTTTCCCCTTCAGAACTAAATCTTAATATTAGATGGTAAAAGGAAAACAATTTATCTACTCTGCATACCAATTTATCACGAACTTAACTAATCCTCATCGAATTAGGATAGTGCTACTTTCAGTAAAGCATGAACAAACAGACAAATCTCTCCACAATATATTAAATTCACTCACAAACACAACAAAGGAAAACCTGAAAACGAATCATCAGCCTCAGAACTTCGGCCGCAGGCATGAATTAACCGACAAAATAAACAGCAAAACAAGGGAAACCGAAGCGGATTTTGGAATTACTTTATTTATCTTAGACACAATGCAGTCATAAATCAAGGCTTACTCCTGGTAGGAGTTGATAAAATTGCTGCAACGAATCAAAGTGTAAAGCTATTAGACAAACACACAAGCACGGTAGAAATACAAACAGAAGCATGATCGAAGAACGCAGAGCAAGAGGTGAATTGAAAGAATAGAGCGAAATGAAACCTGCGCGGCTGCGATTTAGGCGTTGGAGTGGGAGCGACGAGCAGCTTCTGGTTTGAAATAGTATCTGGTCGACGGGAGTGGCAATCCGCAGGCAGGAGACGACCGCGCCGTCCGACGCCTTCTTCAAAATCTTGCTCGGCGGAACCCTAAACCTGAGATCGGGAACCGATTTATGGGAAACGATGGTAGAGTCCGGCCGAGCAAACGGCCGGCGTGGCAGCGGCGCTGGTCGTGGCGGCGAGTCGTGACGGCAGTGGCAGGGCGCGACGATGGTGAGGAGAGAAAGAGGCCAAGTCTGATTTCGGGAAATTTGGTGGGGATAGTTAGGGTTTTGATATTTTATAATAATATTAAATTTAAGGACAAAGGTTCATATTGATCCCTAAACTAGACCCCCCTACAGCGTTTAGCCCATACTCGACCTTGGTACAAATACCTCCCTCATAGTCTAGAACAAGGGTTCAACTAACCCCACATAACAAACGGCCTACTCACGCCGTTTCCTTCCAAAAAAATTTTTTTATAATATTAAAAAAAAAACATGAGAAATAGTATGGTGATGGCTGTAAGAACCGTGAGAATCTTCCACGACCCAAACACATACTCCTTCATGGGTTTGGCCATCTTAATCTTCCATCTCTGGCTATAGAACTTGTTCACATCCGCTATCACTTTTTCGAGTAATGGCACTTTGGTCAATCTCACCGACCTGCTCATCCCGTTCCACAGCTCCGCCACCTCCTTCTCGCTCTTCAGATGGTTCACGATGATCCCCTTCCCGCACAGGAACCGCGCGTCTACCTTCTTGTCGATGATCTCGTTCATCAACTCCGTGTACCGCGCCAGCACCTGCGGCCCGAACGCGCTGCACGCCTCGTACGCCACCAGATTCCTCAGCACCACCTCGGAGTTCACGTCCAGGTTGATCACCGGGATGTGGAACGTTAGGGTTTTGTCGTCGAAGTTGATGCTCGAGATGCCTTCCTCCGTCGCCACGAACTACACCCCGGCCTCCACCAGCTGCATCATCGAAGGGATCGCGATCTCCTCCAGCAGCGGAGGCTTCTCGTCGCTCTTCTTCGAACCCGATTCCTCGTCGCCTCCGTCTTCATTTTTCTCATTATGCAAGGTCTGGAGCACATTCTCGATTGGCTCCTTGAGCATTTTCAGGATGGGGATCTTGCTCAGAATCGTCCATGGCAGTTTCACCAACACTTTCATGGGCTTGGAGAACATCACGCGCTTCGTCAATGCAATCGGCCCTCGTACTAACTTCGACACCATTGCCATCACTATGTCCACCAGCTTCCGCATGTGAGTCGGCTCTGCAAACGCCTCCGCCGCCGTCATCCCTTCCTTCTCCTCCTCCTCGCCGCCAAATTCGCCGTCTTCAATTTCGTGCGGCGTAAACGATATATCAGATTTAGGCACGATGAAGTGGTATAAAAAATCCAGCAAGTGAGTGTGCTCCATGACGAGCGCCACCGTGTCATTGCTGAGCCCCGTCATCATTGAGTGGAGAGTTTTATCCGCCGTTTCCTTGGAGGAGAACTGCAGTTCAAGCAGCATCCTCATGACAAACAAAGGGATTTGGTTCTCGAGCATGAAGAGATCTCTGAGGATGGAGTTGTGCACCGTCTTGTTCCCCGATGAGTCGATGATGTGGGAGAGGCCGGGGGGGATCTTGCCAAGGATCTTTCCCTGCTTGATGCCGCAGATGCGGATGAACTCGAAGATGAAGCAGACGTCGACGACCATCATCCAGGAGAGGGCCTCGGGGCCGAAGTTGACGGGGCGGTGGTAGCAGGCGCGGATGCGGAGGTCATGCTTCATGAGGTGGTCCGCCAGGGTTTGGAGCTTCACGTTCTAGAGCTCCCTCTGGATCCGCTTTGCGGCGGCGACTTTGTACCGCTCCATGTCGTAGAGCTCCAGCCGGAGGTGGTGGTACGGCCTGATCGCCACCTACTGCGACATGTACGAAGTCAGATCGCATATCATTAGGGCTTTTGGGCCCCATTTAATATTAAAAAAAATAAAAAATTGGAAGGAAACGGCGTGAGTAGTCCGTTTGTTATGTGGGTTAGTTGAACCTTTGTTCTGGACTATGGGGGAGGTATTTGCACCAAGGTCGAGTATGGGGGGCTAAACGCTCTAGGGGGTCTATAGTTCAGGGACCAATCTGCACCTTTGCCCTAAATTTAAAAATAAATATAAAAAATACTAATACATAACAGTATTGAGGCGCTCATATAACGATTCAAACAACCGTTATAAAAAGACGCTAATAGATAACGGTTGGCTTAACAGTTCGATAATACCGTTATGTATGTAATTAATAGATAACGCTCATACATAACAGATTACATCATACCGTTATCTATGCCTATAGGTAACACTACATATATAACGGAGTTCTGCAAAACCGTTATCATTTCTAGAAAATGCGCTCATACATAACGGTTTAAAAAAAACACCGTTATGCATGAAGTGTTATGTATGTGTAATTTTGTAGTAGTGATTTACGATCACCTTTTGATCTACTCTTAGATCGACCTTTATTATGAGATTTATTTTTACCACCTGATTCAATTTCTTTCTTAGCATGCTTTTAGGATTTCTTTTTCGATACACCCCTAACATGCATAACCTTCTTTTCTAACTTCCCTATGCGCCCTTGCTTTAAATCAAGTTATTTGCTCTTTAAAGAATTACTGACAATATCTATCCAATGTAATGCTATCATGATCATATTTAATAGTAGACTTGACATCACAATATGAATCAGGTATAACATTGAGCAACACGACGTGAGTATAATCATTTATATGCTTGTCACCAGTCAACTTGATATCTTACACAAATTTAGTAAACACACCAAGATTCTCATCTATATCTTTAGAAAAATCAAGTTTGAATAAAAAAAACTTTTCAAGCAACTACATTTTTTATGGCAAAGAAGTTTCATTATATAACTCTTCCAATTTACACCATATAGTTCTTTAGCAAAATCAAACATCTGAACTTTTCTAAGCACATAGTCAGATAAATTGGGAATAATACTCCATTCGTCCCCCAAATAATTTTCTATATTTTCTTTTTGGGACGTCTCTCAAATAACTTCCTATCTATTTTGGGACATTACCCCACCACTAATAATACTTTACACTACTACAAATTTGGTCTTTCTCTACATTGCATAGACTACGATTTTTACAAAAAATCGTAGTCTATACTAATATACTACGGTTTTTGACCATAACGGTAGTGTATATGCGTGTTTTTCATGATTATACACTACGATAACATAAAAAATGTAGTCTATCATAAGCATAGTCTACGGTTCTATCAACCATAGTGTATGAGCGTGATTGTTCTTAGTTTTGTTGGAATATAAGTATATATAATGGAGGATTTATTTAATTGGTAGAAGGAAATTTGGAGAAATTGGTTGTGGACGTGTGTGCTTAGGAATTTGAGTGGGAGGATTGTAGTTTGCTAACACAATCTTTCTTCAATTCACTTCATTCTAAACAATTGATACAACCTCCACATATATATAGTAGTCAAGTGAGAATTCTAGAATTCTCTTGATTTTTTCTATCTAGATTTTTCTACTTAAAATATCTTGATTCTAGATATTTCTAATACAAATATCTTCACTTACTTTTTCTAGAATTCTCTATATTTTTCTTCTAAAATATCTTGATTCTAGATATTTCTAATACAAATATCTTCATTTACTTTTTCTAGAATTCTCTATATTTTTCTTTTAAAATATCTTCACTCAAAAAATCAAGTTTATTTTTATATTCCAACACTCCCCCTTAAACTTGATTTGTCTTTCTGAGCAAAACTCCGAACTTGACGAAATCCTTTCCCGACGAGCCTTTCTTTATATTTTTCAACTTCACCTTTAAAATTCTTCTTAACCTTATGCACCCACTTCACTCCAATGGCCTTGTGCCTTTCCAGTAGTGTCACGAGCTCCCACGTATCATTCTTCTTTATTGATTTGATCTCTTCGTCTCTTAATACTCGCCAATTTTCACTATTTGCCGCTTCTTTAAAGCTAACAGGTTCATAATTAGCAGATAGGCAAAACAAGGTGAGATCTTCTAACCTTTCAGTGTCTTCATATATCTCATCCAAATTCCTTGCTCGTGGTGTGGCTCTTTCATTTAAGAAAGATGGTGGTGAGTCTTCAGTAACTTGTATAGGTGAAGCTGGCGGAGTCACTAGCTCTTGCTGGACTTCTTCGACTTGCTCGACAGGCCTTTCATCTTCGAATTGTGGGATGAAGGTGAAGTCACCGCTGGGATTAAAATCCCACACTCCTTCTTCGTCGAACTCCACATCTCGACTTATCATTGTTTTCTTGGTATTTGGATTATATAACTTATAGCCTTTAGAGTTAGAGTCGTACCCGATAAAGATGAATGCTTCTCTTTTATCGTCGAGCTTCTTCCTTCTCTCATCCGGTACATGCACGTAGGCTTTGCTCCCAAATACCTTTAGGTGGGAAATTCCTGGCTTTCTCCCGCTCCAGGCTTCTTGTGGAGTCATTCCCCACACGCTCCTTGTCGGCGATCGGTTGGATAGATACACCGCGCATGCCACTGCTTCTGCCCAGAACTCCTTAGGCAAATTCTTCGTCTTTAGCATGCTCCTCGCCATCTCCATGATTGTTCTGTTCTTTCTTTCTGCCACTCCATTTTGTTGGGGGGATCTCGGAACTGTCAGGGGCCGCCGAATTCCATTTGCTTCGCAAAATTCTAGAAACTCCCTTGATGTGAATTCTCCCCCTCGATCAGACCTCATGGCCTTGATTTGTCGTCCGCTCTCCTTCTCGACGGCAGCTTTGAACTTTTTGAATGCATCAAATACTTCTGACTTCTGCTTCAAGAAATATACCCACGTTTTTCTAGAAAAATCATCAATGAAGAGCAAAAAATAATTATTTTTACCGAGGGAGCTTGGCTTGATTGGCCCGCACACATCAGCGTGAATTAACTCCAGTGGCTTTTGAGCTCTTGAGCTTGACTCCTTTGGGAATGGCTTTCTGAACTGCTTCCCGAGTAGACAACCTTCGCAGAGTTGATCGGGATGCTTGATGGATGGTAGTCCTCTCACCATCTCCTTCTTTGACAATAACTCCAATCCACCAAAGTTCAAGTGCCCAAACCGAAGATGCCACAACCAAGACTTATCTTGGTAACACGCTTTCAGGCATTTTGCCACGTCATTTCGAATATTCAATAAGAACATTCTATTTTTAGACATTGGCACCTTGGCAATAAGATTATTTTTGTCATCTCTTATTGAAAGGTTATAATCTCTCATGTGAATATCATAACCTTTCTCTAAGAGTTGTCCCAAACTCAAGATATTATTTTTCATATTGGGCACGTAATAAACGTTGGAAATAAATTCATGATTTCCATTCTTCAAGCGAATTAAAATTTTCCCTTTTCCTTTAACTGGAATTTTAGATTCATCACCAAAGGAGACGTTGCCGCTTACCGACTCATCGAGCTCCACGAACATGCTTCTCTTCCCGCACATGTGGTTGCTTGCACCAGTGTCGAGGTACCACGTGTCATCTCTTCCAGCTTCTCCTTTATATGCCAGAAGCACACTACCATTTGCTTCGCTCGTGTTCTCGGCATAATTGGCCTTTTCTTCAATCCTTACTTTTTCACTTCTGCACTCGGAAGCATAGTGCCCAAATTTATGGCAATTATAACACTTTATTGAGGATTTATCGTACCTCGACTGCGGGTTGCTCCTCCCCCGACCACTTGTAAACTCATTTCTTTCACCACTGTTGACGAAGCCTCCTCGTCCTCGACCACGTCCACGTGCTCGGCCTCTGCCTCGATCTTGCCCTTGGCCATGTCCTCTCCCGGACTGTCCATAGCCATTGCTCGGACCTTCTTCTTTCTCTTTCGGGCTTACGTGCAACTTTAAAAGTTGCTCTGAAATTTCTTGCTTCTTCTTTTGCTTCTCCTCATATGCTTGCAACGACCCCAACAAGAGATCGATCGTCATCTCCTCCAAATTTTTAGTTTCTTCAATCGTCACCACAATGTGCTCAAACTTTGGGGTTAGTGAGCGCAATATTTTCTCCATAATTCTTACATCCTCCAATTTTTCACCATTTCTTTTCATTTGATTAGACACCGCCAAGACTCTTGAAAAATAATCCAAAATTGACTCGGACTCTTTCATATGCAAAGACTCAAACTCTCCTCTTAAAGTTTGAAGTCGTACCATTTTTGCTTGCTCCGCTCCTTTGCACGCGTTCTGGAGCTTCTCCCACGCTTCTTTGGCGGTACTCGCATTCGAGATCTTCTCGAAATCGTCGTCCCCCAGCGCCTGATAAATGAGATAGAGAGCCTTCTTGTCTCTCTTTCTCGCGTCACGCAGTCTATCCTTTTGTTGTTGGGATAGTGCGGCCTCGTCCTGCGGCTCCTCGTAGCCGTTCTCCACGATCTCCCAAACGTCGTGGGCTCCCAATAGCGCCTTCATCTTGATGCTCCAATTGTCGAAGTTGCTCTTGTTGAGCATGGGGACTTGAAACGATTGTAGGTTGGCCATTCCACAGGTAGGATTTTATGGCTCGGATACCACTTTGTTGGAATATAAGTATATATAATGGAGGATTTATTTAATTGGTAGAAGGAAATTTGGAGAAATTGGTTGTGGACGTGTGTGCTTAGGAATTTGAGTGGGAGGATTGTAGTTTGCTAACACAATCTTTCTTCAATTCACTTCATTCTAAACAATTGATACAACCTCCACATATATATAGTAGTCAAGTGAGAATTCTAGAATTCTCTTGATTTTTTCTATCTAGATTTTTCTATTTAAAATATCTTGATTCTAGATATTTCTAATACAAATATCTTCACTTACTTTTTCTAGAATTCTCTATATTTTTCTTCTAAAATATCTTGATTCTAGATATTTCTAATACAAATATCTTCACTTACTTTTTCTAGAATTCTCTATATTTTTCTTTTAAAATATCTTCACTCAAAAAATCAAGTTTATTTTTATATTCCAACAAGTTTTCTCTACATTTTTTCTTCATAACGTAGTGTATGTATGTGTGTAGTTTTACTTTTCTCTACCGTCATCTTCAAACTGTAGTGTATATGCGTGTGTATTTATACTTTTCTTCACGTTAATCTAGAAACTGTTGTATATTAATAAAAATAAATTTATTTTTATTATAAAAAATGAATGGTCTATGTTTTAAATATTGACTTTTATTTATAATTATTTAAATAACAATTAAGATATAATTTATAAACATAAAATAATTAAAGATTTTTAATAATTTAATTTATATTGTATATCATTTATTTTATTTTTTACAAATTATTTAAATATTAAGTAAGATAAATTTACTTTGCATGTAAAATTTTAAAGAGTGAATTTATTTTGTAATGATTTTTGTTAATCATTTAGATATTTAATAAATATGAATTTATTTGTTATAAATAAATAAAAATAAGAAAAATTTGTATTGTATAATGATTTTTTTCTAAACATTATTTAAATAACGATTAAGATAGATTTTGTAAAATTTTTAAAAATACAAATTTTAAATAAAAAATAATTTATATAGAAATTATTATTTTTATTTAAATATTAAATAGAATAAATTACATACATATAATTATAAAAAAATATAAAAAAAAAAACATAATTAATAAAGGGAGTAGGATTCGAACATATAAAATAAATTGATCGTAGTGTATTAAGATCCTACACTTAGCCAATTTCAATTAAAAAATAACTCCCTCCCACGTACCCACTCTAACTCTACCCTCTCTCATCTCAAACTCGCTCTTCCGTTGTCTGTATACACAACCATGCTGCCCTCTTCCTCAATCGCCGTTGTCTGTAAGTCGCCCTCTCCCTACACCGCCGTTTTCAGCATCAAACTCGTCCTCTCCGTTTCTCTCCCTCAAATCCGCCATCTCTCCCTTAAAGCGTTGTCTTTCTCACATCTCTCTCCCGGCACCGCGCCGCCAGCACCACGTCGCCGTCTGTACGCTGCTGGCACCACATCATCGTCTGTACGCCGCCATCACCACGCCGCATCGTGCCACCCCTGGTCGGTCGGCACAGCAACGACCACCTCCTGCTCGGCACAACCAAATGGTCCAAACTCTTGCGAATCAAACCCTTGCATCAACTCCCCTGCTCCAAATACAAACCCTCTTCCAAACCCCTGGCCCCTTGCTGGTAGTAAGTCTCAATTAGACACTTTTTTCTTTCATTTCCTAATATTTTATTGTTCGAAAGACAATTATTGATTTTTGCTAAAAATTTCTTATACATGCTTGAGTATACAGTGAGAAGAATTGTCTGAAATTAGTCTTCTCTGCTAGTTTTACCTCTGAAATTCAAGATTAAAAATTACAACTCGATTTATATACAAGTTAAATTATAAGAAAATTCATCATGACATGATTTTTTAGTTACAATATTTATTAGGACTAGTGGTCTAGATATGTTCATAACAGAGAGAGAGCAGAGAGTCTATATTGTTTCAGAGTCTATATAAGTTTAGAATATCTAATTTTGTATATATATTCATGAGTGGTGGAAGTTGAGTTTGTTAGTCTTGACTTCCTGATCTTTGGCTTTTCTCACAAGTTGAGTAATTTATATGTAGATTATATGCAATGGGTAGCTGAAGGTGCAATTTTCAATTGACTTATTGTATGCATGCTATCAGTGTTTCGTCATGTAATTGTAATTTTTGGACAGTTGAACGAATGTCTGTATGGAAAGGGTGCAATTGATTCCACTCACAATCATGAATTTTTCATTGATATGCTGAACTTATATTTGCTCCTCTTGATGCCTCATTTGTTTCCGCATAATTCCTCTTGGTTCCTGCAAGGTGAGTGCTCTTTTGTAGCTATGGTCATTTCGTTTGTTTATTGCATGAAGAGTCGATATTTTGGATGAACGATTGCTTTTCAATTTACATTCGAAAGCCTCATGCAAGTGACTGTTGCATCAATGGCCCGATAATATGTGCGCAGCATCATATCATATGTTTAGAGGGTCGCCTTAGCTCTCTCTTCGGTTCACCTTGTACCTAATGCTGGTCTTCAGTCACCAATCTGTGGTTCCATATTTTTTATTGAATGGATAACTGAGTTTTTTAATTGGAGGAATAACTGACTTTTGTTTTTTGTTGAAAGGGCTATTTTTATATTCAATGCCAAATTGGAGAAAAGAGGTAAAAAAACAACCTATTTGGGATATTATAAAGGTAATGAGAAATATATTTTTTGTATGTAATAATAATCTTTTATGTACCAACCCTTATAATTTTTACATAGTCTCCAAGACAACCTAATTTCAAGCAATGTGGATTTTTCGTGATGCATAACATGAAAGAAATTATTGAAGAGCTTATGAAGAATGGTCGCTTTTGCCTATACGTTCACATGTAAGTAATTTGTCTTAATTCTCAATTATACGTTTTTCATATAAAACAATAGTTTATCTTTTATAGCTTAACAATCGGAGTTATACTAAAGAGGATATTGATGAAGTTCGTGTTGAGTGGGTGAATCTCATTCTTAGTCACATATAAAAAGTAGAGGTAATATTCTACAGCTTTGGTTTACTAATATGGATTTGTGTTATAGATATACTAGTATATGTTTATTTGGTCTATTGATTTTAATGAAAGAAATATACTTTTGAAATAATATATGTTGCAATTAGCTGGAATTTTGTTTGAAATGTAAGAAATGCTTTGTTGACATGATTGTTTTATATGTTTTCATGGCAAATCTTGTTTTAATTTTGTGCCAGGATATGCTGGAAATGAAGCAAAAACAAGAGCCTTTTGCTGAATTTTCCACGAAGATTCTTCAACAATAGACTAGTAGATATTATTTTGAAAAAAATATTGTACTCTTTGTTTTGTATATTTAATCTCATGTCGTTGTTAGCTTCATTTCAGTGTACATTAACATAATATGAAATATTGTGAAATCATATATGACAATTATAATTTTTTAGTGTATCAATATTTGTATTTCATTTTTTGCTAATTTTAAATAAAATAATAATAATTTTTAGTTGACGATAGCCAACCACTGCGACGATAGGCCTAGAGTAATCTCACTAAAAGTGTAGTCTTTAAATATTACTCCCTCCGTCCCGGTAATCTTGTCCCGTTTCTTTTCGGCACGGGTATTAAGGAGAGTTGTATTAGAGGTTAAATTGTATGGCCCACATGTTTAATTATATTGTTAATTGATTTAAGTATTGATAACAAAGCAACAATTAATTCTTCAAAATTATGTTGTCGACGTCGCTCTCAACTCCGGCAAGCCGGCGCCGGCGCCGGCGCCGGCATCATTCCTTTCCCCTCGTCTGTCTCTCTCCACCCACTACATTTTGCTGCAGCACCACCCCCACCCCCTGCAGCAAACATGAACGCTGGTATTTGCAAGATTCTTGAAAGCAGGGGAGGAGTGTATTACACCTGGCTGAGCAGCAGCGGAGCCACCCCCGCCCCCGCCACCGCCATGAACAGTATGGCCAGGCCCTGAACCACCAGATCCACCAATTCCCCCTCTATGAAGGTAGTATGATGCTGACCCTTGTAATGCCATGGCTTCTCTCCCATCCATGAATTTACTAGGTAAAATTCAAACTAAATTATCCCAAATGTAAAGAATTCCGCAGTAAATACAACTCCTAATATGCTAACTCCACAAATCTGAAGCTGACGCAACAAGGAAAATCACACAAAACCCTAACAGCAAAGGAAGAACATACACTAGAACACATAATCACAACACAAACCTAAAAAAGGCCGGCCTTTAGCATGGGTTTTCCATGAATCACGGAAACGAAGTAACCAAACCAACAAAAATTACAGTCTCAACCTACAAAATTGCTACAATAGAAAGAAAAGGGAACTGAAAAGACTGAATTTTGAGACAAATGGACTGCCAAGCACACACATCAAAGCCCATTCTGAAAAATGTGGAGGAGATTCCATATCCAGCAGCTCCTCAAAGTCTCAGCTCAGAAATTGAAAGAGGGAAGCGGCGCCAGGTGAATAGAGGGGGATGGGGGAGGCGGCGCCGGCGCCGGCGGAACAGAGGGGGAAGAATGGAGGCAGCGCCTATGAGAGGAGGCCAGTGGGAAGGCGGTGGAGGCCACTAGGGCTCGAAATTTGCAGAAGAGGGTAACTGAAAGAGGCGCGGTTCACCGGATTCAGGCGCGGCTGACGCCGCCCGGAGAGGAACGGTGACGGAATTTTGTGGAAGAAAGAGGCGACTGTGCTGGTGTGTGTGCGTGATCTGTGTGTGAGAAATAGAGAGGGTGAGAGTGTAGGATGAAGGGGTGGGCCAATTTGTTTTAGCCTTAATTAGGATGATGTTTAATTAACTAATCAAACCCTAAATTTTTCCAAAAAAGGAAATGGGACAAGATTATTGGGACAGACCAAAAAGGAAAGTGGGACAAGATTATTGGGACGGAGGGAGTATAGACTACCATTTCTAGTTGACAAAACCGTAGTCTATTCTTCCAATACACTACAATTTTGAACAGAATTAACTACGGTTTCCACGTGTAGTATATGATTACACATAGACAACAGTTTTCACACGTTGTATATGTGCGTCTAAAGTGTAGTCTTAAGTAACTATAGACTACGGTTTTATAACGTAGTCTATATTGATGGAAATAGACTACAACTACGTTTATTAAATCACATAAACTACGGTGTTATACTGTAGTCTATGAGCTTTTTTTGTAGTAGTGTTATTTATTCTTACTTTTCTACCTTTCACCATTCTCAATACTAATTATAACATTTTTTCACAATTTTCAATACTAATTATAACAATTTTTTTCCACTACCAATACACTTAACAAATTTTCCTTAAAACTCGTACTAGGAAGTTATTTAGGGAGCAGATGACAATGCAAGTTTATTCATGTCAACTTTTTTTTCCTCAGCTTCATCTTTAGCATATGAATTATCGATAGCCTTAAACATATATCGTTGGACTAAAATGCACTTCATTTTCTGCTTCCAGATACTAAAATCAGTTTTCGGAAACGAAGCTATTTGCAGACGACGCGGCAGCAGCAACAACATGACAGTATGGCTGCGACAGCGGTGGTTCAGAGACAATGTAGCCGCAGTAGATTCTCGGCTCAAATCTCAATCTCTCTCAAATCCAAGGGTAGTCCTCATCCGGAAACTCCACTGCCAAGTTCACCCTCAACCTCACTCCAACTAGCTTACGTAGACAGGGCCGGTCCTGAGAAAAATGAGGCCATGGGCTAAATTATAAAAATGGGCCCTCAATCTATTAGCGCATCAATATATTAAAAAATAAAATTTTCCATTACTTATAAAAAATGATTTCATCTAGCATTTTTACTTGCAAAATCATCTACGATATCGTTCAAATCTATGTTATCTAAAATCTCTTAATAAAGATAATAGAATTAAAATGAAGATAAAACCATCTTATAATTGGATGATATAAAATGAATGACCAAGATCTTGACAAAACCTTTTTAACTAACAATTATTATTATCTATTTAAAAAAATTCCACCAAAATGTCTAGATATTTTTCTTTCAAATTTTCTATTAATTTTGAAAGGGGTTTTGGAACTTTTAATTACTTTTTACTGATTTGCATTTCATAATATTTTTTTAGGCATTAATTGACTGTAAATCCACAAACTATTAGTGAATTTTGCTATTTTTTCAACTATATAAAGTTGCAATATAAATACATAAACTTTAGCTCATTCATGAATTTGCCCTGAATTTTAATTTCATTCATGCTTGACAAAATTAAAGATGATATAATATATACACATTATATTAAAATAACTTATACAAAATTTCTACTGAAATATTCACAGTACTATATATATAATGAGTATATAGTTTAATTTTAAAATTTGTATTTTGATAAAATTAACAAATACAACCTAGCAAAGATGAAATATAAAATTTGTCATGATCAAAAATCATAACATTTTAAAATTTGTTTATTTTATTCTGTATTTTTTTATATATTTTTTATTATATGGTATTATTTTTATATTTATATTTTTTATTATAACAATTTAATGCAGTTACTAAGATTAAACTTATATTTTTTTTTCATTTTAGAACTCTTTAGCTTAAAATATAAATTTGTAGATAAATAATTATATATATATATATATATATATATATATATATATATATGTATCTTAAAAATAGAATTTCTAGTATGATTTACATTTATTAAATTTTTAGTACGCTTTTGTATGATTTTTATATTATTATTATTATTATTATTATTATTATTATTATTATTATTATTATTATTATTATTATTATTATCTAGAGTAGATTGATAAAAAAAATAGAAAGAAAAAATTATTTTAAACAATAGTAAGGTGATTTTTGGCAGGAAAACATAACTTACTATTTTTGAAAGTGATTGAGCTTTTATATATGTATATAGATATTGTCAAATCATTCAATCTCTTTAGGGACATTGACGATCTCAAATACATTTTCAACAATTTTAAATTTGAGAAGCTCATTTTAGAACAATCTGTTAGTAACTGACATTGTCAGCATAATTTTACAGTTGGATTTGAACTTTGAAGTTTTAATATAATATAAATTTGATAAAAAAATTTGGAGTATTGCCTAATATTTTTAGTATATATAAAGTCTATAATTAATGAGATATATTTAAAATTTTGGGCCCTCAAAATTATGTTACAAAATTATCATCAAATTAATTTGAAATTGATTTTAAATTGAATTTTGAATTTTTGACAATAAATTATGTTATCTAATATTGTTTAGTATACATAAAGCCTATAATTAATGGGATATATTAAAAAAATTGGGCCCTCAATTTTTTGGGGCCCTGGGCCGTCGCCCATGCCCGCCCGCCCTCAGGGCCGGCCCTGTACGTAGAGATAGCAAACATCAGATGAAGAAGACACACAACCACACAGGGCTGGCCCTTGTGTAATTCTAGTGGGACAATGGCCCAGGGCCCCAAATTTTAGACCTAATACTAATATTGTGCACTAAAAAATTTATTTTCCTATTTCACTCCTAAGTCAATGGCATCAGTAGGAAAAATAAAAATTATATTCCTAAATGGTAACACAATGCAAACTGATCTCTCCCCTCTCACTTCTCTGTTCTCTCTCACGACTCTCTTCTCTCACTTTTGTGTTCTCTCTCTCTCTCTCTCTCTCTCTCTCTCTCTCTCTCACTGTGCGCTTGCCTCAGCCTCTGCCTTTCCACTCAATATCACGTATAATCTCAGTCTCTTAAGGGCCGCAGTTCACTACTCTTTGGGGGGTGTATTCGTTGTGGATTTCCACAGACTTTAAAAAGTCCATGGAATTCACATAGATTCCAGACGACTTTCAAAGAAATCGTGGTTGGATTTCACCCCGATTTTCACTGATTTTCGAAGACTTTAGGGGATAATTCTGGAATTGAAATCCATGAAAACCAACGTCCGCTGAGTCCCAGCACCGCTGGAAACCCAGCGACCGCTGGGAATCCAGCGAGCGCTGGAAACAACCGTCGCTCTATTTCTTCTTCTCATGTTCTGTACTTTATGTTATGTTATGGGATCTATACTCATGTTCACTAATGTCACAAGACACAACTATGCAAACCAGGAAGGGTAAATATCATATTAAACCTTAAACTATACCCGCTTTATCAAAAATACCCTGAAACTTTTGAAATGCTCTCAAAACCCTCAAAGTATCAGGATTTTATCAAATATATCCTGCATCTCTTTTCCGGTCACCAGAAATATGACGTGGCTCGCCGGATGCCACAGTGTAATTTAAATTCTATTTTTTTAAATCCATGTCATTTTTTTATTCTCTTTTCTTAATCCATGTCATTATTTTATATTCTCTTTTATTCTAATCAATCAAAATCGCGAAACGGTAGCAGCCCCACGCGGGGTTTCAGGGGGCGGCAACCTCGACTCCGGGCGAAGCAGCAGCAGATCCGGGCGACGGCGTTGCTTCAGCAGCGGCGACCTCGACTCCGGGCGAAGCAGCAACAGATCCGGGCGGCGGCGTTGCTTCAGCAGCGGCGACCTCGACTCCGGGCGAAGCAGCAGCAGATCCGGGCGAAGCAGCAGCAGATCCGGGCGGCGCGGCGTTGCTTCAGCAGCGGCAACCTCGACTCCGGGCGAAGCAGCAGCAGATCCGGGCGGCGCGGCGTTGTTTCAGCAGCGGCGACCTCGACTCCGGGCGAAGCAGCAGCAGATCCGGGCGGCGCGGCGTTGCTTCAGCAGCGGCGACCTCGACTCCGAGCGAAGCAGCAGCAGATCCGGGCGAAGCAGCAGCAGATCCGGGCGGCGGCGTTGCTTCAGCAGCGGCGACGTCGGGGTGACGGTGGTTCCAGGCGTGGTAGCGCGGCGCGACAGCGATCGAGAGCGAGAGAGACGAGAGATGTGTGTGGGTGTGTTTCAGCGATGGAGAAGAAGAAGGGGCGTCGGCTCAAGCAGAGAGACGCCGGCGTGGAGGCGGACGGCGCCGGTTCGCGCCGAGCATTCGCCGGCCTCAGGCGGCGGCAGAACCGAGAGAAGGGAAGGAGATTAGCTCCGTACTGGGTGTGTGGGTGAGTTTGGTAAAACCGTAAAAAAGAGAATAAAAAAATGAGAATAAAAGAATGACATGGATTAAAAAAAGAGAATAAAAAAATGACATGGATTTTAAAAAATAGAATTTAAATTACACTGTGGCATCCGGCGAGCCACGTCATATTTCTGGTGACCGGAAAATAGATGCGGGATATATTTGATAAAATCCTGATACTTTGAGGGTTTTGATAGCATTTCGAAAGTTTCAGTGTATTTTTGATAAAGCGGGTATAGTTTAAGGTTTAATATGATATTTACCCAACCAGGAAACATGAACCAAAATTCAAGTTTATGGCACAAAGTCAGATACAGGAGGGCAGGTAATTGATTGGAGACAGTATTTGTCTACCACTTCTTCGCACACACACTCAGATGAAGTACCAGAAAAGATTGGATTGTCGGCAGATCCAGCCAACCCAGTTTTCAAAAGAACATAGGAAATGCAGAGGCGGCCGGCCCACAATACTGGGGCCTCCACCAAAGTGGCAGATGGCGTTATTGATCTGCTGACCATTACTGTTATAGCGCCAAGTGTTTGCTGATATGCCGCAGAGATGAAATCCCCTATCGAGAGGAGGTAAGAAGGGGATTTTGGTGATAGAGAATGATGAGGGGTTTTGCGTCGGATTCTTGGAGGTATATAAGTACCGGCACCCAACCGGCGAGGCGGAGGCGGAGGCGGCGACGGTTGTTTGCAGAAGCATTTCCGAGAAGAAGAAATAGAGCGTATGCTGGACTCTCTCAACGGTGGCTGAGTTCCAGCGCTCGCTGGCTTCTTGGCCGCGGGCGCTGGAACTCAGCGCTTGCTTAAAACTTCATGGATTTCAATTCTCGTGGTTCTTGGCCGGATTTCGTCGTGTGTATTTTTTGGATGAAATCCATGAAAGTCATTCTGGATTTTAAGTCAATGGAATAACGAATACACCTAGATTTGTATGGATTTTAAAAAGTCTTGAACGAATACACCCAGACTTTTAAAATTCATAGAAATCCATTAAATTCCATAACGAATACACCCCCATTTGTCTCTTATTTTAACTATTATTTGATTGTTATTTTATGATTTATTGCATTTTACCGTTAATATTTAAGTTGTGCAGCATAAATAAAAAATGGGCTTATTTTTTTCTTTTCACCTAGGGCCCCCAAAATATCAGGGCGGGCCCTATAAGCACAAAGCTTGTTCACACTTCAACCAAAGGTACGGTGAAGATAAAAAGTGAGATGAAGATACGGATAAAGCTTCTCGTTTTCACTCAAAAACGCAAAGAAAATGAAGGTGGGAACAAGAAAGAAGGAGGCAGCAAGGGTTTCAAATCAATTTCCATAAATATTAATGCAATTGGGACTGCTATTTAAACCCAGAAATAAGCTGTCACAAGTAGGCTGAAAAAGGGTAATGGGCTACCAAAGAATGAGCCTGAGGTTTGGGCCAATAATTTCAACATACATTTCTAAAAGAATATTTAAGTTTATAGAAAAACAAAGTCTAAATTCTCGAGTCCAACAATGTGAAAAGGCGAAGGAAGTATGCGAGACTCCTGCAACTCGTGATCATCATATTTCAATTTCATATAAATATATAGAGTGTACAGACAATATATGTCGGTGCAGACGACGGAGACAGCTCAGCCTGCCGTGATTACCGCCACACCACGTTGTTACCAAACCCCATCCATCCACTTAACCCTAATTTTTATTTTATAATTTCTCTCTTTGTTTTATATGTAGCTTTGATTTCTCAACCTGTAGTGCATGTTTATATGCTTCCATTTGTCTTCGGGTATCTGCTTTCATTCACCAAATTTTAGTCAAACTATTTCTAGTATTTTTTAAGCATAATTCTGAGTGACCAAGACGATTATACTTTATTTGGAGGATTTGAACTTGAATGCTAAGTTTGCAATCATTTTACTTTATTTGGAGGATTCGAACTTAAATATTAAGCTTCAAATCTATACTAGTATTATGAGTGCACAATTTTTAAAGCAGTATTTTTTACACCAAAATTTTCATCTCTCTATTTCTTTCCTTTTTCCAATTTCAAGTTTTTTTAAAAAAAAAAAAATTGCTGAATTTGAATCATGAAAATATTCAATATGCATCGTAATTTGATGCAAAAATTATAACAAATAAATTTAGAATAAAAAATATATGATTTTATAAAGGTTTAGAATTTTTTATTTTTTTTAAAGTTGTTTTTTCCTCCCTCCTCATATCCAGTTTTTTTTCTTTGTTTTCTTTTATATTTTGATTTTAGTTCATTTTCTATATTTTTATTTTTGTTTATTTTTTTGACTTGTATTTACATTATTTTTTAATTATAATAATTAGCAAATTATATTGATTTATTGACAATTACTGTAAAACTCTTTAATCTTATACATAAAAAAAATACTCTATATTTAATCGACGAGGACAAAAACCAAATAAAGAAAGATATTGAGAATAATAACGAAAAGAAAAATCTTGTGATTAGTGGGAATCCGGAACAATTCAATGACGTAGATTTGCAGGCGTACACGCGCGTCAGGATAAATTTCGAATAATTATGAAATACTCAACATAATGTCTTAAAAATACTTTAAATAAATATTTAATTTAAAATGTAAAAGTTATAGTACTATTTATTTAAAAATTAAAACTAAAAAAAATATTCTCTCTCACTCTCACACCTTTTTAGAATAAATTTATTTTTCAATTTGTTATATTTTTATTTCTTTTTTGCTTCTTCATAATATCAATTTTATTATTATAATTTTTTTTAATATTTAGTTTAAATATATTCAGTTAAAATGAATTATTTTGTTATATTATAAATATAATAATTAAATTAATATTAATCATATAAAAATATTTTTCTTGCGAAGTGCAAATGGCAGTTATTAGCGATGAGAATCAAGAGATACTCTAATTGTGGATTTTGAATTTGATTAAAGCAAGTAATAAAGCAAGGAGAGGAGACAGAGACAAGGACAGAAATCGATGAAGAAAATGTGTTGGGGAAATCGAAGGAGGAAGCAGCCACAATTAGTTAATTAATATGCATTGGTCGACATGTCTCAAGCGCTGGTGTTTTCCTCGATAACAAACAACTAGGCCGTCTAATTTCCACTTACTTTGACCTCTATTTACCACTATTCCACTAACTAACTATTTTCTTTCATTTTTAAATGCTATTCTAAAAAATCAACGTTATATCCCATGTCTCTGAGGAACAAAACGAACAAAAGCTAGTTGGCCAAAGTATCAAGAGATACTCTCTCTTAATGAACTCCACGAGACAAAAAAATCTTAAAAATTAACGCAATAGACCACTTACCCAACCAAGCTGTAATTTTTTTGTTAATTTATTTATTTTCAAACTGAAGAAGAGCATTTCTGCATATTTGGGTGAGGGGCACAAATTGGTCCCGCGCCACACTTCCATCTTTGTAGGAACACATTTATGATCGACTAATAAAACTTTATATCTGAAAGGGAAAATATCATTCTTTTTAAACTTTTTCTTTTGCATCAATGCACTCCTATTCAAGGAGAAAACGTGAAAAATAAAATAAAATAAAAAAAACGATGAAAAACTAAGGTAAAAAATTAGATTTTCCCCATATAGTAAAACTTTCAATGTGTCTGAACAGAAGAACTTCCCTTAGCTTGTGGCTTAACTCGTATTTATTTGAAAATGAGTTAAAGAGCTTGGCGGAAAAGTCAAAAATAGACAGCTCAGCCTAGCTACCAATGTCACTTTCAAACTAGTCAATGAACCCAAACCAAGCAACATTAAAAAAATTCAACAAAAATATGAAAATTGTACATGTATGGTTGAGCGGTCCATTCCACGACCAAATTAGTCGGTTCAATAAAACACAAGAAATATGAAATGAAATACTAATACTATTATAAACAAGAAAAAGATTAGTTAATTAAAATTCGAAAAAGAAAAAGTTTTCAAGTATTTACAGAAGACAGATATGTACACACACATATATCCTACGAAACCAAGATCCCCTTCTAACCACTACTACCAACCTAATCTTCTCTCATCTAATCCCTCCAACCATAAATTTCACTCTAAATTTACTACATTTAATAAGAAAAAGGGGTTGGGGAGGTGGGCCCCATGTCATCCACCTAGTATGCGTTTGTAGGCCAATCTCTCAATCCAGACAGCCAAGCCAAACCTCAAAGCATCGAAGCAAAGAATATGCCACCAAACAAAAACAAAATCAAGAACAAGATTTGATCAATCCCAAGTTGTATAGATTCCTCCTCACCATGCTCCCAATCGACCAAATCATGGCCGTCGTCGCCTCCTCCCTCTCCCCCTTGTCGTGGTAGATCAACGGCAGCTCCTTAACTTTCAAGCTACTCACCCCGATCTTCTGCCGGACCGAGTCGATGATCTTCTCGTCGGCAGCATTGCCAACCGCGTCCGTCACATAGAACACGTTGCGGGCCGTCCCCATCGTGGTCGAGATCTCTGCCCTCGCCACGTTGAGCCCATTCTCACGGAATGTCCGTGTCACGTCGGCCAGGAGACCCTTCCTATCGACCGTGCAGAGCTCGAGCCTAACACCCTATTGGATAAATAAATAATTTAAAGATCGCATTAGAGTGGACTCAAAAGGTCTCAAGGCATTGACACACAAAGACAACAACATATATTCCTCTAATTGCTCAAAAGCAACATGTGCCAAGAAAAATGTAGGCTTTACATATGTGTAAAGGAACAATGCATCACCTGAGATGCTCTCCTTTTGATCGCAGCAGCAATGCAGAGGATCACGCGCTGCTTTTCGGCCTCCGAGCTTATCGGGGTCCCATCCATGTGTCTGATGAAGAATTCCTGATCAAGAAACACAGGCCACATTGTAAGACAAACACCATAACCAACTCACCAACACAGCATATATGCACATTAAAAATTCCAATGCAATACCATACCAAGGATGCTCTGTCGCCCGATGTGTCCACGGTGGCATGGAAAACGACGTACTCCATATCCGTCAACGTGCAAACCACGTCAAACAGAAGCTTGTTCCTATCCTTGCAGTGGATACTCACAACAGAATAATCCTTCTCCAAGTAGTTCTGCACCAACACAACAGGGGCATCGCCACAAACATTGCCATCGTAGTCCCTATCCGCGAACATCATCTGGTGAAGCCGTCTCTCCGTGTGAGTCACGGCCAGAGACACCGAGGTTTTAGCACTCCGGATATCATTATCCCCTCTCAATACATTCCTCAACATCCCCTCCATCTTCTCCAGCTTCTCAGAATCCTCGACCGGGCACCCCGAGTCATCGTCCTTCAAGTAGATCAAGGACGCGATCCGGCCGTTGTGGGTCCACACCTTGGCATCAACCACATTGCACTGCAGATTCGACAGCACCGCGAAAACCTCGGATAGCAGCCCCACCCGATCCGTGCCCGTTAGCTCCAAGGCAGTTAGGCCATCAATGCTTTTCGATCTACCGTAATGAACCGTCTCGAGTGACTGCACCAACCATAACCGCCGCAGCACAACTCATTAATTATTATTGCAAGAATTTCATCAGCTTTTTTTAGACGACAACATTTAACTGCGGTTATTAATGGTTACCTCCTCAATGCAGCCCAAAACGCTCTCATCAGTTAATTTGTTTCCGTTCAAATCGGTCACGTGAAAAACTGCAAAGCGTTAAAAATAAATTAAAATCCACCCCTGCCTCGAAAATCGAACGGCAGCAAAAGCAAATTTGCCATTTTACCCACCGTCCATGAACCACCGCCCGTCGGAGCAAATGTAAGCCTTCTTAATTGACAGATTCAAATCCGTCAAAACCTGAATAGCTTCCAGAAGAATTCCGTGCTTCCTAGCACTATCGATCTGTAAGAAGAAAAATCAAAAAAATTAATGAAAATAGAAATTACTAGAATTTGAGAATTTTGGACTGGAAGGATCCATTACCGTGACGCGTGTCGCGTTGGAGCATCCCGCATTGTCGATCATGACCCTGCAAGAAGTCGACGGAGACGAGGTCAGAAGAGGGGCATTATTGGAAATTCATAAGACTAATTCGAGAATTCTCACGAGGTCAATTTTGTGGAAAGTCTGAAATTTCGACAGAGTAACTTGGAAGGAAAGAAATTGGCGAATAATTGAGTTAATTAAATTCATTTAGGGTGAATAATTGCGTGAAATCGTCCACTAATCCTGTGATCGATTCACAGATCCATGAAGACACGCACAAAAATTAGCCGGAAAAAATATTTTTGTTTTTCCGGAAGAAGATCAGAACTTGGTGGAGATATCCCGGGATCAAGAGACATAATATCAGATTTCTCGAGATTTTCTTTTTATTTCCTTCCAAAGAAACATATTAAAACAGAGAAACTAACAACTTCGTGAAGAACTTTCTCCGAAATTTTGTGTTTCTATCTCCAGAAAGAGTTACGAAAACGAATTCAAAAAAAGTTTCAAAACAATTTAAATTTCAAATACGAAAAAAAAAATTGCAGAAATGAAAAAATTTCACAGAGAAGACGCAGTGAAGGAGAGCTGACCTCGGCGTAGACATTCGAATAAGAAGCTTTTCATATTCATCCAAATACGTCGGCCACTCCATATTTCACACAGCCCAAACCTCTGAAAACAAACACCCAAAAAAGCGACTGTAGCAGTGGGAAAATCTCGCCTGTTGTTTATCTCTCTAGAAAGGCGGGAGCGCGTTTTGGTTTTCTCTCTCTAAAACATTGACACAACACACTGCATGCCTTTTACTTCGGTCTAATTCCCTCTCTCCCTAGTGGAGGGGAGAGGGGTATTTATATATTGTTTTTTTTTAAAACAAAAATTTATTAATGCTCTGCCTTTTCGGTTATATTTATTGAATTAAAGACGGAATAAATAAAAAATACCGAAGGGCCGGATTCCGGGACAACATCCTGATTTTTCTTAATTTAAATTTTTTCCTTAATTTTGAAAATCTTGATCATAAGTCAAACTACGTGCTGATGACACGTGCAAGAGATTGCCAGCATGGACGCCACGTTTGCTTTATGTAGAATTATGCTTTGCGTGCATTCGACTCAATAGAGAGTGCTCAGCGGTGTGTGGTTTGGGGCCCTTCGGGGTTTTCTAGGCGCCGGTCTCACCCATCACTATATTTTTGCTTATTTAAGTTAATTTAACTTTTCAAATTTCATACGTTACTTTTTTTTTTTTGATAAGAAAAAGCTTTATTGAAGCAAAATGGTACCAGAGATACCAGAGAACAAAGGCCAAAACAAAGACTTTACATACACAGAGGAGGTGGGTTGCCAGAAATCCAGTTCTTAAAGCTGGAACCGGGATTAAAAGAAACAAAAGTTTTACCCCAACTCCACAATCTTGTTTTGACTTCCAAGATCAAGGACTGAATCTCCCAAACTCTTCCTTCAAAGCGACTCTCGTTCCGACACTTCCAGAGTACCCAATTGACACAACACCAGAGCGCCGAAAGGAATTTTCTGTTCTGCTTAGAACTCCCCAAACCAGTAAAAGCAGCGAAATGCGAAACCACATCTTGAGGGCGAACAAAGGAAACACGAAAGAAATTTCATACATTACTATCGTTACTCTTTTCGTTCCTTAATAAATGTACTCCATTTGATTGTCAAAAATATTTTTATAAATTTCGTGGGAAGACATACCATTTTGATTTTTAGTTACTGTGAAAAATATTAATAGTATATTAAATTATAAAAGTATAGAAAAATTGTTGGTAGTTTGACATCATTTTATAATATAATTTTTGCTAAGATTTGAAATTCCAATCATGTTTTGAATAATCCTAAAACCTCGCGTTTTAGAATGATGAACCAATATAAGTCTCTAGCCGAGGCTAAGAGTGTTTATGAGCTTATAAACTCTTTTACATATGTGGTAAAATAAGCAGTTAAATAGATTATAAGATTTAAAAATAAATTTTAAGAAAATTAATAAGTTCTCTTAATCCAATTTATTTTTTCATAATCTTATACGTAATAATTATTTTATAAAAATTATTCGACTATAATTTGTTATTTTCGTCATATACCATTTTAAGTTCTTTTCATTTCGTTTTTTTCTCTCTAATTAATATTTTCTTTCTTTAGCAAAATAAATTTGTCTCTAGCTTATAAGCTCAATTATCCAAATACTTTGACAACTTATAAGCTCTTAAGAAACTATATCTTATAAGAGCATCTGCATTGGGCTTACTTAATAGCTTACTTGATAGTAGGGGCCATATTGAGGAGAGGAGGCCACATTGGGGTTACTTGATAGTCTACTTGATTTTTTTTAGTTTTGATTTTTATGGTTTTTATTTAAATTTAATTGCTTTAAATTTAAATAACACAATTTAATTCAAATTTAAATTGCATTTATTTAAAATCCTACAACATACCAAAAAGAAAAACCTGAAGACATAATTTAAAAATACTTAATTAAAATCTAAAAAACATAATAAAAAACTACATAAATTAAAATCCTACTCTAAATAAGTCCACGACGCTTGATCACTTCTTGGACCATGTAGTTGTGCAATGTTCTTTGTGCATCTGTCATGTGCGTAGTACCCGTGCTGAGGAGCTTCATATCGAGCTCCTCCCTCTTGAGCTCGTTCTTCTTGGCGTACTCGGCGGTGATTGCTTTCAAGTTCTGGTCGGACCTATCCAACCTCTCCACCAATTCGGGTGGAGCCTCCGAGCCTCTCCGACGCCTTCCCCTTCGCCGCTCTCGCTGCCGCCCTCGCTGCCTTGTTTTCAATTGGCCAGGAAGATGAGATCTCCTCGCCCGATGCCGAGGTGGTGAATTTGCCCGTCTTCTTTCTTTTCGAGGAATGCACGTCTCCCTCGAGGTACATCGACTTGAACTTGTGGTTATTCTAGAGAATTTTTCACGCATTCCAATAGTTGAACGCGCTCTTAGTTGGGCTCCTACCTTTGAAGAGGATTTGAGCCTTGTCCCGGAGCATGTCGTCCGAATGGCTGGAAGGCCACCGGGCGTGCGTCTCTGTCCAAATTGCCTCCCAAAGCCGCACATCCGCGCTCACTAGGGCCCAATGCCCTTGAATTTGGCGGTATTTGAGGTTGGCGCAGATGAGGGGGTTGACACGGTCGAGAATCTGTGTCCAGTACGTGTCTCCCTTTTGATCGGCCCCACGGATGGCGTCGTTGGTCTTCTCACTCCAAATTTTGACGATGAGGTCCGTCTCCTTGAGGGTGTAGGTATGACGAATAGTCCTTCCTCCCGCCGCCGCCGCCTGTTTGTCATACTTGATCTTATAGGCGATTTCCTTCCTCCGGTTGCCTTTCTTCGATTTGGCGGCACTATGGGCTGTCGGTGGCTCCTCCTCGCCGGTTGAAGGGTCATCCCCAAATTTACATCCCTTCAAATCGGGATGATAGTCGCCGGAGAAATCGGGGCACCAATTTAGATCATAGTAGTTTGGGTTGTGTGGATCCATGGAAATTTTAGAGAGAGGAAAAATGTTGAAGATGGTGTAGATGAAAAAGGTTGATGATGGTGGAAATTGTATAGAGAGAAAGAAGGAATAAAGGGTTTTAAAGAAGAGAAGAAAAAAAAATAAAATTAAAATCGGTCAAATATACCGATTTCCAAGACTGCCAAACGGTCACAATTTTCAATTTTCAAAATCTGATGTTTTTAATTTATTTTTTTTATTCGGCGCGTGCATAGCACGCGCCCGCAGTACCGCCGCTCGTGAGCTACCCGATCTATCGTGAGCTCCTCGAGTAGGAAAGGGCTCTACTCGAGTAAGAGGCATCGCGTAATAGATGCGGATGCTCTAAGCTGTTGGAACTTATAAGCTCTTTAAAATAAGCTTAGCGGCTAAGTTTATATAAGCTCTTTTAAACAACTTATTAAAAACAAGCTCATAGAAAATAAATTTCTAAACTAAAAATTTATTTTTTCAAAATCTTATAAGCAACAATCTTTTTACGAAAATAGTTTTACTATTATTTGTTATTACCATCACATACCATTATAATTTCATATTTCTTCAATTTTTTCTCTGTAACTATGATTTTTCTCTCTACCTAACAATTATTTCTCTAGCTTATAAGTTTAATTATCCAAATATTTTGATAACTTATAAACTCTTAAAATATTACATCTTATAAGTTATTAGAGCTTATAAGCCTTATAAAATAAGCTTAGCCAAACACCCTCTTAGGCTTTGGTGAAGAGAAGTGAAAGTGCAACCTGTCCCAAAGCACATGTATATAATCTCGATCTCGCCACAAACCGAGTTAGTACATATAGCAGTTTAACAATATCGAATGTAACAGCCGAAACACACCAAGGATAGTAACGCAGTTCGATGATAGAATACCTACGTATGGGGGCCTCGCCCAGGGAAAACATTCCACTGTGAGAGATTAAGTTACAGCAGGACTTACAAAAAAACTCAATCTTTCTACCCCTCTATAACTTCCCAAAACCTCAACAACAATGAAATATTGAAAGCTAGACGACAACTAACCTTCTAGGCGTGAACACCGGCAAGCACCACCTAATCCCTTTTACAACTCAATACTTCACGAAACAATAAGTAAATACCACAACCAATAAACGTACCTTGCTCAAGCCGATATGGAAAAGCAAAGATGCAGAACTCACAAACAGGAAACTTACTTTGCTCAAGCCAATATTGAAAAGTAAAGTAACGAACTTACTCTAGAAAACAGTAGATCACACGAAAGCTGTTGTAGAGATAATATTAAAGAGTCGAACTGATCTTCAAGAAATCTTTTGGTTTATATAGAGGCAGCTTGATAAACTCCTTCTTCATGTAGGATTCGTTCGTCGTATATCAACAAGCTTATCTCTTAATATGTAAATATCTCTTCCAATAGAATGACAAATTTATGAGGTGTCAAGGATCAAAGAAGTATATTCATTCAAGAGTTATATTTCTACAATGATTGCTCTGTTCTTTTCCATTTGGACTAAAAATGTAACATCGTATGTACCAGAGTGAGCTGTTACATGTCTACTAAACGACAATATAAATAAATAGAGTACTTCTACTCTAACAAGAAGCATGCCAAAGCAGCAGTTCTGAGAAGCCAAGGTCAAGCTAACGATGGAAGAAGATAGATGCCAATGTGCTATACCAATCTAATTCTATGACCTTATTTTCAATTTTGCTTCTTTTTTAAAAATCATCAATTTTAATTCATAAAATATATTCAATATGGATGTTAAACTAAAGATAACGAAAAGATCTTTAATTTGATGTAAAAATTACAAAAAATAAATTTAAAATAAATAAATTATTATTATTTAAAGTCATAAATTTATTTCTTTTTCTCTCTCCTCTCTCATCTATCATCTTCTCTCTCCTAAATCCATTCTTTTGAATTTCACGGTTATATCTTTTCCCTATTTCATTCCCTTTTCTTTATTAATTTAATTTTATTTTTATAGTATTTTTATTGGGCATCATTTTTAATATTTATGCGACTAAAAAAATTAAACTTATAATTTGTTCATTTTAGAACTCTTTAGCTTAAAAGTAAATTTTTAAAGGTGATATTTAGATTTGTATAAATTTATAGGAGTAAATCTTAGATTATTATATGATACATAATGATACTCATTATCATTTACTTGCTTTTGATATTTGATGATTTTTATATTTATAACAATACATAATGAAGAGTTTGACTTCAATGGTTTGTCACATGACGCTTCACGTGCCCACCTAAGCAGCACATGTAGATTCATAAGAAGGTAGACTTAGAAAGTTAGGTGTTAGAGTTTGTAGAAGAAGCTCATGTGGAAGCAGAAGCCTGACAATAAGCCAATCAAAAAAAATAAAAGAAAATAAGTGTGAGTAGTACTATATATGTTGTCGTGATAGTAACGTTGAATAAGTGTTAGTATGTTGTCTTAGGCCATCCACTATACTAGAAAGTTGGATGGGTAGTAAAATGCTTCCGCCATAGTGGCACACCAAATTTAAGGAAGTAAAAATTGGATAGCAAACAAAAACAAGCAAAAATACTACCTGGGAAGTAAGAAAGTGGCGGGCTCCAAAACACATTTTTTAATTGAAAGTTGTGATATTGGTATATAATAATAATAATAATAATAATAATAATAATAATAATAATAATAATAATAATAATAATAATAATGGAGTTTATGAATAGTTAAATATGAGCTAGTGGCACAGTGAAGAAACTATGAGGTAGTTGGAAAAGAAGGTAGTTGTTGAGTTGGCACACATGTGACACCACTATGGGTAGCACCACAGTGGATGCTCTTACGTCATATTCTAAGAGCAATATATAGCTGTCCAAGAAAATAGCAAAAGCAGAACAAATATCTACGCATGTTGATCCTAAGTTCAAAATTCAGATGTGCTGAATCATGAACAAGTGCTTTGGACACTATATTAATTCAAGTGGACATCAATGGTGAACTCAGATATACTCATCCTACTGAATTAGCTACAAACTCAAATTAACATGCTCAAAATGAATAAATGAATGTAACACATTCTCAAAAAAAAAGAATGTAAAACGCTCAGATTATTTTTTGATTCAGGCCAATTGAACTAATTTTTTTAAGCCTAGAAATTTCCGGCCTTTATTTTTTTTGGTCTATTCGAACGAACCCGTTGGTTGTGGACAAAATTAACAGCCCTTATTACGTTTGCGGTTTGTTCTACTTATTTATTAGTAGCGGGCTTTTCTAATTATGGTTTCTTTAATGAAAACAGATATGTAATTAGCTTAGCGATTATTATTAATCGAATTCGTTATTGAACGCATTTCTCTTCCTTTCTGAGATAGACATCTTCATATGAATAATTATGATATTCTATCTTTGCAAATTGAAAATAGAAGAAGGTACCCAAAAACTTCCACAAACGTAGATAGCATATTAATTAGCATTGGTGAAATTGAAGTTCTTCAAAAAGTATATATGAAAAAATGAGGTGCAAAATGAGATGCACCCCTTTTCATTTTTTGGAAGGACTAATTAATCATTTCAATCGAGTTTAAATTTATCGAGAAAAAGGTTTTTTTTTTGCCCTTTATATACATAATTAAAGAAAGCACTGTAACTATGTTCTAGAAAAAGAAGAAAATATGTATAATTAGGTGTGATTAAGGCATGAGAAGGTATGGTGGGGGCCCGTGAATTAGTTTATTTATAAGGCCGGTAATTAAGGAGTATCTTTACCAATTTCTTTTTAATTTTGTTTCAAGTTGGGAGTATCTTTAATACGAAGTCATGACATGATCTGGCAATCAATAACCACGTCACCACCTGATTACTATTACATTTACACCCTTAATCATATTCTCATATCACTTTTCCGACCTAATCTTGCATTATAATTACAACATCCATTTCACTTTTCCACTCATCTAAGATATATTGCGGCCCAAAATTATACTTCCCCATTTTTAGATAGTAATTGTTTTAACAGACTTTTGTCAAAATTATATTTCTGACTTTCTATATATACTACTTTATTTTAAAATTCTTAAATTTGAAAATTATCACTCCTTTTGAAGTCCTCTTTACCACTTCAACATTATATATGTGTATCAACTTTCTACTTAATTAGCACAAATTAGTTGGAAAACAAACAATCTAATCGCACAGCAAAAATATATAGAAACAATTTAGTCATAAGATAAACCAACTACTTAGAAACCTCATAGTCAACACACGCGTAGCCTTAAAGTTATACTTGCACCTTTAATTTCCCAAACTAATTTTTGCTTGGGATTAAAGATAATTTGGAGCTTTCCTTTAAATCATATATTTGTATGGGGCCGTGGCCAACATAAAAAATGTGCCCAGATGTTCAATATGTATGGTGAAATCACATTGCAGATCTCAGCTCTGGTGATAAGAGCATCCGCATTGGGACCTCCTTGATAGCCTCCTTGATAGCCTCCTTGATAGTGTTTGTATTATTGAGTAGGTAGTGCTGCATTGAGGTTCCTTGATAGCCTCCTTGATAATATTAGTTTTGATTTTATGTTTTTCATTTAAATTTTATTGCATAATTTAAATTGCATATTTAAATACTGGATTAAACATAAAATTTAAAATTACTTAAAACATAAAAAAAAATACATAAAAATTTAAAAAACCTAAAACATCATTAAAATCACATAATTAAAAGCCTAGGATAGACCACGACGCCTGAGCACGTCGGCGACCATGGACGCGTGCAATGCACGTTGTGCGTCCGTCATGTTCGTCGTATCCGTGTTCAGGAGCTGCATATCGAGCTCCCTCTCCCGGAGATCGTTCCTCCGCTGGTACTGGGCGGTGAATGCCCTCATCTGCGCGTCGTTCCTATCCAACCTCTCCACAATTTCTGGTGGAGGATCCGAGCTCGTATGCGACGCTGCAGCCTTCCCTTTCCCTTTCGCCGCCGCCTTCGCCGCCTTCGCCGCCTTGTTGCCAATGGGCCGAGCAGAAGAGATCTCCTCGCCCGACGCCGAGGTGGTGAAGCCGCCCTCTTCCGTAGTCTTTGTCCTCTTGGAGGCATGCACGTCTCCAAGGAGGTACATCGACTTGAACTTGGGATTGTGCCGGAGAGTTCTCCACGCGTTCCAGAAATTGAAGGAGGCATTGGTTGGGCTTCTAGCCTTGAAGATGGTTTGGGCCTTTTCACGAATCATATCATCCGAATGACCGGACGGCCAATTGTTGCTCGTCTCCACCCAAACAGCTTCCCAGAGACGCACATCCGCGCTCACCCGGGACCAGTGGCCTTGAAGTTGCTTAATGCCGAGGTCGACGCCGAGGATGGGGCACACACGTTCGCGGATCCGGCCCCAATATGACTCTCCCTTATGATCCGTCCCACGGATCGAGTCGTTGGTCTCCTCCGCCCAAATTTGGACGATGAGATCCGTATGCTGTGGAAGGTAAGTATGACGGTAAACTTTTGGTTTGTCGTGCTTCATTTTGGTGGCCTTTTCCTTCCTCCGGCCGCCTTTTTTTGGTGGGGAGACACTCTGCTGAGCACTCACCGATTCCTCCTCGGGCGGGCTCTCCTCCAAGTTGATTCCTCCCATATCGGGATGATAATCGGAGGAGAGATCAGGGCACCAATTTGGATCGTAGAAAGGGTTGTGTGGATCCATGACGGAGAAAATTGTAGGAGAAGAAGTGCTATGAAGAGAAGAAGGAAGAAGGATGAAGGAAGAAGGAGAAGAGGTGTGGAGAAGAGAAGAAGAAGATGGGTGTTTTAAAGAAGAGAAGAAGGGAAAATTAAAAAAAAAAAAAAATTAAATCCGTCGGTCAAAGGTGCGGAGACCGAGGAGCTGCAGTCAAAAAGTGTATATAAATTCAAATTTTCGATTTTTTCATTTTTTTTTTTTTAAATTGGACGCGTGCATTGCACGCGCCATCTCCTTCGCCCTATCGAGGATACTCGATAACTCGAGGAGTCCTCGAGGAGCTCCTCGCCGCATCGCCCTCCTCGAGGTACGATGGTCTCCTCGAGTACCCCATCGAGGACCCGCGATGCGGGTGCTCTAAGTATTTTATTTAGGAGCTATAACTGTATAATAAAATAGTAAATTTATAATTATTATTTTTTAGATGGGAGCTACACGGAGTAAAATAGGGGCATAGAATTATCCTTCATAAAATTAGACCCTTTATATACGGGATTATAAAAAATTAGAAATAAAAAATGACTAAAATTGTGATTTAGGACTTTCTTGTATTTCAAAAAACTAATTTACACTTATAATGTAGGTGATTCACAAATATATTTTGGCCTTTCTCCAAAATTCAAATCTGATAAAATTTGACCTAGTTGAATGAGAATCAAACCCACAACCATAATGTTAAAGTGCACACTTGCCTGTATCAACTCTGTTAGGACAATTCATTAATTATTTACTTAAAGATGGAAAATATGTAAATACGTATAGGTTTTTTCTTTTTTTTTCTTTTTATAATAAAATCATAATTTAATAAATTTATACATAGTACTATATATGGATCCAAATATTTTATAGGGTGTCGTTCTTCAGGAGCCTGTGCTACCACCAGGGGCAGAGCTACAGGTCACTGGATTCCTCTTAAATTTTCAAAAAAGTAGGGGTATTAACGTAGTTTAATAAATATATTATAAAAAATAAAAAATAAATATTTTATCTCAATTATATATAAAGTTTTAGAGTTGAGCAGATGTTTTGATGAAGCGAACACATAATTGCCGATGTACTGCATATTTACATGTTTGTTTTTACCGTTGGATTGATTTTTTTTTTTTTTTGATCAGTAAAGTAAAATTTTATTGATAGAAAAGGGGTCAAGGCATCAGGAATGCCAATCAAAACAATAAAACAAGTTTAAAATCTTTGAAACACCAAGAAGTAAAAGGAATTCCTAACTCCACGATTTTGTAGGCCTCGTTCCAGCTCCAAAGTCTCCCCTTAATCTGTAAGACAAGTCTATCAATATCCCAAGCCTTGTCCTGAAAACGACTACCATTCCTGCTTTCCCAGAGCAACCACACTGTTCCCACCCACAAAGCTTTAAGCAGTCTTCTTTCTCTCTTCTTTTTTCCAGCCGCAATGAAAGAAATGAAGTGTTGAAAGATATCTCTCGGAATTGCCGTTTTGATGTCGAGCCATTGAAAGATCTGGTCCCACACCGCCGCTGCTTTCGGGCAATGGAGGAACATGTGTTCCGTCGTTTCCTCACTAGAAACACATGCATTGCACCATCTCTCCTCCACGTTGATCTGGACATTTCTTCTACTCAAATTATCACATGTTGCCAATCTATTTCTAAGACATCTCCATGCCGTCACCTTGGCTTTATTTGGTGTTGGGGCCTTCCAAACCTTTGCCATCTCCAAAGGTAAAACTTGTTGGTCCTGTCTTGTTTTTGCCACAATTTCATATGCCGACTTGATTGTGAAGCATCCATCTGTTGTCGCATTCCAGTTCCATCTGTCTGTTTCATCTACACAAGGAGCAAAATCAGCAATCACCAACCGGAGATCCTCCACAAGCCCTTTCTCCCTCTCCCTTAACTCCCTCCTCCACTCCACCCTCCAAACCCACGACCCTCCCTCCCAAAACCCGCTTTCACCAACCAGCCTTTTCTTGTCCAGGCTCAAATTATACAATCTCGGAAACACAAACTTAAGGGGTTTGTCTACCGCCCACACATCCTCCCAGAAGCTGGTCTCAAGTCCATCCCCAATTCTTCGCCTCAAATTATTGATGAACCACCGATCTCTCCTTCCTCCTCCCTTATCCACAATTTTTTGCCACCACCCTTTCTGTCCACCTCTTCCCGCCACCGAACATTCTCCCCCTTCCCCCCACACTAGCTCCCCATAAAGCGATTTGATCACCCTTACCCAAAGAGCTTTCCCCTCCCCCAAAAACCTCCAGAGCCACTTACTTAACAGCACCTGATTGAGCCAATCGATATTCCGGAACCCCAGACCTCCTGAATCCTTGTTGAGACACAAGGCATTCCACTTAAACCAAGTGATAACCCCCGTCTGTGTACCTCCTCCCCACAAAAATTTTGAGAACAGTGAATTAAGCTCCTTACTCACCGCTTTAGGTATGAAAGCGAGGGATAATTGATAGACCGGGATGGATTGCAAAACCGACTTGACTATCTGCCAGCGAAAGATGTCTCTTCTTCCAGCTTGCCACTTTGTTTGAAACATTTTCAACCAAAAACTTCCAATCTCCAACACCATTGCTGCGCCCCCCCACTTTAGTACCCAAGTAGTTACACGGAAAGGATCCGATCTTGCACATGAGGAGCGATGCCCATCTCCTCTCAACTGCTTCATCCACTCCCACTGTCAGAAGACAACTTTTGTCGAAATTTACAGCTAAACCCGAGACGAACTGGAAGAGAATCAGGAGTTTCTTCACGCTCTCCAAATTTCTGTCATCTGCCTCCAACAAGAAGATAGTATCGTCCGCGTACTGTAGATGTGAAATGGGCACTTTATCCTTGCCAATCTTCGCCGGAACCAGGAGCTGCCTCTCCGCTGCTCTTTCAATGAACTCGTTGAGGCCTTCTGCCACGATAAGGAAAAGGAAAGGTGACAACGGGTCACCCTGTCTCAAACCTCTCTCCATTTTGAAGTCTCCCGTCGATGACCCGTTCACCAATACACTTGCCGTTCCAGATTCCAGACTCCCTTTAATCCACTTCCTCCAAACTCCGTCAAAGTTAAGTCGATTGAGAAGCATATCCAAGAAATCCCATTGCACAGAGTCGTATGCTTTTGCGAAGTCAATCTTGAAGAAAATACGGCCTACTCTCTTCTTTTTTGCCTCAAAAATAGCTTCATTCAGGATAACCACCCCATCTAGGATGAAACGACCCTTGACAAACGCACTTTGATTATCGGAGATGATCGACCCCATAACCCTCTTCAATCTCTCAGCCAGGATTTTAGCCACAATTTTATACAAGCTGGTGATAAGAGAAATTGGGCGAAAATCATCGAGCGACCCAGCCCCTTCTTTCTTCGGAATCAGAACAATAAAAGAGGCGTTACCACCTTTCGGTATTTTTCCATTTTCGTGAAATTCCTTCAAAAGCTGGAGTAAGTCCTCTTTAACCACATGCCACGCCGCTCTCCAGAATGTGAAGTTAAATCCATCGGGTCCCGGACTCTTGTCTCCACTACAGCTCCAAACTGCTTCTTTAATCTCGTCCAGCTCAAAATCCCTTATCAGGCAATGCCTCTCGTCATTTGAAATTTTCCTCCTCATGAAGTCTATGGGGAAATCAGGCATCTGTCGTTCTTTCCTTTTGAAAAAATCTTCAAAATGATTTCTCACTCTTGCTTTAACATCTTCCGGTTTAGATATCCAAGAGTTTTCAAAGAGCATTCCGCCAATCTCGTTTTTAACCCGTCTCCCACGAATTGCCCTATGGAAAAAACCCGAATTAGTGTCTCCCTCTTTGAGCCATTTGAGTTTGGCTTTCTGTTGCAGCATCATCTGTTTATTCTTGAGTTGAAGGGAGAGCAGGGCTTGAATCTCATTTCTCCTGATCACCTCTGATTCTTCAAGACCTCTCTGCTCGTCCACCTTATCCTTCTCTTGAAGTTCCTTCTGAAGTTCTTGGATTTTGTTGTCAATCTCACCGAAAGAAGTCCGATTCCACACCTTCAATACCTCTTTGAGTTTCTTCAATTTCTCCTTAACCACAAAAAAGCTCCATCCCCCCACATTATTCACCGTCCAAACCTGTTTGACCATCTCCTCGAACTCCAAATGATTCACCCATGCATTGAGGAACCGAAATGGTCTTGGTCCCCAATCCTCCGATCTTGTAGTGAGAATAATCGGACAGTGATCCGAAATTGAACGTTGAAGTCCTCGTGCCGACGTCCCTTCCCAAGAAGCCAGCCAATTCTCATTAACGAGGAAACGATCAATCTTACTCTTGCACTTTCCATTTGGTTTGTACCAAGTAAACTTCCGGCCTTGAGTTTTAATTTCCTCCAGATCGTTCTCCCGGATAAATTCTTCAAAACTTCTTGCATCAGCCACTCCAAACGCCTCCCCACTGCCCACACGTTCATCTCTCCTCCTAACAGAGTTAAAGTCTCCCAAGATACATACACTCCTATCCGTATTTTGTTCCACAATTGAACTTAAGGCATCCCACAATATCCGCTTATCCCCTGAACCGACTGGTGCGTACAGATTGATGATGCAACATAAGATATCACCCTCCTTGTACCTACCATTCACCACTACCGCCCCTGGTAAATCCCACGTACTAGAGGCTTCTAAAACCTCCCTATTCCACAAGCAAACAATTCCTCCAGCCCTTCCTTCCGAATTTCTAATCGCTATATCTGTATAATTAGACCCCCACCAAGATTTACAGAACAAATCCCTAAACACCTCCATCTTTGTCTCCTGTAAGCAACAAAAATCGATCTTCTGCCCTTTCACCAAATCAGTAACATCTCTCTGCTTCGCAACACTCCCCAAGCCCCGAATGTTATAAGATAACAAATTCATTAAACATTCCTCAAAATACTCCCAGCATTTTCACAAGAAAGAAAATTACCTTGCACCTCAATCTGTCGAGCAACATCTTCGTCTGGAATTCGACTTGACAGCCCGATCTTCTTTCCAAAATCCCATATCTGCTGACCTGAAATTTGCTCTCCAACTGTCGTCTCCTGCCCTTCTTCGTTCTCCCCCTCTCTTTCCTGCTCTGCCTCTTCCTCCCCCCTTCCATCAATTGGCTCTAAATCTGAAATGAAGTGTTCCCATTTCTCTTTCTCCCTGGCTCTATTCTTTTTCTTTTCTCTCCCTTTTTTTCCTTTTGAATTTCTATCCCTTTCCAGAATAGCGCTTCTATTCTCACCTTGCGCTTGGGTCGACATTAAAGTATGACCTCCCTCACAAACGCTTCTTCCTGGCCCATCAAGAGAAACATCAGTAAAGCCACCAGTTGGGCTTTTTTCCTGTATCTTCTGAGAGTCGGCCCAATTCTGTTCCTCTAAAATCTGATTTGGGCTTTGAAAAGCGTGGCAGTCCATCTGCCCATCCTTAACGAGTGGCTGACCCTCACCTTCTGCCCCAACCAAATTCAAAAGCATTTTCGATCCTCCCGCCAACGCCCCCTCATAATTGGTTTCCTCGACAAACGTGTCTGCAACGGTTTGAATCGAAGGAGACGAAACGTTAATTTCTTGGAGAACCGAAACGTCATCACCCCTTTCACCGCTCTCGTTCCGATCTCCGATGGTTGCAGCTGCCGGATCCATGGACTCCTCCCCGCTCGTCCATCCTGCATCCGATCCCGAATCCTCTAATTCCGGCTCTCCGATCATGGAAGAGAAAGGTTCTCGTGAATTTCCTCAATGCGAAACGTGAACCTTGCTCCATTAATACAACACTCCGTCACTTGATCAATGGATCTAAGGCCCGTGGATATTTGAATCAAAGCAACATCCAGTTTTTCTTTTTCTTTCGTCTTCTCATGCATCTTCAACACCCGACCGAACTTTGCAGTTGCCAACTCAAAGAAACGAGGATTCCATGCATGGAGTGGGATCCCGACCCACCTCGTCCACACAACTCGTTGTTGAAACACATCCACAACGTTCCATTTCCTCTTCCATTGAAACCAGAAGTCACTCCATTCATCCATCTCGGTTAAAAATTTTTCTATTGGCGCGTCGCAGACACTACGTATCAACACCAAATTTCCTCCCATCGTCGTCACCTTCAGTTTCCCAGCACATTCACTATTGATTTCTTCATTAATCTCTTACCACAAGAATTCATCTTTGATGAAACCCGTGAAGGCTCCATCTAGCCATCGTGTTTCCTCATCCGAAGTTTTGAACTGAAGCAAATCCGAAGATCCTGACTCCCCTTCTTTGGATCCAGTGAGCACCTCCTTAAAAGAAACACCCATCATTCTTTTTGCGGCAAGCACGACCTCTCTTTTTTCCGGCTTTCTACCCGCGTCAGATTTGATTCCCTTCCCTTTACTTCCTTGGACCTTCATTTCTCTCTCGAATCTCGGTTTGAACACCCTAATTTTATAGCTCCCAATCCACAACTTATTCAGCTGCTCCAGCAAACCTTCCCTATCTTCAACGTCTTCGAAGCGAACAAAACCGAAAGGCTTCCCTTTTTTATCTCTCTTTCTTGGACAAAAGATGTCTGTCGGTTCTCGCACGGAACCGAACTTTCTCCTCAAAAAATCGAAGCTACATTCTTCTGGAATGTTGTTGAAAAAGAATGTAACTCTTTGTGCTTCATTGTCGTCTCTATCTTTCCAAAGTTTCGAAAACCTTTGAGTCTTTTGGTTCTGCTGCTTCTTCACCATCCCATCGGCTCCGGTACTCCCCGCCCCTCGTCTCCTCACCTCCCTCCATACCTCCTCTCCCATCTCTTAAATTGGAACTATTCAAAATGCAGCCTGCCGCACACGTTAGCCACACCTCCGCCGCATCTCCCCAGTCGCTAGACTGCCCAATACCTCATATCCGGATCCTCGAGCGCGTCTGATTGGAAAACCGGATCCGCGGCGGTTCCGGAGAAGCCCAATCTGGAAATCCGAGGGTCGCCTGAATCTGGAAATCCGAGGGTCGCCTGAATCTGTGGTGGTGACTGCCGCAGCTTCGAAGTGAGACCGGTGGATCTGCCCGAAACTGTAAATCCGAGGAGATCCGAGGTCCAATCTGCCCAATCTGGATGGCCGGCGGATCTGTTGAAAGCTCTTGACAGTCTTACAAAATTAGGCGACGCGCCGCGCGCAAGGAAGGAAGACTTCTTCTTCTTGAAAGTAACTCTTGCAAAAAGCGTTGATGGAAGTCTTTATTTTGGCTAAATCCTCTTCCACTTGCGCTCCTTAATGCCCAATAAATTACCTGATGACTGATGAGAGGTCTACGCTGATGGATTGGACGGAGATGGAGCGGCCGGAGATGGATGGAGCGGCCGGAGATGGAGCGGCGTCGCCTCACGCTGCTGCTCTGCTCACGCTGCTGCTCAGTGCTCACGCTGCTGCTCTCGGGTGGGGAAGGCCGGAGGGGCTGATTCGGAGGTGGACGGCCGCCGGCCAGAGGATAGGCGAGCGGCGCGGGTGGAGGATAGGCGAGCGACGCAGGTGAGGTTGAGGATTCTTATTGAGTTTAATTAGATTGGGATAATTAATATAGATATTGTGTGGTTAATTAGTTAATCTTCTGTTTGATAGGTGCTAATTAATATCTATATAACTCGAATTGGGTGTTTGATAGGATGGTCTAAAATTGAGGAAATGGGGTATTTTTGTTTGATAGTAATGCCTAAGAAGGAGATTATTTGAGGATATGACCCGAATGCCCTTCAGTAAATCAAAAATGTCCTTATTGTCCTTTAAATTTTTCATGCCAATTGAAGGAGACTCAAAGGGAGGCTTCTGGTCAACCCCCATCTGGCCTAAGGAGACTCAAAGGGAGGCGAGGCGGCGGCGACTCTTTGTCGTTCGCCGTCCAGCCGAGTGAATGAGAGTGGGCAACGAGGGGGGCCTATCTTCGGCCGACAACGGCGCTGCTGTCGTCGGTAAAACCCCGATTCATCCCTACATTTTTATTATCTTCAACCAGTGTCAAATCCTCAATATTCTCAAAGCCGTAATGCTTTAACCTTTCTTTCAACTGGAAGCAAATTACATAGCAATCAAGATTAATTAAGCAACTACCTCAATCTAAATTGTACTGCTGATCAAGAGTGATCAGTTTACTTACAACTTCTTTTGTCCATGACCTGCATATGTAACCTAAAAACACGGTATCACTGTCTTGGCTTGGTGTCATAGATAGGATGATGCTGCTGTCGTCGGCGAGCGGCGGAGGTGATGTCAGAGAGGATGAGGGAGGCGATGATGGCGACGGTCCGGCTGACTGCAGCTGTCGTTCCGAAGAGATAAAGGGGAAGAAGGCGGTGGTTCCGACGGTAAACTCACCGGAAACGTAAGGGGGGGTGGAAGCTAGGGATTTTTGGGGATTTTTTTTAGGGAGACAGATGAGAGGGAAACAGAGGGGTGGTACTGTGGCGGTGGTGGCTGGCGGCGACATAGGTCGGCGAGTTTGAAGGGAAGGGAGACGGCGGTGTGGTTGAGGAAAGGAGAGAGGAGGATGGTATAAGAGATGAGGAAGGCCAAAATTGGAAGATGGCAAAATTAATATCATCAACTGTTGACGGAGATAAGTGAATGTGGACTCTTAAATAGTGGGGGCCACATTTAAGATTGTTCACCCTTGGCTCTTCATAGTGGATGCTGAAAGTTGTTTTAAAGAGCTTAAAGTTCAATGAAATGCCTTTTTAATGTTCTTAATTAGAAAATTATTAATTTATATTTAGTTATTTTACTTGCCCTTACTTATTGCTCCATGTATCATTTTCACAAATATCTAATAAGGTTGCTTTAGTAATAGGACTATTCGATACAATTTTAATAAGAAACTGGATTAAATTTGGGACATTACAGAAACGTATAAATGACTAATATTATGGGAGAGATGGAATATTAATTTTCCAAGTAGTCATCTAAAATTGTTAAAATTAATCACACACATATTTAAATTTGTTTTTAGCAATTAATGGTAGTATAACCAGAATTGACACAAGAACAATTGAACTAAAATATAATTAAAATTTGAAAAAATTAGATAAATAGTTTGACGTAAGAAGAATTAAATTTATTAATGAATATGTAGAACGGATTTGGGAGTGAATTTTTTTAAAAAAAATTGTTACAACTAAAAAAAGAAAAAAATTCACTCACATTCCAGCTCTAGGGTTACTCGAATCCCCAACCTATTGAGTAGGGGATAAGCGTTTGATTGGATTTGAGAGTGAATAAGACTATAAATGAGAACAGTAGCAGAAATTTACGTTTTGAATCATATTTTGAAGATAATGTTGTTTTTATACACACCAACTTCTTCGTTGTTTTTATACACACCACACCAACTTCCACAAGAGTCACTATATATCTTGAAAATCATACTTTGTCTCTAACAAAACAATAATACTATTTGAATAAAAAATGTCTAAATGAAAAATAGTCAAATACATAAAAAAAAATAATTTATTTGAAAATTTTGTTTCAAAATAAAAAGAATTTAATTAATTTATCCCCATTTAAGTTACTTATGTAATTATTGAATAACCGCCCCCTATATATATATATATATATTTTAATTTTCTATACAAAAACTATGAACAAAATACATTTTTTTTAAGTACAAAAAATTACAAAGATAGTTACAATATGGACAAATACATTTTTATCTAGATATATTTTGTCCAAATAATAATACTAAAAAAAGGATAAATATATTTGGGCACATTAAACACGAGGCAACACGTGAAGTTCGCGGTAATTTCGATGTTGAGATTCATTATTGCCCCCAAATTTTGAATTATTCCATTTTCCCATCAAATATAGTCAACACGATTCCACTCTCGCAGGTATATATATTTATATATGATCTGAATCGCCCCTACCAAATTCAAAACACACAGATCTCCAAAATTTCATTTTACTAATAAAAAGTAGTGTTCCATGGCTTCTACCTCTTCCTCCACTCCCATAATAGCCCTTCTCCAAACCCACCAAAAAACCCACAATTGCAAAAATCTCAATCATGATGCCCAATTCTCATTTCTTCGCCAGAGTAAATTCAACAGATTTCATTCAACAAGACCATCAAACAAGTATATATTTATATTTTATATTTTGTGCTACCTCTAAATTATTTTAAAATGTGTTAACAACTTCTTATTATAGTATTTGTGTTTGGGGTTTCAGGGACTTTGTTGTTCGGAGAGCTACGCCGGAGATCGCCGGAGAAATTCTCTCTTCAAACCCTCTCTCCGGCATACCGCTGATCGGAGACAATCCATTGTAAGTTCGTCAAAATTTCTTACATTTCCCAGCTCATAATTAATTAATTAATTAATCACCTATGTTTTTTTTTTCAATATCATCAAAATAATCATGTTCAAAATCTTTGTTGCAGGCTTGCTGGAATTTGCGCATTAGTAGTAGGGGTGCCTCTTATTATCCAAAAGATAATAGCGTTTTCAAGTAAGTAATTAAGCGATATATTATCATAAAATTAAATTTGTGTTAGATCGTGTGAAAATTAAGTTAGTTGAGCTTTGTATAGATCAACTGGAAGCGGCGTCGCAGACGGTGGAGAAAATAGCGGACACGGTGGAGAACATCGCCGACGAGGTGGATAAGGCGGCGGAGGGGCTGAGGGAGTCGCTGCCGGAAGGGCGGCTGAAGGATGCCGTCGTCTTTGTGGAAAAGTTTGCTGAACATACATCTGATGGGGCTGATAAAGTCAGCGATTTAATGGACAAGGTATTTTTTATTTTTTCGATAATATTTATGAAATTGTTACTTAAATGTCACATTAATGTCTATATGACTATATCCTATCCTTCAATTAAAGGCGCTACACAGTTTTCTTTTATCACTTAAGAAATCAATTAGTGCGTACAATTATTGGGATGAAAAAGGAAATAAATATTTAGGGTTTATATAAAGAAAATCTTGATTTATTTAATTTATTTTTTAAAATAAAAATAGGATTTAGTTATTTTACTATATTCTCTATATTGTACTTATTTATTTTTATTTTTATTTTTATTTTTAATTTATTTTTTAATAAAAATAAAAAAGTTACTAAAAAATTATAAAAAAATAATTACAATGTAAAGAATATGATAAAATAATTAAATTTTATTTTTATTTTAAAAAATAAAATAAATTATTTTTTAATTAGGTAAATTATGGGTGGCCAGTGGTGCTGTTAGCATTACTCACGAAAGCTGGCGCATTACTGGATTTAATGTAGTAGTAGTTGGGTTTGATAGGCACGTGACGTGAAGCAACCAGCCTTTTCCTATTCTTTGACTGTTGACTAATCTATACTCCTATATATTCCTTTCGATAAGTTTTAATTTATCATTTTTAGTACATTCACATATTTGCCATAATTTTTTTTGTATCATTCATCATGGATCATTAATTTTTAATTTATGAGGTATTTTCTCTCAGTAACTCTCTCTATCTCTCTTTTAAAAAAAAAAATTGTGGAGCCTTTATGCAATTTTTAAAACTTGTGTCAGCATTTTTTTAGGACCTATTTTCATGAACGGGTGAAGTATTTAATTTTTTGAAAAGAATCTCTTTAGATAGTATACACTCTCATGAATCCGATCTAATTAATTTTCATTGTTTTCTCAAAAAAAAAAGAATAAAAAAAATCATTGTAATTAAAAAAAATAGTTAGAAATAACAAATTCTAAATGAAAAACGCCAATCAGATAGCTAGATTACTATTCTCTTGTTAAACTCTTACTAAAATCCAAATTAATTGCTGATCATCAATTAATTATTAATAATAAATAAATTTGTAATTGCGAACGAAGTGTAGTATGTGGATAAGACGGTTTTTGCTTCAATCAATATAAATAAATTAGGAGTTCGACTAGAGGACTAGAGTGTGAGTGTTTTCTTTCTTTTTTTGGATAATAATAATAATAATTAAAAAATAATCTCTAATTGCGGCCACGACATCATTTTAATTTCTAATATGACAATATTTACATAATTATACTATAACTTAGAACAATTTCCTTCCGATCCAGTCTTAATGATGAGAATTCTATTATATTATTATATAGCCCAAAGTTTTATTGTTATAAATAGTAGATATTATACCAACCTATACATAAGTTTAATTTTAAATGTGATTAAAGCTTATACTTGGTAACAAAATATGCAGGTGCAAGAACTCGACGACAAACTGGATGAGTTTATGGAGAAAGAAAAAAACAAAAGCACTGGTAAAGCATGAGTTTTACCGATCGATTTGTAGGTTACGATTGTATTGATATCAAATATTTAAATTTTGTTAATATGATTTGACGATCGAAGCGATTTCCTTATTGCAGCTCAACGCATTTAATTTGTTATTTTGGCACTTGAACTTGACTTTTCCTTTTTTACTTTATGTCAACTTTAACATTTATTTTACATTGTCCCCAAGGGGACACTAAGCGGTGCGATCTCCTGTGTGTGAACAGTGAGGTCCCGAGTTCAAACCCCACTGCTCCCCCTCCCCAACTCTCCCAAGTCAAAAAAAAAACATTCATTTTACATTTTACATTATTCTTTTAACATTTTAATAATCAATTCAACATTTTAGAAATGTCATATTTGCGATCAAGGGATAAGTATCCAGTTCGATTTGGCCTGAAAAATAGATGAATTGAATTACTCAATCTGTCCCGATTATATAGGTTTTTTTTTTTTTTTTTTTGAGGAAAAGCCAACCAATATCATAACTTAACCACAAGAGTTCACATCTAAAGGAATAGAATCAGCAGAAACAGGTTGCCAGCGATAATTAAAAGCTAACTTAGCTACACTATCAGCTATCTCATTACCATCTCTTGGTGTCCAGCTCCACTCCATAGTTTGCAAATGAGACATCTCTATGAAAATCTCTTCCAAGTACCGTCCCAGATAAGAAATGTCATCCTCTTTTTTCTCTAGCTTCCAGAAGAGTTCTTGGCAGTACATTTCCGCAATAAGATCCGAAACCCCCTTCTCACGACACAGGCGAAGAGCTTCCAAGACTCCAATGGCTTCCGCTTCCAGCACCGAAAACGTCCCTGCCCGGAAACCATATCTGCACCCCACAATCATACCTTCTCCATCTTTCAAGACCACGCCAAAACCCATCCCAACCTCCAAATCAACCGCGGCATCACTCCAAACTTTGAATTGGTTATTTCATTAATACTAGAATTGAATCTAAAAATGTGCTAAAAATGTATAGCCTTTTATGGAAATGAATCTATATATTTGAGACATTCGAAAAAAAAAATCCTATATAATTTGGATGGAGTTGAATTTTTGGAAAAAATAAAAAACATGAATTTAGCCCACTTTAATTCGATTTTTTTTAAATTTATTAATTAAAAATGACGTTAGCCATTTTCAACAATCAATAAAATACAACAAAAATTAGTACTCCCACTGTTTAATTGATAATGACTCACTACTATTCAGCACAGTTGTTAAGAAAAAGATGTGATTGAAGAAAAAAAAACGTGATTGAAATTGGTGGAGCCCACAATTTTTTGTGAGAGAAGATGTTTTCCTTTTTTGGGAAACGTCCTATGCTATGCACACTTCCGTTCGGATTTTGACACGTATTATCTCATTATAATCCAGTACAATTCACTTTTTACTAACCCAGACCGATTCTTCACATCAGATACCGCCAGTTCATTGGAGAACCTGGTTTTTGGTTTGTATGTGTCCTTGTTTTCCTAGAGTACTGTGCATGGCAGATACATGATGTTTCCTTAACCAATGAGTAATTGATTTATTTGGACTTGTCATTGAAAAAAGTAGAATACACGTTTTTACAAGATGTTGGTTGGATTCATTTGCTGTTGAGTTGAATCTACAACATTTTATTTTCAGGAATCGTTTTTTTTTTTGATCAGTAAAGTAAAATTTTTATTGAAAGAAAAGGGATCAAGGCATCAGGAATGCCAATCAAAACAATAAAAAAAGTTTAAAATCTTTGGAACACCAAGAAGTAAAAGGAATCCCTAACTCCACGATTTTGTAGGCCTCGTTCCAGCTCCAAAGTCTCCCCTTAATCTGTAAGACAAGTCTATCAATATCCCAAGCCTTGTCCTGAAAACGACTACCATTCCTGCTTTCCCAGAGCAACCACACTGTTCCCACCCACAAAGCTTTAAGCAGTCTTCTTTCTCTCTTCTTTTTTCCAGCCGCAATGAAAGAAATGAAGTGTTGAAAGATATCTCTCGGAATTGCCGTTTTGATGTCGAGCCATTGAAAGATCTGGTCCCACACCGCCGCTGCTTTCGGGCAATGGAGGAACATGTGTTCCGTCGTTTCCTCACTAGAAACACATGCATTGCACCATCTCTCCTCCACGCTGATCTGGACATTTCTTCTACTCAAATTATCACATGTTGCCAATCTGTTTCTAAGACATCTCCATGCCGTCACCTTGGCTTTATTTGGTGTTGGGGCCTTCCAAACCTTTGCCATCTCCAAAGGTAAAACTTGTTGGTCCTGTCTTGTTTTTGCCACAATTTCATATGCCGACTTGATTGTGAAGCATCCATCTGTTGTCGCATTCCAGTTCCATCTGTCTGTTTCATCTACACAAGGAGCAAAATCAGCAATCACCAACCGGAGATCCTCCACAAGCCCTTTCTCCCTCTCCCTTAACTCCCTCCTCCACTCCACCCTCCAAACCCACGACCCTCCCTCCCAAAACCCGCTTTCACCAACCAGCCTTTTCTTGTCCAGGCTCAAATTATACAATCTCGGAAACACAAACTTAAGGGGTTTGTCTACCGCCCACACATCCTCCCAGAAGCTGGTCTCAAGTCCATCCCCAATTCTTCGCCTCAAATTATTGATGAACCACCGATCTCTTCTTCCTCCTCCTTTATCCACAATTTTTTGCCACCACCCTTTCTGTCCACCTCTTCCCGCCACCGAACATTCTCCCCCTTCCCCCCACACTAGCTCCCCATAAAGCGATTTGATCACCCTTACCCAAAGAGCTTTCCCCTCCCCCAAAAACCTCCAGAGCCACTTACTTAACAGCACCTGATTGAGCCAATCGATATTCCGGAACCCCAGACCTCCTGAATCCTTGTTGAGACACAAGGCATTCCACTTAAACCAAGTGATAACCCCCGTCTGTGTACCTCCTCCCCACAAAAATTTTGAGAACAGTGAATTAAGCTCCTTACTCACCGCTTTAGGTATGAAAGCGAGGGATAATTGATAGACCGGGATGGATTGCAAAACCGACTTGACTAGAGTAATTCGTCCTGCCATCGAAAGATGTCTCTTCTTCCAGCTTGCCACTTTGTTTGAAACCTTTTCAACCAAAAACTTCCAATCTCCAACACCATTGTTGCGCCCCCCCACTTTAGTACCCAAGTAGTTACACGGAAAGGATCCGATCTTGCACATGAGGAGCGATGCCCATCTCCTCTCAACTGCTTCATCCACTCCCACTGTCAGAATACAACTTTTGTCGAAATTTATTTTCAGGAATCGTTATTGTGTCTATTGTTTAGAACTAGGGTTTTGGTGTATTTGGTGCATTCGTATGACATTATTCACGTGTTTGTGAGGATGGTTATATTTTGACGAACTTAATGGATGGTATTTATTTTTGTAGAGATTTGCCCTTTTTGTGTTATTTTATTATTCGTGTGCACAGTCAATGATATGCAAACCGTGCACCTTAAAGCATACCATGCAAACCATGTACATATACCATGCATGATTAAACAAATTACGCATTAAAAATCATACCATGTACAGTTACCATGCATTAGAAAACCGTGCATGTTCTATTATACCGTGTATCGTGCACGGATAAACATAACGTGTAGTGTGCATGCGTGTAACCGTGTATAGTTGAAAATCAAACTTTTTGTGATATTTTTGTGGTTAAATATCAAATATATAATCACTAATATGTTTTTTATATACTTTATTATATATGCAGACAATCTTCGATATGAATGATTACTATAGTTCCATCTATAGACAAACTATAGTAATTGAATGAAATACTTAGTATAAAGAACTAGTAAGTTCTACTTAGTAGTTCTATTTAATAAAGAGTAATCATTCATGTTATACAAAACAAATAACTATTAGTTGAATATCATATATTTATATATGAAAGTTACATATTTGCGTTAGTATCCACAAGGAAGATGATAGAAAATTGTGAAATCAATAAAACAATGGACAATCCCTTACAAGTCACGATTAGGGTTTAGGGGACACAGTTAGCGATTTCGTACACGGTTACACAATATGTGCACGGATAAGAAAACCGTACACAAATGATTATACCGCGTTAAACACATCGTGCACGGTGAACATACCGTGTAGCGTGCATGCGTGTAACCATGTATAGTTGAAAATCATAATTTTTGTAGTAATCTTATTATTTTATAATAACTTCGAAATCGTTCCTCAGTAATCTAATTTGGATTTGAAAATGCCATATAATTTTTCGTTAATGTTAACGTATGTTGGACTTCCAATTTTGGCATTTATTTTATTTTTCTTCTTAGTTAAATTTGTTATAACATTCGAAATAAACTAATTAACAATCTTTTACCAGATGCGAATATTAAGGACAGATGTTTCAAAACACAAATTTGAAGAAGTGGAAAACAAGGACAGGTACAAACCAAAAACCAGGTTCTCCAATGAATCGGTGGTATTTGATGTGAAGAATCGGTCTGCTTTAGTAAAAAATGAATTGTACTGGTTCATAATGAGATAATACGTGTCAAAATCCAAGCAACAATGTGGATGTGCACACTGTGCAGCATAGACGTTTCCCTTTTTTGGACCAACAATATACATGTGTGTGTGGTAATGTGTAATACTCTTTCGTTCCATATGAAATTAGTCATTTATTCCATTTTGAGATGTCTCAAAAAGATAGTCCACCTTGTTAATTAATGTTATATAAAAATATTGTTTTACTAAATTAACCTGATTTAATATTTCACTTAAATGTGAAAATGATGTGTAAACATAATAAATAAGGGTATAAAAAAAAAACACAATTTATGAGTTGATTAATAAAGAAGATTAAATGCATTTTCTTAATATGTGTGAAAAGTAAAAGGGGACTGAATTAGTGGAACTGATGGGGTAATTTCATAGCTAGCCACCTAGAGGCTAGAACGACATCTTTCAGAGAATGAAAAAAAAAATCAGTCTAAAAGATTAATAGTTCAATGTCCATTCCATCTTTAATTTCAGTCGAACAACAACCTTAATCTCACAATAATATTGATCGCCACCAGTCTTAATCTTCAATTTTGCCAATTTCTTTTGTGGTACATATGTTGTAATTGCAAAATAGTTAAACATGATGTGGTTAGTACAAAATGACCTAGATGTGGTAATGTGGAGGTGTTTGGTTTGAGTGAGAAGACATGATTGATAAAATAATCTACCTTAATCAAGTGTTTAGTTTGCATTATTGAGCCGTGATTGATAATCCGACTCGCATCTAATCATGTAATTGAGTGATTATTTATCACCCCAAAGGTGAGTGAATTATTTAATCACTCATCCAATCCTATCTATCTCATCCATCAAATCAAACGCCGCCGTCAATTAAACTCTTTATGGCTTTACTTGATGAGACAATACATTTACCTTCAATACAGTATCATTTAATATATGAAAAAGATGTCGGAAAATATGTGGACGAGGAAGAAATCGGCATTGCTAAGGGGAGGGAATGTCGTCAACTTCACTAGTTCAATGAGATATATTTAATTTGATTCTAGTGATAACTAGGGATGGCAACGGGCCGGATCTGGACCGGGTCTGGCCAATACCAGATCCAGATCCGTTTTCACATACTAGATCCAGATCCAGATCCAGATCCGTGGATCTGAAAATTTTGGATCCAGATCCAGATCCGTCAGATCCGCGGGTCCACGGGTCCAGATCCATGGATCTGCTATTTCTAAATTAAATTAAAAAAAATTCACAAAATCAACAACATCTAATTTCCATCATGAAAAATATAACACAAAATACTTTTATCTAATTACTTTTAGTTTTTATTCTTTTGAATATAATTTATTTATTATTTTTAATTTAGTTAATATTATTAGTAAACTAAATATAAAATACAAAATATATATATATAAAATAAAACGGATCCACAGGTCGGATCTGGACCGGATCCGGATCTAAAATTTCAAGATCCAGATCCAGATCCGTTTTCAAAACTGAGATCCAGATCCAGATCCAGATCCGTCGAGTCCAAAAAATTGAGATCCAGATCCGTAAAAACGGATCTGGATCCACGGATCTGGACCGGGTCCAAGATCCACTGCCATCCCTAGTGATAACCGAGTCCTTAATAATTGATTGAACTATTTTGGATTAATTTGTTATCTTTTTTGTTTAAGCCGCTAGCACGTATATTTCCACTTGGCGTACGTCCAAGTGAATATGTTTCTAGTTTTGTTATGATCGGTTGTTCCTTTTGTTAAAAGGAAACTAAACGTACAATGTCATTTTTTATTTATAATATTCAATAGGTAAATTATTGGGTGCGGTTAACCGCATAGTATACGGACAATTTAATAAAGGTTACATTTCTTCACAATAATATTTACTTTTATTCATAAAAACTTTTACTTTTAGTTGTCTTCACTCATTATTACCTTTATTCTTAACTATTTGTTCAAGTAATCATTGTCGTAATAAAAAGTAATTATTATTACAATGAAATGTAAAATTTTCTAAACTATTACATTTATTCACAATAAGTGTTACTTTTATTCATGAAAACTTGTAGTATTACATATATAAGTACACATTTGTGCGAACAAATATATATCTTATGCTTATTAAAAGTAACCGTCCACATACTATGCGGTCAACCGCATCCAATACCAACTCTATTCAATATTATTATTGTTAACTATTTTGATCATGCATGCAACTAATTGAAGGAGTATTTTGCAATTATTAAAGCTGGAAGGACTTATATGCAAAGTTGGTAAAAAGCTGTTATTTTCTGTTACTTGCTCGGCAGTTTTTGGAGCTCGATAGCTTAGCTTTCAAGCAATGTTTTCAAGGAGTTTTTTATCTATCTTTGTAGTCTGATCTTCAGTGTATATATAGGTGTGTTTTACTTCTCTTTTAGGGTTGTTAGTTGATAAGCAAGAAGAGTGAAACTGAGGTCATTCGAGAGCTTTGAGAGAGAGTATTCTAGCTGCGATTTTAGAGTTTCTTTTCATTGCTTGTTTTGAGAGATTGTAGAGTGATTGTTTCCTCGTTTGTTCATATCAATAAAAGAGATCGAGTTGACCTGCCTGTGGACGTAGATCCGAAAGGATCGAACCACTTAAATCAAGCGTGTTCTTGTTCTTAATCTTTACTTCAAAGTTTGCTGCATTCGATCTATTTCGCGGAGAGTTCTTCGGCTTACAAATTGGCGTCGTCTATGGGAATCTCTTGGAACGAACCAGAGCTGAAGAAATTGTACGATGGCAGTGCGTTTTGATTTGGAAAAGTTTTCTGGAAAGAATGATTTCGGTCTTTGGCACATAAAGATGAAGGCCATGCTCATCCAGCAAGGTTTGGCTGGTGCGCTGAATCCTGATTTGGAAAAGAAAGGAGATGATGTCAAGATCGATCAACACACGAAGGAGATGTTGGAGAAGGCGCATAGCGCGATCATTCTATGCCTGACAGATAAAGTCTTGAGAGAAGTCTCAAGAGAAACCACTGCAGTTGGTGTATGGAACAAGCTAGAAAGTTTGTATATGACTAAGTCATTAGCAAACAGGCTGTTCATGAAACAAAAGCTCTATTCCTACAAGTTCTTGGAGGACAAAGGAATCGGTGAGCAGCTTGATGATTTCAACAAATCTTTGGATGATTTGGAGAACATTCACTACTACAAAATTACACATACATAACACTTCATACATAACGGTTTTTTTAGAAAACCGTTATGTATGAGCGCATTTTTTGAAAAGATAACGGTTTTGACAAAAAACCGTTATCTATGTACTGTTGTCCATTGAAATAGATAACGGTTTTAGTGAATCCGTTATGTATGAGCGTTATCTATTAATTGCATACATAACGGTATTATCGAACCGTTAAGCCGACCGTTATCTATGAGCGTCTTTTTATAACGGTTGTTTTAACCGTTATATATGAGTGCGTCAACACTGTTATGTATGAGTATTCTTTACATTTATCTTTTATATATATTTTTTTTATCTCCTTAAGATAATAAAATCCTAAAATCCTAAATCTTCTTCTCTTCGTTCCCGTAAGCCCTAAAATCCTAAATCCCAAAAACACCATCTTCAGCCGCCCCACAAATTCTCCCTCTGGCCTCCATGGCAACGACGAGAACCCCGCCGCGACTCGCCACCTGCCCCCGCCGCGTCCTTGCTTCCTCTGCCACCCACCGCGGCCCGCCACTCCTCTTTTGTGATAAAGCCCTAAATCAAAACTTAATTCAAATTCGAGTTCAATCAAACTCGTCACTCCCCGTCGCTGCTCTGTTCTGTGGCTCTCGAAGTCGCCGGCCGCCGCTGTCCAGACCTCCCCCCCTGATGATTCTCGTATCTCTCTCACTCTTCCCGGTGCAGCAAATTAGCTCCACTCGTCCCCGACCCAACAAGACAGTAGATCGATTCCACTATGCCCAGTCCCGTCGTTTCCTGCACCACTTCGGAGCTCCGATGCTCAGCCCTTTCTCGTATCCCCGCCTCCGACGCGGGTAGCCTTCAGGTAGGTTCATTTCGGTGTGTAGTATTCCAAAATTTCGGTTCATATTGAAACTCTATTATTTCGCTTGCCCCCTCTTGCCCTTTCGCCCTTGATTAATCTGTGTTGTGGAGCTGCTGATTTTTGTTGGATTACCCTTTTATGTGAGTTTTGTGTTCAGTGCTTATGTTTTGATTGTAATTAGGTTTTACTGTTTGCATTTCAAGTGTGCTCTTGGTTAATGTTTGAATGTGAGACTGAAGGTTTTATTGTATTTGTGGCGTGGCGTCTTACTGAACTTTTTCTGTGTGTATGCAATTGTGGTTACGATGATTGATTATTGCATCGACTGATCCACATTGTCATTCATGGAGTCTGGATACACTAAGATAGGATTTATCTCCATAGGCATGTGTTTGTATGCTGCATTGCTATTTGTGAGTTGAATTTTGTGCAGAGTATCTGGAATTATATAATTATTGCTTCGTACTAATGCAGGTCAGGCTGCGGTTACTTCTTTGTCCATTTGGTTCCAATATTGTAGTTCGTACAGCATGGTGAGTTTTGAGTTATATTCTCAGATGAGCGTCGATGATGAGCCAACAGGTGTAATGAGATTTTGCATTACTCCAACATAGGGTTTAGCTTCTGGCAGTTTCTAACCACATCAGTTATGTATTTGAAAGAGATTCTGTTTCATATAAACCACGATTGCAGCTAATATATTTTCCACCATTTTCTCTTTTGACTTGTGAGTCCTTTCGTTCATAAAAATAATCTGCGTGTTTTCTTTACAGCTGTTCGGTGGGGGTTGTCTTACCTGTTTATTCTACATTCAAGGCCATTGAGACGAAGGATCAAGATGACCAACACAAATGGCTTGTATGCTGGGCTGGTATGTCATGGGATATGGCTTCTTTTGCCTTCAAATACTGATAAGTGATGCTTGTACAAGAACTTTTGTTCTCCAATATTTTAAACTGTGAAAAAGTCTTATTTTGATATGCATAATCGTCCAGATGAAGTATAACAGTCTTTGGTTTTTGGTCCTTAACTGAATGACCTTAAAATTTGACATAACTTACTCTTATGCTTTTATTGACAGTAATCAGATAAAAATGGAATATAAAGAATGCTTTCTGTATGCCTTTGTTTATTTTGGGGAGTTACAGGAAATTTCTTCTTGTTGAGGTCATTGTACTTTTATTCATTTTGATCGTCATATTATATGCTTGCAGCTTATGGATCCTTCATTGTTGCTGAGATCTTCACTGATAAGCTTCTATATTGGTACTGTTTTAAACAATTGCAGGAGACTTGTGGAGTTCTCAATGTTCTTGCTCTATTGGTTTTGCCGAACATCTAAATTTAGAGAATCTTATCTTAAGTTAATACGTTGATTGTTGTGAGGTGAAACCTCACAATACCTTTAACATTAGCCAGTCACCCGAATCTTTTCAATAATATGTTTAAAATTGTCTATTACGCTATATTCTAATGGTGCCTCGACTGATTTACAGGGCCGATTTGAAATAATCTCATTGTCAGGTTCATTCCTTCTGTCAGAGAGCATTGGTAACTGCAGTCGAACTGGTGGTCTGAGCATATCTTTGGCTGGATCAGATGGTAGGGTATTGGGTGGAGGAGTTTTCGGAATGCTCAAAGCAGCATCCCCTGTACAGGTCCATATCTCTCCCTCCCTGTAAGTTATTATGTCTCGGCTTGTTAAGGACTAATACATTGTGTTTACCAGTCTCCTGCAATGTTCACTGATATGCTTGGCAATGATACATCAAAGAAAATACATATTTAGTTGGGCTCGTGTCAATACTCCATTGGATTTTACCTTGCATAGATATTACACTACTACAAAAATACACATAAATGTTACTATGTGTTGAGCCCATTTTGATTTATGAATAAGGGAATAACGACTTTTAGTATTGAGTGGAGAAGTTGTGGTGATTGGTTGTGTTATAACTTGCTTTCTTGGTGTTGATGAGTTAAATATGAATTAAATTTCAAGCTAAAGCGTGCTAATGTGTAGTAAGATGATGTATTTGAGTTCCTATAGCTTTTATTTGGCCAAAATATGAGTTATATGTTGAGTTTCAACAGAAACTGTATTGCTGTCAAGTTTGGCTGGACGAACCAGTGTCTTGTGAGGGATTTTCGAGAGTGTTCCTGTTGTCCAAATAACTTGAAATTTTTACTGTAATCACTTCAGCATGAGTAGGAGGTTTCTACAAAATTTCAGCTAAATTGGACACCGTTAGATATGTCAAACAATTTTCTTAAAAGTACTACGCGAAGCAGCAAGGTTCTGTGGCAGATTCTGCATTTTGTGAGATAATTTCTTATACACTTGAGATATTCTGCATTTTGTGAGATAATTTCTTATACACTTGAGATATTGTATTTTTGTAACTTTCTAATAAAGATAGACTTTAATAGCTTTCTTAAAAGGTAAAGCTTGTATTTTTCTTTGAAGAGGTTGATTTTATATGATTTTTCAAAGTTGAGATTCATATATGATTTAGATTCTGCATTTTGTTATATTACTATGCATCAATATTTGATGTAACTCACATGTTGCTGGTATATATGTTAGAGTGAGGTGCTCAAAATGACACTAGTGACTTTTGCTATACCCCTGAAGAAAAAAGAAGGATTGTTAATACCTGTATTTTTAGCTGTTATTATATAGATTATGATCATATATAAAGACCCATGTGTGCATAATGCAACATGGGTGTTATCTACAAAATTCATGGGGATCTGGAGTCAGAAATTTCTTGTTATGAAAGTTGCTTAGTTAATTACTTGTTCAATAAGCTTTTCCCTCTGATGCGTTGTTTATGCTTGTATGTGCAGGTATCTGACTGTCACTCCAAACTTTGTGATGGAAAAATATAAAATGGCCAATGCATTAAGTGATTTAGGCACAAAGATTTGGCTTCTTTCTGGTGACGATATAAATATGAGTATAAGAAATAGAGATATGCTTATTTTATCCAGTATGAACAATACAAATGACTTAGGGGCATTGAATTGGAATCAAATTCTTAAAAGATGATTTAATTTGTCTGCTGATTAATGGTGAGTAATGATGACCGTGAACACACCTTAAATCAGCTTCTCACTGTAAGACTCTGAAATCTAGCTTACTTTTTCTGAATCACTTTTAAATGATGTTATTATAGCTATTTTGTTGCTATTCTCGGTTGGCTCTTTGTATGCTTTTGTGGCAGGTTTGTGGTGGTGGATTAAATGAGCCATACGTTGAGCTGAAGAGGCTTGTGAATTCACAAGAAAAGTTGTACCAGATGGCTAGCTAGTTGCATATTTAATATGTTTAGTATTTTTGTAAGGCATAATAGTATAGATAGAGCAGTTGTTGAATTTTGACTATATTCAAATCTTGTATGAATTCTTTTTTATGATAATAATATAAAATTAAATATTTTGGATGATATATAATATTATTATTGTTGGTTTTATCATTTATATTGTTATGTATAAATTAATAGATAACGGAGAAATAGAAATCTAATTACGGTAAAAAACGTTATACATAACGGATTACCAAACGTTATTAATATAAAAAAACCGTTATGTATGGGTGTGTACATAACAGTGAATATTAAACTTTCATGACGGTTTGAAACGTTATGTATAATACTATAGATAACGGATATAATCCGTTACGTATATATAAACAATCGTTATGTATAATAGAATAGATAACGGATATAATACTATAGATAACGGATATAATCCGTTATGTATAATACTATAGATAACGGATATAATCTGTTACGTATATATAAACAATCGTTATGTATAATAGAATAGATAACGGATATAATACTATAGATAACGGATATAATCCGTTATGTATAATAGAATAGATAACGCTTAAATCTCCGTTATATATGAAATCCACATACATTACACCATTATATATTACGGATGTTTTCGCACATAGATAACGGATAAAATCCGTTATCTATGAGCGAATCTGGCGTAGTGATTGATGTGAGTCTAGAAGATGAAGATAAGGCAATCATTCTATTGAATGCTCTGCCCAAATCTTTTGATCAAGGATGCAATGCTATATGGTAGAGTGGACTCAATCACACTGGAGGAAGTTCAATTGGCACTCAAAGCCAAGGAACTGCAAAAGTTGAACAACAATGTTCAAGATCCCAATGCCCAAAGCTTGAATGTGAAGAAATTCAAGGGAAAGAAGGGCAAGAAAAATGGAGCAGACAACAATAAGCAAGGCCAGTCAAAGCAAAAGGAAGCTGATCATAAAGAAACAAGGACATGTCACTGGTGCAAGAAGCCTGGCCACCTCAAGAAGAACTGTTTTGCTTTGAAAAAGACTCAGGCTGAAAAGGAGAAGACAAGTTCAGCTGATGTTGCAGAAGGAATGGAGACTGCAGAGGTTCTAAATGTCATTGAAGGGCCCATTGAAGACTCATGGATCATGGATTCAGGATGCAGTTTTCATATGTGCCCCAATTAGTCATGGTTCCAGCAGCTCATTGAGGAAGATCAAGGATCAGTCCTTCTTGGAAACAATTAGGTTTGCAAGGTGAAAGGTATTGGCACTATAAAATTAAGAATGCATGATAAATCTATAAAGATATTGTCTGATGTTAGGTTTATACCTGGTCTGAAGAGAAATTTGATTTCTCTTGGCATGCTAGAATCAAAGGGTTATTCATTTCTGTCTAAAAATGGTCATTTATCTGTTATTAAGGACTCTAATGTGGTTATGACAGGGAAAATGAATAATAGCCTGTACTATCTAGATGCTGAAACTATTCATGGAAATTCTCATGCTATTGAAAATGTTGATCTATGGCATAGGAGATTAGGCCATGCCAGTGAATCAGGAATGAAATAATTGAACAAACAAGGACTTATTGATATAGATAATCATCTTAAACTTGAGATATGTGAATCTTGTGCTCTTGGTAAAAGCAAGAAAACCTCTTACCCCACTGGAAAACATACATCCAAAGCCCCACTTGAATATGCTCATAGTGATCTGTGGGGGCCTTCACAAACTACTACAGTAGGTGGAGGTAGATATTTCTTTAGCATCATTGATGATTACTCAAGAAAACTTTGGATATATGTTTTAAAAGATAAAACAGAAGCTTTTGAAAAATTTAAAGAATGGTGTAAAGAAGTGGAGGTGGAGAAGGGAACTACTCTTAAGTGTTTAAGGACTGACAATGGCCTTGAGTTTCTTTCTGAGAATTTTCAGGTTTTCTGCAAACAAAAATGGATGAAAAAGACACAAGACTGTACCAGGCCATCCCCAACAAAATGGAGTGACTGAAAGGATGAACATGACAATCTTAGAAAGGGTAAGATGCATGTTGTTGAATTCCGGGCTGCCCAAGAAGTTTTGGGGTGAAGCAGCATCTACTGCTGCTACCTTAATCAACAAATGTCCATCATCTTCAATCAACAATGAAACACCAGATTTCAGATGGTATGGCAGTGCAGGTAACTATGCTATCCTTAAACCTTTTGGTGGTACAGCCTATGCTCATGTTAGACAGGACAAATTAGAAGCTAGAGCTCTCAAGTGTGTGATGCTTGGTTACCAAAAGGGAGTAAAGGGTTATAGACTATGGTGCATAGAACCAGGAAAGCAGAAAATCATCATAAGTAGAGATGTCAAGTTCAATGAGGATGACATGCCATTCATAGATAAAGAGAAAGTCAAGCTCCTGCCAAATGATAAGAAAATTGAGGATATCAGTGTGAAGGTGGAGCCAGCTGACTCTGATGAAAAAGAGCCATCTGATACAGAACAAGATAATGATTTAGGAAACAATGGTGATGATATTGATGATCTGAGGAATTATAAGTTGGCCAGAGACAGAGATAGAAGAACTATCAAACCTCCATCTAGATATGCAGAAGCAGATATGATACACTATGCTTTTAATGTTTCTGAGGAAATAGAGTATTCTGAGCCAAACAGTTACAAAGAAGCAGTTACTTGCAAATAGAAAGATAAATGGATAGAGGCTATGAATGAAGAGATATCTTCATTACTCAAGAATGGAACATGGATACTTGTGAAAAAGCCAAAATCTCAAAAGGCAGTTAGTTGCAAATGGATTTTTAAAAAGAAAATTGAGATAGGTAAAGTAACAAGGATAAGATATAAGGCTAGATTGGTGGCTCGAGGTTTCACCCAAAAGGAGGGGGTTGACTTCAATGAAGTATTTTCTCCTGTAGTCAAGCATAGTTCCATTAGGATTCTTCTTGCAATGGTTGCTCAGAATGACTGGGAATTGCAACAATTAGATGTAAAAACAGCTTTTTTGCATGGAGATCTAGAGGAGACAATCTATATGATACAGCCTGAAGGATTCACTATATAGGGTGAAGAAGATAAGGTATGCTTGCTAAATAAAAGTTTGTATGGTCTTAAGCAGAGCAGCAGACAGTGGTATAGAAGGTTTGATGACTATATGAATAGAATTGGTTTTAGAAAGTCTGATTATGACAGTTGTGTTTACATAAAGAAAATAAATGGTTCTGCTGTAGCCTACCTATTACTATATGTAGATGATATGCTTATTGCCGGATCTAGTAAAGATGAGATACAAAGTGTTAAGCAAGATTTGCAGAATGAATTTGAAATGAAAGATTTGGGGAATGCAAAGAGGATTCTTGGCATGGATATACTGAGATGCAGAGAAAGGAAAGAGTTGAAGCTTGTCCAACATGATTATATTATGAAGATAGTTAAAAGGTTCAGAAAGATGGAAACAAGATCAGTTTCAGTTCCTATAGCTCAACACTTCAAGCTATCTGCAGATCAGAAACCTAAAACAGAAGAGGAAAGAAAGGAGATGAGCCATACTCCTTATGCTAACATAGTGGGTAGCATTATGTACACCATGATTTGTACAAGGCCTTATTTATCACATGCAATCAGTGTAACTAGTAGATATATGTCAGATCATGGAAAGACTCACTGGCAAGCACTAAATTGGATACTTAGGTACATGAAAAGTACTGCAGGATATGGTATAATTTTCAGAAAGAATGAAGATTATAAGCAAGATGCTCTCATTGGATTCTGTGATTCAGATTATGCTACAAACATTGACACAACGAAGTCTCAAACTGGTTATGTTTTTAATCTTTATGGATCAGCCATAAGCTGGAAATCATCACTACAGTCAGTTGTTGCTCTATCAACAACCGAGGCAGAATATATTGCTCTTACAGAGGCAGTTAAGGAGAGCATATGGTTAAGAGGCATTATCAAAGATTTTGGTATTGATCAGAGATCAGTTGTGATAAATTGTGACAACCAAAGTGCCTTACATCTTGCCAAACATCAGGTATTTCATGAAAGGTCGAAGCACATTGATGTTAAGCTACATTTCATAAGGGATGAGATAGAAAAAGGTGTTGTCAAGGTAAAGAAGGTTGCTACTGAACACAACGCAGCTGATATGTTCACAAAGTCACTCCCAGCTACCAAATTCAAATATTGTTTGGAGCTGATAGGAGTTCAACTTCAATAATTTTTTGAAGGATGCTCTGTGGTGGAGCTTACTGGCAGGGAAGCTTTTGATTTCCTTTATTGATGTTTTCATGCATGCTCAAGGTGGAGATTTGTTAACTATTTTGATCATGCATGCAACTAATTGAAGGAGTATTTTGCAATTATTAAAGCTGGAAGGACTTATATGCAAAGTTGGTAAAAAGCTGTTATTTTATGTTACTTGCTCGGCAGTTTTTGGAGCTCGATAGCTTAGCTTTCAAGCAAGGTTTTCAAGGAGTTTTTTTATCTATCTTTGTAGTCTGATCTTCAGTGTATATTTAGGTGTGTTTTACTTCTCTTTTAGGGTTGTTAGTTGATAAGCAAGAAGAGTGAAACTGAGGTCATTCGAGAGCTTTGAGAGAGAGTATTATTTTAGAGTTTCTTTTCATTGCTTGTTTTGAGAGATTGTAGAGTGATTGTTTCCTCGTTTGTTCATATCAATAAAAGAGATCGAGTTGACCTGCCCGTGGACGTAGATCCGAAAGGATCGAACCACGTAAATCAAGCGTGTTCTTGTTCTTAATCTTTACTTCAAAGTTTGCTGCATTCGATCTGTTTCGCGGAGAGTTCTTCGGCTTACAATTATTTCATGGATCCTAAGATTTGGCCTTGTGAAGTGCAGGTTGAGAGTTTTCCTAAAGCTATGGGCATTATGTTATTTTTATAAGTGGAGGATAAATAATGATTTCTTATTTTCACTTTATAGTGATTCAAACTCATAATTTACTACAGCGTCTTATCAATCGAATTTTATTGCATTTAATTAGGTTCATTTTATATGAAAAAGAAAGAAAAAAATGTTAATTGCCGAAAACAAGACAACGTTTGCTTTAACTTGTATTCAATAGTATATAAGTTTTGAAACGTTGTACCGTTAAATTTTAAATTTTGTACATCCATAATATTTATCCACAATTTTCTCCGAAACAAAACTTCATTATTTCAATGCCAAAACAACGTCCTTCTAGAATCACATATCGAACAATTTATTTTGTGATAAAACTGAGATATGCAGAAAATGTATGTAGTGTTACGATCACATTGTTTTTTTAAAAAAATTCGCATCACAATTACAGATTCAAATATACATTACACTATGTGATTGCAGACAATTAAACCTAAAAAACACTACAAAATTAAAATTTTACATCAGATCTTAAGCATCACATTATTTTATACATATGCCAACTTCATTAATAATTAATGCACGGGCAATTTTCTGCGAGAATCAATATCTATCTTCATTAAAAGATTAGGCCAAATTAAGCACGAGGCACCACGAGAGAGAGACCTTTTCTTTGCGCCAATCAAATAGAGTCAACGTCTCCACTCTCCTTCATCTATATATTCATCTCCATCCCAATATTCAAATTAAAACACCAAATTAACTTCAATTATTTTTCGATCTTATTACTTATATGGCTACATCTTCTTCCACTCCCATCGCACCCCTTCTCAACAATAAAAATTCTCACAATCATAAAAATTTCAATGATGATGGCCAATTCTCTTTTCCCCGCCGGAGTAGTTTCCACAAATTTTCCATAACAAGCCCATCAAACAAGTATGTGTAATATTAATTCACTTCTTCTCCCATTTATCAAAAAATTGTGCATGCACGTAAATTAAATCATATATTCTGTTGGAGTTTCAGAGATCTGGTTACCCGGAGAGCTACGCCGGAGGTTGCCGGAGATCTTCTCTCTCAATTCCATATCCCCGGCATACCGTCATGGTTCCCTACGGACAATCCATGGTGCGTCACTCTAAAACTTCTTACTACTATATATGTACATAATAACCATAGTTGGTATCTCCAAATTTTAGTGTTTTCTCAATTTAGGTTTATATTTCAAAATTCCCAACATTAAACATAAGTTTGATTAATGTCCCGCTTATAAAATTTGACAGCGGAATAATGAGTCGCTTCATCAGAATTTATACTATTTATAAAATTTCAGAAAAAAAAAACCCTAAACCTTATAAGGCGACTTATTCTGTAAGGAGAGACATAAATAATTTTTTTTCCGAGTTGAGGGTTCTTGGAGTGAAAACATAAATTGTGTATAATTTTTTCAAAAAATGCAAAATCAAGGACGTACTATGATTAACCCTATATTTTAAATCACATAATCGCGTAATTAACATTTGCTTGTTTTTGGATTAATAGAACAAAATTAAATTGATGATATTCAAAAATCAAAATCTTGTTGCAGGTTTGTTGGTGCATCTGGATTGCTAGTAGGGGGGCCATTTTTGATCCAAAGGCTAATAGCATTTACAAGTAAGGGATAAAATAAAATTACCTATATACTCCCTCCGTCCACTAATTCAAGGCCTTCTTTCCTTTTTGGGACGTCCACCAACTCAAAGCCTATCCATTTTTAGTAAGTTTTTATTTATATTTAATTGGTGGGTCCCAAAACAATACACTTTTTCTCCACTCAACTAATAAACAATACATTAATTGTGGGTCCCTTTCTCCACTCAACTAATAAAAATATATTTTTTCTTAAAACTCGTGTTTTGCTACTTAGGTCCTGAATTAGTGGACGGAGGGAGTATATGCTTTTGTTAAACACACATTTTTGTAGGGTAAATAATTATATATGTGTAAATTAAATGGGAGTTTAATTTATTTTTGTACATATAGAGCAACTTGATATGGCGGCGCAGGCGGTGGAAAATATTGCGGACGTGGTGGAGAACGTGGCGAAGAAGGTGGAGGACGCGGCGGAGGAGTTCGAGGCTTCGCTGCCGGAAAGCCGCCTCAAAGAAGTTGTTCACTTTGTGGAACATTTGGCTGAAGAGACAGCTGAAGAGGCTGACAAAATCGGAGATTTGATGGACAAGGTACTTTTTTTTAATAATTTCGGAAATATATATGGAATTGTTAATTATTAATGTAACACTAATTCTATATCATATGCTTCAATTAAAGGTGTGTCCATATTAATTCCCATGTGCATTTTTGTTGGGATGAGAAATATGAATAATTGCTGCCAGCTGTTATTCACATATTTGAAGTAGGTGAAGCTGCAATGTTGGATTTATTGCAGTAGTTGGGGTATGATGGGCATGTGAGGCTGCCAGCTATTCATACTTGCTTAGTTTTTAGTATTAGTCTACCAATCTAGTCAGCATAGATGTACTACAATATTATCTTTCCTTTTTTATCCGAAAACAATACTCCTTCGTCCATAAAAAATATTTTAATTTATTACTCGATCCATCCATCCCACGAAACTTGAGCAGTATTCATTTTCGAGTCCGCAAAATTTGAGCACCTTTTTTATATGATATTTTTTTTTTCTTTATTTATCTTTTCGCTTTTTTACCTACCATACTTGACACACAAAGTATAAACTTTTTAAAATTCGTGCCGAAAAGAAATTGATCAATCTTCACGGGACAGAGGGAGTATTTTCATTCATCTATAACACATAAATATACTTAGTTTATGTTTAATAAATTTTTCACTTATACTCTACACACTTAATCATTATATTAAAATTCGTGCAATTTAAAAGTGAGTACATAAATTGTGAATGGAGAGAATATTATATTTTTCTCATTTAATGGAAGAGTTAGGCTATAATTTTGTTTTAAAATACAAACTATGAACTCATGCATCAATTATATATGAAATATGTATGGTGAAATCCATCTCATTCACCAAATCAAATGACTTTTTTAATATTAGGTTAATTTGGTAAACGAAAATATGTAGGTGGAAGAATTTGACGACAAGCTGGAGGCGTTTCTGGACAAGCAATTGAAACACACTGATAAAGCATGAGTCTTTACTGTAAGAGATCTATGTTTGTGTTATCATCAATTGTTACTTCTGTTAATATATATCAAGCAAACGAAAAGGAGGTTAAGACATGCTTGCAAGCTCGACACATTTAATTTCTTATTTCGCCACTTGAAATATATACTATCTTACTTTCTTAATTTGATTCTTTTTTTATTGTTCAACGTAAATTGTTAAACTCTTCACCTTTTATTTTATTTTTGTCTCGTAATATTTCGAGTTAAGTTTTTTTTTTTTTTTTTTTTTTTTTTTTTTTTTTGATCGGGCAAAGTCATGTTAGATGTTAATAATTAGTTCCCCATCCACTCCAAGAACCACCTTATCTCTCCATTCACCAAAATCTACCTTATATCTCCTCAAACTCCAATTCGCTCCCAAGAGGGATCGAACCCGGGTCACTTCACTTAAGTGAGGACCCGGTGGCCAGTGGGCTAAGCCCCCTGGTTAATATTTCGAGTTAAGTTGTAATCCATATTTCTTAGTTGTGCATGACAAATATCACATGTTTAAGTTAAAGCTGTTAAGCTAACTTTTTTTTATGAGCCATATCAAATTAACCAAATTAATCGAATCAAATTTTAGTTTTTAGTTTGGTTGAAGTTCGGTTTTCCATTTTTTCCCTATGCTAACATGTGTTTATTTTTTGGGGATTATTTTTACGATTTTATAAACTTGCTTAATCTATATCCTCTTGAAATAACTAGAATTGTATAAATAAATAAAAATATTCAATTACGTAAATTAAACGTGACGTTAAAGATTAGTTTGGATAGTCTCAACCTTTGATCCTTATTGCCAAGTTTCAGTCTTTCCCTTTGGAATGAAGTATAAGTGGTCTTTTTTTGCTAAGACATACAGGTTATATCTGTATATTACACTTAAATTAATTAAATAACAAATATGCTATTGCAAATTAGATCAAATATTTAAATAAATACAATACAATTTAATATTCAAATAAAATACAATTCACACATCATTGATAAAACTTGAATTAATGAACTCTTGAAAACAAAGACCTTCAGTGCCTAGGCCTCCTCGATGTACACATGGCTTATTTGAAATTAAGGGGCGAATAAAAAAGTAATGATTCGCGCAACGTGAATTAAATTTAAACAACGGATTTTGCAATGAAAAATTCTAACAAAATATGAATCTGGTATATTAAAGCTGAAACAAATAAAATTATTCTAGACCTTTTCAAAAAAAAAATCCAGACAATAAAATTTCACATATGCGGTGCATTAATCGCTCGAGATTCCAGTATTCATTATTTGTTGATGAGAATGAAAATGAAAATTTTGGGTTTGCGCTGAATTGGGATTTTGCAGGTGCCGTTTAAAATTATGAAAGCCCAAATTCATGTGGAAATGAATCGAGCCATAACATACATCCGGTCACTGGACCGAGTTAAATTGGTGGATCGAATTTATTACAAAACGAAAAGTTGAAACTTAATTGCAAAACGTTTTAAAACTTGAATTTAATTTGCAATAAAGGTCAAAGATTGGTATTTCAGAAGCTATTAACCTATAAAACCGTACTCAAAAACTCGTGTGCAGTTAGTAGTTAATTATGAGTTAATTAGAATTTTAATTAGGGTTTAACAATTCTTGAATTGATTAGGATTTAATTTGAAGAATTTTAATTAGAGTTTAATAATTCTTAAATTGATTAGGATTTAATTTGAAGTTTATTTTTAAGTTATAGCCCGAACTATGATCTTGTTATGACTTTTTAGCCCGAATATAATAAGTATTATAAATATAGTTAGTACTTATCTTCGTTGTTCACTTAATAGCTTGAGCCACAATTTTCAAGCAACTTAAGGGAGTTTTTATTTGTTTTCAACATTCATAAAAACATTTGCATCAAGTTGTTTGTAGACATATAGTAATTAATTTTGAAGCATATTTCTTAAAGACAAGTTATAGCTTAAGTTGGTCAAATATTTTATTTTTGGCTATTAATTAAACAATGAAATTAGTACATGTTATATTTACATCATTGCAAAAATATTGCAAACTTGCCATAGAATTTTCGTCAAAAATTCTCGCTTTTTCCGTCATAGATTTAAATTTTAAGCATACCACCGATTGAAAATCGCCAACGTAGAATCAGTGGTCGCAAAATACAGTTATGACGGAAGTACGACTCTGTTGCAAGGCTTGCGACGAAACTGGCGACATATCTATAATTAGTATTGATGAGGATGGTTTCGTGCATTTCTTTTGTTGGTCTCAACTTTACAAGGCTCAATAATGAGATAGAGGTTTAAAATCCCAACATTTGATTTATGGCTCAAACTAACAATTGCTCCCTCTGTCCAAAAAAAAAAAAAAAAAAAGTCCTAGTAAGGGACAACACGAATTTTAATAAAAATGATTATTGTATTGTGAGTGGAGAAATAGTCTCATTTAAAAAGTAGTATTTACAATAATAATTAATTGTATTATAAGTAGATAATAGAGCCCATCATGTGATAGTTAGTTTCCAAAAATGGAAAGGGAATAATTTTTGTGGACATTCCAAATTAACAAAAAATTGACTATTTTTTATGGACGGAAGGAATAATATATATAATATATATATGTGAGTTATCCCGAATACAACATGTGAAAATAGCAAATCGGTGTTGAAACCAATACCAAATCTAAGTTGTGATGGAGTTGAGCAAGCCTGAACGAAGTTAGCCCTGTCAATCACCAATGTTGCTTAGCCCTGCCGATCAACGACTTTAGATATCAGTAGATTTAAGGCAGAACTGTTGTAATAGAACATGGCTCAGTTTTCTTGATTAATGGTTTTATTTATTATTAAGTTTCTTTTGTAACCTATAAATAGGACCTCTTATGTATAAGATAATAAGGTTATTATTATTTTCTTGATTCCTTATACTTATTCTTTTGTTTTCTCCTAATTTTCTGTTGATCCGACTCAACAAGTATATTTATTTAAATTAATTTGTGACGAATATTTCTGTGGTTAGTATATATTCCCTCCGTTTATGAAAAGATGTCATAAGGGAGGGTGATATGGTAAGTGAAGAAATTGACCCACAAATTAAGAAAAATGAAAAAAGTTAATTAAGTTAGTGAGTAGAGAAAGAGGCCCACAAATATTACTAAAAATATATTAAGATATTTTTTTGTGGACGGACCAAAATGACAAATTAAGACATCTTTTCGTGGACTGATGAAGTATTATCCATGGTCGGTTTGCCCGATGGTGGGTCCATATGAACAATACCCAAGCTAATTGGGCCGAATTTCACGTAGTTAATTTGTGCTTTCTGAAATTTTTATGAAGCCCAGCCAACCCTAAGCCAGTAACCCTGCTAGAGGCCTAGCTCAACCTAAGCCCATAGTCTGCTAGCCCACCCCTACTATTAACTTTTCGCATATAAATAATAAGTATAAATTTGTTTGTTCATTAAGACATAACACTGATAATGAATCAATTTGAAATCATGTTTTGTAAAAAAATTATTAAGTAAAGCTCACGGAAAAATCATAAGTGAAGTTATAGGAAGAATTTACAACAGTATTAATTGTTTTATTTAGAACCCATATTTAAGTTGAACTGAGGATAACCCACATCACTGGAAGCCCTTGTAGTTGTAGCATGTTTAAATTCCATGTACATGTAACAAAACGCATGATTTGCTAGTGCTCATGAATGATTAACTGCAAGCCTGATAAATAATTATAACATGAATATATATCATTAGCGGCGATCAATGTGTAAGGGCAGTTCAGAGTGGATGTTGACTCTATGTTTGATAGAGATAGGAATGTGTTTGGTGCAGGAGTGATCATTCGGGACCATGAGGGCCGCATGTTGGTGGCAGCTACGAAGAGATTCAAAACCATGTCCAGTCCACTCATCAGTGAGCTCATGGCGGTTGTTCAAGGGATCATTACGAGCATGGAGCATAATATCACGCCTTTTGAAATTTTTACTGACTCAATGTTCGCATCTATCTAGAGTTATGGCCAACGAAGATGAAGAGAAAAATCTGCTTCCTGAGGATATCTGCGAGATCTTGCAGCTGGCCAGAGAGAATAGCCTTATCCGAGTGAGTCACATGTATCGAGAGACAAATAGCGTTGCGCACAGCCTTGCCCAGTTTTCGCTTTCTTGTCCGGATTATATTGTCTGGACATCTTCTTTCTCCGGCTGGCTTAGGGATATTGTTTGGGAAGATTTGAAGTAATATGATGGTTTGGTTTCACAAAAAAAACATCAATATAATTAAGTTTTTGTTTTGTTTTTTGTTTTTTTTTTTGGGAGCTGTGGGAAGGAGATTAAGATCTGTACAGTGGTCTCTCTCATATCTTTACAAATTAGAAGAATATATTAAGCGTGCGATTGATGTAATTTTACTTCGATTTGTCCCCAAAATGGGGTGCTCTTGGCTCGAAGATTCTATGGAATCTATTCTTAAAATTTGATCTTTTCATTTCCCCATATTTCTATTGATTCAGCATGTGACTAAAGCAATTAACGAGTTTTTCGAGATTTTGGCTTAGCTAGTTTTTTTGGATATTACTACCATTTTACTAGAATTTGATCTCAGTAGGATGGAATTGACCTTGTAATTTTATGTGTAGCGAAAATTATGTATGCTCAATATATCAAAATCAACCTATAGATATATTACTCTGTTTAAATTTAATACTACATTCAATAGAGCAATATCGCCTCATTGTTTTTTTTTTTCTTCTTCTTCTTCTTCTTTGAGATCACTCATCTTTGGAAATTTCTATCTGGTTCATTAATCTATCTATATACATATATTAAAGCAAAATAAATCTTATCATACGTGGCATATGTTGGAACTTAATGAAATATCCTAATCCTAGTTTTGATGATACCAAAATCAATAGGTTTCACTTGTAATAGACTAGAACTGTTCGAACTCAAGTGTTAGAGTTCTTTTTCTAGTTTAGTTGCTGTTCTGAAGACTGAAGAACGAAGGACTGAAGACTGAGATGCCGATTGATGTAACGGAAAGTCAAATACTAATATTTGACTTATCAGTCGAAGGATCAATTTCAACTGATTACATAATGCGCGCCACATGGATTCAGTGGACTGATACTAAAGTCAAGTATCGGTTAAACATTCTTCCTCGGACTGAACCTCTAAAGTTCAAAGGAAGCCACGCACTACAGAAGTACAGCCGCATTAAATGCAGAGATCTCAGGATCGTCCTTTCTCTGCAGAGGCCATTCCTTTTGGTGATCACCTTTTCAGAGATGTCCCATCTCCTGCTCTTCAAAGTAGCCGTTCTCACCAAACAAGGAACCTCGAAGATTGAAGCCTCAGCCCAAGTTCAAATTACTCTCTAACGGAAGAAATCTTGAAGACCATATCCGCCAACGGATCTATTCAAGACGTATCCTATAAATTGCGCTCGAGGATCACTTCAATCTTCACCGATTCAACAACATAAGCTGAAACGTTGCCGAATTCGTTACTCAGCAAAACCAAGCCTCCCCAAAGTTTGAATCGAAGAAGAGAATCACAAAGCCAAAAATCAGTCATTGCTGATTACATATATTCTCTTAGAACTTAGGCATATATTGTATCTCCCAAGCCTAAGTAAAACTGACTGCAAAGAACTTGTTCTTTGTGGTTTAGTTGGTAAGTTTTCAAACCTCTTTTCAACGGACCGAATTGAGAGTTTGTGTCGAAAAGGAGTTCAGACCAGTGTTCTGTCTCCGTGAGATCTTAGTGCCAAGTGTGCGCTAGGAGTGAGAAATCCAACCCAGTGTGTTGGTAGTGAAGATAGGCTCTTTAGTTGTTTCGGTTTGTTGTGCACCCGTAAGCTCACGCATCGGTTTGTTGTGCACCCGTAAGCACATGCCCAGTGAAGTTGTTGGTCTGATCAACCGACCGTGGATGTAGGAAGTGTGTTCCGAACCACGTAAAAATCTCTGTGTTATTTACAGCTTTCAGTATTTACCTTCTTACTTGTGCTCTTACTTTCCTAAACTGAAAACTGATTAATTGCAAAGAGAAACTTAACTGCTGACAACGTGATTAATATCACAGACTATTTTGAAACAAAAGTTTTCCGCTGCGTGTGTTATTAGTCTAACTGATCTATTTTCAGATAGTCGGTAAGATTCATAACATCTCTCTGTTTAACAAACTTGACTGAAGCCTTACGTGTATCAGTTAAAGTCTTTGACTTAACTGATAACTCTTTACTGAAGAGTATTCAGTATCAGTCGTCAACCTTGCTTTGACAAAACTCTTTTCACTAAAAAGGTTGAGTCACTTTGTATTTAAAGTTTCATTCTCGAAAAATAGCCTATATGAGTATTCTCCCCCACCCCCCATACACCTATTCGAGACCCTCCGGACCTAACAACATCCTATAATCAATCCATTCTAATTTTCCTCAGTTCTCATTCATTCTTATTTTTTTTCTAAATTTTAATCAATTTCTATATTTAAGAATCATTAAAAATCTAAAAACCATGATGATATATTTAAAAACTAAATATCTAAAAAATCATTATATAAATATTCCAACAAAATAAATTCTATCCTATGTGGCTTCGTACAATCACTCCATTCTAATTTTCATCAATTCTCATTCATATTTATTTTTTATTTTTTAATCAATTTCCATATCCAAAAACCATTAAATATCTAAAAATTATTATATATCTAAAAACTATTAAATATCTAAAATTTTTTATATTAGTATTCATTTATACTTCATGATATCTAACTCTCCAATTTCAATTTAAAAACATACTTGATTTACTTTAATATATATGACTTTGATGTTATTAATTCTATTTATATTCCCTAAAAAATTATCTTTGACCTCATGGGCAGACCAATTCGGGTTCCAACGTATATAATATTTTAATTGGGTTAAAATAAAAATCACCCTTAAGATAAGAATGTAAAACTAATCTATGCCCTTAATCAATAATACTTTAATGGACACGATTTAAAATTTATTATATTTTAATTTGTCTCTAATACCTACTGTGTATTAGGAATAAAAAAAACTACTATAGATCCCTTAAAAATCACAACAAAGTTGATCTCAAAATGCGAAATTAAATAAGTATCCTTAATTATTAAATCTACAAAAAACAACCTTTGAAATAGGATTTTAATCAGTTTCCATATACAAAAACCATTAAATATCTAAAAATTAGTATATATCTAAAAATTATTATATTAATATAACGTAATTAATAATGCATTTGATACAGAAAATGTTTAAGAATAGAGCTATCTTAGCCCCTAATGAGATGGTTGATACGATAAATGATTACGTCATGTCTCTAATGTGTACCAAAGAAAGAGTTTACTTAAATTCAGACAACATTTGCAAAGAAGATGGACAAATTGACCTCGATGAACATGTATTCTCAATTCAATATCTCGACACAATCAAGTGTTCAGGATTGTCGAGTCATGAGATTAAATTGAAAGAGAAATGCATAATCACGCTTCTCAAAAATATGATCAATTTAATGAGATTTACAATGGCACCAGATTGATAGTAACTCAACTTGGGAAACACGTAAGTGAAGGCAAACTCATTTCAGGAAAAAAAATGTGCGCAAGAAGTTTTCTATAGCTAGAATGATTACAATTTCATTGCAACTCACTAAATTTCCAATTCGCTTCAAGAGAAGGCAATTCTCTATGAGTGTTTGTTTTGCTATGTCGACAATAAATAAAAGTCATGGATAATCTCTTTCAAATGTAGGATTATACCTGTCGAAACCTATTTTTAGTTAAGGACAACTCTACGCGACAATATCAAAAGTCACTAAAAAAAGAGGTCATACGCTAGACGCAACAACTAACATGACGTATGATGAAATTTTCGATAGGTTATGAGGTAATTGCAAAATTAATAATTTTTTCAAACTTTTAAAGTTTTAGTCATTAGTGATATTATCTAATTTATTCTTTTCTTATTTTTTTTAATTACCGGTTCCAACTATAATATAGTTACGTTTCAAATAATTGTTTCAATTTCTCTTTTAATATTTTTTTGAATCGAAACTCTGCTTATATATAAATTTCATAAGATATTTAAATTAGGTCAGTCAATTTCAAATAAATATTATAACTTTTTACTTTAAAATAATTTCATTAAATTTTTTATTTTAGTAAAAAAAATCATGAAACAAAAAATACATTAATAATTTCATAAATTTATATTTTAATAGATCCTGTCAAATTTCGACGGGTCACTTACTTGTTAGCCTATATATAGCTAGAGGCACCTATGTAATGGTGTGCTAGAAGCCTAGAACCATACATATTGGTACAGGATTCGATCATTAATTAATTCACTAAATTGATTGAAATATAACATGCCCTTGATTTTCAATTGAAAGCAATTACGTTAACGAATATTTTTTTTTTAGAACTAAGATGTGCCCATATATTAAGAATAATCCACAGATAGCAAGTCACAAAGCCATCGAGGAAAATCAGCAGTCCAACAAACTGATTGTTGACAAGAACGCGCAAACTGCGCAAGACTATGATATTGTAAGTTTAATGTATTAAAGAAATGCAATTAAGTTGTAAGTTTAATGTATTATATTCGTCTAATACTGTCGCGATATTATCAAAGGCATTTCCCTGTAATCAAATGATTTTTTTACACTGGATTATTCTTCCAATAATAAGTATAACACATTTAATTTAAATAATCATATTCGACACGAGAGATATAATTTGAACATGATATGATAATATGATATTATTGTCGTCATTTTATCCATTTACAACCAATTAATTAAGTTTATCTGATCAAACAATGGGTTAATTCTGTATCTTACAAATGCCAAGTTGTCGCACTAAACCTTCTTTTTCCTTTGCTTTTGTGACTAGATAGGTAGGACCTTTTTTTATTCCATTTGTTGAATCTAGGCATCTAGCTATATATATTTCGGCTTGTTACTATTAGTGGGGTTGGATTTTATGCCAAAGACTGTCGTATTACACACGCACGTATATAGGTCAAGTTTTAGTGATTTTTATTTTTTGTGAAAAATAAGAATAAAAAATAAATTAATAAAATTTATAAATAAATTAATGAAATTAATATAACTCATGAATAGTCGTACCCAGTTAATATGATGAAAATTTCGCCCCATTCATGATTTGAATCCAGACGAAAATGACTATTAATTTGTGCATTATATTAATTTATTCCTAGAAATTATTAACTTATTTGCACTCATTCTCAATTCTCAATACATTTAACAATTTCAACGGAACTTTTCTCTCTACTCTCTCTCTCTCTCTCTCTCTCTATACACATATATACTACAATTAATACATGAACAACCATATTTAACGAGTCAGAGCGTTTTTTAGGACAGTAACTTAATTAGGTTGATTTGGAAATTAGGACAATAACTTTTGAACTTGTAAAAATAGGACACTAAGTGTTGTATCCGTGGACATTTCCCGCATGGATCAAGCACATGACATCATATCTGGAGTCGTAAAAATGACGTGCTTGCCACATAATCAACCTCTCTGTGCGGGTTGTCATGTGCTTGCTCCGTGCAAAAAAGTCTCAAAATTCAATAATTGGCCCATAAATGTCATGCGGGTGCAACGCTTATTAATTAGTGTCCTATTTTTACAAGTCCGAAAGTTATTGTCCTAATTTTCAAATCAACCTAAGTTATTGTCCTAAAAAACCCTCTGACTCTCACATTTAACTAATGTGCTTGTTCAATTGTTATATTAGTTTGTCATCTCGAATTCATGAATTTTAGGTGTTTGTTCATGCATTCTCATATTTCAGGAAAAATAGCCATTTTCATTTTGTCCCTATATATATATATATATGGGAGAGTTCAATGGAGACCACTCCCTTAGATAAAGAATAAAGACCAAATCCTGTGCGTCGATTTTGCTTAATCTAATGGTGATCGTTCAACTGATTAAGATTATTAATTTTTGGTTATTTTATTTAATAAAGGTAGGTTTGTAATTATTGCACTAAATATATCTAATAAAATCTTTTATTTATGAAATATCTGTTTGTTACGTGAATAACGCATTCACAGAACAAATTAACATACTAATGTTCGTCGATATGTTCGTATAAAAATAAATAAACATACTAATGTTCGTCGATATGTTCGTATAAAACCAAATGAACATACTAATTTTCTTCGATATTTTTGTATAAAAACAAATGAACATACTAATGTTCGTCGATATGTTCGTATAAAAACAAATGAACATACTAATGTTCATCGATACGTTCGTCGAAATAGATCAGGTCCCAGAATGGGAAGAGAGGAATTTGCGGGATTTGTTAAATAAATGCTAATCACCTATTTTTAATTACATGAAAAATTAAATTCGGATGCAATCTGGATCGTTGATTGGGATTCAATGAATGACCTTGATTTGGTCTTTATTCTCTCTCTCTCTCTCTCTCTCTATATATATATATATATATATATATATATATATATATATATATATAGGGTTGCATTCTACGGAAACACAATATTAGATGGAGAATGGAGTCGCAATCTGGTTCGTCAGATCAATCTTGATCAAAGGCTGAGATTAGAAGTTAATATAATTAAAATTGGTAAGATTCATATATCCCTAAAATTACTCACTTTCCATTCTCTCTCCCTCATCTCTCTCTCTCTCTCGTCCCCTCTCTCCTCTCTCCCTTTCCTCTCCCTCTCACTCTCTCTGTAAATTCAGCCGCCCCTTTCATCTTCTCCGGCGAATGTTCAAGGTACGGAGAAGGGGCCGGTGGCCGGAGTTCAGAAGTTCAATACCACAAATTCAAAAGTTCACAGAATTATATGTATAAGTTCAATAAAATTATTTACAAAATCTGTCGTCCCCTTTCTCTTCTCCGGCGAATGTTCAATGCACGGAGAAGGGGGCGGCGACCGGAGTTCAGAATACCAGAAAATCAAAAGTTCATAGAAATATATGTACAGGTTCAATAAAATTATATGTATAAATTCACAGAATTATATGTACAAGTTAAAAATTTCTCCGGCTGAACTTGGGTGGCGGTGGCTCTGAACTTGGGGGCTGAACTTGGGCGGTGGTGGCTAAACTTGAGGGCGTTCGAAGGCGGCGGTGGCTCTGAACTTGAGGGCGGCGGTGACTCTGAACTTGGTGTGCTGAACTTGGCGGCGGTGGCTTTGAACTTGGGCGGTGGTGGCTAAACTTGAGGGCGTTCGAAGGCGGCGGTGGCTCTGAACTTGAGGGTGGCGGTGGCTCTGAACTTGAGGGTGGCGGTGGCTCTGAACTTGGTGTGCTGAACTTGGCGGCGGTGGCTCTGAACTTGTGGGCTGAACTTGGGCGGCGGTGGCTGAACTTGAGGGCGTTCGAAGGCGGCGGTGGTGGTGTGAAGAACAGAGAGCAGATGGAGGGAGGCGGCAGTGGTGATGTGGAGAACATAGAGATGACGGAGGGAGGCGGCGGTGGTGGTGGGGACGAATCGGGGCTGGACAACAGAGAGGGCACGGAGGGAGGCGGCGGTCGAATAGGCGGCGGTGGTGGTGGGGACGAATCGGGGCTGGATAACAGAGAGGGCACGGATGGAGGCGGCGGCGGCGGTGTGTGTGTGTTCTGTGTGAGAGACGAGAGAGAGATGGAAAAATGGACGGGAGAGAGAGAGATGAGAGAGGAGAGAGGGAAGTGAGTAATTTAAGGGATACTATAATCTTACCAATTTTATTTTCAAAAAATATTATATTAATTATATTAGCTTTTAATCTCAGCCCTTGATTAAAATTGATCTAACGAACGAGATTATGACTCTAGACTTTGTAAATATTTATGTTCTTGTTGAACTCTCCCCTATATATATATATATATATATATATATATAGGGGCGCGCTCCAGTGAGACTCCCTATTTTTCGTGTAACATGAGTACAATGAATAAGACATATAATACTAATGAACAAAACGCATATATAATGAACAAGATGTATATACTGATGAAAAATAAAATTTAAAAAATTCGTAATGAATAAGACATATATAGTGATGAACATGGCCGTGTATACTGATGAATAACAAAATTTAAAATATTCTGCTCCCTTCAGGATTCGAACCCTGCGAAAAAAATCACCGTCTAGATACAATATCAGTCATAGGATTGATAAAATAAACGCACCGGATCGTGCCATAGATCTCACTAAAATTAGGGAGTCTCATTGGAGCGGCCTCCTATATATATATATATATATATATATATATATATATATAGGGTGGAGATCAATAGAGAATGCTAAATGTAGAGAGAATGAAGAATAAAATGCTGGTTCCGAATAAGTCAATAACTTTTCCGAATACGTTATCAATTTTACTAAACATGCATTTACGTATAAAACACGCCACATCTAGGATTTGAACCCAAACGGAAATGCATGTTCAGTAAAATTATTGGCGTATTCGGAAAAGTTATTGACTTATTTGAAACTGACATTTCATTCTCCATTATCTTTACAATTAGCATTCTCTATTGATCTCTTCCACATATATATATATATATATATATATATATATATATTGCAGAGTGATATTTTATTTATAATACAAGAGAGCTACCTATATTATTTTAATTTTTTAAGAATTGACACCAAGTCTTTGACAGCCTAATTATAGTCTATATACTTCATTCGTCCCAATTTTTAGTATCCGTTTGAGAGTGACACGAGTTTTAATAAAGTAGTTATGTGTGTTCACTACAAAAAAACCGGCAATTACCGGCGGCGTTTTGCCGTCGGTAATGACGAGGGCCGCCGGAAATTAAATTACCGGCGGCGTCGCGCCGCCGATAATTTTCTCGTCGGTAACACAATTACCGGCGGCAAAACACGCTGCCGGTAATTAACGGCGGTACGTCCCGCCGTTATATTTCCTCGGCGAACGCCGGAGATATGCCGGCGCATTACCGGCGGCGACTTTGCCGCCGGTAGTATTCACCGGACGGCGGTAGTGAATACCACCGGAGATTATTCTCGTTACCGGCGGTAAAATGCCGCCGCTAATTGCCGGCGGCATTATGCCGCCGGCAATTTTTTTTGTAATTTAATTAATTAATTAATTAATATTATTTATTTAATTATTATTTATTTATTATTTTTATTTTTATTTATTTATTTTTTAGTTAGACGAACTTTCCAGTCGGTCACCTATCTTAGTTGTGCTCTAAGTCAATCACGCTTAATTTTGAAGTTCATTTCGAATGGTCACAAGTACAGAACACTCGTATTATTGATATATATAGTACCTATTAATTCATTTAAAGTCTAATTCAATATACAAAATCATATATATATTCACAACCTTATAATATATCGAGATGGTATCGATGAGATGCTGTTAATTACGGATCGAACTCGTTTTTGTCTTTATTTTTATGTCGCAAAAGTATTTATTTATTAATTTATTATTATTATTATTATTATTATATAATTTTTTTTAATCAATATGGTTTATATACACCATTAGTATTTTATCATGATAATTGTATTTTGAATTTATTTCCATACGTCCTTATTTTTATAAAAAACAAGGAGATAATTTGTTATAAGATAAGTAATTTGAATTTATTTTCATTCGTCGTTATTTTGAATTTATTACTTTGTTACGAAGTAATTGTAATGTTGTTTGAAAACATTAAATTAATAGTTTCTCAACATAACATAAATGTAAAAAGAAAGTGCAAGTGTAATTTTGTTCCTAAATATAGTTCAAACAAATAGTTCCAAAACATGAATTAATTAAATAGTCCAAAACATGAAATTAATAGTTCCAAAACATAAAGTGATGCTCAAGGTAGCTGACCCGACCGCCTCATGAACTCCTCGAATTGAGCCATACGCTGCTGGAGGGCCTCACGTTCTGCTTGAGAAGCCTCTCGTTCGGCCTCACGTGCTGCTTGTTCGGCCTGAAGGCGCTCTTCAAGCGTGGAGATCCGTGTCTCATACAGCTGCTGAGACATCATGGAAGTGCCTGTGCTTTGAGAAGACTTCCAGTGCCGTAGAGCCGGGACTAGTTATTGTATGACCCATCATCCTCATCCATTACTTGGTAATTACTAGGTCCAGCATGTTCTGTCGCCATACACATCGGTGCTTCCCCGTGATAAATCCAAGTTGTGTAATTGTGGACAAATCCACGCCTACTAACATGTTTTCTGACTGCAGGTACAGATAAAAAGGCTTCATTGTTACACTTCTTACACGGGCACCTAATGTTACCTACTTCATCTGTATACGCCGTTTGATTTATCGCATAATCAAGGAAACTCTCCAGCCCCGTTTCAAATGCAGAACGATCATTGTATCTCGCATACATCCACATGCGATTATCACTCATTCTTGCAAATTCTAATTGAAAAAAATAAATAAAATATCATAAATTACTTTAATCAAACGAAATTTCGACAGCATAACCCCACTATCCTAACTACCAAGTGCTCGACTCTACCAGCAGCTATAGTGACCATAGTGGTCCTAATTTACTAAGCCTATACTAGGTCTACCCGGCCCCCCAATGTCGAAGCAATAATACAATACATATAAAGCAATAAAAAATAAAGTAATAAAATTTAAAACAATCATTTGTTGGGAGAAGATCCTTAAGAAATAATCAATTTCTATCCCAAAGGGAGAAGATCCTTAAGAAATTGATTAAATCTATCCCACAATATATAATATCATATCATTTCATGATAAACACATACTAGCATACTTAAAATTCAATTAATCATACTTCATTTAACAAAATTATTTAACATAAATAAATCTCTAACAAATTCATACTTAAAATTAATCATGCTTTATAATTAATCAAACTTTAATTTAAAATTAATCAAACTCCAACAAATTATTAATTAGATTGTAAAAACAAATTTAAAATTAATTTAACTAATTAAAATTAATCATACTTCACATATTATAAATTAATTAAAATTAATCAAATTAACATTAATTAGATTCTAACAAAATAATATCAATATACAAATTTTAAATTAATTAATCATACTCCAAATATTATAAATTAATTAAAATTAATCTAATTAATATTAATTTTAATCTAACAAAATAATTAATAAATAAATCAAATAACGAGAACGAAAGCGTACGGCAGTGGTCGGCGGCGGAGCGATGGCGATGGCAGTGTCGGCAGCGGCGCGGCGTCGTTCAACTGAAATGTTAAAGAAATAAAATGAGATTTGAAAATGAGAGATAATTAAAGAGAAAGAGATGGAAATAATACCTGCAGGGTGGCTGGCCGGCGGCGGTGGCGGCTAGGGGCGGGGCGAGGCGGCGACTGGGGCTGGAGGCGCGGCAGGGAGGGGGGGGGGGGGGGGTTTGAGGGGAAAATGCGTGAAAGGGGATCTGTAAGTTATTTAATGACAGAATTATCGGCGGCAAAATGTCGCCGCTAATTACCGACTGCATTGCCGCCGGTAATCTGCAAATTATATAAATTTAAAGTTAAATTAAATTATTTTATAAATATATACCGGCGGCGACAATGCCGCCGGTAATACCGCCGCTAATTAGAGGCGGCAACAATGCCGCCGGTAAACGAAAAAAACGACCCGCCTTGTTTTGGCGTCGTTGGGCCGCCGATAATTACCGGCGGTAAGTTCACCGCCGGTAATTTTGCTGGTATTCAGGCGTTTTTTGTAGTGGTTCTGAGTAGAATGAGAGTCCCATATTTTATGTGATCACATTTTAACACTCACTCTTGAGTGTTAAAATAATTAAAGTGGAGTAAGCGTCTCACCTACTTTTACCAAAAATAGAAATGAATACCAAAATATAGAACATACTAAAATGAAAATATGGATATTAAAAGTTGGGACGAAGAGAGTATTTCACAAGGAGCCTAATTAATTTGATTAATTCGCTATCAATTAGTTGCCCTAGCTAGCTACACCTGAACTAGGTTAAATGTATGCTATGTTATGTTATCTTATGCAGACTACTATGATCTATACTCTAACTTCTAAAGAAAGATCCAAACTCTGAATACGAATATTTTAGCTTGAATTTAAAATTGTCAGCTTGTGCGTGTTAACTGCATCTTATATTGTCTTCGGGTGCATACTTCAATTTGTAAACAGCAAATTCTAAGGCTCAAGTGTGTTGGATTTTGGTTCTTGGAAGTGACCCTGAAATGGTTTGAAAGATGTTGTCTTGACATTCCATATCTTTTTTTGGTCGGAATTTAGATTATGTTGCCGTGTATAATTAAGTTTAGCCACAAATTTATTACGAGCTAAATTCTGAAACATTATAATGTTCTTCTATTCTTAAACTAAGATTTCTCATTAATTAATTTGGTTAAAAATTGGAATTTTGGCCGTAATTTATATATTTACATTAACTTAGCTTTAATATAAAACTCAATTACGACAATATTGATTTTTTGTGAGTATACAAACCTTTATTCATAATGAACATTCCATAGTCATTTCTAATATAATAAAGTTATGTATCCCAGTTAATATAGTTGAATAAGTTATAAGTGATGTGTGTGTATATATAAATATATGTTACATAAAATTAACATGGAAAAAAGTGCAGATTGACCCCCGAAGTAGTAGCCCCTATAGAGTATAACCCCTCTTACTCACTGTGTGCGCAACTAAACCCCTGAACTCCGAGAAAAGGGTACAAATTTCCCCCTCTGACCTAACGCCGTTAAGTGTCCGTTAACGTTTGGGTTTAATTGCACCCTCTACTTCAGGGGTGGATCTGCATCTTAATTTTTTTTATTTTTTATTTTTATAATTTCAGCAACCCACCTCCGACATCAACTTAACCGCCCCCGTACTCATCGATTCTGACTTGCACATTGTCAGCTCGCACGCGCCCAATCTCTTGGTTGTCGACTGCCCACCGCTTACATGCAGCAACGCCACCAGCTTCTTCACCGCCCCGCACAACAGCATCTCATCCAACACTTTATTGTATTGCTATGTGGCAGAGCAGTGTTCAAAAATGAAAAATACACACTTCGTGTGACATACCAAAATGACAAATAATGTACACTTTTATGGGACAGGTGAAGTGTATAATATTATATATAATTTTTTATCTTGAGTTTTTAATAATAGTAATAGTTAGTGATGTAATATTCATACAAAAAAATTATTTTCCAAATATTGGCAAATGAATTTGCACAAAAAATAGAGAATATTTTCCTACATTTTCATGGTGCAGACCACTCATATATACTAGTTTCTCTATTCATGCATCAATACAATTAGTGTAAATTATCTAGTCGTCAATGAATACTTACAAATATTTTATTAAAATATGCGAGTGATCCGCAACGTACGAACTTCAGCTCAAAAAATTTTGTAAAAAAGATATGCCTTTCTTCTTCTTTTGTGTACTATATTTGTTTTACTTTACAATATATGTTAGTATTATATATTACCCTCAGATGTATACCTAGCGATGAATGTTAAACATCAAATGCTAGTGATAAAACATGTAGGAAACCTTAACGACCAATGAGCTTCGAGCAAAGCACTGCAAGGTTCGAAGCAAATACATAGACAAAGGAAAAGGTCACTTTCCTTTTATTTATTTTTTCTTTCACTAGTTGATTTGAAACATACGGACAGCCGAAGTTGATTTTCGGATTGAACATAAATAATTTCATTATTTTAATTAATCATACAATTTTATGATGCAGCAGCTCTTATTATTACACTTGATATGTGCGTGCGTGCGTGCGCCTGTGTGTGAGAGAGAAGACAGAGGGGAGAGAGAGAGAGAAGAAGTAGTCTTGTTTTCCGAAATCAAACCCTAATCCAAAGTCTTTGAGATCCAAGAAGACAACCCCCAGCTCATATATCCTCCTCAGATCAGACACTACCACATATAGCATAGATCTCAGCTCAACGCCGCCGCCGAAGATTCTAGAAGCTCCACAAAAATGGTGGCGATTCATCTCTGAATTTGGTACCATGGTGAAAGCGTAGCTCAATTCTTTAAACAACCCTAAAAAGGAAACCCCACAAATTTAGCTCAATCCTCTTTAGATTCTTGATTACTTTCCCTTTTCTTGAGCTTCAAATTCCAGATTTAGTAAAAAAAAGATGGATAATCACTCACTGCCGCCGCCGTTCCACACAAGGGATCACTTCAACCTGCAGCACCAATTCCACCAGCAGAATTCCGAAGACGAGCAGAGCGACTCCCCCGGCGGCCTAAACATGGGGCTGAAGCGCGCCCTCGACGACGGCAAGAGCGACTCCGCCGGCAAAGACGGCGGCAGCGGCTCCGCGGCCGAGGGCGACATGTCGGCCAGCCGGCGCCCGCGGGGCCGCCCCGCCGGATCCAAGAACAAGTCGAAGCCGCCGATCATCATCTCCCGCGACAGCGCCAACGCGCTCCGGACCCACGTGATGGAGGTGGCCGACGGCGGGGACATCATGGACGCCGTCGCCAGCTTCGCCCGCAGCCGGCAGCGCGGCGTCTGCATCATGAGCGGCACCGGCAGCGTCACCAACGTGACCCTGCGGCAGCCGGCGTCGCCCGGGGCCGTGGTGACGCTGCACGGCCGCTTCGAGATCCTGTCGCTGGCGGGGTCGTTCCTGCCCCCGCCCGCCCCGCCCACGGCCACGGGGCTCACCGTGTACCTGGCGGGCGGGCAGGGGCAGGTGGTCGGGGGCAGCGTGGCCGGGCAGCTGCTGGCGTCGGGGCCGGTCATAATCATGGCGGCGTCGTTTAGCAATGCGGCGTATGAGAGGCTGCCGCTGGAGAATGAGGAGAATGGAATCGGAGGTCAGGGGAATTCGCTGGGGTCGCCGCCGCAGCAGGCGCCGCCGCAGATGATGGCGGACCCGTCGTTGTTTCAAGGGATGCCGCCCAATCTGCTCAACTCAGTTCAGATGCCAAATGACGAGTTTTGGGCCACTGGAAGGCCGCCGTTCTAGCTCCGGCCGGATTATTATTAACATAATTTGAGGTAGCTATTTTTCTTGTATTTTATTTATCATTTTAGATTCTTGATAATTTAATCCAGATCCTTTTGTTGAGTATAATTTTAGATGAAAAATTGTGGCTTCCCCACCTTTTTATGCCTGAGTAAATTATTGGGGAATTCATTCTTTTTTCCTTTTCACTATTATACCAATTTTTATTATTATTGCATTTCGCTTAGGATTTGTTTTAATTTTGCCTGTAATTTGATCGGTTTGATGATGATGATGCTAATGATTATGTTATGATTTCTATTAGAGATAGTCATAGATTTTGTTTCTCTTACTTGATGAGCTCATGTTATTGAACAATGAACATTGTTATGTGGCGAACAATTTCAAATCAAATGCTAAGTTTGCATAAAGCTAGACCCAAAATATTTCTATCATTTGTAGCAAAATAGTGCTCATGTATGTTCTATATTCTACTGTTTTTATTATTAGGGTTGAGTTCCTGCACAAACTCATGATTTAATAATATACCTTATAATTAATTAATTGTGCTTCCTTTGAAATTTGAATCCAAAATTAAAAAAGTGCAGATAGGTTTGTAGATTAAGTGCAAGAGGTTTGTAGTTTGTATGTTAAGAGAGATTTTTATTTGATCCAATCCCTTACTTTCGTATCAATATTGTTGTATAAGTAGCTTGCATTATAAGATATGAGAAATTAGAATATATTGAAATTTGAAAGGTTGGGATCTAATATTTGGTTAAACGTTTGAACTGAATTAGCATACAAACTTGATACTATATATTCTGTGAATTGAAGCGAATGATCGGAGATGTGATTTGTTAAGCATATAATGGATCTTAGAATTCAAAATATGTCGAGATTCTCCAGTTTTAGAGGTAATGATAATGTCACTTACCTCAAATCTGGTTAATTATATATTCATAGTAATCCGTGAGATTACTGTATCCCCCTGAACTAACACATGCTTACAATGAAGAAAGGGTTCATTAAAGCAATTGAATCTTTCAAAATATTTCACGAGATGCAAAGTGGTAGGGTCCTCGTAGCTAATTTCCATGCTGATTAATTTCACCACAGTTTTTGGGGATGTACATATTATTACTGGAGATTGGGAGTTAAAATTTGTATATGGTTAATGTTTAAATTTATCACTTTCAATAAGATATGAGGCTTGAAATATTTGGAATTAATATTGACGAGGTGGTGTTTAAGAAATTGTATATCAAATTTATTTCTTAATTATAAGCACTTCTTGCTTTAATTTGAGAAATTGAATTTGTATTAATTCCATGGTCTTGATTTGTTATGATAGTGTTTGTCTTCTAACTTTTTGGATTGCACCTTCCATGCGGTTTTTGAATAAATTAAAAATTATATATATAGTTAAATTGGTATAATGTAAAGTAGTGTGTTCCTGAAAGAATTAGTAGGAAGTTTAAGATGGGGTGGTGGAGTGCACGTGCGCAGTTATGAGGACAAGCTCCTTTTCGAGGTAAAATTAGACTGTAAAGATGCCAGCAGGGACAATGCGAGCGTTAATCAAAGTTTTTTTTATTACTATTTGTTTGTCTTAAATCAAGATTTAAATGAGGAGACCATAGTCTGATCAGATTCTTTGAACTCAAACAAAAGAACCTTTTAAAAATACCACACTCACTTGCTTCCTCAACGTGCAACACCCCATATGTAGGATCCATTTTCAAGCTTATCCATTCTCTTAACACTCCCAACATTAATTGGATATTCTTTTTCTCTTTTTTTGCCTTTTTGTAAAATTATCTCCATTATCTCCGTTTGATTTTTAGTATTGGATTAATCAGGATATAAATTATCCTGATAATTTAGTGTGGATTAGTCATGATTTCTAATCTCAGATGGGTGTTTGATATCATTGGTAATTAATCCCAAAAAGTGTTTGATATCCATTGAAATAGGTTGGATTAACATATCAAATACCTAAATTAGTAGCCTATGGAGGGGGTGGAATAATTAGTGTGGGTTAATCCCATGGAGGAGGTGGGATAATTAGTATGGGTTAATCTCACAAAATAAGCCAGAGTCTTGGGATAAACCTGGAGTTGACCATATTAGTAACACATAATATCAAACACTACATAAATCCATATTAATTTAACTTATCCTGCTTTTAAACCCATATCAAACAGGCCCTTAATAACAACGTTACTTTTCTTCTTCTATGGTTATTGCTCGATCCATTTTACTTGTTCTTTGGGATGCTCTTATATTCATCAATAATCAATCTAATATTATGTGTGCATGTGTTGGCCTAACGGTAGGTGGTTAATGTCCTATGTCTAAGGTTCTGGGTTCGAGTTTACCGTCATGCGATTTTTAGATTTCTTTATTTACTTGTGTAATTTATCAAAAAATAAAATAAAAAATCAATCGAATATCCTTGCATTTTCTAGCTAGAAATTATGTTCAAAGGCCCTCTTGTTATTTGCAAAGGGCAAATGTCATCACCTTTTAAATGGTGATCATAATATTTAAAAAATATGGTTCTAGCTACCATTGAAGACATCATAAACATATCTAATTAATTAAGGATTTTGTTGATTTCTAAACCAACATTCTTTTCGTTGCATTTTGTATTTGAGATCAAATTATGGAACGGAATGAAAGATGTCACATTTAGATTTTGATGAGGTCAAATAATGGAATGAGAATTAAAGCAGCTAGCATTGATCTTTTCTATCCATGGTCGAATCCTTGTTGAAAGGAAAGATTTTCTCTATAATAACGGATCCACCACCGCAGCGCAGATCATCAAAACATGAATTAGAGGAAATTGAAGGCAGACAGTAATTAATTAGGCTGAAGCTGCAGTTGGATGGAAATGAAATTAAATTGAAGGGATGATAATTATCTTGTACCGGGAATTTACCTCCTCTTCTTTTTTTTCTTTTCTTTTTTTCGTCTTTTTTAAGAGAATCAATAATAAATTCTCATTTTTCTCTAGGTGACTCAAACTACCGACCTCTTACCAACTTAATTACGCTTCATTGTCAAATTTGGAAATTTTTAATTACTCGGAGTTGTGATCGCTCATTTCGACGAGTTTAGCCAACCACTGTTTCCAAGAGAGAGAGAGAGTAAAAAATAAAATAAGGCACACTACAAAAAAACGTACGATTACCGACAGCATTATGCCGTTGGTAATAAGGCACGGCCGCCGGTGATAAATGCTACCGACGGCAAATCGCCGTCGCTAATCGGCTCGTCGGTAATGCCATTACCGACGGCGATCGGCCGCCGCCGGCAATTAACGGCGGCGAAGCTGCCGGCATTTCCGCCGTTAATGCCACCGTTGAACGGCGGAGAATTGCCGGAAAATTACCGACGGCAAATGCCGTCGCTAATTAGCGGCGGCGAGATCACCGTCGGTAATTTTCACCGGACGGTGGTGGCGCACTCGCCGGACTAGGCCGATGTATTACCGACGGCAAAATGCCCTCGCTAATTACCGACGACAAAATGCTGTCGGTAATTTTTTTCAATTTATTTTATTTATTTATTTTATTGTATATCCACAATTTATTTTCGTATTTATACAGTATTGCATAATTTAGACGAATTTTCCAGTCGGTCACCCATCTTAGTTGTGCTCTAAGTCAAGCACGCTTAACCTTGAAGTTCTTTTCGAGTGGTCACCAGTACAGAACACTCGTATTATAGATATATCTAGTACCTATTAATTCATTTAAAGTCTACTTCAATATACAATATCATATATATTCATAACCTTAGAATATGTCGAGATGATATCCAAAAAATGTTGTTAATTACGGATTTGGCTCGTTTCCGTCCTTATTTTTATGTCGAAAAAATATTTATTTATTAATTTTTTTTTTATCAATCTAGTTTATACACCATAAGTATTTTATCAATCTAGTAACAATCTTGAATTCTTACTAGGAATATTATCTTAGATTAGTGATGATTGATGAGTTAATCACTAATCAATTAACATTCTTAAGTTATAATTATAAGTTTCTTACTAAGAATCTTGAATGCATAGTAATAAAATTAGATTAGTGATGATTGATAAGTGAATCACTAATCAAATTAACACTCTTAAGTTATAATTATAAGATTCTTACTAAGAATCTTGAATTCTTAGTAATAATATTAGATTAGTGATGAGTGATGAGTAAATCAATAAATCAAATTAACATTATTAAGTTATAATTATAAGTTTCTTACTAACAATCTTGAATGCTTAGTAATAATATTAGATTAGTGACGAGTGATGAGTAAATCAATAAATCAAATTAACATTATTAAGTTATAAATTATAAGTTTCTTACTAACAATCTTGAATGCTTAGTAATAATATTAGATTAGTGATGATTGATGAGTGAATCACTAATCAAATTAGCATTCTTAATTTATAATTGTAAGATTCTTACTAAGAATCTTGAATTCTTAAGTAATAATATTAGATTAGTGCTGAGTAAATCATTAATCAAATTAACATTCTTAAGTTATAATTATAAGATTCTTACTAAGAATCTTGAATTCTTAAGTAATATCTTATATTACTGATGAGTGATGAGTGATGAGTGATGAGTGAATCACTAATCAAATTAACATTATTAAGTTATAATTATAAGTTTCTTACTAAAAATCTTGAATGCTTAGTAATAATATTAGATTAGTGATGATTGATGAGTGGATCACTAATCAAATTAACATTCTTAAGTTATAATTATAAGATTCTTACTAAGAATCTTGAATTCTTAGTAATAATATTAGATTAGTGATGAGTAATGAGTGATGAGTAAATCAATAAATCAAATTAACATTATTAAGTTATAATTATAAGTTTCTTACTAACAATCTTGAATGCTTAGTAATAATATTAGATTAGTGATGATTGATGAGTGAATCACTAATCAAATTAGCATTCTTACGTTATAATTGTAAAATTCTTACTAAGAATCTTGAATTCTTAAGTAATAATATTAGATTAGTGATGAGTAATCATTAATCAAATTAACATTCTTAAGTTATAATTATAAGATTCTTACTAAGAATCTTGAATTCTTAAGTAATATCTTACATTAGTGATGAGTGAATCACTAATCAAATTAACATTATTAAGTTATAATTATAAGTTTCTTACTAAAAATCTTGAATGCTTAGTAATAATATTAGATTAGTGATGATTGATGAGTGGATCACTAATCAAATTAACATTCTTAAGTTATAATTATAAGATTCTTACTAAGAATCTTGAATTCTTAAGTAATATCTTACATTAGTGATGAGTGATGAGTGAATTACTAATCAAATTAACATTATTAAGTTATAATTATAAGTTTCTACTAATAATCTTGAATGCTTAGTAATAATATTAGATTAGTGATGATTGATGAGTGGATGACTAATCAAATTAACATTCTTAAGTTATAATTATAAGTTTCTTACTAAGAATCTTGAATTCTCAGTAATAATCTTAGATTAGTAATAATCAATGTTTAAATTTTCACTTGTATTTCAATATATATTTAATTTTAATATTTTTGTATTATTATCTTTGACCAATTTATTAGATGCTAAATGAAAAAAAAAAATTAATTACCGACGGCAAACGCCGTCGGTAATTAGAATTTGCCGTCGGTAATTTTGGCCGGACGGCGGTGGTGCTATCGCCGAATGTCACCGGCGGTGGTGATTAGCGGCGGCCGCTTGCCGCCGGTAAATAGCGACGGCAACGCCGTCGGTAATAAATAATATATATTTAAATTAGCGACGGCGCAACCGCCGCTAATTAGCGGCGGTTGTTTTGCCGTCGGTAATGCGCCGGTAATAGGCAAAAGGTGGGTCGCCGTTTTTGCCACCGCCGTGCCGTCGGTAATTGCCGGCGGCGGCGCCGCCGTCTCTATTTTTCGTCGCTATTTACGCATTTTTTTGTAGTGGCAATGATGTTAACTTAAACAAAAAATTATTAGTTTTTATGTTTATTTTAATGCATGCTTCTTACATATATAGTTTTATGTATTGATTCTATATAAATAGATATATTTATATATATGTTAATTTTTTTTAGAGGAAAACCACGTAACCATATTATTTCAAATCACGATAAACAATATTTGTGAGTCAGGAAGGAAAATTCTGTTTCCAGATCATTACACCATTAGACCATGCAGCGAAGTTCGCTAAACAATGAGCAGCCTTGTTCACCTCACGACGAACATGCCTAAAATAAAAAATAATCCGTGTGACACCCAAATCTAACTAAAATTTAAATGTATATTTGTGCTGAAAAACCATGAATATAAATAAATATTTAATGAGAAAATCATGAAATAAATTTTTATTTAAAATACTTTACTCAAAATAATATCTTTAAGTAAAGATAAATACAAAATATTTGATTCGCTATTCGACCTTCCACGCGCCTCCCTTGTTAAAAACCTGAAAATGTTAAATGTGGGATGAGCATAAATAGTACACTCAGTGTGAGAACATGCAATCATTGTCCACATTAATAAAATGGTAACACATATGATCCACTGTAACATTCATAACTGTAAGTCGCACGGTGGCATACCAATGACCTTTACCGTCCTGGACCAATTATGCTGGACTCTGACGACTGGTTGCAACCTTAGCGATATTTAATTTAACTCACATATGGTAAACATATAATATTAAAATGGACAATAATTAACCACAACATGCATTTAAATAAATCCCACATCTGAAACTTGAGCTTTGAAAATTAACATGTGGTTCAAATCAAAGTCAACGTCATAGTCGCGCCACACCTAATTACATAGAATGGGACAATAATTTATATAGGACTATATAATACATAAATTATATAATATGTAATTATATAGATATTATATATATATATATATATATATATATATATATATATGTTATAGTAAATGCATGAAAAATATTATACCTTGGATAGAAAGCTCTAAATTCTTGCTGTGAAGATGTATTAAAATTTTGAAGCCTCTCGGCTATTTATCACAATTCCTAAATTTGATGAGTCATGTAACCTATAGTCTAAATTCTTGCTGTGAAGATGTATTAAAATTTTGAAGCCTCTCGGCTATTTATAACGATTCCTAACTTTGATGAGTCATGTAACGCATAGTGAGTCACGCATATTTTTGATTACTGCACTTCTAAAATTTTACACGTTTAGATAATATATGTATATTTTATTAGTTTAGCTTGCAACCCGTTTTAGTTTTGGTTATCCATATCTTTACATATATATGTGTATTACTTATATTGCACGCATATAGATGTAAATTACATGCATAAAGGTAATATTTTAGTTATTTATTAGTTCTAAGTTTATGTTTAACTACTATACATATATTTTATGTTTCTTTTCGTTATTAAGAAACATAGCGACTTCGGCGACCCTTCCTCTGTGGCGCGGAGCACTCCAGCCGGCGACGCGACCTTTCCTCAGCGGCGGCGACTTTTTGAAGCAGCAGCTTCCTCTCCAGCAGCAGCCGGCGACGCGATCTCTCATTCTCGCCGGGCATCAGTTCGGTCTCTCTCGCGACCGGCCGGTGAAGCTCACCGCTACCAGACCTTTGTCCCCACGGTTCCGGCGCCGGCGCAGCTGCCCACCAGCAGGCAGCAGACCCACTCCCAGACGCAGCAGCTCGTCCCAGAAGCAGCAGGGCTCGCTCGTCCGGTCGTCCCAGCAGCAGCGGCGCTCGAGCTCGATGCCTGAGCTCCACGCCGACGTGCAGCTGCCACAAGCCGCTAAAGCTGCTGCTCGCCTGGATCGATGCTACTCTGGTAGGTGAAATCAATTTCTGGGTTTTTTTGTGTTTGCCTTTAAGGTGTTTGATGAAATGCCAGTGAAAGCTTTGTGGTTTCTTTTTCGCATTCCGGCGTCCTCTCTTGCTGAATCATGTCGGGCAAAGGGGGCCTGAACCTTCCACTCGTTTCTAACAATTTTAACCCGAATGCTCGTCATGTTTCTTCCCCAAGGAAACACCCTAGTTTGGTTTCGCCTGCTACTTCTGCTAATCCGAATTTGGCTTTGAACAACGCCAACGAACAGTCTGGAATGATGGTCTTTTCTCATGGCTCAAAGGGACCTCAACGTACGCTTGTGGTTCCGGATGGTACTTCCCTTACGCAAGCACAAGGGAATCCCAATCCTAACCCTAATGGGGCGGAGGCTTTCTCTTCGACAACTATTCCCACGAATTCGGTTCGTCAACAAGTTACTGATATGGGAGAGAAGATTGATGCCCACAAATCCTATGCGGAGATGGCTTCTAACAGGGGGCAACGACGCTCTGACGTAGCTGCTCATAACTTTCATGCACTATGTCCCATGAAGGAGGGTGATCAGTTCTGTTTCAAAATGCCCAAAGATCTTCTTATCAAACAAGTTTCGGAGTTTCAATATGCTTTGACAGGAAGACTTTTGCTTCGTAAAGGTGAAAAACCGAAGCCGGCAATGATGTTAAAAAATGAGTTGAATGATTTATGGGGAATTGCTTCTTCTTGGCAACTTATTCCCCTTGGAAAAGGCTACTACACTTTGGTTTTTCAAAGTGAGGCGGACAAAACTTGTGCCAAGGTTAAAAACACTTGGGAACTTTTTAATGGTCATCTTCGACTCAGGGAATGGTCAAGGAATTTCGATCCCTTCAAGGAGCATTCTTCGTTGGCTAATGTGTGGGTGAGAATACACTATTTGCCGATAGAATATTGGCACGCGGAAGTGCTGGCTGGAGTTGCGAGATATATTGGGCATCCCATTAGAATCGATGCAGCTTCAGTGAAGAAGGATTTTGGACAGTTTGCGAGGGTCTTGGTCGAGTTAGATATGTCTAAACCTCTTTCTACTACTCTTCTTTTTGATGAAGGAGATTTCGCTTTTTATATTGAGTTCACTTATGAAAAGCTCCCACTTTACTGCAACAGGTGCAAAATAACAGGACACTCTCCTGATAGATGTTTCAAAGCTATTCAAAAGGAAACTGACGAGACAACTACTCACGTCAAGATTGCCACGCAAAAGCCAAGGGGAAAACAATGGCAAGAAATTGAGCATATTCAGACTACGAACAACGAACATGAAGCCGCCTTGCATAAGCATAGAAATCAACCTGTCGGCGATCAACAGATTCAGCAACATTCGGTTAAAGATAAGCAGTGCTCGGGGACTACGATTGGAAACACTTTTGCTGTGTTGGAAAACCTGAGAGGTGAAGAAACTGGGTTACAAATCTTGGAGGCTGAGCAGATAACTGATAAATCCGCGCGCGTACAGCAGCAAGGTTCCGGTGAGGACAATGAACCAAGATCTACACCTCAGAAGGTTGCGCAGCCTTCGCATCGAGGCTCTTCGCCTCATCTGTTGGAGCAGGAGGAAAATGCTAAGAACAGAATCAGTGGTGAGAATGTTAGATTTCAGTTGAGGAATAATGAGGATATCAGAGGGCCGGATATGTTGGACGCTATTACCAACATTGTGGAGACATCGGTGTACGATAGGCCGCTTGAAGTTTATGTTTCTGAAAGTTCAGAAGAGGAGGAAACAATTGAAGCGGATGTTATAAGTGAGGAAATTCATTCCCGACAGCAACCAACTGATGCGGTTGCTTTTGAGAATGCTATGAAGGCTCAGAGATTGGAACAAATTCTGGCATTGGCTAAGGAGCCAATTACTTCGGGTATGGCAGCTAAGCGGCGCGGTAGGCCTTCAAAAAAACAGCTCGCAGATCGTGCAGCGGAACAAATCTCAAAACAGGCAGAGGAGAGTATTAAACATCGTCTTCGAAAAGCTGGAGATGCTGGCAATAATCCGGAAGCTTTTGTTATTGATAATAGCAAGAAAGACTGTATTCAGGCGATGGAGAATATCGCCCGTGAAAGCTGGTCGGCTGAGGTGGAAAGATGCGGAGGCTCCTCCGCCCATTTCAATCAATCTTCATGAATATCATCGCCTGGAATGTCCGTGGTTTGACGGACGAATCCAAGCGGTTACTTAAGGAGCACTGTAGCTCATTTTCTCCTATTATCTTGGGTTTGATTGAACCTAAGAAGGCATTTCGTAAGGTGAGGCAGAGCTACTGGAATTCTTTAAATATGGTGCCTATTCATCAAAATTGTCGAGCATCTAAAAGTTCGAACATTTGGGTTCTTGCTCATCCTGATGTGATTGCAACCATGGTTTTTTCCTCTGACCAATCTGTGATCGTTGATTGTATTTGGCAAACTTACAACTTCCGTGTAGCTATTATACACGGAGCCAATGACCAGATCCTCCGCCGTCAACTTTGGCATGATCTTCTACATTTCACGTCAGGTAATACTGTCTTTATTGGTGATTTTAACGCAGTCAAAGGCTCTAATGAGAGGATCAGTTCTAGGTCCCCTTCAAGAAGCTCATGCTTGGACTTCTGCGCTTTCATTGATGATTCTCAATTCATTGAATCTCCGACTGAAGGGATTCGCTTTACCTGGTCTGGACGACGGTTTTTTCCCCGTCATGTTGAATCTATCCTTGATAGAGCATTTTTTTCCAAGGGTTTTGCTGATTTATGCGATTCTATTGTTACCACGGCGCTTCCGAGGCTCACCTCTGATCATTCTCCGTTAGTTCTGCAGTGCCGTCAGGTTACTCCTTCTGGCATAAGACACTTCAGATTTCTGAATATGTGGACCCTTCATCCTTCGTTCTTAGATATGGTGAAGAATTCGTGGACGGTTGCTGTTAACACTAGCTGCCCTATTCTGTGTGTTATGTTGAAACTCAAGAGGCTGCGTTATGATATTAAGGTCTGGAATAAAGATGTTTTTGGCAACGTAGATAATTCGATTGGTCTATTTCAGAATCATTTGGCGGTCACCCAGAACCAGATTTCTGAAACTGGATATACTGATGAGCTCTTCGATGAGGAGATTCGTTTGCAAGCTGAGCTTAATGTTGCGCTTTCTAGAAAAAATAATCTTCTTCAACAGAAAAGCCGTGCCTCGTGGTTGCAAGATGGGGATAGAAATACGACTTTCTTTCACAGAATGATAAAATTCAAACGGAGGAATACTTTGATTACTCGCTTGAATATTGATGGTGTGGATGTCTATGATCCGAGTATTATTGAGCAACATATCATCGGGCACTTCTCGGCTCTTTTCATGGATGATGGAAGCCCGAGCGCTGACCCTTTGGAGATTGAGGCGCTTTTTGATCTGGCGGTTTCGGATGCTCAGAATAATTTTTTGGTCAGTATACCTGCGGAGAGTGAGATTGCGGCGGAGGTCTTTGGAATGGACGCTAATAGTGCCCCTGGACCTGATGGTTTCTCTGGTTCTTTCTTTCAGACTTGCTGGGAAATTATTAAGACGGATGTTGTCAGTGCTGTTCAAACTTTTTTCTGGTCTTCTTATTTACCTACTGGTTGCAATTCCAGTACAATGATTCTTATCCCAAAGAAGAAGGATGTTTCAACTGTTGCTGATTTGAGGCCCATCGTTCTGTCGAACTTCTTCTTTAAAATCATTTCCAAAATCTTGGCGTCAAGGCTTAGCAGGATTGCGTCCACTCATATCTCTAATAACCAATTTGGTTTCATTAGTGGTCACAACATCCATGATTGCATTATGCTCAGCTCTGAGGGATTCAACTCGATGCAACGTACGAATCGGGGTTCGAATATGGCTTGCAAAATTGACATTCGTAAGGCTTTTGACACCATTCGCTGGGAGTTCATTATGCAAGTTTTGAGAGCGAATGGATATCATGAGAAGTTCGTCAATTGGATTTGGATCATTTTTAGCTCTGCACGGCTCTCCATTCTTTACAATGGTCAGCTTTCGGGGTACTTCTCTTGTTCTCGTGGGGTGAGGCAGGGTGATCCGTTGTCGCCGATTTTATTTGGGATTGCGGAAGACGTCCTGAGTCACCTTATCAGCAGTTGTGTGGAATCGAGACACCTTAGTCCGATGGGTTTCAGCCGGGCCACTAATTTTCCAACACACTTATTTTATGCTGATGATATTATCCTTTTTAGCACTGCTACGGTTCGTAATGCTCGAAAGATCAAGGAAATTCTGAATTATTATGGTTCGATTTCTGGTCAGGTTTGCAGTCAGGAGAAATCGAATCTGTACTTCGCTAGGGGCGTGACTACGGATAGGAGAAGGGCTATTCAGCGTGTCATGGGTTTCTCTGTGGGGAATCTTCCGATGACGTATTTGGGAGTTCCTATATTTGTTGGTCGTCCGCGGGCCTCGTATCTCATGCCGATCTTTGATAAAATTGTCCAAAAGTTTACAAGGTGGAAAGGTCTTCAACTGTCTATCGCAGGCCGTTTATGTTTGGTGAGGTCTGTGATTCAGAGTTCGATTGTGCATTCGATGATGGTTTATAAATGGCCTAAATCGTTATTGCATTCGCTTGACCGTAAATGTCGTAATTTCATTTGGACGGGCAGCATTGATCAGCAACCGCGTTGTTCTGTTAGTTGGAGACGGGTGTGCGCTCCTAAAGAGGAAGGTGGTCTTGGCATTCGTTCTTTTACCTTAATGAATAAATCTTTTTTGATGAAGCTGGCATGGAAGATGATAAAAGGTGATGATTGGGCTCATCGGATTATGAGGTCCAGATACCTCACGACCTTCAGCTATGCCAAGCAAAATATTGCTAATTCGACTATTTGGCTCGGCGTAAAATAGGAGATTGATCCCTTGGTGGTTGATTCTTACTCTTGCATCAATAATGGTGCTAATACTTATTTTTGGAAGGATGATTGGCTGGGTTACATTTTGGTGGATAAGCTCAAAATTCCTCACTACATGCATGATTATCTCCATTTCTCTGTGAAAGATTACTACTACGATGGTCTGTGGCATTTCTCGCATTCGTTTGTGAATTATTTTCCTGAGGTGGTGGCTGATATTTTATTGATTCCTATGAGCGAGGAAAAAGATTCTAGATATTGGAAGCATTCGCTCAAGGGGGATGTCTTGGCGGCTTTAGCCTTCTCCAAGAATTGTCATCGTTACACTATGGTGAAATGGGGGACATGGATTTGGGAACCGTACATTCCGATTCGTCGTTCGATCTTATGCTGGAGGATTCTTCATGGGCGTCTTCCAACCTTGGATACTCTCGTTAGACAAGGTATGGTCACTCCTAATGGTTGTCCCTTTTGTTATATGGATGCTGAAACCATTGAGCATATCATGTGGAGCTGTCCTCGGATTAGTTACATTTGGGAAACGTTTCTGGTCTGGTTTCATAAAACGGATCTGTTAAGTTGCTTGGATATTCACACTTTTTTAGTGCTGGCTTGGAATGCTTGCTTCAGCCCCCAAATTTTGGCTTTTTGGAAAGGAGGCATTATTTCGATCCTGTGGAAGATATGGGACTGTAGGAATGCGATTGTTTTCGATGATCTCCGTTTTGAGGCTCGGTCGATTCTTACTTTTGTTAAAGCTTATTTTAAAGAGATGGATTCTAATTTTTCACGGCTTGGTACCATCAAGAATAATTGGACTGACTACGTGATTGTTAGAAGTCTTGGAATTGGCAGTCGAGCTGCTCCTCCCCCTCGCATGGTGGAGGTTTATTGGTGGCCTCCGGTGACTCATTGGATTAAGGTCAACATCGATGGCTCTGCTAAAGGGGCTCCTGGTCGTATTGCCGCGGGAGGAGTTTTTAGGGATAATTTTGCTTATGTCCGTGGCTGTTTTCACATCAAGGGTGGTAGTGGGTTTGCTTTTGAAGCTGAGCTTCTCGCGGTTATTACTGCTATTAATATTGCTCATGATCGTGGCTGGCTTCATCTTTGGGTTGAGTCCGATTCGATGTATGTGGTGCGGTTGTTGGAGAATCGCTCCACGAATGTTCCCTGGCGTTTCTTAGCTTCCTGGAAGCAGGTTCTTCGTCGTCTTCATGGTTTTTCTTTGATTGTTACTCACATCTTTCGGGAAGGAAATCACCCCGCGGACATAATGGCCAATGATGATAGACAAGAGGGATGGTGGCCTTATGCGATTGACGATATTAAACATGCGGTGGCTCGTGATTTTTCTACCCATAGCTTTGTTAGAATGGTGCTTTAAGGTGTTAGTGTTTGTTTCGAATAGGTTGGATGCTTCTCGCGACAGGTGCGGTTGCTTCGTTGGGGTTTCGGTTGTCTGTTGGTGTTGGGATGGTTCCTACTTCTTCCGTTTACATGGTTTTTCTTGGTCTGCTGATTTTCCTTTTAGCTTCGCTAGTTGTGGCTGGTGTCGTGCTTTTTCTGGTTTTCATTTTGGTTCCTTTTTGGTTGGTTGTGTTTTTGCTTGTTCTTTGCTTGTTCTCCTTTGTTGGTTTGCTTTGATGTGTTCGGGAACCGAGCTGCTTAGGGGTGATGGTTCGGCCGGAATCTCTGAAGTTGTCTCACTTCCGTTCCCACACAGCTCCTTGTTTAGACGAGTACTCTTTTTCCCTTTTAAGGATTTTCCGACCAGGTTTGCCTTAAAAAGGGTTTTAATGAGGCTCGGCCCTTAGTTTGTTGTTTGTGCACTCAAGGGTTCTTGGTTCGTTTTTTCTCTTTCTCTTTTTAATAAAAATTAATTTAATAAGTTTAACTACTATACATATATGTCAACGCATATAAATTTTCTACTATAATAAATAAACATATATATAATTATAAAATTATAAAATTATGAAAATATGTGCAAGTAATTGTTAGGTCCTGGAAAGTCTGGAATATGTGTATAAAGGGGAGAGGGGGGGGAGGAAATGCACCTATAGGCTATTTTTGCAAATACAAACCAACAACAACCTTTTGACAGTGAAAGAGTTAAGGAAAACTTTGATTCCAAAGGTTGATGACTGATACTGAATCACTCTTCAGTAAAGAGATATCAGTTAAGTCCAAGACTTTAACTGATATGTGATAGGCTTCAGTCAAGTTTGTAAAACAGAAGAGTGTTATAAATCCTCCTGACTATTCAAGGATAAATCAGTCAGACAAATAACATGTTGTCAAGATTTAGTTTCACTTTGCAGTTAATCAGTTTCAGTTAGCAAAAAGATTTTGCACAGATAAGAAAGTAAGAACTGAAAGCGATAAACAACAAATGGATTTTTACGTGGTTCGGAATCCAATTCCTACGTCCACGGTTAGTTGATCAAACTAACAAATACTATGCGCTTGTGCTTACGGGTGCACACCAAACCTTACAACTGAAAATCAGATTTTCAGTACCAACACACTGGGTTGGATTTCTCAAACACTCTTAGCTCACTAAGACACAACACTGTCTTTTCTGCGGCTGCTAAGATCTCTTGGAGTCAAAACACTAGTCTGAACTCCTCTCGGCTCGAACACTTTTTTCGGTCAGTTGAAAGGAGGTTCGAAAAACTGCCAACTAGACCACAGAGAACAAGCTCTCTATAATCAATAACTTAGGCTTTGGATATACAATATTTGCCTAAGGTTCTAAGAGAATATATGTAATCAGTAGTAGACTGATTTTGGCTTTGGAATTCTCTTCTTCGATTCAAACTTTTGGATGGCTTGATTGGCTAAGTGACGATTTCGACAGCGTTTCAGCTTGTGTATATGAAACGATGAAGATTGAAGTGTTCCTCGAGCTCTATTTATAGGAGAGGTCTTGAATAGATCCGTTGGCGGAGATGATCTTCAAGAATTCATCCGTTGGAGAGAAATTCGAACTTGGCTGAGGCTTCAATCTTCAAGGTTCCTTGTTTGGTGAGAAATGGCTACTCAGTTACAGAAGATACGACGTCTCTGAAAAGGTAATCACCAAAAAGGAATGCTCTGCAGAGAAAGGACGATCCTTTGAATCTCTGCATTTAATGCGGTTGACTTGGAGTGCGTGGCTTCCTTTAAACTTCTAGAGTATCAGTCCGAGGAAGGAGTTTAACTAATACTTGACTTTAGTATCAGTCCGCTAAATCCACGTGGCCTGCATTAGTGAATCAGTCATAACTGATCCTTCAGTTGAGAAACGCGTTTAGTCAAACATCAGTATTTGACTTTGCCTTTAAATCCATCATTAGTTGAGTTCTTCAGTCTTCAGACTTCAGTCATCCGGTCTTCAGAACACAAACTAAACTAGAAAAAGAGCTCCAACACTTGAGTTCGAAAGGTTCTAGTCTATTACAAAGAAAACTTAACGATTTTGGTATCATCAAAACTAGGGCAATGATATTTCACTAAGTTCCCAACAATAACTCTTATTTTTAAAGCTTGATTTTAATCTTAAAGTTATTATTCTGACTAGGGGCACGACTAGACTAACATAAATTCAATAAATAAAATATTTTTCAAACACTTTATAAATTAAAAGTTCAATAATTTTCAAATAAAATTTGTAAATTAAGAAAATAAATGGTTTTGGGCTATGACAATCTGATCCTTTGCAAGCACAAATGCCTCAAAAAAATAATCACATAAAGAATCTGAGCCCTTGTAGTATTCATGAACCACATGCATCGCCAACATCGAATCAGAGTACACTACAATCGGGCCAAGATTATTCTCAAAGCAAAAACCAATACCCGATAACATAGCTTGCAACTCACCCATAAGGATAGTCTCCGTCCGCCCCACTCTATGGGCAGCAACAGCGAGCACGACACCAGCCCCCCGGACCAGAAAACCCACACCAGCCATGCCACTAACATCGTGAAGGGAGAAGTTGACATCGAGGCGAAGAATATCGCGGCGAGGAGGGATCCATCGGCTATCACCTTCTCTCGGCAGCAATTTATGGCAACCAAGAACTTGTACTTTAGCTTTTTGAAATGATGCTAATTATAGCTCTCCTCCAGTAAGACTCTCGAAAGAAGAAGATGATGCTTTACCTTATCATCGCCTTCACCTTATCATCCTTTTGTGAGACCACATGCTGATCGAGAAGGGTCACAATAGTATTTTTCTTCTTTCTAACCGAAGCACAAGTGTGGAAGTATCTCATATTCCGATCACCAAACCCAACCAATTTGCTCGCGACCTTTGTTTCCAGTGCAATTCCTCAGCCTCCAACATTCGATCAATCTTCTCATCTAATGCAACCAGATCTGCCGAAGTGGATTTAGAAGCCCCATCATTTAAGATTTTAACTCGTTTCTTCCTTAACTCCTCAATCTTTTTAGTATGGTTGTCAAACTCAGAGTCCTTCCACTTTTCAAGATAACTCTGGCACCAGGCTAGGCGTTGGTGAATAGGTAACCCTCCACTCATACGACACTCCATAAAAAAATTCGCCGTAAAGTTATCCGCCACCATCCATTTCTATTCAAAGAAAAATCTCTTGGAACTACCATGCACCGAACATACTGTTTAGCCCTATTTTGTGATGAATTTATGGGTGTTTACATCTTATATTGACTTTTATTTTGGTCTCTTTCACTCAAGAGTTGATTGATTTGAGTTGTTGTGCTAATTTTGTTGTCTCAGGATTTTGTGCTCAAATTGATTGATATGTGGACAAAAATAAAGTCAGGATTTAGTTGAATGGTCTGAAGAAGAATCAAAGTTCGTCTCGATACGAGTTCGTAGGCGAAAACGGATCTAAAATCCGACTTGAAACGAGGGAGAACGGACCAAAACAAAAACGCTGCGCATTGCAGTCTGCGAAAGGCATACACGGCGGCGCCGTGGCACGGCACGCGCCGTGCACGGCGGCCGCCGTCCCACGGCGGCCGCCGCCTCTGTTCAGATCCGACAGTACGATTTTGCGTTTAAAAACCCCTTTCTAGGGTTTTACTTTATCATTCTCGTCTCCAGCAGTCTCCATAGGCGATTTTCACCTCTTTCTTAAGGTTTTTAGAGTTCCACAACACTTACTTTCAATCTTGGATTCATTGGATTGCTTTGGATGTCAATTAACACTTCATCGGATTGGTTTTCCTTGGATTGCTATGTTTTGTAAGAACTCCCTTTGATTCTCTTTGTTTATGAATCCCTTGGTTATTTAAGTCTTTGTTTCTTGTCTTTAATGAATATGATGATTGAAGATTATTGTTGTTGATTCTATATTCTCTTGGTTTTATGAATCTTTTGGTTAATTGAGTTTTGTGTTTTATGTATTTGATGAATGTGAAGATTGAAGTTCATTGTTGTTGATTCTAGATTCTCTTGGTTTTCTAAATCCTTTGGTTTATTTGAATCTTTATTTTGTGTTTTGATTAATATGATGATTGGAGATAATTGTTGTTGAGTTTAGATAATCTACGTGATTCGTAGTTTGTTGCTATTGTTTACCCTTTTCCTTTCTTGTTGATGAATATTTAGAGATTTCTTTTATGGAGATTAAGATTTTCTTGCATTCGAATCTTATGCTTGATTGAGTTTCTTGCCTAGGTAGTTATTAATCTTAGATGTTTACGAGTTTATGATCGTTTGGTTTAGTGTTTGAGTTTGAAACTCTAGTTGATTTCGTTAATGTTCAAATGCCATGTTCTAATTAGTTTGTCCATGTGTGTTTGCTTAACATTCATTTGATTAAATGTTAATATGTTATTTCGCCTAGATAATCGTTGTTTATAGTGTTGAATTGATGATTGCTTTCTAGATTGCTAGTTTAGAACCCTAGCTTTGTTTGCCTTCTTGCATTCTTATTGGCTTTCTATCTTTTGCCTAGTTAACTTTATATGCTTTATTTTAATTACGCATTAGTTAATCGGAGAGAAAGTGTCAGACCCAAACTTCTGATTAGAGTGTTTAGGTTTATTTCATGTTTTCTGTGCGTAGCATGATCAAAGCCCTGTTTAGCCTTCCTTGAGAGACGACTTGGGTTAGCTTATTACACTAGGATGACCTCGTACGATTGCGAGTCAATCCATTAGGTGTTTTGGGTTGAGTCAAATTTTGGCGCCGTTGCCGGGGAAGGCTTTAGGCATTTGATTGTGTTGCATTGTTTTCCGTGTTTATTTTTGTTTATTTCTTTTGACTCGGTTATTTTCTCCCTCCGGTGCGTTTGATTTGTTTGTTCGTGTTGTGTATGCAAGGACGTAGAAGCTTGAAGAGAAAGCTTGCACCTTACTACGACAACATTCATCGACCTCGGGAGGTTCTTTCAAGCCTGGAGAAGGAGTCCGAGTCCAGTTCGAGAAGTTTTGTGGAATCACAGTTTCGAGAGAAAAATTGTGAAGAGAGAATTGCTTCCAATCCCATTCTGGAAGCTTTTGAGGAGACACTTTCAGTGCATTCTGAAAAAGAAGAAGAAGCTTGGCCCAATCCTGACCAAGAAGCAATGGCGGAGCAGAATGTTCAGTACATGGGAGATTTTTCCAGGCCAGTTATTGGGACCACTAGCACGTCAGCTATAGTGCTTCCCACGGCGGTCCGAAATTATAATCTGAAGCCCAATGATTCAAACCTGTTGCCGCTCTTTTATGGGATGCCCAGTGAGGACGCCTTGCAGTTCATCCGTGATTTCTGCACCCAAGTGCAGACCTTCCCACTGCTGGAACTCACCGAGGATCAGTTGAGACTCAAGTGCTTACCCTACGCACTCAAGGACCGGGCGAGAACGTGGTTGCTGTCCCTGCCGCCGAACTCCATCACTACATGGGGAGAGGCGTGTGAGAAGTTCATGCTCAAGTACTACCCTAATCACAAGACTCAAGAGATTAGGAGCCAAATAATGAACTTCATGCAAGGAGCTGACGAGCCTCTCCACGAGGCTTGGGAGAGATTCCAAGAGCTCCTCCGCCAGTGCCCGCAGCACCAGCTAGCACCCGTCATGTTGATGCAGTTCTTCTATGACGGATTGATCCAGACGGCACAGTTTATGGTGGACAGTACAGCAGGGGGCAACATTGCCCGGAAGACAGCTGATGAGCTCAAAGGGATTTTCGAAACACTTGCCGCGAGTTCTCAACAGAAATCAGTTAGAGGAAGGAGGGTTGAAGCCAATGCAGTAGCTCCCAACAATGAGCTTCAGAAGCAAGTAGCGGACCTGATGAGGCAAGTACAACACCTCACGATGAACCAGGTGAAGGCTCCACCAGTTCATGCGCCACCAACAGAAGGATGTGGCATATGTGGCGATTTTGGTCATGGAACCAACGCGTGCCATCGCATGGGGGAATGCACACCTGAAGGAGAAGCAGAGGTCTATGCTGCTCAGAGCTATCCGGGGAGGCCTCAATTTGAACAGAGGCCCGTGTTTAATCAAGGGCAACAAAATTCTAACTCGGGTTGGAGAGCTCAGCAGCAGAACTACACTCAAGCTTATCAGCAACAGCAGCCCCCGCAGTATCAGCAGTATCAACAGTTTCCTATACAACAAGGGAATTTTCAGCATCAGCAGCAGCAGCAATACCAGAATGCTCCCCAACAGTTTCAGAAGCAAGCTCAACCACAGAAGCCGTCTCTCGAGGACACCATGCAGTCTTTCATGGAGATGACCAAACAGAACATGGAGTCTCAGAGTGCTACCATCAAGCGTCTCGAGACTACAGTTGGGCAACTTACAGGAGCCCTGAATCAGCTGCAGCAAGAACAGCCGACCGGAAAGTTCCCAAACCAGGACAAACAGCCGCATCAAGCTCATGCCGTTGAGGTAGTCAAGGACAAGGCCCCAATAACCATGGGGAGATGGAGAAGCAAAACTGTGCAGGCAATCAAGGCTACCCAATGCCCCAGTGAGCCACTGCCACCCGTCACTGTTGCACTAGACCAACCACCACCCAAGCAAGGAGATCCAGGTAGCTTTATTTTTGATATTAGCTTAGGTGGGGTTGAAAAGGTTTTGGGAATGCTTGATTTGGGCGCGGCAGTCAATTTGATGCCGCTTGATATTTTTGAGAGGTTGGGAAATAAAGAGCTGAAATGCACGAACATTAAGATAGAGCTAGCTGACGGCTCCATTAGCAGCCCACGAGGCCTTGTTGAGGATGTTGAGGTGGTCGTGAGGGGGATTAGTGTTTTCACTGATTTTGTTGTACTTGATGAGGGAAAAGGGATTAGAGGCGAGAATGGGCATCTCGTGCTACTTGGCCGACCCTTTATGGCTACCACCCGTACTCGCATCGATGTGGGTACGGGAACTGTAAGTATGGTAGGGGCGGGTAGAGCGGTAACATTCTCTGTTTTTGATCAAAAACCTACTACCCCCACTCGCTTAATTCAAACCTGCTCTTATGTTGAAGCATTTGATGCTTTGGATGAGGATTGTATTGTGCAGGAATTCCTTAATAAGTTTCAGGAGGAGGACGAGATTGTGGAGGAATTCCTTGCTACCTTGCAGGATGAAGCTGACATTGAGCAGGAATCTCTGGATAAGCTGCACGAGGAAGGTGATATTGAGCAAGGCTTTCTGTGTGCCTTGCTCCTAGAAGAGAAGCTTGATGAGGTTGCTTCATTCAATCTCGTGGGATGTGTGGATAGAGGGCCATCCCAGGATACGAGCATGGAGGACTCATTTGGAGGACCCGCAGCTGCAATTCAAGAAGATGTGTTTACAAGGGCGCTAAGGCAGCTGGAGCTTCAATCGGATTTTGGTTAAGGGGTTCTCTTAGTTGGGCTGGCGACTTAAAAACTAGCGCTGCATGGGAGGCAACCCATGTTTTCTTGCTTTTTCTTGTTTCGTTTTTCTTTCGTTTTGTTTGTGTTGTGTTTTGTTGCTTCTGCTGTTTGGTGCAGGTTGTTGCGTTGGAGACTGCTTGTTCTATGGATGAGAGAGAGGCAGACATCGTGGGACACTACAGACTCACCACTGGATCGATATTTAGGGAAGTTTCCTCTTTCACCTCTCTTTTTGTTTGCACTGAGGACAGTGCCAGATTTTAAGTGTGGGGGGGGTGTTTGTTGGTAGTTGTGAATCCTGTGGGTGTCTTTTTGTTGTGTTCTTGGGCTTTCTTGTGTGGGGCGAATGGTCCCCTTGTCTTGATTTCATGTTTGTTTTAAAGTACACATCGCATGTTGATGGTGGTTCACTAGCGATTCTGGTTTGTGATTTGTGTTGATTGTTGTCCTTGTCTCTTGTGATAGATATGTTCCCAGTGTGGTGTAATTAGTTTAATGTTTGGATGCAACACCCTGATGAGCAACTCTTGACGTGATTTGTCCGGTAGATGCTAGGGGGAGTGTTTTTATTGCAATTTCCTAATATCTTTCTCTGTGTTGAAATGTTTGGTTGGTTGTTGAGTACTTGATAGCTCTGGGTCTCTGCTCCTCTAATAGTATCGTTATGAGCATGGGAAACCACACGAGAATGTTTTGGACCACCTCCAAAAATGTCAATCTCGTGAAATATGGCCTATCTATTAAGAGCAAAAATAACTTGACCCCAGAAAAGAGAGTGAAATGTGAAAAGATGAAAGAATGTGAAAAAGGAACGAGATATGATTATAAAGGAAATTGCATTAGGAAATTCACCCCTAGCGGAGAATTGGGTCTGATCGGATTGAGTTGTATCATCTTGTTGTTGCATTTTAAACCTTAGCTTTGAACATTTGATTGGGAACATAGATATCTAGAAAGACTTGGATTTGTTGGTGTTTTGCTTGGTGAGTAGAATCGCTTGTGGATTTCCATTTGATGTTGTGATTGTTGCTTGAGGACAAGCAAGGAATTAAGTGTGGGGGGGTTGTTTAGCCCTATTTTGTGATGAATTTATGGGTGTTTACATCTTATATTGACTTTTATTTTGGTCTCTTTCACTCAAGAGTTGATTGATTTGAGTTGTTGTGCTAATTTTGTTGTCTCAGGATTTTGTGCTCAAATTGATTGATATGTGGACAAAAATAAAGTCAGGATTTAGTTGAATGGTCTGAAGAAGAATCAAAGTTCGTCTCGATACGAGTTCGTAGGCGAAAACGGATCTAAAATCCGACTTGAAACGAGGGAGAACGGACCAAAACAAAAACGCTGCGCATTGCAGTCTGCGAAAGGCATACACGGCGGCGCCGTGGCACGGCACGCGCCGTGCACGGCGGCCGCCGTCCCACGGCGGCCGCCGCCTCTGTTCAGATCCGACAGTACGATTTTGCGTTTAAAAACCCCTTTCTAGGGTTTTACTTTATCATTCTCGTCTCCAGCAGTCTCCATAGGCGATTTTCACCTCTTTCTTAAGGTTTTTAGAGTTCCACAACACTTACTTTCAATCTTGGATTCATTGGATTGCTTTGGATGTCAATTAACACTTCATCGGATTGGTTTTCCTTGGATTGCTATGTTTTGTAAGAACTCCCTTTGATTCTCTTTGTTTATGAATCCCTTGGTTATTTAAGTCTTTGTTTCTTGTCTTTAATGAATATGATGATTGAAGATTATTGTTGTTGATTCTATATTCTCTTGGTTTTATGAATCTTTTGGTTAATTGAGTTTTGTGTTTTATGTATTTGATGAATGTGAAGATTGAAGTTCATTGTTGTTGATTCTAGATTCTCTTGGTTTTCTAAATCCTTTGGTTTATTTGAATCTTTATTTTGTGTTTTGATTAATATGATGATTGGAGATAATTGTTGTTGAGTTTAGATAATCTACGTGATTCGTAGTTTGTTGCTATTGTTTACCCTTTTCCTTTCTTGTTGATGAATATTTAGAGATTTCTTTTATGGAGATTAAGATTTTCTTGCATTCGAATCTTATGCTTGATTGAGTTTCTTGCCTAGGTAGTTATTAATCTTAGATGTTTACGAGTTTATGATCGTTTGGTTTAGTGTTTGAGTTTGAAACTCTAGTTGATTTCGTTAATGTTCAAATGCCATGTTCTAATTAGTTTGTCCATGTGTGTTTGCTTAACATTCATTTGATTAAATGTTAATATGTTATTTCGCCTAGATAATCGTTGTTTATAGTGTTGAATTGATGATTGCTTTCTAGATTGCTAGTTTAGAACCCTAGCTTTGTTTGCCTTCTTGCATTCTTATTGGCTTTCTATCTTTTGCCTAGTTAACTTTATATGCTTTATTTTAATTACGCATTAGTTAATCGGAGAGAAAGTGTCAGACCCAAACTTCTGATTAGAGTGTTTAGGTTTATTTCATGTTTTCTGTGCGTAGCATGATCAAAGCCCTGTTTAGCCTTCCTTGAGAGACGACTTGGGTTAGCTTATTACACTAGGATGACCTCGTACGATTGCGAGTCAATCCATTAGGTGTTTTGGGTTGAGTCACATACCACTTGTTCCGGGCGAATAAACTGTACGGCCCTATGATCAGAACCATAGTAGTCGAGACCTTGAGAATCCGGGTTCCCAAACGAGATAGCCCACCGCTCATTGACCAAAAACCAATCCAAAAGCCCCTAAATAGCCACCTCACCACTCCTTCGATTAGTCTATGTAAACTCCGCATCGGACTTAATATTCTTCAGTCCACAAATATCAAGAGCCTCTCTGAATCTCTTCATATTCGCCCACACTCTCCGCGAGTCCAAACGTTGGTTCACCTGAACGTGATCAAGTCCATTACGAGTCCGAAAGTCCAATCCAAAAGGTACGAAGCCTGGCTAATATATATAATTCTTGTGATGTAGCTTTTGTTGCATCGTTTGCAAGTGAACCACATGTGTATGAAGAAGCTGCAAAAGAAGAGATTTGGCGAAAATCAATGGATGAAGAAATCATGAGTATCCTGGAAAATAACACATGGGAATTGGTTGATCTTCCCAAAGGAAAAAATTTGATTGGGGTGAAATGGGTCTACAAGACCAAACTCAACGAGGATGGTTCAATCCAAAAACACAAAGCTCGATTGGTTGCAAAAGGATATGCACAACAGCCCGGAGTTGATTTCAACGAGACGTTTGCACCAGTTGTTCAAATGGAGACAATTCGAATTGTTCTAGCTCTTGGGGAAAGCTTGAGCTGCCCATTTATCAACTAGACGTCAAGTCAGCATTTCTTAATGGTGATTTGCAAGAAGATGTTTAAATCTAACAACCTGACGGATTTATTATTGAAGGAAAAGAAGACAAAGTTTATCGTCTCAAGAAGGCATTATACGGGTTGAAGCAAGCTCCTTATGCTTGGAACACCAAGATTGATGGTTACTTTCAAAGTCTTCCTAATGGATTATTTCATAATATTATACCTCTTTCGTCCAATTACAAATGTCCTACTTTTCATAATGGGATGTCCCATTACAAATATTTCATTCTTTTTTTGGCAAATAATGAAGGCAATTAAATTAATTAACTAATAGCCCACCCACTCTACTCTCTCTATATACCTATTTTAAAAATGATGCTTAAACAATCTCCATCAATTCACTTTATATACTAATTACACATTTCTCAATCTTCGCGCCTAAAAGTAATGAAATATTTGTAATGAGACGGAGAGAGTATTTATTATATCAACATAGTAATACTAATTATTAGTATCAAATTATATATGGCATTATGTGAAGAAATCAACTTAGTAGATTTGATTTTATATTGTTAATAATAATATGTGCATATCACTAAAATCGTGGTAGAATAATCATTATTCTTATTAATCTAATTATTATTATTATATCAACATAGTAATACTAGTTATTAGTATCAAATTATATATGGCATTATGTTAAGAAATCAACTTAGTAGATTTGATTTTATATTGTTAATAATAATATGTGCATAACTAAAATCGTGGTAGAATAATCATTATTCTTATTAATCTAATTATTCTTATCGGAGGTCCCCGAAGGGACTTATTAATCTAATTGTTAAGCATTAGACAATTGCACATCAATATCAAGATCACCTTCACCTCACCCTTGTCCTTCTCTCTCCTTGGCAAATTTTCTAATCCTATGTACTAAACACAAAATCTTGGGTACACCTAAGTGTACCGTACAACCGGGTTGATCCGTATCCAAAATAGTATTTATATAGGATATGAGTTCAAATCAGGGTGCGGGTCAAAATTTAAGTGAATGTATAACCTAATTGTACGGTACACCCAAGACCATCTCTTTACTAAATGTGCATTAGCCCCTAAAGTTGTACCTCAACATTGAATTGGATTAACAATCATAAACCTTTCCAACAATAATAATAATAATAATAAGGTGCAAATAGGCCCCTGAACTTGACACCCTTTGAGCGTTTACCCCCCAGGATCGGTCAAGGAGCGTTGACTTCCCTGAACTCCTGAAAAAAATGAGCAATTGAGATCGTCGACCTGACCCGAGGTCTCGGCGCCGGTGGACGCATGGGCAAAGCGGGCGGCGGCAACCTGGATCTCGATCTTGGGCGGATTTTCGGGGAAATTGAACTTGGCGTTGCCCAGATCTTCGCCGAAGGCACGCGCCGCCTTCTTCGCCATGGTCAATCAGCGGCGGCGAAGGCACGCGCCGGCTTCTCCGCCGTGTCGTAGGATTCGAGCCAGATCCTCTCCCTACAGTTAGGGAGCCTGATCTCGGAGACGTATTTCCCCCACTTACGCTTGCGCACGGCCTTGTATTTGCAGAAGGAGGAAGAGGAAGCTTCTCGAACAACCTCCAAAGCGGCGGCGGTGGCTGAGGATGAAGGTTGCTGCTGCGTTTTAGGTGATTTCACCATGTCAGTTTGGGTTTAGAGTGAGAATTTTGAATTTCGTTTTGGGGAAGAGGTGAAATTGAGTGTAGTTTGGATGAGGAAAAAGGGATGAGCATGAGTTGTGAGAAACGATGGCTTCTGATTTTGTGATTTTCAGTTGGACCTTTGATTGGATTTGTTTGATTGCGGTGGAATTTTGAAGGTAAGAACAGAGAGAGAGCTTTGGACTGAGAGAGACGGTAGAGAGAGAGAGAGAGAACGCAGGGAGGGACGGAGAGCATAATGACATATGGATTAAAAAATAGAATATAAAATGACATGAATTAAAACAATAGAATTTAAATTACACTGTGTCATCCGGCGAGCCACGTCACATTTCTGATGACCGAAAAATAGATGCAGGATATATTTGATAAAACCCTTATACTTTGAGAGTTTAGAGAGCATTTCAAAACTTTCAGGGTATTTTTAATAAAACGAGAATAGTTCAAGGTTTAATATGATATTTACCCTTTTTTTAATTGCGTGATATTTGATACTACAATTTTACACATAAATCTATTACGGCAACACATAAAAATCCTAAATATAGCACGGTTGTAATAGAACGGCTATTTCGTATTAAATCCGAAATAAGAATACCATTACTTTGAAATCCACCTTCAACAACCTTTCTTTTGCTGCCGCTGTTTCTTCTTAGTTCTTAACTAAATTTTCTCTCACTTTAACCATCACCATTACTTTTCAGCTCTGCTGCTCAATGTTATATATAAAAATCAATACTTTTTCTTTTTGCCCTTTGGATTTTGAGCAAATGATTTGCAGCTACTTTACTCTCAGTTGCCAAAGATGAACAAAATTGCACTAAGCGCTGAATTCTTGATGGGCCCAATTTTTCTTTCCCTCTTTCTAACGGTATAATCATTGTTTAACTAAGGAGTTGAGGGGGCAAAAAAGAAAAGAAAAAAGAATCGTTTCTGCTTCTGGGCAACCCTCGAGATTCTTGATCTTTCAAAATCATGATCAGTTTTGGAGGAAAGTGAGAGTCTTTATTCTGCATATTGACGTATGGGAAGAACAAAGAAGAAATTGTTTGACGTGAAGGGGGCGGTGGAGTCATGGTACAAGTTGCTGGAGCAGCAACCGCTGCTTCCGTTTGTTGTACCTCTGCTGCTGTTCCTTTGGGCTGTGGAGAAGTGGTTTTTCTCTCTGTCAAATTGGGTGCTTCTTGGTTGTGCTGTTTGGGCAACAATTCAGGTAGTTGTCGATGATCGGGATTGTCTTGTTTTCATGTGATTATAGTTGTGGATCATGTATTGTTATGAAATCTTGTTTGATTCTGTGGAAATATATGTTGTGGTGTTGATAATGTCTTTATGGTTGCAGCAAAAACTGTTGTTGGTCAACTGTATTTATTTAGCTTGAATTGATGACAGGGGCTTAGTAGTTAGTTTAGTTTACCTTCGTTCCTCTGGGATGGACTTAGATCACTGCCTCGATTAATTGATGTGCGAACAAGGGGAATTTGCCGATAGAGACACTAACATCGTGTTGTAAGGAAGAAACATAGTTGAGTTTTCTGTAACAAGTTAAGCACTAGAAGGAAGGAAAGTTGTTAAGATTAAGGCCAGCAGAAATCATGCCTTTCTGTACTTGGCTTTGATCTGCAATTGGCATGTGGCACGGGACGCTTTAATTATGTTTCTTATTTAGGATCACTTGTCTTGAAAGTTTAATTTTTTTTCTTAGGAAAGATGTAAATGTATTTGGTGCTGTTCTCAAGACAGGACCACTTCAACTTTGATGAAAGATTGATAGATGGTGGGAAGAATTCTAAAATGTTCCCAATTTTGTGACTCATTGGGGTTGAAAAGTATGAAATTCTCATGGTGGGCATGCATATGTACATGTCCTGTTGTTCTCGAGATCAAGTGCAAAAGAATATGTCTAGAAATAAGTTATTGCAGCCAATATTGGGCAGGAGTGTGTTTAACTATTTATTTCAATGTGTTGAGCCTGATTGAATTTGCTTCATCTTTGAACACAAATTTCGGCAGAAGTCATATTTATTGATGATGCCCAAACAAGTCATTATAACTAAAATTTGGAAACAACTAGGGTATTTTCTATTTTGTGTAATTAATTCAATATGCCTTAATTTGATGGTAAATTGTTAAACTTGGATCAAGTATCAAAGGATAGTATCTGTTTATGAATATTTCTGACAAAGAAGAAAATGGTACCTGATGTGTTGGGTATTTTGCCTAGAAAGTTTATAATTTTTGCACTGTTGTCTAGTTAGTTAACCCATAACTTTCGTTTATAAACATTTAGATGAAGGAAATTATGGCAGGGAGACTTCTTTTCTTCCAGTAGTGTTGTCATATTCAGATCACATGGACTTTCAAGTAAATGGGAAACCTGACAAAAAACAAAAACGAAAAACCAGCTGAGTGACACTGCCAAATGCCAATTATCATTCTATTCAAATTGAAAATTAGGAAAAGATTCGTCTCATAAATGTGAACATTATCTCAAATCTTATAGTACTACTTGTTATTTGTATTCTCTGTAGAAGAAAATGAAGTTAGAAATGGTTACTAAAAGTGAAATTTTAATCTGACAGATAAATTGAAATCCGGTGTGTTTCATATTTATGTGAGTTTGATCATTTATGCAGAAATTACAATATAAGTAGAGCATATTTAGATGGCCATATCATTTGCTGACTGGTATTTTGTTTCCTCACAGTATGGAAGTTATCAGCAACGAAACATTGTAGACGACTTGAATAAGAAATGGATGCAAGTAGCACTACATGCTTCAGTATGTACTCACTTTATTTCTAGGATCATATTGTTTTTATTCCTTGTTTTGTACATTATAAAAAATGACTGTTCTTCATATATGTACAGCCAGTAACACCTTTAGAACACTGTGAATGGCTGAACAAGCTATTAATGGAAGTTTGGCTTAACTATATTAACCCAAAGCTTTCTTCACGATTTGCGTCTATAGTCGAGGTAACTATTCTGATCTCCATATTTCTTGTTCTTCAACATTTCCATTCATACACTGTAATTATAGAGGGAGAAAAGAAAAAGGTGGTGTGAAATCCTGAATAATTGTTTGGTTTTTTAATCACTGATTTTTCGTTTATCAGTCTATTTATGCAGCTGCTGATATATGTAACATACATATTTATATGCAAATTATATTCACCAATGACATAACTATTCTATATTATTTGGTTTTGTGCTTGCTCTGTTTTCAACTGGCAAAAATCATTTGCGGACTTTTACACTATGAAATCATAAAACTATAGATATCTATTTCTCCTGCATCTAAAATTATAAACTAATTAAGAGTAGACATGCTGTTTTAGCTTGGGTAAAACATGCTGAAGTTGTGGAAGTAGTGTTAAATATTTATATCAGACAGGATTTGACAGATTTTATCAATTACTAAACCAGAACTTTTTTCTTCAACTGCAACCTGTCCGTTCATGTGAATCCTCGTCTTTCTCCCATTTCCTAGAATAACTGGTGTTTCTATCACAACAATCTTGCATCTCTTACTCTAGGATATGAGCCATTTCCTATTCATCTTGCGGAGAAATAGTTTTCGTTTGCTCCAATCGAACTATTTTATGTGTTACTTCATTCACGATTCCAGATTTTCTGTGGTCAGGAATGGTTCATTACATGATTTCCATGGCATTATTGTACATTGATATAGAACTTATTGTCCTTTCCAAAATTATATATTTATATACAAATCTGCTCCTGCACCATTAGTACACCTAATGCACCTACACATCTTTAGATATAGAGAAGAGTTGTTACGTATCTATTACTTATTAACTTGTAATAATTACACAGAGGCGCTTGAAGCATCGGAAATCAAGGCTAATTGTAAGTCCCAAATCTCTATTTTTATCATGTGAAGAAATAATTTTCTATCATGTCGGTATTAATATAATGAAACATTACACATATTTAGGAAAGGATTGAGTTACAAGGATTTTCTCTTGGCTCTCGTCCTCCTTTACTTGGGCTGCAGGGTACCTGTTGGGCAACATCAGGTGATCAGGTTTGACATTATTTACTTATTAAATGCAAATATTGCTTCCATTTGTAAAATAGAAGAGTTCTAATAAGCTACAATTTTTTTTTAATAAACTGAAGGGTTTTCATCTCATGAACACTAAAACCTCAAGATATGATGCTGTTGTGTGGCTTGTGCCTAATAGATTGCTCATTCTCAACCTTTTCTGAATTGTAATTTTGTTTATATAAAAATTGTGATGACTAAAAGTTGTTTACAGAAACGCTTTTAAGGGAAAAAATAAACAAAATTTACTGTTTTGAAGATAGAACTGTCTGGACTATACTTCTATTTCCTTCAATGATCAGAAGAAACTAACATTAACTAATAAATGAGTCACGAGCATGCAAATTCCCTGTAATGCGCTGAGAACATGGATTGGTAGTTAGTATAATTGGTGACGTCTTTCCCGGTTTTCGCATGCAATAGTGTGGAAAAAAATCTCTCATATTATCACTAGGTGGGACTTGGAAAATTCTTGCAAATATTGTTCAGCATGATAATGAAAGATAGGGAGTGGTAATCCTCATCCGTACACAAACAGATATGTTATTCAATCATTAATCATATATAGTGAAATCAAGTTTTAATCTTCTATAAAACTTTTATTACCAGTAATTCTTTGAACTCAAATATTTTAGCATAGTTTTATATAACTGATCTTCCTAATCCAGTTTCTCTCTCTCTCTCTCTCTCTCTCTCTCTCACTCGCATGTATACCTTATAATTTTGCATGAAGCAGCGAATCTTGCGCTGTAGTTTTGACTGGGACTCAGATGACGTAAATATACTGTTGTCGGCTAAGTTAGCCATGCCTTTAATGGGGACAGCTCGAATTGTTGTAAACAGCATCCACGTCAAGGGCAATGTACGCATCAATCTTGTTCTCTTTTTTCTTAGTATTTTCTGTATCAGTTCTTGTTTGTGATTACAATCATCTGATTTATTTCTTGCATTGATTTTTAAAGGATATCTGTTACAATACTTTCTGTTGTGTTCTGCTCTTAATTTTTTTCCCGGATACCATGAAGAACCTATAGAGAACAACTTGATGAACCTTATAGCCATTGTAAGGCTGGTAGATTAAGGAACTTCATTCAATTTGGTCTTGCACAAGTTATGCATTTTATGTTAAACACAGGTGATGTTTAGATGGAGTAGTTTGTCAATTAAATATTAATTACGAATTTCCTGGCACGTTGTCAATGATTGAATTATGTCACTCTTTTTCCTGTATCCTCTTCTTTCTTGTCTATCAGCTCTGAAGGGAAGAGGAAGTCGATGTAATTGTTTACCTAAAATATATAACGATCTAAGTAATTGTTGCAAACAATTCTGACAATACTAAGGATCCATATTTTCTTGTCCTATTTCCTATTTGGTAGAGAACATTGTCCTCTGAAAAATATTGTGACATTTGCATTTTGCAGCTTCTTTTCATGCCAATATTAGAAGGAAAAGCGATAGCATACTGCTTTGTGTCGACTCCTGAGGTCAGACTTGGCGTGGCTTTCGGAAGTGGTGGAAGCCAGTCTCTACCAGCAACAGAGCTTCCAGGTGTTTCTTCATGGCTGGTATGTATTGTGATTTTTCACCAATGTTGTCTATGATGAAATATCTTGAAACTCGAGACTGTTATGTTGCCCACGAGATATAGATAGGGTTTTCTAAAATTTAAACATGTCACCAATGCGAGAGCAGAGCTGAAAAAGATTTAACGATCTTCTAAAATTTCAACATTTACTACAAAACTTGTATCATATAGAATCCCTCTCTGCTAGTTGCATGTAAGCAACACCGAACACTGATCGAGGTAGACAAGGCACTAGACTCCAACTAGTTGACTCATGCTGGAAAAATAATCTTATGGAAAATAAATTGTCATGATCTTTGAATTAACAAATAATCTTGCTTTTACTCTTTTTTAGCTCTAAATCTATCAATCTCCTTGTAGTTGTAGGCTTTCAATCTCACGCCAGTTCAATATGAACTCATTATTAAGCTTACGGTGCAGATGAATGGCCTATAAAACGACCACCGGCACCAAACCTTTGGAATCCTTTTATGTAATGGCAACTGATGTGGTTTTTGACAGTTATGGCAAATTGCTGAATCTAATTTAACTTCACATCTTGATTAGAGCTTCATTATACTTCTGTCCAAGTTTCTAAAATTACTAGAAAGCGTCGTATGGATCAAACACTTTTCCTCTTGTAATAGTTATGGAAAATCACATAGTATAAATTAGCTTCACATCTTGATTAATGTGCCTTTCGTTTCTCTTCTATGTTTCTAAAAATACTAGACAACACAGCGTTTCTGAAAACATTTAGTTAATACTCCCTCCATCTCGGAATAGTATGCACTTTTAGCCATTTTGGTACGTCCCACAAAAGTGTGCACATTCCATTTTTAGACACTACCCCACTACAAAGTACAAACCCTTTATTTTTTATTCCCACTTTCTCAACTTATTCACAACTTTACCACACATGGCCCGCCACAAACCCTTATTTTTTATTCCCACTATCATAACACAACAAAAGTGAGTCTCTTTCTCCACTCACAACACACTCACCTAACATTTGTTAAAACCCGCCGGAGCTTGGTGTGCACACTATTTCGGGACGGAGGGAGGGAGTATTAGCTAAAGACTCAAAGTTGGTAAAGGATGCATAATTTATTTAGAGCTGAATGTCGTTACCACTCCGTTTCATCATAAGAATTATAACATGTCATATTGTATTTTCAGCACATTTTAAACGTGGAACATATACTGTTTTTAAGGTCAAACTAGCTACTGAGACATTGAATAAGAGGATGGTTGAGCCCCGTCGTCAGTGTCTTGCTTTGCCACCAGAAGACTTGCACAAGAAAGCTGTCGGTGGTATATTATATGTAACTGTGCTCTCGGCTAGCAAGCTTTCGGGTCATAACTTGAAGGGCAATGGTTCCTCGAAGCAATTCAACTGTTCAAATCCAGATGCCCCCATTGAAACCAAAGAGCTTCAGACATTTGTAGAGATAGAACTCGAGGAACTAACCAGGAAAACAGAAGTAAGAGCAGGATCTTCTCCTAAGTGGGACACAACATTCAATCTAATCCTGCATGAAAATGCAGGAATTCTTAAATTTCATCTCTATCAACGCACGCCTGGAAGTATAAAGTATGACTATCTTACTTGCTGTGAAGTTAAGGTATGTTTATTCTAACCTAGTAATCTCTAATTCTTGTTTTGTGATGTGGATTTAGAGTTATTAGTAGTTGGTTCAAATTTTGTTTCAGATAACTGATAAATAGTTCCATACTGTTCAAATGCAAAACAATACTATCATATTTATACTCATTGGTTCTCAATCGGATTATCAAATTTTTCTGATTGGTTATATGTCTCAAGTATGCTTAGTTTTGGGTTCTCGGCACCTTGATGGAGAACTTTATACAAACCTTTGCAACAATGCAGATTAGATACGTTCAAGATGATTCTACCATATTTTGGGCCATCGGAGATAATAACAGTGTGATTGCTAAACATGCTGACGGTTGTGGAAAAGAAATTGAGATGACACTTCCGTTTGAGGGGGTTAATTTAGGAGAGGTATTTTCTGAACTAACGAACTAATAGTTCATCAAGATTGTCGAGGTACAGGGATTATTTTTTCAGTTTTTCCACCTCATTTAGATGCGTCATCATCTCATCTGTTTGCGGGATGATGCAGAAACTAAGTCCACGTTTGATTGGGTGTTTTTAGAGGTTGGAAAGGGATTCAATTAATTCAATCTATTACTTGTTGTTTGGTTTGAGTAATGATTTAACCATTACCCTTACTTGAGGGTAACTCAATCACCCAATTTATTACCCCTCAAAATAAAGGGAAAACAAAAGAAAGGGAATCCCTTACTAATGATTCTTTTCCATTGTTTAACCAAACACTCAATAAAAGTAATGGTCATTGTTACCATTCCACTCCTTTATTTGATTCCATTCCCTTCTCTTCTTCTACTTGAACCAAACGAGCACTAAGACTTCTGTTTCGGCTGTACTTTTATAGTCATCTAGAGTCTAGACTATGATGTTTAGAGGATAATGTCTGGTGACGGCCGTTCATGACATATGAAGAAGTTCTACAGTTACATGTGATAAAAAGATGAAAATAGAATGTTTCACTGCTAAAATTTGTCTGGTCCAAAGTCTTGCTTGATGCTATCCGATAAATTGTGTCACAGACTCAATAATATTCATAACAAAAACTGACCCCCGTTAACTGATAATTTAGCAGAACAGTAACACTATATTCATCAAGCCATGCGGCATTCCACTAAACTGCCTTGCAGCTTACCGTGAGGCTTGTACTAAAGGAGTGGCTGTTTGCTGATGGTTCACATACCTCGACTAATTTGAGTGCAAGCTCTCGTCATTCACTTAGTAGTTCATCGAACTATTTTTCCACAACCGGGAGGAAAATTTGTGTTACTGTGGTCGAGGGCAAGGACCTCCTCGTGAAGGACAAAATCGGGAAATCTGACCCCTACGTTAAACTGCAGTATGGCAAGGTACGTATCTCCTCTTACTATGTTGCTGCAGCCATGTAACATGTTGTCTTCGTTCTAAGTTCTCATTTCAATATTATTAAATAGTGAACTTTTTAGCAGAACACAAACATAACACGGTCTTCTTCGTTGTACGTGTGTCTTCTCCAGGTTGTCCAAAGAACAAAACCCGCCCCACATTCTCCGAATCCTACTTGGAATCAGAAGTTTGAATTCGACGAAATAGGAGGCGGGGAATACTTGAAGATAAAATGCTTTACTGAGGAAACACTTGGTGATGAGAGCATTGGCAGTGCACGTGTGAATTTGGAAGGACTTGTGGAAGGTTCTATAAGAGATGTGTACATTCCCCTCGAAAAAGTCAATTCTGGAGAGCTGCGACTTCAGATAGAAGCGATAAAAGTTGATGATTTTGAAAATTCAAGGGTATGTATGAATAGCTTTTAGCATATGGTCACTATTTCATTTTAGTTTAGTTAAGACTTGGTGAAAAGCATCCTCTTCATTTTATCTCTTGGTAATGTCAGGGTTCACATGGTCGGAGTAATGGTTGGATTGAACTCGTTCTAATTGAAGCAAGAGATCTCGTCGCTGCTGATCTCCGAGGAACAAGTGATCCCTATGTGAGGATACACTATGGCAACTTGAAGAGAAGTACTAAGGTTAGATGCATTCCAAATTTCAACAGATTTCCTATTTAGATTTTATACTTTGTCCATCTCCAATGACCCCTTAGCCAATACTCGACGCCTACCAGAAATTCGTATCACTCATTATACGAACTTGGTGTTGCTTCTGGATTATATGTTCACAATAATCTTGAAAAGATCCCACCATATTTGGAACTACATAGCACTGATTCAATCACATCTGAAATTGAATGTTCATGATCATCAACGACGGGTTTTCTCCATTTCACTCCGTTCTCACCATACCACGTCATGTCTCTGCAGGTTATGTACAAAACACTGAGTCCAAAATGGCACCAAACCCTGGAATTCCGCGATGATGGAAGCCCGCTCACGCTGCACGTGAAAGATCACAACACCTTATTGCCAACATCCAGCATAGGTGACTGCGTGGTTGAGTATCAGATGTTAGCTCCCAATCAGATGGCCGACAAATGGATACCACTGCAAGGAGTGAAACGCGGGGAGATCCATATCCAAGTCACGAGAAAAGTCCCCGAACTTGAGAAGAAATCAAGCGTGGATGCCGATTCATCCCCTACCAAAGTTCGCCACGAAATCGTAAACCAGGTGAAAACACATACAACTGCCTTCTCTAGGATCATAACTTCTGCTTTTGTTTGATTGAACGCTTAAACCGGAAACGATTCTTGGCTTCTTGTAGATCAAGGAGACGATGATCAAGCTCCGATCGCAGGTCAACGATGACGATTCCGAGGCGGTTTCGAAGTCTCTGAGTGAGCTTGAAAGCCTGCATGAGAGCCAAGAAGAACACTTTATCCGACTTGAAACAGAGCAAATAATGCTGATTGATAAAATAAATGAGCTTGGACAGGAAATCTTCAACTCATCTCCTTCCCTGCTTAGGACTTCTACTATTCCTTGAACAAATTTCATGGGATTTTTCCTCATACAGATTTTATCTCAAAATTGATAAAATCTTTGAGTTAGAGTTAGTGCAATAGTATCATGTGTAACAGTTGGGATACTTCATTCCATATCACCTCTAACATTATGTATTATATTTACTTGAGCATCTTATCTATTTATAGGGATTTCAAAGTCTGGTCCGAAGCCGACGGATTGATCTGAATAAAAGGAGAGTTAGAACTGAAAATTTCTAGATAGAATAAAATTTAGCCTGGTTGGTTTGGTTGGTTTGAATGTAAGATAATCCCAAGGCTAGTCCGAAATTGAATGAGTTGAGCTCGATTAACATCCCTAAAATAGATGACATTGACAGTTTGGATTATACACCGAGATGAGTGTTTGAAGGATTGCTTGATACAGTAAGTTCAAAGTTGCTCGATCGAGCGATGTATGTGGACTTTAAAAAAATAAAAGAATTATTTCATTTTTGGATTTAAGTCTATGTTTTCTTCCTTTACTTTCTAAAATGGCGGTTTTTTTTATGGGTTAATAATCAGACACACGCATATGATTTTTTATTTTTTTTCCTGAGGAATCAGACACGCATATGATGGGAGTATAAATGTATTATAATTCAGCAGGAGTTGTAGCATCTACAATGACGTGAAACACATCCATTCATGGGCTCTGTTGTCTCTCTTATTGTTTAGGGTTAATATATTTGCTTTAAAATAGATCAATTCGTCAATTATCGTTATTTTTTTAATTTTGTACATCAATTCTAAAATTGATATAAAAATATATGAACTTAACAATTGTTGTACTGTTATTTTCAAAAAACAACTGTTGTACTTTTATCATGACTGAGATTGTCGTCCAAAACAAAATTTCTGTGACAGTCCTGATGGCATAACATGAGTGAGTTGGCTTTGACATGATAATGCTCCAATTGAAATGACGTCGTTTTGATTATGAAAATTTATACTATTAAATTAACGGCAATTTTAATTTTTGTGAAACTCTTAATCGTAATAAAATTACAATAATTATTAACTTCATGTATTTGAGTAACAATTTAAAAGTTGGCGTGTAAAACAAAAAAATGGGCCAAAATTAGTGTATTATGTCTATATATGTCATTTAAAACAATTCAATCTAAGAGGAATGCAGGATTTGTACTATATTTAGTGGTCTAATCTGATTGTAATTTCATTAATAAAAATTCAAGAATAAAATAATTTTAAGACTAAACAGTCAAATATATCCCAATTTTTAATTTATTTTTAATTATACCCTAAACTATATCGAGTTTGACCAATTAATGCCTAGCTTGCAAGAAATTATGTAAATCTATTCCAGGACAAAACTTTCGGTACCTGAAAGCTAAGTAGGATCGTCTCAAAATATTGAGATGTTGTCATTACAAAAAATTAAAGGATTTCATTTTTGATAATTAGTCATTTTTGTTTTAAAATCAATTTTATATTGTATCCTTGCATTTCATATTCTCTCATTCAAAAACATATATACAACCTTAATTATATAATATCAATATTAATTTAGCAGCTCGATTGCAAAAAATAAATAATAATAATAATAATAATAATAATAATAATAATAATAATAATAATAATAATAATAATAATAATAATAATAATAATAATAATAATAATCCCTAACTCCGTTCCATTAGGCTTGTCTCATTTCTTTTGGGCACGGTTATTAAGAAGAAGATAATTAATGTAGTAAATTGTGTAAAGACGTGGGCCCATATTATTTATAGTGTAATATCAGTACCAAATATAGAAACATGATAAAATCAATAGGACAATCCAAGAAGAAAAACAGGACAACATAAGGGGAGTAATAAAATTAGCATCTGCATTAACCATGCAATTGAAGATGTAGGCAGCAGCAGCTACCAATAGGAAATAGCTATACGTTAAATTAATGCATGCACTGATGCATGTGAACTGCGTCGGTGATTAGTTAAAACTTAGGATTCCATTTCTGCAATACACTCGAAAATAGAGTAGAATTTTAATGATGCATGCAAAAAATCTCATTTTCTTGTTGACTAAATCAAATATTAAGTTAGCACCATATTCTCATCCAACTATACAAGTAGCTAGTTGGGCTAGTAAAACATGGATTTGAGTGTTTCTCACCTATCCTTTCAAACTGCCATTATTAGCTCACATTTGGCATAGAGTACAATTTGGACTATATCAATATCAAATATCTTAATATTATCATCACATTAGATTTTATATTGAAAATGAACCTTATGGCGCTACGCCGCCTAGATATATATAATTATGGCATAATTTGATTTTTTTTTTTTGGGGGGGAGGTAAGCATATTTCAATAGTATTGTAAAAAGAATATTGCAAAATCATCTATAGACTATAGTAGTGGTTCCCTCCAAACGACATCGTAAATAACAAAGTGGTTCAACCACGTCGTTTAAAAGTTTTAATTGGAACCCTAGTTTACATAGAAATGAAATGAACCGTATAACTTCCAGTGACCAAATTAAATTGGTGGTCAAATTTGTTACAAAATAAAGTTGCAAGGATTTAAATGCAACATTTTAAAATTTTGGGGTTTAATAATTTGCAGTAAGAGTAAAAAGTTTTTCCTGAAGCGACACTCGGATAAATCAAACCTACATAAAAAATCTATTTCGTATGATGAATCATGTGTTACAATAATCTCGTGTAGTTTGCTGTAAAGTGTACTCTGGGTACATCAACGAACGAGTAATAACTATAGTTTATTTTAATTGTGATTAGGTGTAATTCTCATCTATAAAATAAATGATCTACATAGATCAATTGACAAAAAAAAAAAAAAAGCTATTGTGATAAAGCTGAGACATTCAAAGACTCTTTTATGAGTAATTTTGGGTTCAATCTCGCCTACGTGCGGTGTAATTTTTTCACCTTTATTTGGGTAGTTGTCCCATCTGCGTGCGATTATTTTTCCACTTTTATGTGGTGTAGAGGTCCCGTCTGCAAAAAATGTATGAATTCTATGAGAACACGTATGAATTCGTTGTATAAATGTATGAATCGCAAAAACTAAAATTTTTGCTATCTATGAGATTCGAACTCAGGACCATGAATTCATGTAACAAGGTGATGAATCAATCGTAAATCTTGATGATCTAAGGGCTGAAAATGGTCCCTATTTTATATTTTAATAGGTGTTTTTATTTTAGCCCACCCATATATATATATATATATATATATATATAGGGAAATGTTCAAGAAAGAACCACTAAATAAAAGAAGAACGGAGAACCATTTTCAGTCATTCGATCATCAAGATCTACGGTGGATGCATCATCTTGTTGGATGAATGCAGTTCCTGGGTTCGAATCCTGAAGAGAGCAATTTTTTATATTTTTTTTAGTGCATTAATTTTTACAGCGAATTAATGAATTAATTTTTACAGTGGATTCATTAGATTTGATGGTTCTCATATTCTCACAAATAATGTAGTTCTCTCTAGAACCACACCCTATATATATAATAGGAAAAGGTTCAATGGAGAAATCTAAATGTAGAGAGAAAAGTGATACAATCTCGTTCATTGAAATAACTCAATTGGACGCTCAATATTTCACCTAATTACATGCCTCCAGATTTTGATGAACATCAATAATTGTGATGAATATTTCAATAATTTTTGTTGAAAATCTCGTACTACAGGATTCGAATCCCAAATGTTCAATAAAATTATTGGTATGTTCATCAAAATTATTGATTTGTTCAATGTACATTTTTAAATTTCGCAAAAAAATAAATAAATAATCTCTCCATAGAACCTAATCATATATATATATATATATATATATATATATATATATATATATATATTAAGACACATATTATTATAATTGTATTATAGTGGATGTCTGCAACATGTCATTAACCGAGGAGCTAGCTCTCAATGTCAAGATTGACGAGTTGGCACTTATTTTTCAAGACAAATATAATGATCACATTGAAGGTTGGAGAAAAAAAAAAAAGGAAAAGAGTTTGTATAATTAGATGCCCAAATCCAAATCTTTCCAAACATAATAGTCCACACAAACTCAAATTGCACCAAACTGACCCCTCCAATGGTCCAACAAAACCCTAAAATCCCTATACGAAAATGACAAAACGAAGTTGATTGAAGTTCATTTGTACATACGTACACTTGGTGCACGAAACATTTCCCAACATTAATCATAACTCAATGTATATTCTCAACAATTTTTCCAAATAAATTTCCGATCACATCCAAATTAATAAGAAAAATAAATGATGGAAAATCAAACTTTTTTTTCTTCATGTTTATGCATGTACTACATAGTGGTAGTATGTGTGTGTGTGTGTGGAGAATGGTTTAAATTAAAACATTCTTTATTATTAGAGAGTGAATACTACATGTTGTATATATATAGGAAGATCGAGGAGGAATGGAGTAGCCATGAACACTAGCTAGAGTGCAAAATATATGGTGAAGGTCATATTCATAGGCCGAATTATTAGTTGGGGATGAATACAATTGAGTACTCAATTGCAACAAGAATAAATAATGCCCATTTTAAACGGTCTTGCATGTATCCATTACCTTGCTGAACCTAGATAATGATGCCTTTACATCAACATATATTTTATCAACACAAATTCATATTTATGAATTTCCTCATCTCATCATATTTGCGATATAACTTAATCAAAAGCTCACCTTGTGACTCTTACCAAAAAAAAAAAAAAAAAGCTCACCTTGTGACAATAATGGAAGACATTATTATTTCCGAAAGCCGAGTTCGAGAGGTTACACAAAAGTGCAATTAATGAGTACATATAACTAATTGCCTCTGTGAAATAATTAATTAAGTAGTCTCATATTCATCTATCTAAAATGAAATAATCCCCCATTAATTATCTGTAAATTATGTAATTAATATGGTCTCTGTCTTCCTTTCCACTTGAGATTAAAGGCTCATCTTTAATGACGACGTTTCATCTTCACAAGTAAGTTGAAAATTCCAAATCACATTTTTTTCTTAAAATCTGCTCAACTACTTAAATAGAATTTACTCTTTTTTTTCGTTGAAAAGTCAACAATATTAGTATATCACAAAATCTTGGGTACACCTGAGTGTACCATACAATCGGATTGATCCATACCCAGAATAATAGTCTTATGTATATGGGTTGAGTCAGGATATGGGTTCAATCAGGGTGTGGGTCAAAGTTTAAGTGAAGGTATAACCCGGTTGTACGGTACACCTGGGTGTACCCAAGACCACCTCTTAGTATATAAGTATAGCATTTACTTTTCATCCATTGATTCCACTTGCACACAATTTGCACCCTCTTGGTGAAGGCTGCTGCGCTTGTTGCTCATCAAATGTATCATAAATTAAAAATCAAAGGGTTAATTGGCCATAAAATACTGAACTTTCATCCAATTCTGATTTTGTACACAAATTTTGAACGGTGGCGTCATAATTACTAAGCTTTTGATTTTATCTGGTTTTGCTACTAATCCAAATTTCGGCCAAGCTAATATATAATATGGCGTGCCAATTTTGACGTAGCGTATTTATTCTTGCGTGACAATTAGTTGGTAAAATAATAGTTTTTTATTTAATTTCTTATCAATAAAAAAAGAGCACAAAGCAAATAACTCAAATTGTCAATAATTCAATATATCAAATCAAATAATAGTGTTTTTTTAATTGAATTAATTAATTGAATAAATTCAATAATAGTAAGGGGATTCTTCGAATTTAGGTGTGTCAGCCAAAGAACATTTTAATTATCAATAACTTAATATATAAAAAAATTATTTAGCTAAGTACTAAAGTTTATTAAATTTCATTATTTAAAGATTAATTTTTTTTATAAACTATATATATTTATACTATTTGAATGACTTCTATTTTGTATATTGGAGAAATCAGTTGTGTAATAGTGAACTAGAAAAAAATTGATTTAAACTTGAGAATTAAAAAATACTATTATTTGATTTGATATATTAAGTTATTGACAATTTGGGTTATTTGCTTTGTGTTCTTTTTTTTATTAATAAGAAATTAACAGTTGGTACGTCACGTCAAATATTGGTACGTCATATTAGCCTGATATTTGACCAGAATTTGGATTAGTAGCAAAATCAGATAAAATCTAAAGTTTAGTAATTATCACGCTACAATTCAAAATTTGTGTGCAAAACCAGAATTGGACGAAAGTTCAGTATTTCATGGACACCTAACCCAAAATCAAAATATTCTTTCACTTCGTAGAATCCAATTAAATGGATCAATGACATCAAAGGAAGATAAATATATTATCAAGCTCTCAAGTGACTTTCGTATTCCATTTGGCTCCTTCATTTTTATTAAGTATCAATCCTTTGAAATAATTAATTAATTGATGATCAACGTCATTCGAATTCGTATATTATCCGGCATAAACATCACTCCCACAATAACAAGAAAATTACAACACAAATGATAGAATTCCAATTCTCATGTCAAATCAATTCGGCCAACTAACACATCAATAACCAAAATAAAAGTGAATTCGTCTTTCTATGCCACTTTTTTTTTACATAATATCAATTTCATTGACGTAGATGAAAACATATCAATCAGCATTTTTTTGTCTTTGATAATTAACCAAATCCAAGCTATAGCCAACAGTATTTCAACGGTACCTTCAAATTGTCAACCAAACATCGAAAGCTAGTAACTGACCAACAAAGTTTATGTGGTGTAAAGTTGTGTGTGATAGGTTCTTTAGATTTAATTTGCGTCAAATTACAAAATTTTGATGGGGGGAATCTGAAGTCCATGGTTTGGGGTTTTCCTCGAAGCTTTCTTTCGATTTCGTCTTCGGATGTCCGTCAAAAGAGTATATTTATCGGGAAATTGATGCTAAGAAGTTGGTTTCGTGACATCGATGTTGGATTCAAAAATTAATTTGAGAGCTTTTGTATATTCAATTCCAGCTACGATCGAATCAGTCAGAAAGTTGACTTTATATCTAGGGATGGCAATGGATCCTGGATCCGGTCCAGATCCTTTTTACAGGATCTGGACCTTGTAAAAAATGGATCCGATGGATCTGGACCGGATCTGGATTACTCTTAAGATTTGCGGATCTGGATCTGGAGCAAAAGTTTAGAGACCCAGATCCGATCCAGATCCGCCCACGGATCCGGTTATATATAAAAAATATATATTTTATTTTATTTTTATCAAACTCTACCTTAAAGATCTATTACTAATCTAAACATCTATTTTCATAAATAATGTATATAATTCTATTAAAAATAATATTTTATTTTATCTTAATTTAAATTTTAGTTTTTGTTATTATTATTATTATTATTATTATTATTATTATTATTATTATTATTATTATTATTATTATTATTATTATTATTATTATTATTATTATTATATCTCTTATTTATATTAATAATATTGTTTTTTTTTCAATGTAAAAATGGAAGACACATTGTTCCACTGTTACTGAATATTGTGATGAAGATAGAGATAAAATTGATTGTAATGATATGATAATTAATTTTTCATGCCTTTTTATATATACAATTAAAATAAGTGTGTATCTACTAATATATTATTTAATACTTGAATATCATATTCTTACTTATTATGAAATTCTATACTAATATTTTTATATAGGTTATGATTTAATATTTATTTTTAAATAATTGTTGATACTCTAGATAAAATTCGATTTTTTTTAGTTAATTCAAAATTTATAAATGTTTTAAAAGAGTAAAAAGTATGGATCTGGACCCGAGACCCTGTGGATCTAATGGATCTGGGTCTGGATCTTATTTTTTTGGATCCAATGGATCTGGATCGGATCTGGACCTAAGTAAAAAAATTCGGATCTGGATCTGGACCAAGCAGGATCCGGTCCAGATCCGGCCCATTGCCATCCCTATTTATATCTAATTATATGATGGAATTGTTAAAACGGTGATAAATTGATAATATAGATTTAATTTGTAATTTTGCATACTTTGGATTACAATTATAATAAAATTCAAAAGTTAGTACATAAAATGGCATTTTCCCTTGTCCAAATTAACAATGAATGGACAAAACTAGCTACCTAAATGAATAGGACAGTATAATAAGAGCACCTTCAATGGGAGGCCAAGGCTCTATAAAAGGGCACTATCTATACAGGAACGGATTCAGAATTTTTTTGTTACGGGAGCACAAAAAAAGTATATATATATAGGGTTGGGTTCCGGTAGTATCCAAGCTTATAATAGATCTGTAGCTCCAAATCTAGACCACACATTTATGACATATGACGCTTCAAGATGGTGACACGTGGCAAGGCATTTCAAGGTAAAATCTGGAGAGGGATAAAATTGGAATCTAATTTTCGAAATTAAAAATAAAAAAATTAGATTTTCTCAAAATAGATACTCCCTCCGTCCGCCAAGATTATGTCACAATTACTATATCGGGCGTCCGCCAAGATTATGTCACTTTCCTTTTATGGCAATGGTCTCTTTAATATTTTATCCTTACTAACACTCTTTATTTACAAAAAAACAACTCAAAATTCAATCTCAACCACTCATCTCATAAAGTGGTGGGACCATTTATCCACTACATCAAAATCATCACCAATTTTATTAAATCTCGTGCCCAAGCAAATTGCCATAATCTTGGCGGACGGAGGGAGTATATTTTAGATGCATAAAGTTTCATACGAGAATGCATGAACTTTCATATAAAAATGCATAAAGTTTCATATAAAAATGCATAAGATTTCACCCCACCCCCACCCCCACCCACCCCCTCCCCCCCCACCCCCACCCACACCCCCCCCCCCCCAATTTTTTTTTTAAAAAAACTGATTTTCTGACCACTGACCCACCCCTATCCCCCACCCCCCCACCCACCCCCCACCAATTTTATTTTATTTTTCTCAAAAACTGATTTTCTGACCACTGACCCCCCCACCCACCCCACCCCCCAAATTTTTTTTTTTTGAAAAACTGATTTTTACATGCATAAAAAAATTACATGTTTTACATGCATATACTTTCGCACAGAAATGCATATACTTTCACACAAAAATGCATTACATTTTTTGAAAAAATATAATTTTTTTTTGGGCTGGAGGGTGGGTGGGGGGGTCAGCGGTCCGAAAATCAGTTTTTGATATAAAAAAAATTTGGCGGGGGGGATGGGTGGGTGGGTCAGCGACTCAACAATTAGAAAATCAATTTTGAAAAAAAAAATTTGGGGGTGGGGGGGGGGGGTGGGGGGGTCGGTGGTCAGAAAATCAGTTTTTTAAAAAAAAAAATTGGGTGGGGGTGGGGGTGGGGGTGGGGGTGGGGCAGGGGTGGGGTGGCGAAAATACTAGATTTATTAAAATGAAATGCATTTTTTGTATAATTTAATGCATTTTTATGTGAAAACTTTATGCATTTTTGTTTGATTTTATATGCATGTGAAACATGCCTATTTTTGGGGATGGTAATGGGGAGGGTTGGGGGTGGTGTGGGGTGGGGTGGTGAAAATACCAAAACTGTAAAAATTAAATGCATTTTTCTGTTTAAAGTTATGCATTTCATGTGAAAACTTTACGCATCTTTGTGTGAAACTATATGCACCTAAAATATATCTATTTTAAGAAAATCTAAAAAAATATATACTCCCTCCGTCCCGCTAAAAGTGGCCACATTTTCTTTTTGGGTGTCCCATTAAAAATGGCTACTTTCTAAAAATGGCAAAAATTTACTTTAATTAAGTCAACAATTACTCACTAATTTGGTCAACAATTGTAGGCCACTTTCTAAAAATAGCAAAATTACTCATTAATTTGGTCAACAATTGTAGGCCACTTTCTAAAAATTACTCACTAATTTTGGTGGGTTGACACTCAATTAAAACATAACAATCCCCTTCTTAATCTCCGTGCCGAAACAAATGTGGCCGCTTTTAGCGGGACGGAGGGAGTATTTTTTTAATTATTAAATCCAAAAATTACATTCCAATTTTACCCCTCTCCAGATTTTGCCTTGAAATGATTGGAAACTCCTTGCCACGTGTCACCATCTTGATGCGCCACATGTCATAAATGTGTGGTTAAGATTTGAATCTACGGATCTATTATAAGCATTGGATACTACATGATCTCATTCATATATATATATATATATATATATAGGGTGTGGCTCTAGAGAGAACTACATTATTTGTGAGAACGGGAGAACCATCAAATCTAATGCATTCACTGTAAAAATTAATGCATCCGCTGTTAAAATTAATGCACTCAAAAAAATAAAAAAAATGCTCCCTTCAGGATTCGAACCCAGGATCTGCATTCATCCAACAAGATGATGCATCCACCGTAGATCTTGATGATCGAATGGCTGAAAATGGTTCTCCGGTCTTCTTTTATTTATGGTTCTTTCCTGAACCTCTCCCTATATATATATATATATATATATATATATAGGGAGAAGATCCATAGAGTATGGTAAGTATTTTGAGAATAGAGAATGAATGTGGGCCCCTAGATTTAAGTAATCTCACGGTTATGATTAATTCAGATTTATAATTTTCGAAATTATGATAAGGGTGTTAATGTAATTCCTTGTTTCATGTAACTGTTTATAGATTAATTAGTGTTGACCGAATCTTATTTATTTTTGGTAGGAGTTATGTATATCTTCATTCTTTTTTTAATTTGAATTATATTTTATACTAGACGTTTTTTTCTTTTTCTTTCTGTTTTCGTTTTCATAATTAAGGTTAAATAATTAAAAGTGTTTGACATTGTTGAATGTATTATCCGTGTTCCGTGAGAGATGAACACAAAGTATGAAGTTTTAATTTAGTTATTTAAGAATTCGAATATTTTTACTTACATATTCGTAGTTTTGTTACCCTTGTTCGAAAAGTTTTTATTAAATATTATATGTCTGCAAAAAATATTTTCGAATAATTTATTTAGACGTTCGTAATTTTATTACGCTTATTCAAAAAAAATTATGTTCAATTATTTTTTACAATTCAATCAAATATCATTATTCAGATTTCTTTACTTGAATGTTCATATTTTTAACACATTCATTCGGAAAGGTTCATGTTAATCCATTTTTTTAAACCACTAAACAAAACAAAAAAAAAAATTGGTTCCTTTCTTATATATTCAACATATGTAAGACTTTTTTTTTTGTAGTTTACTGGTATGATTTATTTTATCACAACATAAGTAAAATTCAAAAATTTTATTTTAGATGTTCGTAACTTTTTAAAACTTGTTCTAAATATTTTTTGTAAAATATTTTAACATTTCAGCAAATAAAATTTGAAAATTTTATTTTACGTTTCGTTCGAAATATTTTTTGTAAAATATTTTAACATTTCAGCAAATAAAATTCAAAAATTTTATTTAGATGTTCGTAACTTTTTTACATTTTGTTCGAAATATTTTTTGTATAAAAATTTTAAAATTTTCAGTCAGATGATATTTTTTGTAAAATATTTTAACATTTCAGCAAATAAAATTTGAAAATTTTATTTAGCTGTTCATAACTTTTTTACGTTTCGTTTGAAATATTTTTTGTAAAATATTTTAACATTTCAGCAAATAAAATTCAAAAATTTTATTTATATGTTCGTAACTTTTTACATTTTGTTCGAAATATTTTTTGTATAAAAATTTTAAAATTTTCAGTCAGATGTCAACAATATTATTTCGTAACTAATAACCACAATTTGTCAATGAACGAAATATATTTTTTCAATGAATGCACAGAATTTAATTTATAAATGAACAAATAATGAGTTTGAGTTTGAAAAAAGATTATAACTTCAAAATTACACACTTGAGGATTGTTTTATCAATCAGCAAATCACTCTAGTTTCAAACAACCAAAACTTTTTAATGACAAATTATTAAATATTAAATTTTCAAATGTCATACCTAAACATCTAACATCTAACTACTAACATCTAACATGACTTTGCCCGATCAAAAAAAAAAAAAAAAAAAAACTACTTTTCAATTAACAATATACAAACACTCAACTGGAAAAGAACATGAAAAAAGTGTAGGTAGCACCGTAGCATAACTTGCAAGCTGCTCGATCCTTCAAACTACTTATCGCATTATCTCTTGAGTTGTAATGCTTAATCATCTTGAAGAATATTCCATAGTATGCAATCCAACAATAAATGTCCTTGCTGAGTTTTCTCGCAAAATTCAGAGAATTACAGCTACAAACCTTAATTCCCACAAACCCTTCTAGGTGCTGCTAGGACCATGGATGAGATGGAAAATCTATAAAAAAACACATCATTTGAAACAATTTGTGAGCCAATTCTCGAGGTAATTACATAAAAGAACCACCCAAAATATAAGCAAATGAATTACAGAAAAAAAAAAAAAAAAGGAATATCCTTGAGACATCAAAAGACAAATACCAGAACCAACGAAATAAAAAATAAATACAGTATAGAAATCAATATACAACTTCTTAATTTAAACTTAATAAAAAAAACAATGAATACAGAGTAATTTCATTCAAAAATTCGAAACATTTGTAAAATATAAATAGTTAAATGAAATAGTAAAGTAAATTCTAGTGCATCATGTAGACTGACTTTTTGCTTAGTATATACTATGTCATTTTCGAAGCTTTATTTTTTAGTGCATCTCAACATTAGAAACAACAAAACATTTTAGATCTACACATTTTTTATATAAAAAAGACAGATGGAGTTTCGAATGAAAAAGTAATCAACATAGTACAACAAAAAAGTGCAATAGAAATCAAGATCGGCAATGGTTTACCCACATTCGAATCTTTTTAAAAAAACTGAATAAATGAAATAAGCGGTTCCAATCTTTCCAAAAACTGAATGAACTCACCGCCGGCGACCTTCTTCAAAATTCTTTTGCTCTCTAAATCGTTTGTCTGCAATGGATTGTCTTTTTCGAAAACTGTAAAAATCTATGGAATAATGGAAGAAAGGGGTTTGCTTTATTTTCGGAAGTGAGATATGTTTCAGATTTTGGGTGTGGTTTAATTGGCCGAACTACCCTTATTTGAATATAAAAATGATTTATATTAATTAAACATGATTTTTTTATGGATATTCGAATTCAATCATGACCGCTACTTTTGCAAGATCTAACGGTAAGGAGTTATTCTCCATTCTTTATTTTATAGGCATCTCTATAGATCCCTCCCCTATATATATATATATATATATATATATATATATATATATATATATATATATAGGAAGAGGTTCTAATAAAAATCTCTGTTAAAATGAGAACTAGGAACCTAATCTTGACCTTTTAAATATTAGATCTAGTGGTTAGGATTTAGTCAACAAAAGAAACTGTGCATCTATTATATTTTACTGTGCAATTAAAAAATATGCAATTTATGCAATTGAAACAAACAATGCAAAATACTCAAGCAAAATCGAAATTGTGCATCTATGCAATCGAAACTGTGCATCTATGCAATCGAAATTGTGCATATGTAGTTTAATCTCAGCCCTCTATCTATACTATATTAAAACAGCAGTTTTCAATTAGAAATTGATTTCAAATCAATTTGAAAATTGAATGGCGATTTTGTAGTTAAGACAAAATTGAAGATTTATTTATAAACTCTATTTATTCTTTTCATTTTCTTTTCTTTAACTTCTTATTTTTTTGTTTTATTTATTTCTAAAATTATGAAATTCGATTAATTATAAAATATTCAATATGCCTATCAAATTAAAGATCACGATAAGAGCTTTAATTTGATATAGTTTATGTAAATATAAGATTTAAAATGTAAAAATTATATTAGTTTAAATATTAAAATTTTAAAAATTTCTCTCTCCTCTCTCATCTTTTTTTTACTAAATCTATTCTTTAATTCATTTTTCATTATTTTTTAATTTTGTAAACTTTTTTTTTACTATTCATAATTTAAAATAAAATATTAAAATATTTAAGTCAACTAACTCACATTTCTAACAAACGTTTATTTACAGTTCTAGAATCTATAAAAGGGGTTTTATTTTCTTTTTCTTTATCTTTTTATTTCTTTGTTTGTTCCTTTCAAAATTTTTGAAATTCGTTTAATTATAAAATATTTAATATGCATATTAAATTAAAGATTGTGATAAGAACTTTAATTTGATATATTTTATTTATAATATAAAATTTATATTTATTTAAAAATTAAGATTTTAAAAAATTATCTCTCCTCTCATTTTTTTTGAATAATTTTTTTAATTGTTTAAATTTTTTATTTTTTAACTTATTTTTTTTATTTACATAATATCAATTTTTTTATTATTGTGGATTCTTTTTTTTTTCAATATTCAATAAAATATATTTAATTAGTTAAAGTTAATTTTTTTTTATTATATGTATAAATGTGATATTGAGTTGTTATCAATTTTATATAAATTTAGAAATATAAAAATATTTCCCGTGCATTGCACGGGGTGCAAATGCTAGTTTTATTTAAATCAATGGTTTTAAATTGGTTCCTAGTTTTCATCTTAAGAGGGGTTTTTATATTAACCATACCCTATATATATATATATATATATATATATATATATATATATATATATATGAAGAGGTTCAAATAAGAACCACTAATAAAATAAGAACGGAGAACCATTTTAAGCCATTCGATCATCAAGATCTACGGTGGATGCATCATCTTGGTGGATGGATGCAGGTGCTGGGTTCGAATCCTGAAAGGAGCAAAAAAATTACTCCCTCCGTCCGCCAAGATTATGGCAATTTGCTTGGGCACGGGATTTAATAAAATTGGTGATGATTTTGATGTAGTGGAGAAAGGGTCCCACCACTTTATGAGATGAGTGGTTGAGATTGAATTTTGAGTGGTTTTTTTGTAAATAAAGAGTGTTAGTAAGGATAAAATATTAAAGAGGATGGTGGGACCATTGCCATAAAAGGAAATTGACATAATCTTGGCGGACGCCCAATATAGTAATTGTGACATAATCTTGGCGGACGGAGGGAGTATTTTTTTCGGATGCATTAAATTTAATAGCGGATGCATTAATTTGTATAGCAGATGCAGTAATTTTATTGGTTCTTATGTTCTCACGATAATTGTGGTTCTCACTATAACCGCACCCTATATATATATATATATATATATATATATATATATATATATATAATACGTTGAATATCCCTTAGAACTCCATCTCGAATATTTGGATTATAATTCAAAATATGAATTCTTAACCCGGGTCTGTAGAAAGGTCTTTTGCATCAAAACCGTCCCTACTTGAGTTGGCACAATTATAATTTTTTTCAATAATTATGGTTCCAATGCTCTTTTATAAACCTAAAATCATACTCTCTCTGTCTCACAAAAACATGAACAAAGAGAAATGACACGGGTCTTAAGAAATGTTAGTTGAGAGTTAAAGTGAGTGAAAAAGGGGTCCCACTTTAAAAAGTGTTGTGAGAGTAATGAATTAATTAAGAAAAGATAGTGGTGGGCCATAATGGTTTTTTTCTAAATAAGTGTAAAAAGAAGGGATGAAAAATAAGGGGACAATTTCCAAAAATAGTAATGTTCATGCTTTTGTGAGACGCCCCAAAATGGAAAAACGTTCATGTTTTTGTGAGACGGAGAGAGTATAATTCAATAAATCAAAAATAAAACATAATTGTTGGAAGATTGTCAGCTGATTAATTTATATTGTAATATTAAATATTTAATTATATCTACTAGTGCTAGAAATTGAGATATTTTATACATACATATATATATATATATATATGTATGTATGTATGTATAAAATATCTCAATTTCTAGCACTAGCAGATATGATTAAATATTTAATATAAAAAATAAAGAAGTTGGGTCTAGGGGCACATGTTGCCGTGTTGATTTAAGTTTGGCATTGGCAATATGAGATAAGTATATAATAAAATTTGTATAAATATACATATATAATTAATAATAAAAAAATAAGTTGTTGGGGCACGTGCCCCCATATTGAGTAAGGTGGATTTGTATCTATATAAGGTGGTCCTCACCATAGAGCCTCTCATCTGCAATGCATTGACTCTATTAAAAAAAAAGCGCTATAAATTAGAGTTTCATTTTATCTTATTTTTATTTTTCTATTTTAAAATATAATATTTAATTAAAATTAAAATTAAAATTAAACATTACATTAATTAAAATAAAAATTACAATAATTTAAATAACTAAAATTTTGAAATAACATTAATTAAAAGAATTACGATAATTTAAATCTACAGCTTTAGCTTTTGCTTCAGCGATAGAATTTGTTGAGGTGCTAAATTCCTCGATTCCTTTGGCGACGCGTTCCATTGCTTCGTAGTATTGAGTCTTCTCCGACGAGGACTCCACTTTCTTCCTCTTGGCTTTATCGCGCTTTGTTGTTTTCTGGTCTTGGGGCCTCGTCATGATACTTGGTTAGGAAGATGTTATCATGGCCTGTCTTTCTGAGCCCTTGGACTTCTTCGATGAGTGCACGGCCTGGGACGCGAAATTGTGACATTCGCGCAAAATCATCCAAGCTTTGAAATGTTTGAATCTGATTCCAATGTTGGCCTCGTATATCTCTTGCGCCTGTTTAGTGATTTGCTCATCACTCATTCCATTACCCCATTTGACTTTACATTTCCCGTTGATTGCCTCCCACAACTTAACGTCCTTTTGGACGCGTTGAAAGTGAGACTTGATTGGCCTGTTGTCACGAACAGAAGCCCCCTTCAGATTTGGTGTCATTGAATCTCCGGGTGATATCTCCCCAATATTGGGTAGCCTTTTGGCCCCTCCCCATTATTGAGTCGTGGCTAGCCTCCGCCCACAAAATATAAATGAGCTCCGTCTCTGTCGAGGTGTACTCGGTATGGGGCTTCAACGTCTTTGGCTTCGAGGCTTCGACATCGTCGTCTTTAACGATTGGCCTTGGGTTCGCCGGGGTTGGAAGAGAGCCCGCAAAGAGATATTCGAGCCTTGAGAGAAAGATGTGAACCCCATCATCAGGTTAAAACTAGGAATACCTGATCAGCCTTGAGCGTAATTCTTCATGTAGTCGTCAAATTGGCGATCGATTTTTTGAATTAATTATATGAAAGAATAAGATCGAAAAGTGAGGGAAGAAGAGGGAATTGTTATATTGAATGTAGAAAAAGAAGTAGAGAAGAAATAGTATTTATAAAGGATGAAAGGAAATTAAAAAAGAAAACAGAAAAAAGGTAAGAGCCGTTTTCAACAGTTAGTTTTTAAAAAAAATAAAAATAAATAAAGCTAAAAAATATATTCAGATTTGATTTTTTAATTTTTATTTTTTTTAATCGCGTGTGCTATCACGCGCCTGTCATTTCTTTCCCAAAGCGCCGGCACGATGCATCAGGCCCAGCACGAGTCGGGGGGACACATCAGCATGCGGCCCAGCGTAGTGTGCCGCACGCCCCCCTCCCCCGCGTTGGAGGTGCTCTAAATCTTATGATCGATAAATACGAAGTCCATAGTAAATTTGTGGGTGAAGAAGCCAAAGAAGGTAAAAGCAAGGCGGCTAAAAGAAGAGCATTCCTAGTACACCTTAGGCTCTTTTTTTTCTTCATGCATGATTACGTGTGGATGGGGTTGACAGCTTCTTGTAATGATTATCATCATTACCATTCTTGAATTTTTAGCCCTCCCTCATTTTGTGCACACACATGCCTTCACATTCATTAAAATTGACAACTTCATATTTTCATCCATCCCATTCCTATACCCCATTTATTCAACTTACAAGGTGTATATATAGACATACACCATTAAAAAAAAACAGCCATCACTCAATTAAAAACAAAGTATAGATCAAAAATGTGTTCTAGTGGCAATGGAGGGACACAAGTGCTCCTTTTCTCCACTAAACCAAGGCGAATTAGAGTTCGTGTTTTCCGACTATCAAGGTACGTACGATATATATATATATGTTGTTGTAGAAACAAAGTTAATTATACTTATTTAAAATAAAATCATGAACGTTATACAGGCGACGGGAAGAAAAGATGGAGAACGACATAGAGTTGAAGAATTTGAAGTTGTACATGGAGAACATCAACATCTATGAAGAGAATGAGAAATTGAGGAAGCAAGCTTGCCTCCTACACCAAGAGAAGCTTGCCTTATTGTCCCAGCTTCAAAGAAGGTCTTTGCAATGTGATTTTCGTGTCGGTGCCTCGCCTACCAAGGAATGATATCATATCAATAATCACGAATTAATCATATTGTCTTCATTTAATAAGTTTCATAATACTACGGCTGTTTAATTATGTATTGGAGTCATAAGTAGAGGAGATCAACTTAAATACATTTTATTGTATCATTGTATGTACTCTAGTTATTGAACAATAATAAAGTTAAGAATTTGGCGACAATGAATTTTATGTATTAGTTATTTCTTTTCTTTTGGGTCCGATTGGAAAGGGTTTAGACAAATTTGATCGATATGATTAAAAAGAATTTAGTAATGTTTATTTATTTATTTATTTATTTTTTTGTTATGGCCCATAAAATATCAGGAATTGAGTTATATGTAGTGGCGAACCAGTAAGGGCTAGGGGAGGCTTAAGCCCCCACCAAACAATTTTTTAAGAAAATTATTCTATTGTAATTATTAAATTATCAGTATTTAATTTGTTTGAATTATTGCATGTTAATTAGAGTAACTTTTAGAAATCTCAAACTTAAAGTTTAGAAATACACCAATGATTTTTTCTGCGTCCACCCATGCCGTTTAGTAATATATATGCATGGATAAAGTTGCAACTAATACTTTTTTTAGGTGGAATTGCTTAATTCATATGTCTATATTGTTAACCCCATGCAGTTATATAATGTTTATTCAATTCTTTTACATTATTTAACTTGATTGTTTTTATTGCACGTTGACTAAATAAATTCTTTTCAAGTAAATTCGGTTTTAATTTATTAACTGTTTTCCTACGAACTCGAGTGAAAAGGATATGAAACCATCTCTTTATTCTTAAAACAAATTTTAGTATACGCTTTCAAAGCATAACTAGTTGGTTTGGAAGTCATCATTCCCCACATTTCATATATGTATCCATTATTTTATTTTATTTTAGATGCAAAAAATAACAAGAAGAAACAATTATGCTTGTGAAAAGGAACTATACTGCGAACACTACAAAAAAATCGTTAATTACCGACGGCAAACCCAAACTTTGTAATTCAGGACAAATCCACGCCTACTAACATGTTTTTTGACCGTAGGTACATCTAAATACGCTTGATTCTTGCACTTCTTACACGGGCACCTAATGTTACCTTGTCCATCTGTGTACGCCGTTTGATTTCTCGCCCACTCAAGGAAAAACTCAAGCCCCGGTTCAAATGCAGTACGATCCACATACGATTATCACTCATTCTTGCAAATTCTAATTGAAAAAAACAAATAAAATATAATAAATTACTTGAAATCTAACAAAATTTCGACAGCATAACCCCACTATCCTAACTACCAAGTGCTCGACTCTACCAGCAACTATAGTGACCATAGTGGTCCTAATTTACTAAGCCTATACTAGGTCTACCCGGCCCCCCAATGTCGAAGCAATAATACAATACAAATAAAAGCAATAAAAATCAGGATAATTAAATTAAAAATAATCATTTGTTGGAAGAAGATCCTTAAGAAATAATCAATTTCTATCCCAAATGGAGAAGATCCTTAAGAATTGATTAAATCTATCCCACAATATATATAATAACATAACATTTCATAAACACATAGCACATAACATTTAATTTAACAAAATTATCCAACATATATAAATTATTCTAACAAACAACTTAAACTAATTGATTAAAATTAATATAATTTAAAATTAATCATGCTTCATAATTTAAAATTAAACTAACAACATATATTAAATGGATTAATATAATTTAAAATTAATCATGCTTCATATAATTTAGTTATAAACAAAATCAATTACTATAAATTAATTAACTATATATAACAAATAAATCTATTTAATTAATATATAATTAAATACATAAATAAATTCATAATTAAATAATTAAATAAATAAATAAGAGAAGCGTACGGTGGTGGTTTTCGGCGGGTGTCGTGAAGAAGGCGGTGAAACGAGGTCGTCGAACTACAATAAAGAATATAAGTGAAAATTAAATAATTATATATATATATATAATTAAAATTAATGAGATATATATATATATATATATATATATATATATATAGATCTAGAGAGAGAGAGAGTTACCTGCTGGGCGGCGGCAGTCGGCGGTGGCGGCGGTCGGTCGGACCGGAAGCAGCAGCAGCAGGGGAAGGGGGGGGGGGGTTTCTGTTCGTGTGCGGCGCAAACTGAAAAAAGAAGGGAATACACGCTGCCTTATATTTTAACAATTACCGACGGCAGTTGCCGTCGCTAACTAGCGGCGGCAATATCGCCACCGTTAATTGTATAAAATTAATTAATTATTGCATATTTTAAACTTAACGGCGGCGTCGCCGCCGCTACCTACCGGCGGCGATTTTGCCGTCGGTAATTGGCCGGTGATTGCGAAAGTTCGAGTCGCCTGAAATGCCGCCGCCGTGCCGCCGTTACCTACCGACGGCAAAATCGCCGCCGGTAATTTTCGCCGGTAAATACGCGTTTTTTTGTAGTGGAACACCTCTGGAATATAAATAAATCTTCGTATAATAATAATAATAATAATAATAATAATAATAATAATAATAATAATAATAATAATAATAATAATAATAATAATAATAATAATAAAATTAGTATTAACGCTAGCTAGAGGAAGACTTCATAGAAGAATTGGAATTGATAGTTGCCAATAGTGAGAAAAGAGGTAATCTAACTTAAAATGGTTAGATAAATATCAATCTTATCTCACATGTATTCTTTGTGGTTAAGATTAAAAGTTGATGCCAAAATGGGCCAAGACTGGACCACGATATTTTAGGTCCAGCCAAAATTTTAGGTCGGATCAGACTGCCTCAAAACTATAGTTACAAGTAGAGCACAGAACTGATCACCTACCCACCGTGGGCAAGCATAACGTGCCCACCATTGATGTGACAATTTTAATTAGAAAAGATAAATAATAAATCTTACTCTAATTAAAATTATCTTACTATAATTACAATTGCAACATCATGGTGGACACATTATGCATGCCCACGGTGGGTAGGTGATCGGTTCTGGAGCATGCTATTTTTTGTAGGAGATAAAATCATAAAAGAGCAAGTGCGAAATCAAATCTGAAACTTTTGACCTTAGACATTAATCATACTATCATTAAACCAATTAATGCATGTAAACAAATTACTGTGAAACTAAATTAGGCATTAAGCATGTAGTTTAAAGTTATATACACATCGTTAAACATAACTTTATCTCATTCTTAAATGTTTCATTTAACATATATCAATATCATTGAGCCCAAAATATTATAAACCCAATTGATCACAATGCACAAATTTCATCTTTTGGATCCAAAGGCAGAATAATTCAAAAGCCCATAGTTTTTGGTTCAAATTAATTTCAAAACATGTTGTACCAATTATATATACCTTTAGATTTTTTGAATGAGAAACATGTGCATAAAAGAGAGTATGCAGACATAGAGCCCGTTTGTTTGGCAGGAAAATAATATTGGCAGTCAAATGGTTTCTCAAATTATGATTTCTAAGAATATGATTCCTACCATATTACTTATTCAGTTATCCTATAAGGAAAGGTGGGAATTATCACTTTTAGCCATTTTTCATAAAAACATAAGTTATATAGCCCCTCTTTATGAAACATAAGTTAAACAACCCTTTTTAACTTAAAAGACTAGAGTGCCCTTTGATTTTTTATATTTTTATTTCATATTTGTATTTATTTAAATTTTACATTTTATAACACATTTTTTATGGAGTTGTGACTCTTCAGTCCGTCCTTCACGCTTCACGCCTCCAGGCCCTCCGGCGACCGGTGCTCTTCCCACCGGCCATCGGCGCCGGTGTTTTCCTCTCCATCGCAGCTGCTGCACCTGCACAAGAACGCTGCTGCGCAGTCCTCTGGAACGAACCAGCGTCACCTGCACAGCGCCGCCGAGAGCACGCCGCGACTCCAGGCGTCCAGTTGCCGATCCAGACTCGGCCGCGACTCCAGGACAGTTCTGCTCGGATTCTCGATCCGGTGGGCGGCGCTGATAGCACGACGGGCCTGCCGATCCAGAGGGCTCTTCTCACCGCGAGGTCTCTTCTCCGATCCAGACTCCAAACTCTCCACCGGCGAGGGCTCTTTACCGATCCAGACTCCAGACTCTCCCACCGCGAGGGCTCTTCTCCGGCCGGCCGCGACTACAGATCCTGCCGGTGATGGATTCGAGTTCGCCGGAAGTCCATCGTGACAAGGGGGGCCTCAATCTTCCCTTGGTCTCTTCTAATTTTGACAGGTCTCGATCTAAGTCCCCTGCCAATGTTCCATCTCAGCACCCGCCTCTCGTACAGCCGGGTTATTCTTCCGGCGCAGTGGCTATTGGGCAGCGCTCGTCGGGTTTTTCACCGGCGCAGAGTTTGATCGGTGAGCCTCACCAGGCCATCCCTGGTTTGATACAGCCGCTGCCGACTACAGTAGCGCAGGTGTCGGGTTCTGCTCCGGCTGTTTCTTTCGCTGCCAAAGTAGCTGATAAAGTCTAACCCAAATCCCTTAAGAAGCCGGATGTTGCAGCGTATGGCCTCCGAGGCCTTCAAATACAGCGAGAAGGAGAGGTTGTCATCCTCTCAGTGCCCAAATCGGAATATCAAACAAAGTTGGAAGAGTTTCAATTTGCACTAATCGGTAGACTTATCCAACGTAAAGGGGACAAGCCACGCACGTTCGCCGACCTCTCTCATGAACTTCGAACCATATGGCAGTGCGCCGACTGTCAACTGGTGCCCATGGCTAAGGGATTCTTCGTTGTTAAATTTTTGACGATGGAAGCGAAAAAGAAAGCTAAGGGGAGTTCTTTTCTCCAACTGTCAATCGGCCACGTACGCTTCCGTGAATGGACTAGGTATTTCGATCCGTATAAGGAAGTGTCGTCTCTGGCTCAGGTATGGGTTCGGATATATTATCTCCCTGTGGAGTTATGGACTCCGGTGATTATTGCTGGTATAGGTCGTGTGCTTGGTCATCCTATGCGAATTGATAATGCCTCCGCAACTGGTCATGTGGGACACTTTGCGCGGGTTTTGGTGGAACTTGACATGGCTTTGCCTATTCTCAACTCGATGTACATTGATGACGGCGATAGATCGTTCTACATTGAGTTTGGTTTTGAATCTATGCCCCTTTTTTGCTCGCGTTGTAAACTTACGGGTCATTCAACGGATAAATGCCGGAGAGCTGATAGGGCCACGAGCAAGCAAAAGATCACTGAGCCTCCTGCTGTGGTTGTGAAGAATCTTGATAAGGAAGAGGGTCTGACTCCTGCATGGCAGCCCAAAGTTGATATTCTTAAACCTCTATCAGGTCCTAATCTTCTAGACGCGGCACCTTTTAAGAAAAATGATCTCCCTCTGGCGGGGGATGCTAACCGATATCAAGCGCTAGATGAGGATGAGGAAGAGGAAGAGGAAGTGGAGGAGACTATCATTGCGGACTCCAATTATGAAGCAGAGCCTTTACATGAGGAAGAAAATGATGGGTCGCCTCACACGGACAAGGCTAGTGATAAGGAGGGCTCGAATGTAGAGGGAACTTTGGAGTTGGATTCTGGAACGAATAGTGGAGCTGTGGTAGAGCAACAACCGGTAGTTGGGGCAGAAGATTCAGCGAGCCAGCGGGTTAATTCGCCGATTAAGGAAGTTGATTTTGATAATAAATCCATTTCTTCTCCGGATGACATGGCGAGTCGTATTATTAGGTTAGAGGAGCAAGTTAATCAGGGGATGCAGTTGCTCTCGGAGCAGAAGCGCGGACGTGGTCGTCCAAAGGGCTCGGTAAAGGGACGAGAGCCTATACATGCAATTCCGGAAGGTTGTATTAAAAGTCGTCTCAGGAATGCGGAAGAAATGGGTAACAAACCGATGGAGTTTGTGGCTGACGTCACCAATAAGCCTAGTATGATTGCAATGAATAATGTCGTCCATAGGCGTTGGTCGGATGATTTGGATAATGATCCTGACTTTCCTTTTTGAGTTGTTCTCCTTCGTTTTTTAAGTTTTGTGCCCTTAGTCTGCATCTTGTGCTTTCAAGGGATGTTTTTTTCTTTTTCACTTTATAATAAACCTCAATTTAATATAACACATTTTTTATATTTTTATTTTTACATTTTATATATTATTTTTATACACATTTCTTTTTTTCTTCATGTTTCTTCTTCACATTGCCGCCATCCGCCGGCGGCCCGTTGCCATCCGCCCCTGCTGCCGCTAGCTCGCCGCAATCCACCCATTGCTGCCGCCGGCCCGTCACCGTCCGTCCCCGCTGCCGCCGGCCCGTCGTCGTTCGCCCCCACAGTTTCCTCTAAAATTGGCCATGGCTGCCATGGCTGATTTTCGAGCTCTACCATGGCTGCCAAACCAATTAATCACGCCTCTCCCTCTCTCTCTCTAGCCTAGAATCATGTCCCAAATCTCTCCAAATCACATCTCTCTTTCTCTCTACCTTAGAATCACGTCTCAAGCTCCAACCCACGCGTCCCAAGTTCTAATCGAAGCCGCATTGTTCAAACCCTCGCGTCCAGTACTCGATTGAGTACTCGATCGAGTACTCGATGGAGTACTCGATCGTCCATCGAGTACTTAATCGAGTACTCGAACGAGTGTTCCATCGAGTACTCGTCAGATTTTTTTTTCTCTTCTCTTTTTTTATTATTGTTTTTGGGAAGTTGGTGCTAAATATGTATTTTGCAATGTATAGGTCATTGCAATTTGCAATATTGGTGGATGTCATTGAGTATCTATACGCATAGTCAAGAATGACTAGAAGATTGAGTTATATAACTATACGTTTTGTTTGAAAACTAAACTATTTTGATATTAATTTGAATTGATTTGTGGTGGATTATAATATTTGATGATTGGATGATAATTTTATATGATTATCATATTTAATGGTGCGATCAAAATTAGCACAAGCGTATAATAGTTAATAATTACATGTAAAATAAGTGTATAATTAATTAATAATTACATGTTTTATAATGACAATACTTAAAAAAACAAACAATCTTTAATCTTAGTGAAAAAAATATATAACATATTTTATAATCACAATAATAAATGAAAAAAAAAAATCATCATTGTTTTTCAGTACTCGATGGTGTTGATCATCGAGTACTCCATCGAGTGGTGAAGAACAATCTTCAATTTTGTCACATGTGTCACATGTTGAAATGAAAAATATAATACCGATAATAATTCTCGTTGGTGATACAAACAAGCAACATGGACTTAAATCAAAATAATTGAAAGAAAACCATCATTGATCTTCACTACTCGATGGTTTACTCGATGACGTTCATCATCGAGTACTCCATCGTGTAGTGAAGAACAGTCTTTAATTTTGCTCATTTTCTCGAGATTTGTCATTATATGAAGTATTTCGCCGGTCTTAAATAACGTGTTTGTGCTAAATTCACTGAAAAATGAACATATTCAGTGTACTTAGCTATTGCACTTGAGTAATGATTGAAGTGTGGAATATCTACTTCATAAGACATAGCGTGGACTTTTATGTTCAAACTTAGGATACATGCCACGTGTTCATCGATTATCACACCCATGTTATATAATATCCAAATATACTCCCGTTGACGTTATAAACAAGGAATGTGGGTTGAAATCACAATAATTGATAAAAAATCACCATTGTACTTCACTACTCGGTCGAGTACTCAATGGTGAACGCCATCGAGTACTACATCGAGTAGTGAAGAACGATCTTCGATTTCGCTATTTCTCTCGTGAATTTTAATGATACGAAGCATTCCCTCGCTCTTAACTAACGCGTTTATGCTAAATATGGTGAAAAATATAAGTATTAAGTGTATTTTACTATTGCACTAGAGTAAATGATTGAAGTGTAGAATATCTACTTCATAAGACATAGCGTGGACTTTTATGTTCAAACTTAGGATACATGCCACGTGTTCATCGATTATCACACCCCATGTTATATAATATCCAAATATACTCCCGTTGACGTTATAAACAAGGAATGTGGGTTGAAATCACAATAATTGATAAAAAAATCACCATTGTTCTTCACTACTCGGTCGAGTACTCGATGGTGAACGCCATCGAGTAGTGAAGAACGATCTTCAATTTCGCTATTTCTCTCGTGAATTTTAATGATACGAAGCGTTCCCTCGCTCTTAACTAACGCGTTTATGCTAAATATGGTGAAAAATATAAGTATTAAGTGTATTTTACTATTGCACTAGAGTAAATGATTGAAGTGTAGAATATCTACTTCATAAGACGTAGCGTGGACATTTATGTTCAAACTTAGGATACATGCCACGTGTTCATCGATTATCACACCCATGTTATATAATATCCAAATATACTCCCGTTGACGTTATAAACAAGGAATGTGGGTTGAAATCACAATAATTGATAAAAAATCACCATTGTTCTTCACTACTCGGTCGAGTACTCGATGGTGAACGCCATCGAGTAGTGAAGAACGATCTTCAATTTCGCTATTTCTCTCGTGAATTTTAATGATATGAAGCGTTCCCTCGCTCTTAACTAACGCATTTATGCTAAATATGGTAAAAAATATAAGTATTAAATGTATTTTACTATTGCACTAGAGTAAATGATTGAAGTGTAGAATATCTACTTCATAAGACATAGTGTGGACTTTTATGTTCAAACTTAGGATACATGCCACGTGTTCATCGATTATCACACCCCATGTTATATAATATCCAAATATACTCCCGTTGACGTTATAAACAAGGAATGTGGGTTGAAATCACAATAATTGATAAAAAAATCAGCATTGTTCTTCACTACTCGGTCGAGTACTCGATGGTGAACGCCATCGAGTACTCCATCGAGTAGTGAAGATCGATCTTCAATTTCGCTATTTCTCTCGTGAATTTTAATGATACGAAGCGTTCCCTCGCTCTTAACTAACACGTTTATGCTAAATATGGTGAAAAATATAAGTATTAAGTGTATTTTACTATTGCACTAGAGTAAATGATTGAAGTGTAGAATATCTACTTCATAAGACATAGTGTGGACTTTTATGTTCAAACTTAGGATACATGCCACGTGTTCATCGATTATCACACCTCATGTTATATAATATCCAAATATACTCCCGTTGACGTTATAAACAAGGAATGTGGGTTGAAATCACAATAATTGATAAAAAAAAATCACCATTGTTCTTCACTACTCGATCGAGTACTCGATGGTGAACGCCATCGAGTACTCCATCGAGTAGTGAAGAACGATCTTCAATTTCGCTATTTCTCTCGTGAATTTTAATGATACGAAGCGTTCCCTCGCTCTTAACTAACGCGTTTATGCTAAATATGGTGAAAAATATAAGTATTAAGTGTATTTTACTATTGCACTAGAGTAAATGATTGAAGTGTAGAATATCTACTTCATAAGACATAGTGTGGACTTTTATGTTCAAACTTAGGATACTTGCCACGTGTTCATCGATTATCACACCTCATGTTATATAATATCCAAATATACTCTCGTTGACGTTATAAACAAGGAATGTGGGTTGAAATCACAATAATTGATAAAAAAAAATCACCATTGTTCTTCACTACTCGGTCGAGTACTCGATGGTGAACGCCATCGAGTACTCCATCGAGTAGTGAAGAACGATCTTCAATTTCGCTATTTCTCTCGTGAATTTTAATGATACGAAGTGTTCCCTCGCTCTTAACTAACGCGTTTATGCTAAATATGGCGAAAAATATAAGTATTAAGTTTATTTTACTATTGCACTAGAGTAAATGATTGAAGTGTAGAATATCTACTTCATAAGACATAGTGTGGACTTTTATGTTCAAACTTAGGATACATGTCACGTGTTCATCGATTATCACACCCCATGTTATATAATATCCAAATATACTCCCGTTGACGTTATAAACAAGGATTGTGGGTTGAAATCACAATAATTGATAAAAAAATCGCCATTGTTCTTCACTACTCGGTCGAGTACTCGATGGTGAACGCCATCGAGTAGTGAAGAACGATCTTCAATTTCGCTATTTCTCTCGTAAATTTTAATGATACGAAGCGTTCCCTCGCTCTTCAATTTTACTATTTCTCTCGTTATTTTTAATGATATGAAGTGTTCTGTCGGTCATTGTTCTTCACTACTCGATGAAGTACTGGTTGGAGAACGCCATCGAGTAGTCGGTCATCGTGTACTCGATAGCACCATCGAGTAGTCGGTCTACTCGATGGACTACCGAGTATCGTATCGAATAATAATTTTTTTTCATTATTTAGAGTACAAACGACGTAACATTTTATTTGTTAATTAATCCAAAAAATAATACAAAAAATATTATTATTTTTCATTACTCGGTGGTGTACTCGATGGAACCATCGAGTACTCAGTGTACTCGATGGCACCATCGAGTACACGATCGAGTACTCGGTGTACATCTTGCACAATTTTTAATTTTACTTATTTTCTCGAGATTTATAATCAAAATTATGTTGCATTTAATTATTAACGAATTATACGCTTGTGCAAATTATAATCGAACCATCAAATATAATAATCAACTAAATTATTATCCAATCATCAAATATTATAGCCACACTCAAGTCAATGCATATAGTTACGCAATGAAATCCAACATTACAAATTGCAATAACCTACACATTACAAAACACATATTTAGCGAAGAAAAAAAGAGAAGAAAATAATTTCTGGCGAGTACTCGATGGAGTACTCGATCGTGTACTCGATGGAGTACTCGATCACGATCGATCGAGTACACGATCGAGTACTCCATCGTGTACTCGCGACAGACAACAACTGGGCGCCGGATTGCAGCAGCAGCGGCTGGGCTTTAAGCCCTAGTTCGGCGGCGGAGAATGGGGCTTCAGCGGCGGACAAGGGTCGGCGACGGTTGGACGACAAGGGCTGAACTTTGAGCCCTAGTTTGGCAACGGAAAAGTGGGGCTTCGGCAGCGGCAGACGTTGACGGGGGCGTTTGTGCGTGAGCTGGGCTTCGACAACGACGGAGCAACAACACGAAGCATGGATGCGCTTCGACGGCGATGGGTCAGACGACGGAGTTGGGCGAGCAAAAAAATTTTCGGCGAGCTACGGCTGTAAATTACAATTTTGAGAAAGAGAGAGAGAGAGAGAGAGGAAGAGATTGGCTGGAAATCGCAGCGTGCTTGAAATCGCAGCGCGCGACGGCGGGCTTGGCTGGGCTTCGACGGCGGGCTTGGCTGGGCTTCGACGGCGACGGTGGAGTTGCGGCGGCGGCGGCGACGACGGGTGGTGAAGATGCTCACAGTCGCCGCCCCTTCTTCTTTTTCTTTGAAGATGAAAAACGTGAAATTCAAATTGAGAGAGAGAAGAGAGGATTGTAATTGTTTGTCTATTTTGTGAGAAAAAAATTTAAAATAAATAAGGGTATAATAGTACTTTCAGCAAAAAAGGGTTGTTTAACTTATGTTTCATAAGGAGGGGCTATATAACTTATGTTTCATAAAAAAAGGGCTATAAAAAGATTTGCCTCATAAGGAAAGTACCATGGAAACTGTTAGGATTCTGAATTTTATATTTGACTTGAATTTATCATAATTAAATTATCATTGATAAAATTCTCAAAAAAAAAATATCATTGATAAATATAAAAAAATATCTCATATCATTTTTCTAATACAAATAATATTTATTATTGTTAAGATACATATGATATAGTACTTATTTTATAATATTAAAATTTTAATTTAGATGTACTGAGCATAAACTAAAAAATTAAGGACATATAAGATTAAAAAACAAAAGTATGCATGCACAATATGGAATAGAGATAAAAATATGTAATAATGTAAGTAGTCAATGAAACAAGTAAAGAATAAGCTCTAAATAGTCGTGTGCGTGTGTTGTGCATGTATTAATCTAATGGTAGTAGGGTTAAGAGGCAAATCTTTTTATAGCCCATTTTTTATGAAACATAAGTTATATAGCCCCTCTTTATGAAACATAAGTTAAACAATCCTTTTTTGCTGAAAGTACTATTATACCCTTATTTATTTTTTATTTTTTTCTCACAAAATAGACAAACAATTACAATCCTCTCTTCTCTCTCTCAATTGAATTTCACGTTTTTTTATCTTCAAAGAAAAAGAAGAAGGGGCGGCGACTGTGAGCATCTTCACCACCCGTCGTCGCCGCCGCCGCAACTCCGCCGTCGCCGTCGAAGCCCAGCCAAGCCCACCGTCGCGACCTCCTTCTTCTTTAAACACGCTGCGATTTCAAGCAGCGCGTTTTCCAGCCAAACCCGCCGTCGAGCACCGGACGCCGTCAGCCCCCGACCCGACGCGAACTGGGGCTCATAGCCCAGCCCTTGTTCGCCGCCGAAGCACAGCCGTCGAAGCTGTCAAAGCCCAGCCGCCGATTTAATCGAGAACTAGGGCTCGAAGCTCAGCCGTTGAAGCCCAGATTTTTCACGAACTAGGGCTCGAAGCTGCGCCGCCGCCGTTAACTTCGTTGAAATGAGCGAAACGGATTCCGACCATCCCCATGATGAGGAAACACAACCTCCATTACTTCCACCGGTACGAAAACTAGAAATTTGATATTGAATTCATATTTTTATTTAGAAATATGTATATAATTAGAGTTTGTATGTTTTAGAATTTGATGTTTGTTTTTTGAACGACCATTGTTGTATGCTTGATTGTTGGTTTGAAATGAAGTATGTTTGATAATGTTGGAATTCATGACAACACGATGGTACGTTGAAATAGTGCACGATATCGGATCAAGTACTCCATCGAGTACTCGATCGAGTACTCGGTGGAGTATTCGATCGAGTTCTCCGCCGTGTACACCATCAAGTAGTTGGCATTGGGTTTAATTTGATTTGAGGTTTTTGTTTAGGTTACTTGATCGAGTACTCGGTGGAGTACTCGGACTTGATGGCATTGGTTTTAATTTGATTTGAGGCTTTTGTTTAGGTTACTTGATCGAGTACTCGGTGGAGTACTCGATCGAGTACTCGACCGAGTACTCGGTCATCGAGTACTCGACCGAGTACTCGACTGAGTACTCGACCGAGTACTCACCATATTATGATTTTTTTTATGTTTATTCTTTTGTATTTTTGGTTTATTGATGCTAAATCTTTTTATTTTGATATTGCAGGCACCTTATAGGTGGAAGGTTGATTTATATGACTCATTGATGGATAAGTATCGAAAGGGTTCAGTGCGGAACACACAGCTAAAGTGTGTCACTCATCTTCTTCGTCGTCTATTGGACGCTGCAGGCTATTGGACACAGAGGCCGGATCTGATGAAGAGAACCGATCCACTGACACTAGTGAAAGTGGAAAGTAGGCACCGGTTCAAGCAATTGGACTCGACTAGTTGTGGTCCATACTCATGCATGTATGTGGATCGTCTCATTTGCAGCACCAATGATCATAGGGGACAACCAATAGATGCAGCCTATATTATTAAGTACAGGTGGATTGTAGGATCCAGAATATTTCATTTGACATGTGATTAGATTACTCTTTTAGATGTTTTGTTTGAAAATTGAACTATTTTGATTTTAGTTTTAGTTAATTTGTGGTTGGCTATAATATTTGATGATCGGAGTTGATTATTACATTTTATGGTTCGAATGAATTTCAATACAAAATGGTGTTTAGCATAAAAATATTTATTTCTAAATAAGCAAAAATGGTGTTGTCATTCAAATAAGCGACGGAACGCTTTGTATCATTAAAATTCAGGAGAGAAATAGCGAAATTGAAGATCGTTCTTCACTACTCGATGGAGTACTCGATGGCGTTCACCATCGAGTACTCGACCGAGTAGTGAAGAACAATGGTGGCGTTCACCATCGAGTACTCGACCGAGTAGTGAAGAACAATGGTGATTTTTTTTATCAATTATTGTGATTTCAACCCACATTCCTTGTTTATAACGTCAACGGGAGTATATTTGGATATTATATAACATGGGGTGTGATAATCGTTGAAAACGTGGCACATATCCTAAGTTTGAACATAAAAGTCCACACTATGTCTTATGAAGTTGATATTCTACACTTCAATTATTTACTCTAGTGCAATAGTAAAATACACTTAATATGTTTATTTTTCACCATATTTAGCATAAACGCGTTAGTTAAGAGCGACGGAACGCTTCGTATCATTAAAATTCAGGAGAGAAATAGCGAAATTGAAGATCGTTCTTCACTACTCGATGGAGTACTCGATGGCGTTCACCATCGAGTACTCGACCGAGTAGTGAAGAACAATGGTGATTTTTTTTTATCAATTATTGCGATTTCAACCCACATTCCTTGTTTATGACGTCAACGGGCGTATATTTGGATATTATATAACATGGGGTGTGATAATCGTTGAAAACGTGGCACATATCCTAAGTTTGAACATAAAAGTCCACACTATGTTTTATGAAGTAGATATTCTACACTTCAATCATTTACTCTAGTGCAATAGTAAAATACACTTAATATGTTTATTTTTCACCATATTTAGCATAAACACGTTAGTTAAGAGCGACGGAACGCTTCGTATCATTAAAATTCACGAGAGAAATAGCGAAATTGAAGATCGTTCTTCACTACTCGATGGAGTACTCGATGGCGTTCACCATCGAGTACTCGACCGAGTAGTGAAGAACAATGGTGATTTTTTTATCAATTATTGTGATTTCAACCCACCTTCCTTGTTTATAACGTCAACGGGAGTATATTTGGATATTATATAACATGGGGTGTGATAATCGTTGAAAACGTGGCACATATCCTAAGTTTGAACATAAAAGTCCACACTATGTCTTATGAAGTAGATATTCTACACTTCAATCATTTACTCTAGTGCAATAGTAAAATACACTTAATATGTTTATTTTTCACCATATTTAGCATAAACGCGTTAGTTAAGAGCGAAAGAACACTTCGTATCATTAAAATTCAGGAGAGAAATAGCGAAATTGAAGATCGTTCTTCACTACTCGATGGCGTTCACCATCGAGTACTCGACCGAGTAGTGAAGAACAATGGTGATTTTTTTTATCAATTATTGTGATTTCAACCCACATTCCTTGTTTATAACGTCAACGGGAGTATATTTGGATATTATATAACATGGGGTGTGATAATCGTTGAAAACGTGGCACATATCCTAAGTTTGAACATAAAAGTCCACACTATGTCTTATGAAGTAGATATTCTACACTTCAATCATTTACTCTAGTGCAATAGTAAAATACACTTAATACTTATATTTTTCACCATATTTAGCATAAACGCGTTAGTTAAGAGCGACGGAACGCTTCGTATCATTAAAATTCACGAGAGAAATAGCGAAATTGAAGATCGTTCTTCACTACTCGATGGAGTACTCGATGGCGTTCACCATCGAGTACTCGATCGAGTAGTGAAGAACAATGGTGATTTTTTTTATCAATTATTGTGATTTCAACCCACATTCCTTGTTTATAACGTCAACGGGAGTATATTTGGATGTTATATAACATGGGATATGATAATCGTTGAAAACGTGGCACATATCCTAAGTTTGAACATAAAAGTCCACACTATGTCTTATGAATTAGATATTCTACACTTCAATCATTTACTCTAGTGCAATAGTAAAATACACTTAATATGTTTATTTTTCACCATATTTAGCATAAACACGTTAGTTAAGAGCGACGGAACGCTTCGTATCATTAAAATTCACGAGAGAAATAGCGAAATTGAAGATCGTTCTTCACTACTCGATGGCGTTCACCATCGAGTACTCGACCGAGTAGTGAAGAACAATGGTGATTTTTTTTATCAATTATTGTGATTTCAACCCACATTCCTTGTTTATAACGTCAACGGGAGTATATTTGGATATTATATAACATGGGGTGTGATAATCGTTGAAAACGTGGCACATATCCTAAGTTTGAACATAAAAGTCCACACTATGTCTTATGAAGTAGATATTCTACACTTCAATCATTTACTCTAGTGCAATAGTAAAATACACTTAATATGTTTATTTTTCACCATATTTAGCATAAACACGTTAGTTAAGAGCGACAGATCGCTTCGTATCATTAAAATTCACGAGAGAAATAGCGAAATTGAAGATCGTTCTTCACTACTCGATGGAGTACTCAATTGAGCCGGAGGTTGGACGACGAGCTGCTGCCTGCCACATTCACATTTACATTGGGTAAAGAATATTCCTCTCTAATGGTGACGTAAACCATTGGATTGTCCTTTTGCTCATAAAGTAAGCGAAATAAATGTGTATCACTTTGCAAAGATGTCACAGCCCACTATCCCAATGACGGGTTAACCGGGGTTATGACTTGGGGTGAACAATAAGAAACGGAAATTAAAGGGGATTTACTAAGTAACCAACATTAATAACAAACTAGTGGTATATATATATAACCACTTGGGTAATTCACAAATGAGTCTGCCATAACGACTAGACCCCAACTGAAAGTTAATTAAAATGAAGTAGTAATAAGTTCAAGTAGAAATGATAAATAAGTCAGAGTGTTTGCAGCGAAAAAACGTGTGAGTTATGCATATGGAGATGCATACTCAAGGTTTCATTACATAAACATCAAAAGGGAAATCCGCTCAACACCGATCCATTCCATCGCCTGCTCAACCTGCACATTTAGAAATACATGCAGGGCTGAGTATAAAAATACTCAGTGACATAAGCCGAAAATACAACATGCATACATATATAAATTGAACTGCCAACAGTAACACACAGGGGTTTTCTTGAATGACCTGCGCTTACTAAAACATTTCATTCATTTTCATAAAGGTGGATGCGCATCCCATTTTCAGTCTATATGATCCATATCTGTCCTTTCTGTCACGCGCCGGGAAGGAGGCCTCCTTACCACGGACGCCAAGACCGGTCGCAAGCGACTCGCGGTCTCCATGAGTGTACACGTTAACCCTAGCTAGCGACCTTTGTCTAGCATAGGATCCCAATTGGATTTCCTTTAAAGTTGGCGAACCAACACAGATAGGATACATATAAAAACATAAACATTTTTGGCAGTCAATCATTTCATAAACATTTCATTTCATTTCATGAACATTTCATTTTCATTTCATAAGAGTCATTTATCATTTGGGCATAATAATAAACTGAAATTAACAGTTAAAATCATCTCATGCATATATTCGTATAAGAGGCCTACGACACGCAGGGGATCTCTATATACGTATAGTAAAAGTAATGCCCACCTCAATTGTTCTTAAAGCTGGCGTGGAGTCGTTTCTTCTTCGGCTTCACTTTCTATCGCCCGGACCTTCATTGATGAAGAGTCGATAAGTTCGTGAAGAAATTGTCATAAGACAAAGTCTAATTCTACGTGCCTAGGGTATCTTTTAATGTTTTAGGGTTCTAGCATCCATAATTCGTTACATTAAAGACAGTCAAAAATCAATCATACCTCGTCTAATCTCATTCAAATACATAGGCAACACAAACACATAAGGCACATAAGAATCACAATCAAACATCATCAAAACATGCTCTGTTTTTACACTGACTCAACTTCAAAATTTAATCTGTTCTCACTCCGACATCTCCTGGACTCGAGACTCATACCGAAAGAACGATCTTCGAGTCTAGTTTCATATAAAAAAAAGTAGAGTCGAAAAATCCAAGTGGTTTGAGAGATATGACGTTTTTACCACGATCTACCATGTTCGGCAGTTTTGAACAATCGAAAACTTGGATTTTTGAAAAATAGTAAACGTTGTCAAACTGGGCTCAACTTTGGTGAATATCTAGCTAACACAATAAGGTTAATACCATAAAAATTTGGAAATCTAGATCACACAGGAAGCTACTGAAATGAATGACTCTTTCCTCTGTTCTCTGAAATTCTCGGTAGTAATGTGCAGTTTAGGTTTTGCATTTTAAAGAAGTATCAAACGAAGTTGAAATGGCTTGAAATGTTACCAGGGTACTCAAGACTCATGTAGGGACTTGCTATAAAATTTTCAAAGCTATTAGACATCGACAAACCGTCGATCACAGTAGGTCAGTAGGCCTACGAAATTCATATTTATAAGTCCTTAAAAAAAATAATTTATATAAATCAAGAAATAAGAGTTTAATCCCAAAAATATTCATTAAAAGTCCATCATAATTTAAATAAAAGAACGGACCTCATTTAAAATAAATAGTCCCAAACTCGTTACGCACATATACTAAATCTTTCATGAAACATCCTTGAAAATAAACTTTGATACATAGAAAATAATTCAACAACTTGAGCTCTTAAGAGGTTGTTTTGCAACAGACATCAAATCTGCCTCGGATCTCCAAATGAGGCTCCAAAAGACATTCTGGAAACTAGACATTTCAAGGATCATTCTCCAATTTGAATCGAATGAAAAAAAATTCAAACGAGCAAGATATGCCCTCTCAAAGATGGGTATTTAACAAGCAAAAATCTGAAAATTTCAGATTTCCAGATTACAACCAAGTCAGTGCGCTTTCTTTAAAAATTCATATCTCCCTTTACAAAACTCCACTGGGAACCCCAAGGGTCAATCTGGAATCTAGGGAGAGATCATAATACTCTACAGTTGGATTTACTCCAAGAACATTCATGGTTTAGAAGATATGACTGTCTAAAGTTCAGTGCACAAAAAGAGTTCAAGTTTGGCAGATTTAGAACATAAATCGGAAAAAACCACTTTAGGCTTCACCAAAAATTCTAAAACTGAACAAGTAAGTTCCCAACATGTCAGTGAATATTCAGTAGAAAGATAGGCTTGAGAATCAAAGATTTAAGTCGGCCTTTGCCACCTCAAAGTCGTAGGTTTGTAAAATCTACTGGATGGTACAAGGAATAAGAACTAGATTTCAAGAATTTATACCGGTTGTTTCCCTTACTCAAAAATGGTGAGACCGATGTCAAAAGAAAGATACGGGAGTCTAGAGTGACATATTCAAGTTTCAAAGGTTTTCACCGATTGAAACTTTACCTATGGCCTCCCAAAGATTGTTTACCAAAAATGTATTGCAGATGGGCAGTGATGTTTACAAATTCATAAATAAATCATAAGAGCTCCAAACCTTATGAAATTTTACCAAAGTATAGAAAACATATGAAAGATGATACACAATTAATTTGGGAATTTTTGGGAACCGTTTGGATGGCTGGAATCGCCTTGCAAAACACTGCCGAGCAGTGTGCTTATGGCAGATTCGCTGCCTTACCTCATGCACGGTTTTTCACCCAATAAACTCTACCAAAATAATCATCCAAAATCATAAAACATATCCTCACATAATATAGCACACAAATGTGTAAAAATCCATGGCCATAAAGCATTTTCAGTTGAGAAAAAGCAAAGAAAAACTCACCCTCGAAGCACAACCTTCACTCTATAGTTTTCCCACACTCTCCCTTGCTTTGCTACTTCTCTTGGGGCTTCAAAGGCTTCTATGGAGTGTGATAATGGTGGGAGAAAAGTTGTGAGAGTGGGAGAAAGAATGTAGTGGTGGGGGAAAAGGAGTAGTGTGGTGGAGAGGTAGGAGTAGTGGTAGGGAAAAAGATTAGTGGTAGGGAAAAGAAAATATTAGTGATGATAGGGAAAAAGATTAGTGGTAGGGAAAAGAAAATATTTGTGGAGGATAATGGGGTGTTACATTAAGTAAATATAAAAATGTGGTGTAGTAATAACCCATGTGTAAGAAAAAAAATATATGTAAGACTAATCATCAATTAATAAAATGCTAGAGCATAAAACTCTTGTGATCAAAATTAGAATAAATAGCACTAACATTAGTGCACTCTCTCAATTTATAAATACATCATAGGAAAATAATTTGAGAAAAATATTGATGGAAAATTTTTATAACTCATCATTCCTAAATTTCTCGGTAAAAATAAATAAATACATAATTTTTTTTTTTGATTTGAAAACTCAAAATAAATCTTTGAGCTCCATCATTCTCTTAATGGACTCAAAATATATTTTGAGTGCATCATCCGTTGAAATAAAAATAAAAATAAATTATCACGTTTGTAATCATCAAATTCACATAAGTCCGTATTTTATTAATGGATGCTGAACCCTAATTACCATAAGAAATCCTTAAATCAATAATTAAAAGTCTATAATCCTTAATAAAAAGTCGGGGCATTACATACTATCCCCCTTAACATAAATTTCGTCCCGAAATTTGTACCTCAGAAAATAACTCTGAGTACTTCACTTTCCTGTTAGACGGTAGTCTATTATTGACCATGATATATTCATAGGTCCCTTACTATCGGTATTGACTTAGTCCTTAGTACCTGAACTTCCCGATCTAAGATAGATTTGGATCTTCCTTCGTAACTCAAATATTGACTAATAATAATGTTGTTCTTATGGATCATATGCTTTGAATCGTAAACATACTTCTCTATTTGCAACACATGGGATACATTACGCACATTCTCAAAGCTTAGCGCTAACGCCAACCAGTAAGTTATTGGGTCTATCCTTTCTACAATCTCGTATGAGCCTATAAAACGGGGTTTAGGTTTACCCTTTACACCGAATCTAACGATTCCTCTTGATGGAGAAACCTTCAGAAAAATTTTCTTTACATCCTCAAACTATAGGTCCTTTCGGCGCTTGTCAGCATATGACTTCTGTCTATCCTGGGCCTCCTTGATTCCTTTTTCTGATTTGACGGACGATCTCAATCATCTCGCCATTTCATCCCAACAAAGTGGTGATCTATATTTCCTCAGGTATAACGCCTCATTTGCCAATCTATCGATAGTCGATTGATAACTGGTATTATATGTCTCACAATGAGTGGCAAAAACATGTTCTCAGCTTTCACCCCGGTTTAGCTCGGTCGTCCTCAACATACCTTATTAATAATTTCTATGTCGTTTAAGCGGAACTATAATGACTAATATCTCTAGAGCATTCTTAAGGCAACTTAAACAGTTTGTAGGGAGACCAACCATTTCGAGCATGTAGGCAGTCAGCCTAAAACGCCGTTATAAACTTTTATTCATTCATCGAAGGAATCTCCAGTCATGTGGGCATTGACTGCCCCCTTTCGTGATAACCTTTGCTTAAGTATGATGGATTCGAAAAAAAATCCATCTCGACAACGAAATTCATTGGTTCGTTAAGGGCTCAGTTTGTCCCAAACACGACATTAAGCTTGACTTTATGAGCTCGAAGACTCAAAGTAACAATGTGATATGTTGTAAAACCTTCACTTGCTAGCACGCAAGACATATTTCAACAAATGAGGTTACATCTCGTTTCATTCCTCCTAACTAGAATTTTTCTAGATCTTAATACATCTTAGTACTTCCTGGTGACAGTATATGGGTGCCATGGCTTTATCTTATTCTTAAGTTCATTGTCATGGACATGCATATCTTCCCTTCAAAGAAGATAGTATTATCTGATTCGTCGTTGTAATTCTTGAAACTTCTTATCCTTATTCTTCCTCGTAGCTTCTCCATCTTTTCGTCCTTCCTTTTTGGTTCTACCACCATTTTTCTCAAACTGGGTATTGTCGCAATAACACTCGCTATTGTATTAGGTGGTTTAATCACTTATATCCTCATCTTGTCAAAGTTTTTAATGAGTTCATCTTCCCTCGTGAGAAAGTATCCTAACTTAGACGAGACTTTAGGACTCAATGCATCGGCTACTACATTGGCCTTGCCTGGGTGGTAGTTAATACCACAATCATAATCCTTTACTAGTTCGAGCCATATTCTTTGTCTCATGTTCAGATCCTTTTGCTTGAAAAAAAAAATATTTCAAGCTTTTATGATCGGTGAATATCTCACACCTAACTCCGTATAGGTGATGTCTCCATATTTTCAGTGCATGCACCACTGCAGCTAATTCTAAATCATGGGTTGGATAATTCAGTTCATGTGGTCTATGTTGTCGCGATGCATATGCTATCACCTTTCCCTCTTGCATTAACACACAACCTAGTCCATTTTTCGACGCATCCGTGTAGATCACATATTCCCTGTCTGGTTCTGGAACTGCTAGCACTGGTGCAGTAGTTAACATGTCCTTGAGCTGCTGAAAACTTCTCTCGCACTCATCAGTCCAAGTATACTTGATTCCTTTCCCAAGTAACTGCGTCATTGGTCTTGCTGTTTTTGAAAATCCTTCAATGAATCTTCGATAGTAGCCAGCTAATCCTAAGAAACTTCTTATCTCATTTGGAGTTGTTGGTGACCTTCATCCTTGTACTGCTTCAACCTTGATACCTTCTGACCTTAAGCCAAATCTCACATTTAGTGAATTTGATATAAAGACATTCACCCCTTAGTGTTTGCAACGCGATTCTCAATGTTTCTTATATTCTTCTTAATCTTGGAGTAGATAAGGATATCGTCTTTGAATACCAAGATGGACTTATCCAAGTAAGGATAGAATGCTCTGTTCATGAGGTCCATGAACACCACTGGCGCGTTTATTAATCCGAACGGCACAACTACGAATTCGTAGTGATCATATCTTATTCGGAAAAGCCGTTTTGGGTATATCTTCATGTCTAACTTTTAACTGATGATACCCAAACTTCAAATCGATCTTAAAGATTACACTCACGCCTTTGAGTTGGTCGAATAAATAATCCTCAAGGTGCCTTCCTTCTTCTTGACAAATAACACAGGCGTTTTCCATGGGATACACTAGGTTTGATAAAACCTAGGTCCAATAATTCCTGTAATTGGATCTTTAGCTCCTCCAATTCCCTTGGAGCCATCCTATAAGGTGCCTTGGATACCGGTGCTGATCCTGGTTCAAAATCGATGGTAAATTCTACTTGTCTATCGAGTGGCAGCCCTGGTAAATTTTCTGAAAAATATCTCAGAATTCCCGTACAATCTCTACGTCTTCAATTATCCCTTTGGTCTCAACTCCTCCGATCAGGTATACCAGGAAAGCTTGGCAGTCTATCTTGTTCATCATCTTCCTCGCTTGTAAGGCTGAAATAATTGGTATCCTGTTCCCCAGGTTTATCTCAAAGCATCCATCCCCGAAAAGTTAAAAGCAATCTTCCGCTCCTTGCATAAAACTGTGGCGTAGTTCTTAGCTAACCAGTCAATCCCTAGGATTACATCAATGTCCTATATTGTATAAACTGCAAGTTGTTTACTATGACCTTAAATGATCCTATGTTTACCTCTTGGTTTGAGTAAGCATGTGTTTCTATCGTCGCCCCTCCTATGGGTAAAGAATTTCTCATGTCCAGATTAGCCCTTTTCAGGTATGAGTTTTAGGGTATTTGCACATGCACTTGCAGAGAAAGAATGCGAGGCACCCGTATCGAACAGAAGTATAACAGGTGTGTTGAGTAGCGTGCCCATACTTATTAGGTTTCCTTGTTTGCTTCCTTATTTATTCTTGTGCGGGGCATAGGTTCTAACTTAAGGGGGTTGTGGTGGATAGAGTAGTTGTTGGCCTAGAATGACCCTAAATGGTTGTGCTTGACCCGGTTGATTCGATCTTCACATCCCTCCTTGTGGCCTCGCTTGGAAATCTTTAGCAAAATGGCCCTTCTGACCATATTTAAAACATGTATTACTATCATCCAAACATATATCATAATATGACTTGGAAAACTTCGGCCATGGAGGTACCCCAGGCTGGCCCTACTTATCCTTAGTAGGTCCTATGTTTGTTTGATGTCCTTGTCCTTGCCTTTGGGCACTATGTTTCCTACCAAGGCCTCTTGCCATTTCGACTATCATAGTAGTCTTGCCTTCGTCCTTGATCATTTGCTTCCTGAGTTGAGTTTGGGTCGAGCAAATCTCGGGCCTACTACCTCGGCGTCCAGAGCTTGGCTGAACAATTCAGAGTTCATAAACTCAGTATAATTGTCGAGTACCTTAGGCCGGAGTGAAACTTGTCTATCATCTTTTCTTCTATGTCCACCTACTGTGGGGCCTAACGGACATGCTGCAGAAAATATGGTCATACTTGGTCATATCCCATCTTGTTTTGCTTTGGATTAAACACTTCTTTTCCTTTCCTCTTATAACGGCTATTAGAAATATAATTGTCATATACCCCCGTCTGAAAATCTTCTAAGACAAGTCTGACAGCTCTTCTTGAGTCATCGCTTTTCTTTTGGCCTTCAACCAAAATCTGCAAATTCAGTCAATTGGAATGCAACACAGAAAGTCGTTCATGTACGCAAACTCTATATTACGGTCTCAATTTGGATTCTGAATTTCTATCATAATGAGTGGTCGATAATATTCATAGGACAAAGACTAATCTCAACTAATTTAAACACAATGAGAGACAACTATACAAAGCTATAGTTTGGGTGGTATACTAGGTCAGTAGACTAATACTTCTTAGTCTTATCGATAAAGGGAATCTACTATGACAACTCACGAGTTGCAAGGCTCAAAATCAACACAACATCAAAGCAAGGTGTTGTAGAAATTGTTCAAGAGATTCAAAAGAATGACCAGAGGGTATGAAATGATTAACTACAAGGTCGAACAAAATGACCTCGAGTAAGAACCCGTCTGGCTTTTCAACCGAAAGTTGAAACATATAGGTTTTCAACCCAAAAGACGTCTACTGAGATTTGGATCATGTGGACTGGCCAGGTCCAACATCATCACTTCCCAGTCACACGGGAAACATTGTCCCGAACTTGAGAAGTCGTGGACATACTATACATAACGAAACTTGAGTTCGTAGTGGCAGCTTAAAGCTCAAACTTAAGGTTCTAGTCCTATTGAACTAGACTCTTATTCCCCAAGGTCTACATACAGACAGTCGAACCATATTTTCTTATATAACTTGTAGTCCCAAAGACATGGGCAACAGTCCAAAGGCGTGTATACTGAGCTATAACAATTCTTATGTCGTCGTCAAAAGCTATACTAAAATCCCGATATGCCCGGGTAGTCTCTGCTGGGTCAAACGCGGAGCTTTCCTAACTATCGGAATATGCCTGGACGTAACCCTCTTTAATAGATAAGGGAAAGTGTGAGTCTTCTTATACGTAAGTAGACGTAAAACTCTTAAATGTACAAGGTTATGAACATACTATGCATAACAAAACATAAGTTTCATTAAGACAACTAAACTTATTTTAAGGTCTTCTATTCTAGTGGACTCGGATCCCATTTCCCATGTATGTCACAAATATATATATAACCCGCAGACAATCAAATCACGCCCTTTTTATAATCTATCGTGTAACATAAGTCGATTCGATGTTCCATCGTGTGTAAACATTCGAACGTAGAGACTTATGCTTAAACCCTTGATGCAATGTTTGCCTTGAATTCATCTTGTATCATCATTCCGTGCTTTTCCTTCAACGCCTACATGTCTTTTCATTCCTCTTTGTAATTCAAAAGAACCATTGTTTTCTTGTGGAAGCTGAAATGCTCTAAGTTCTCTATCATTCTTCTAAATCATCACTTCAAGAATCTAGATTGTAGAGATATCCTACTAATCCAGCAGTCTATGTTCTTTTAGAATCGTGATCATGCAACTTATAGCAATCTATGTTTTCTGGGGAAAGCATGTGTCAATTCTCTATCATTCTTCTTATTATATCATCATAACTGCAATGATATGCCATGAAAGGCAAAACATTCAACATTTCATCATAGCATGCTCTTTACATAAACATCTTCATGAAACAGTTTAGAACAATAACATCTTTAAAACGTTGTAACTGCAGTTACCTTTTTCCTTGATTGAGCACGATGCAATGGAGTGTTGAGCGGTGTCGTATTAACCCACGTATGTCTAGTGAATCAAACTAGACTTGGCTTTTTAGAATAAGGTTTCTAGTGCCAGAGCAAACGAACTGCTCTGATACCACTCTGTCACAGCCCACTATCCCAATGACGGGTTAACCGGGGTTATGACTTGGGGTGAACAATAAGAAACGGAAATTAAAGGGGATTTACTAAGTAACCAACATTAATAACAAACTAGTGGTATATATATATAACCACTTGGGTAATTCACAAATGAGTCTGCCATAACGACTAGACCCCAACTGAAAGTTAATTAAAATGAAGTAGTAATAAGTTCAAGTAGAAATGATAAATAAGTCAGAGTGTTTGCAGCGAAAAAACGTGTGAGTTATGCATATGGAGATGCATACTCAAGGTTTCATTACATAAACATCAAAAGGGAAATCCGCTCAACACCGATCCATTCCATCGCCTGCTCAACCTGCACATTTAGAAATACATGCAGGGCTGAGTATAAAAATACTCAGTGACATAAGCCGAAAATACAACATGCATACATATATAAATTGAACTGCCAACAGTAACACACAGGGGTTTTCTTGAATGACCTGCGCTTACTAAAACATTTCATTCATTTTCATAAAGGTGGATGCGCATCCCATTTTCAGTCTATATGATCCATATCTGTCCTTTCTGTCACGCGCCGGGAAGGAGGCCTCCTTACCACGGACGCCAAGACCGGTCGCAAGCGACTCGCGGTCTCCATGAGTGTACACGTTAACCCTAGCTAGCGACCTTTGTCTAGCATAGGATCCCAATTGGATTTCCTTTAAAGTTGGCGAACCAACACAGATAGGATACATATAAAAACATAAACATTTTTGGCAGTCAATCATTTCATAAACATTTCATTTCATTTCATGAACATTTCATTTTCATTTCATAAGAGTCATTTATCATTTGGGCATAATAATAAACTGAAATTAACAGTTAAAATCATCTCATGCATATATTCGTATAAGAGGCCTACGACACGCAGGGGATCTCTATATACGTATAGTAAAAGTAATGCCCACCTCAATTGTTCTTAAAGCTGGCGTGGAGTCGTTTCTTCTTCGGCTTCACTTTCTATCGCCCGGACCTTCATTGATGAAGAGTCGATAAGTTCGTGAAGAAATTGTCATAAGACAAAGTCTAATTCTACGTGCCTAGGGTATCTTTTAATGTTTTAGGGTTCTAGCATCCATAATTCGTTACATTAAAGACAGTCAAAAATCAATCATACCTCGTCTAATCTCATTCAAATACATAGGCAACACAAACACATAAGGCACATAAGAATCACAATCAAACATCATCAAAACATGCTCTGTTTTTACACTGACTCAACTTCAAAATTTAATCTGTTCTCACTCCGACATCTCCTGGACTCGAGACTCATACCGAAAGAACGATCTTCGAGTCTAGTTTCATATAAAAAAAAGTAGAGTCGAAAAATCCAAGTGGTTTGAGAGATATGACGTTTTTACCACGATCTACCATGTTCGGCAGTTTTGAACAATCGAAAACTTGGATTTTTGAAAAATAGTAAACGTTGTCAAACTGGGCTCAACTTTGGTGAATATCTAGCTAACACAATAAGGTTAATACCATAAAAATTTGGAAATCTAGATCACACAGGAAGCTACTGAAATGAATGACTCTTTCCTCTGTTCTCTGAAATTCTCGGTAGTAATGTGCAGTTTAGGTTTTGCATTTTAAAGAAGTATCAAACGAAGTTGAAATGGCTTGAAATGTTACCAGGGTACTCAAGACTCATGTAGGGACTTGCTATAAAATTTTCAAAGCTATTAGACATCGACAAACCGTCGATCACAGTAGGTCAGTAGGCCTACGAAATTCATATTTATAAGTCCTTAAAAAAAATAATTTATATAAATCAAGAAATAAGATTTTAATCCCAAAAATATTCATTAAAAGTCCATCATAATTTAAATAAAAGAACGGACCTCATTTAAAATAAATAGTCCCAAACTCGTTACGCACATATACTAAATCTTTCATGAAACATCCTTGAAAATAAACTTTGATGCATAGAAAATAATTCAACAACTTGAGCTCTTAAGAGGTTGTTTTGCAACAGACATCAAATCTGCCTCGGATCTCCAAATGAGGCTCCAAAAGACATTCTGGAAACTAGACATTTCAAGGATCATTCTCCAATTTGAATCGAATGAAAAAAAATTCAAACGAGCAAGATATGCCCTCTCAAAGATGGGTATTTAACAAGCAAAAATCTGAAAATTTCAGATTTCCAGATTACAACCAAGTCAGTGCGCTTTCTTTAAAAATTCATATCTCCCTTTACAAAACTCCACTGGGAACCCCAAGGGTCAATCTGGAATCTAGGGAGAGATCATAATACTCTACAGTTGGATTTACTCCAAGAACATTCATGGTTTAGAAGATATGACTGTCTAAAGTTCAGTGCACAAAAAGAGTTCAAGTTTGGCAGATTTAGAACATAAATCGGAAAAACCACTTTAGGCTTCACCAAAAATTCTAAAACTGAACAAGTAAGTTCCCAACATGTCAGTGAATATTCAGTAGAAAGATAGGCTTGAGAATCAAAGATTTAAGTCGGCCTTTGCCACCTCAAAGTCGTAGGTTTGTAAAATCTACTGGATGGTACAAGGAATAAGAACTAGATTTCAAGAATTTATACCGGTTGTTTCCCTTACTCAAAAATGGTGAGACCGATGTCAAAAGAAAGATACGGGAGTCTAGAGTGACATATTCAAGTTTCAAAGGTTTTCACCGATTGAAACTTTACCTATGGCCTCCCAAAGATTGTTTACCAAAAATGTATTGCAGATGGGCAGTGATGTTTACAAATTCATAAATAAATCATAAGAGCTCCAAACCTTATGAAATTTTACCAAAGTATAGAAAACATATGAAAGATGATACACAATTAATTTGGGAATTTTTGGGAACCGTTTGGATGGCTGGAATCGCCTTGCAAAACACTGCCGAGCAGTGTGCTTATGGCAGATTCGCTGCCTTACCTCATGCACGGTTTTTCACCCAATAAACTCTACCAAAATAATCATCCAAAATCATAAAACATATCCTCACATAATATAGCACACAAATGTGTAAAAATCCATGGCCATAAAGCATTTTCAGTTGAGAAAAAGCAAAGAAAAACTCACCCTCGAAGCACAACCTTCACTCTATAGTTTTCCCACACTCTCCCTTGCTTTGCTACTTCTCTTGGGGCTTCAAAGGCTTCTATGGAGTGTGATAATGGTGGGAGAAAAGTTGTGAGAGTGGGAGAAAGAATGTAGTGGTGGGGGAAAAGGAGTAGTGTGGTGGAGAGGTAGGAGTAGTGGTAGGGAAAAAGATTAGTGGTAGGGAAAAGAAAATATTAGTGATGATAGGGAAAAAGATTAGTGGTAGGGAAAAGAAAATATTTGTGGAGGATAATGGGGTGTTACATTAAGTAAATATAAAAATGTGGTGTAGTAATAACCCATGTGTAAGAAAAAAAATATATGTAAGACTAATCATCAATTAATAAAATGCTAGAGCATAAAACTCTTGTGATCAAAATTAGAATAAATAGCACTAACATTAGTGCACTCTCTCAATTTATAAATACATCATAGGAAAATAATTTGAGAAAAATATTGATGGAAAATTTTTATAACTCATCATTCCTAAATTTCTCGGTAAAAATAAATAAATACATAATTTTTTTTTTTGATTTGAAAACTCAAAATAAATCTTTGAGCTCCATCATTCTCTTAATGGACTCAAAATATATTTTGAGTGCATCATCCGTTGAAATAAAAATAAAAATAAATTATCACGTTTGTAATCATCAAATTCACATAAGTCCGTATTTTATTAATGGATGCTGAACCCTAATTACCATAAGAAATCCTTAAATCAATAATTAAAAGTCTATAATCCTTAATAAAAAGTCGGGGCATTACAAAAGAATCATTCAATCTTTCGCCGTCAGTGTTTCCTGTCAAGTAAAACACCAATAAATCTGCACTCGAGGAACGACACATAGCATCCCTAATCTGATGCATAAGACGATCACGACTGATCTGATTCACTGCCATGAATACGGCAACAGTATCTCCATTTACATACTCCATTCCATGCCAACGACCACTGTGTCGTATAATAATACGTTGCCACGACAACATCTGTAATTAAATTAGATAGAAAATACAACTATTTAGCATCAACGAATAAAAAAAACAAGAGAAACAGTTTCTAGTAACTACTTGATGGAGTACTCGATCGTATACACGATGGAGTACTCGATCGTCTACTCGATGGAGTACTCGATCGTTTATTCGATCGTGTACTCGAGTGGTGAACTCAATCGAGTACACCATCGAGTAGTGACAGTCTACCAATGATTGATATTACAACACAAAATCAAATTAAATAAATTGTCATCAAGTAATCAAAAACTCGATCGTGTACACCACCGAGTAGTGAAGAGCAACACGAAATTTTTCCAATATTATCACAATAAACATTGTTTAAGTACTTATAATCATGCTTTTGTAAAGGTATTTTCATTTATGAAATACTAGAACCCTTTTTTATTAGCGAATCATGTATTCGTCACGTGGCTTCTATCGAGTAATGAAGAATCCGATCGAGTACACGATCGAGTACACGACCGAGTAGTGAAGAAAAACCCTATTTTTTTTAATATTATCACGATAAACCTTTTTTAACTACTTTATAATCAGAATTTTGGAAAGGTATTTGCATGTCATCAAATACTAAAACCTTTTTGTCATTAACAAATCATATATTCTTCATGTGACTCCTATCGAATAAAAGAACTCGATCGAGTACACGATCGAGTACACGACCGAGTACACGACCGAGTACTGAAGAACAACCCTAGGTTTTTCAATATATCATCAAGAAAGAGATTTTTTACGTACCTTTGTAAATTCTTACGAGAATAGTGCACTAAGAGGGAGTATTTGCTTCTATTTTATACAAATTTGAACGATTTCTTGAGGAAAAACGAAAGAGCTTTTTTCCTCGTTTTCTTTCTTCCTTTTTTGCATGAATTTGGAGTATGTCTCCAACAACTCTCTTCAACTACTCTCTTCCAAGAAATTAAGTAAAAGGTGGCTTCATTTATATTACATTCACTCAATCAAGTATGTATATGAAAAGTAATTTGTTCCCTACAAAAGATATAGCTTCATATAGCTATTTTCGTAGATGGACATTAATGGTGGTTCATGGGTTGGTGGAGAGAGAGAGACCCGAGATAGAGAGAGATGTGGACGACGACGATCGGTGGCGCGACTGCTGCTGCTGGCGACGGCGCGGACGGCGGCGATCGGTGGCGCGACTGCTGCTGCTGGCGACGGCGCGTACGGCGGCGATCGGTGGCGCGACTGCTGCTGCTGGCGACGGCGCGGACGGCGGCGATCGGTGGCGCCGACTGCTGCTGCTGGCGGCGACGCGGACGGCCGTTCGGTGGCTGCTGCTTCGTCGCGACTACTGCTGCTGGACGGCGACGTGGTTACTGCGGCTGGCGACTGTGGCTGACGGCGACTGGCGTGGACGCCGGCAATGACTTGGAGGCTGGGCGGCGACATGAAATTCCAAACATCAACTTTCTTTTGTTTTTTTTTTAAAATCCCAACCCTATATATGTTGCAAACGTGAATGAATTAGAATGATAGAAATTGTTGATTTTCTATTGTTTTATTTATATATAAAGTTTAAATAAAAATATAATATAAGTATGAAATAAAAGTATTGAAAAGTCAAAGGGCACTCTAGTCTTTTAAGTTAAAAAGGGTTGTTTAACTTATGTTTCATAAGGAGGGGCTATATAACTTATGTTTTTATGAAAAATGGCTAAAAGTGATAATTCTCACTATGGTTAATGTCTGATGTCAAAGATCTCAAGTTCAAGTTTAAAGTGATGTTATCTTTAAATTTAACTGTTAATTGTTAATTTGTACAAAAAATGATCAAAGAAAAAGTTCAAGTAGTTAATAACATAAGCAATCTATGACTAGAATCGATGGCAGCTGATCACACAGCTCTTGACGGCGAGTTGCAAACTTGCAACTCATGGATATTGGCACGAAATAAAGGTTTCGATACGGGCACATCATGCAAGCCAACATATTTGTATCCCTTGGCCTTGAACGCGAGGAACAATGTCGGGCGTTGGACTTTAATAATAATAATAATAATAATAATAATAATAATAATAATAATAATAATAATAATAATAATAATAATACAACGCAACACTATTAAATAAAAATTAGTTTGCATTTCAATTAAATAATAAAAATAATCTTAATTATGCAAATAAGTAAAAAAAATCTTGAAATTTAGAAGAAAAAAAAAATATTTAAGAAAAGATAGGAATTAAGAGTCTTGGAAAATTGCAATATTTTATGGATTTTTTAATATTCTAATTACTTTCACTGTTTAGAAAAGATTAACCAAACACAAAAATTTAAAATTTTGAAATAATATTACTTTTCCAACACAAAATCCATGCTAAGAACTGTTTATTATAGGTTTATAACAATCTATAGACTTATAAAGTTATGAAAATAAAGATGAATCAATCTAACAGAATTTATTAAACTCTACATAGAATTAAGGCAATCCATGGAATTAGCAAAATCCATAGATTATAAAAAGTCGATCAAAATCTTTTAAATTCTCAATTGAGTACACCCCCCTAAATGTAGGAACTTTACTGAGCTCATACTACCCGATGAAGTCTAAAAAATGGATTATATTGAATTAATGTCAAGTTAATTTGTTCATCACAATCTAATACTCCCTTCATCCCATTGAAGACGACTCATTTTCATTTTCAATCGTTCCACTAAAGATGACTCATTTCTATAAAGACAATATTTAACTCTTGAAAAGATATGGGCACTATCACTTTTATCCGATTTAAACCTTCCTAATTTTCGTGTCGAAAAAAAAGTAAGTCGTCTTTAATGGAACGGAGGGAGTATCATTTTTATAATAGCATAAAATGGACGAAGGATGATGGAGCCGAGCAAGTCGACTACGCAGGAGCCCACGACCATGGTGAGACGCACCACCTGCGGCTGTGGTTGTGACCGCTAAGGTCTCTTTGAGCCCTAGCTTTATTTTTTGTGTGAATGGCCATCATTTATGCATTTTTATTGTGTTGATTTGAACTTCAGAGAAGATAATCTACACTAAAATAGGAGTTCGAAGCACGTCATCTCAATAAATCATGGGTTGATAGTTTGAATGAGGGTGTTTGGTGATGTTTTGTGCATTTTGGGAGTTATAAGTTAAAAATTAATCGAGTATGACAATTCTGACCTATAATCTACCGTTGGCTAAGGCTAGTTTTGAGATCGCCCTAGATGAATATGCTATATTAAGAGTTAATTAATCAAGATTGAAGTCCATTACTAATCTATTAATGTCTAGTCCCCATATCACTTTTTTAATTTCATAATTTTGCACTTACTTTTGTTTGATTTATTTTTCCTTTGTTAAGTAATCATTAGTTAATCAAACCACTCGTGTTAATGACTAGTCTAAATAATTTTAGTTCAATGAATTAGTAATAATTACACGAATATATAATTAATTCTCGTAGGATACGACCTTGCTCACCACTATTGCAATTACACTATGCACTTATAGCGTAGTGAAATTAAAAGGCGAACAAATTTTTGGAGCCATTGTCAATGATTAGTTAAGTTTTATTTCTTGTGATATTGTGAATATATGTGCTTATCTAATTTAGATATTACTTTACTTGTATTTGTTTTTATATTCAAAATCCTTTATGATTGTTGTTGACTTGTTGTTTTGTGTTGGTTGATAGGAAGTTTATGAATACAATGTCAAAGGATGCACTTCTTAATCCCATAGTCCTTGAAGTCAAAGCTTTTTACCGATACAACAAAGCAACAACAAAGATGGATAAGCAATCGAAGGCAAACATGACGAAGGATTTGGTTCGTCAACTTCAACGATAATAGAAGACAACGCAAGCACAACTAAATGGATAGGCCACAACCTCCATGTATTAGTGAAATGTTCCAACCCATGGCTCAACAAGGAAGAGTGAATGTCCCAAGATGCTAATATCATCAAACTCAAGCCTACCTTCATTAATATGATGCAACAAAATCAATTCGCCGATCTTTCTCATGAAGATCCAAATGGATATTTTTCGCTATTTTTGGAAATTTGTGGAATTATAAGATGAATGGAGTTTCGGGGGATGTCATTAGGCTTCAACTTTTCCCGTTCTCACTTAGGGGCATAGCTAAGACATAGTAGTAATCTTTGAAAAATTGGTCCATAACCACATGGGCCGGACAAGATAGCTATAAAGTTCCTTATTAAGTTATTCTCTCTTGGTAAAAGTAAACTAGAGCTGGCAAAACCCGGCCCGACCAGACCCAGCGGGCTTTTGAAAATGATCGGGCCGGGCTGGCCCGACTCGAATTTGACCGAGCTACCAATTTACAAAATCAACCCAGCCTCATCCGGGCTATCGGGCGGTCGGCCAAACCCGCCCAATATTTTTTTAATAAATTGTATTTTATTTTTACAAAAATTAAATAAACAAAAATCAATCCAAATATTATTATTATTATTATTATTATTATTATTATTATTATTATTATTATTATTATTATTATTATTATTATTATTATTATTATTAAAAAGCAAGGTTTGTCTCAAACCTCATTTAATAATGATTTCAATTCTTTTATTCTCCAAATATTTTAAATCCTCATTACCTCATTTAATAATGAAATACATATCTTTTTTTCGATAAGTAGAGATCAAATCAACCAATAACTCAAAAACAAACGGAATTAGAATATGTTTGAATTATGTAGACAGGAAATCAGTAACATAAAGCTTATAATTGAGAAGCCAACTGTGTCGCAACTCGCAAGGCCTGTTCGAGTTGCATTTAGGAATGATTTTACGGGAAAAGTAAGGGGTAAACCGTAAAATGGATAAATTAAGGTAATTAATATATCTAAAAATTAAAAAATAAAATTAAAAAACCAAATGATCGGGCGGGCTTTTTAGCCCAAAACCCCCGGGCTTTTTAGCCCCAAAGCCCGGTCAGCCCAACGGGCTTATTGGGCAGGTTTTTTTAGGCCCGTATTTTTTTGAGCCTCTATTTTATAAGGGTAATTTTAAACACAGCCCCCAAATCTTTCACTATAGCCCTCTTATTTCAAAATAATACAAATATTTGTAGATATACTATATTACCCTTATAATTTCCAGCTTTAAATTTTAATAAATAATAACTTAAGAAATATAAATGAGGATTTTAAGAAAATTAATCTAATATAAAAATATATCAAAAAACCAATTCACTTAAGCTAAATAAACCGTAAAAATAAATTCGATCGTGGAACAATTCTAGGGTTTATGGGGGTTATTCCTGAAATAGCATAATGAATTCTTTCATTATATCGAGCCTAATAAATTCAAAAAGTTTATGAAATTTGTCAACAATCTCTTTCTTCTTTTTTGACGGCAATGGCACGTCTTTGAACTTCTCTCACAATTCTTAATATATTATACCTTTGAATAAATGATTTCAGGTAATTAATTTCTTCAATTGTTTTCAAGATCCATATTCAATATTAATTTTGCAGCAGTTTTGTTATTTGCATTCCATTCTTTCTTCTATCGAGTCAAAGTGATTAATTGTTGTAATTAGACCTTCAAAGATGGTTGGGACTTGAGATTCATGATTTTGCTGGAGTTTGGAACAGAGAAATATGCTTTTTACCGATTTAAATTAAATGTAGTTCAACAACCAAACCTGAAAAAATATTTGATGATAATTGATAGGACCGTGGCTTCACAGTTTAAACAGATTTATGGTGAAGAGTTTTCTGCGGACGAATTGAAGAAGACGATTAAACATAGCCCCCAATACCATATATTCCATGATTTCCATCGGTACTAATTTGTAGATATATTCTAATTATATTAAGCAATTGGAGGCTATAAGGGCAGTATGGTATGTTTACTAATATTTTAAATATTTTTTAAATAAAAGGGCTATAGTGAGATATTTGGGGGCTATATTTAAAATAACCCATTTTTTAAAGCCCAATCCAACCCTAAATACGGGCGGGCCGGGTTGATTTTGCTAGCTCTAGGTAAAACTATGAAGTTCAAGAAGGATATCATCCAATTCCGTCAAATCGAGGGAGAATCATTCTATCAAGTTTGAGAAAGTTTGAAGGAAATGATAAAAAAGTGTGTCAACCATGGTTTAGATCAAAATACCATAATTTATTTGTTCTTCACCAGGTGTAGTGGCGAGATGCTGAAAGATATAAATGCATCAACGAATAGAGCATTGTTGTAAAAACCATGAAGAAGCCACACAAATAATTGAGAATATAGCCGTGAATAGTTACCCATTTCCGGTGAAAATGATCACGTTCAAGGAAAGTAAGCTTGGATCCGAAAACCAAATCCAATTAAATTGAGAAGAACAATAAAACGCCCATTCAACTTAAGAGGTCCATACAAGTTTTTGGTTTTTTTTTTTTCTCGAGATATTAGAATATACACTAAAAGGCCAAATGTTTAGTTTCTTTTCCTTTCTACTCTACTTTGGTTCATCGTCAATCTAGCCTTCAAATAAACTCTCAACATGTCACAAGACAAACACAAAATGGCTCCTAATTCTTAGAAATGTGTTCAAGAGTTTCAGAAAACATACCTTTAGTCGTGTGTACAAACTCTGAATCAAGAATCAGACGGCAAACAAACTCCTTTCGTGCATGCCATCTTTTCTTCGCTTCCAACACCTCAAGAGCATGTGTCAGTGTAATAGAGTTGTGAGTTGCACAACGCACCTCACTCTGTTATGAAATCCGTCTTTCATAACATGAAAACTGTATCTCGTCGTCTCATTGGGCAGCAGGTTCTTTCCTTCGAGCCCACAGCATCACAAGGGAGAATCCCATCAATGACATTATCACAGTCTGAAAATTCGCCGTGGAAAATTATCATTTTCACTAATATGGCAATAAAATCAGGGGTAAAGCTGCAAATTTTTTATTCCTACAGAGATGATATAATTGGACAAAGATCCGTAAAATTTATGGTGTAACATCTAGACACGAAGTTCCACTCAAAGCAGAATCATTGATGCCTTCTTTACAACGAAGATCATAGTTATCAACTTACAGAAATAGCAGGTGGAATGCTGACGAGAGGGTCTTGGAAAAACTTATTGGCAAGCGCAAGGCCTAAAAGACTGCTCTGCATGCCTGTTGAAGCGGCATAAAAATCAGTTCGACTCCATCATTGTTCATCCTGATCGTAATAATAGTAGTATGGTAGAGGTTTAGAAAATAAATAACCTGTCTCGTATGATAGTGTTCTTTGCAGAGCTTTTACATCAGGCAAATCACAAAAAGCTAGACCGGTGAGCCAGTATCCAGCAAGGAATGCCGACAAATGAAATGCAATCACCAGCAGCAACACTGAAATCCCAGAAGGGGACATCACTGACTTGACGTTGATAGCAAGTGGCGCTCCAACACAGAGAGCCGTCACAAATACTGAGAGCGGAGGCAGAATCGGACGAATTGCAGTACAAATTCTAGGAAAGAATCTGCAGGTGTGAGCAAACAAAAAGTAAGAGACACCTATTGTATGAAACAAGCGAGGTTGGATTAGGAATCGAGATATCTACTACCAACTTAGTACTTACCTATTCAGGAGCAACCCAGTGGCGATAGGAGTGACAACAATCTGCAGGATATTGGAAACCATTCCTTTCACATCAACGGGCAGCTTGGTCCCGATAAGTAGTAACGACAAGAAGGGGGTGACAAAGACTGCTGAAGCAGTGGACAGAGATGTCATGACGATGCTAAGGGGGGCCATTTCTGGATCTGTTAAAAATGTGGCATAGTTCGAGAGCTGCGCCCCACTAACACAAGAAGTTAGCATGATCCCAACAGCTGACACGCAAAGTAGCATAAGTTAAGGCCTTTTTTATCACTTCTCACAAAATAAATTACAAGAAATCTTACCCAGGGGCATTGGGAGACCGAAGATCGTCATTGAAATCGTACCAAAAAGATATCCAAAAAGGGGCTTGATGACAAACTGTCCAATGTAACCAGCAGAAATGGCTGCTGGTCTCCTAAATGCTTCAAGAAAATCTTTCTCGCTTGAATTAACTCCGACAGCAAACATCAGAAAGCCTAATGCTGGAGCATAATACCTAAATTAAAACCCCAACGATTTAAAATATCATTCAGATTGCCTCGCTGCAAGCTGTTATCTGAACCCACATTAAGTTTAACTGTCATGAGCAATCAAAAACCTTGTCTACTGTACACGATCACTCGTTTCATAACTTGCCATTAAGTTACATGAGGACAGTACGAGGTAGTTGAACTTCTAAAGTCGAGCCAATACACACATAAGGTGTCTTAACACAACAATCATCGTTTGTAGAACAGTGCGACAGAGCATGCCAATGATGCCATACAAATAACTCTATCATTTCGACTATTTTGAGGAATCGAACACACCTGTTAGTGAACCAAGTGAATGAGGGCGGGTATACAAGAGCCAATATTGTGCTCGCTAGAACCACTTGAGGCAGAAAAGAATTTGCTCCTTTCAAAATGGACAGTAAGGAAACTTTCTCCTGAATCTGAAGCCAGAAGCAAATTTACCCTCAATTTGGTATTGAGAGAAAGCTAGCAAAAGCCATGTTCTAAAAGATAAGAGAATGTATATGACAAAATTTTCCAATTACTCCCTTCTTTTTTAGCTATTCTTTTTTCCTTTGGTAGGAGAAACAAACATTTTAAAGACCAAGTGGTAGTGGACTCGAATCTTCAAAGATCTCAGGCATCAACCACTTTACGACTAGGCCAACACTTGCACATTTGTTTTAGCATTTCTTGATTTATAGCAGTATCAGTAGCTAATATTTTTATAAATTATAAATCTCATAACATTTTCAAGAATTATTCTCTACGGTTTTTTCCTCTATGCTCTATTAAGGGGTATGTGGTTAAGCTTATAAGCTCCTTTAAAGAGCTTATAAATTCTTGAGAAATGTTCGGCAAAATAAGCTCATAAACAACTTATATGTTGTAAAAATATGCTCTAATAGCTTATGAGCTCCCAAAAAAATAAGTTTTGCAACCCCAATTTATTTTTTTTAATAACTTATACGCAACAATCATTTTATATAAAAAAATAAACTATTATGGTTTGTTATCTCCATCATCCCTTTGTCCCTCTCTAGAGTGTTCATCACTTTCGGTGGTACGAGTTTTGATAAATATTAGGTGAGTGTGTTGTGAATAGAGAAAGTGACTCACTTTATTGTAGTGTTATGTGGTTGGGTAGTGTCCAAAAATAAAAAATGCACACTCTTGTGGGATGTACCAAAATGGCGAAAAGTGCACAATCTTGTGGGATTGAGGAAGTATATACTTCCAATTTCATTTTTTTTTTCAATTCTCTCTTTCTAATTAGGATTATCTCTCTCTAACTCACAATTCTATCTCTACCTTATAAGCTCAATTATTCAAATACTTTGATAACTCAAAGCTCTTGAGATAAGCTTTGCCAAATGCACCCTAAATTTCAAGAAAATACAGACATGATGGATACCTTAGGCGATTCCGATTGGTGCTCAAAAGGCAATTCCGGCGATAGATTATCTGGAGCATACTTGCTGATTAAAGATCTACTTATTCCACCTATATTTAACACAGTTAAGTAGAAAAAATAAGAGATAATTAAAAAAAGATAATGAAGAGAAGAACAAAAGAAACTACCACACAATGACACAACAGAAGCCTCTGTATTAGTTTTCAAATCTTAAAAAAAACGGAGTAACACCAATCTATGAGACATCACAAGGCCAATGCATATCGATCTATGCATTAAGAAGCAAGAATACCTCATGATATCAAACAAAGATCAGCAATTAACTCCACCAACACCATCATAGATTTTAATTCTATACAACAGAACATTCCTACCTGCACTAAATTACATAGAAATTTTGTTAGAGAAAAAAAGGAAACTAGAACTCACCCGAGCTTAAATGAGAAAGGAAGCTTGACGAACGCAATCCTGAAACAGAATAGGAATTCAATCAACAAAAATCAATCTTTTTCACTGTTCATAGGTTTCTTTTTTTGGTTATGTTTTTTCAAGGAAACGGTTAAAGAGAGAAGACCAACTTGAAAATTGGGAGGAATTCTGCAGAGAAGAAGCAGCGACAGCGGTGGGGGAGCGATTGGGAGAATGGAGGAGAAGAGAGGGGCATCGGTGGAAGGCGTGAGAGTAGTGAAGAAGGTTGCCATTGCCATTGACACCCATAATCATGATTCTGTATCGTAGTCAAATGTGGGGAAATGAACTTCAAACTAAAAGTGAGTTGTTGATTTTAGGCTGTCCAGGTATAACTAAAAATTAGTCGTAACTATATTTATAGTTGGTTTGATACAAATATACTCCCTCCGTCCACGAAAAAGTGCCCCATTTGGGTGCTGGCACGGGTTTTAAGAAAGTTGAAAAAGGTGGTGTAAAAGACTAAAATGGTAGTGTTAATGTATTGTGGTTACTTTTACTAATCTTGCACTAACTATTTGGCATTATTTTATTAGGTAAATTAAATGAAAGCATTTAAATGAGAAAACATTAAACAAAAGTGCCGATTCAATAAATAAATGAACTTGAAATTCAGAAAATAAATAAATTGGAAATAAAATTTTCAGAAAATAAATAAATTGAAAATTCGAAAATAAATAAATAAATAAACTGAAAATTGAGAAAATAAATAAATAAACTGGAAATAAATAAATAAATAAGTAAATAAACTGGAAAATAAATAAACTGAAAAATTCAAAAATAAATAAATAACTAAACTTGAAATTCAGAAAATAAATAAATAAAATGGAAATAAATAAATAAACTGGAAATAAATTAACTGAAAATTCAGAAAAAAAATAAATAAATAAATTGGAAAATAAATAAACTGGAAATTCGAAAATAAATAAATAAATAAATAAACTGAAAATTCAAAAATAAATAAACTTGAAATTCAGAAAATAAATAAATAAATAAACTGAAAATTCAGAAAATAAATAAATAAATAAACTGGAAATAAATAAATAAATAAGTAAATAAACTGGAAATAAATAAACTGAAAATTCAAAAATAAATAAATAAATAAACTTGAAATTCATAAAATAAATAAATAAATAAACTAAAAATTCAGAAAATAAATATATAGATAAAATGGAAATAAATAAACTGGAAATAAATAAATAAACTGAAAATTCAGAAAATAAATAAATAAACTGGAAATAAATAAATAAATAAATAAACTAAAAATTCAAAAATAAATAAATAAATAAACTTGAAGTTCAGAAAATAAATAAATAAATAAACTGAAAATTAAGAAAATAAATAAATAAATGGGATTGATTAGGTGTGGGGGAGTTGGTTTCGTAGTTTTAATTAGTGAGTTAATTGTGTGGGTTAATTGCATAGATTAAATAAAAGTGTGGATTTATTAATGACATAAGTTGTAAATAAATTGAAAAGTAAAGGGTATGAATGTACAAAAAGGTAAACAGGGCACTTTTTCGTGGACAAAAAAAAGGGGTAAGTAGGGCACTTTTTCGTGGACAGAGGGAGTACAATATACTCCCTCCGTCCACAATGTAAAATGCCTCACTTTGGTGTGGGCACGGAGACTAAGAAAGCTGAAAAATGTAATATGGATAAAATATAAAAGTAGTTGGCTAAAGTGATAAAAATATTGTGAGTGGGTCTACTAGTGATAAAGTGTAGCAAATATAGAATAGTAGTATAAAAATGATACTAAAGGTGTTTTAAGGTGGATCCACTAGTGGCAAATGATAGTAAATATAGGAAAAGAAGAAGAATAAAAAAGTACAAAAAGCAAAATAGGACTTTAATTTGTGGACAAAAATTTAAGAGCAAGTAGGGCTTTAAATTGTGGACGGAGGGAGTATGGGATAATTGATAGAGTAATGCTAAACGCTTAAACAGCCACATTGTGGCCACCCACAATTTACTTAAATAAATAATTTAATTATTTAACTTATTTTTTTAAAGAAAAATAAAAAATTTAGTTATTTTATCATATTCTCTATATTGTAGTTATTTTTTTGCAATTTTTTGGTAACTTTTTTATTTTTATTAAAAAAATAAAAATAAAAAAGGCAAAAAAATATAAAATAAGTACAGTGTAGAGAATATAAAAAAATAACTAAATTTTATTTTTATTTAAAAAAATAAATTAAATAAATAAAGATTTTCCTTATTATACTAGTTTATGGGTGGTCACAATGTGGGTGCATAGATTTATTGTAATTGATAAGTATTTATGAATTTATTGCTCCCTCCGTCCCACTGTATTTGAGACTATTTCTATTTAAGGCGTCCCATTGTAAGTGAGACTCTTTCCTTTTTTAGTAAAGATTTTATTCTTTAAACACATTTTCACCTACAAACAAAATACACTTTTCTTAATTTCCATGTAAAAAAAAAAAAGGTCTCACATACAGTGGGACGGAGGGAGTAAATGTCAATATCACATTTAATAGTACTTTTCCGTCCCTGAAAATTGTGACCTTATTATCATATTAGGATGTCCCTGAAAATTATGACATTTCCTTATTTGGAAATGACACCACAAACTTTCTCTCACTGTTTACAAAAAAGTGTGAGACACAATCTCCGCTCAAACACAATTATCACATTTTTTTCTTAAAATCTGTGCCACCTCAATTGGGTCACAATTTTTAGAGACAGATGGAGTAATACATACTCTTTCGGTCTCATTATAAGTGGCTCAAAACTTTTCGATACAGAAATTAAGGAGAATATGTAAACTTATTAAAAGTGATAGGACCTGCATTTTTGTAAGGGTTAAATTTCTATATTTATGGAAACATGTAACTTATCATGGGACGGTCCAAAATGAAATACAAGTCACTTTTAGTAGAACGGAGGGAGTATATATATAAAAAAAATATTATGGTACCATTCTTCTCAAGTATGATACAGAATCAAAAATATATAAATAGTAGATAACAGATCATTCATATACAAACAGTTTTGATTTTTGAAGCAAACAACATATTAGGGTATTAGAGCACTCACAACGCCTACACGATAGCCCCTACACGATAGCACTATCGTGTAAGTGTGCTATCGTGTAAGCGTTGCGGGAGCACCTTACACGAGGGCTACACGTTCTATCGTGTAGCCCATTTTCTCTATAGTGTGAGGCGCGTGTGATGCACGCACCTATTAAAAAAAATGAATTTGACCGTTGGCTGCCTCGTTTTGCGTGATTTTGACCGTTCAATTTTTTTTTCTCTTCTTTTTCTTCTATTTATTCTTCTTCTTCCTCATTTTTTCCCTACACCCTCACTTCTTCTTCTTCTTCTTCTTCATCTTCTTCCTTTCTTCCTCTCTCTACACCCCATGGATCCACACAACCCAAAATACTATAACCTAAATTGGTGCCCCGATCTATCCGACGATTATCATCCCAATTTATCGGGGTGTAACTTAGGGGATGCTCCTTAGTCCGGCGAGGAGATGCCTTCGGCGGCCCATAGTGCCGCCAAACCGAAGAAAGGCAGCCGGAGGAAAGAAGTCGCTCACAAGATCCGGCATGACAGGCAGGCGTCAGTGGTGGAGGAGGAGGGGGCGGAGGATGACGGAGGAAAGACTGTCCGTCATACCTACACCCCTGAGGAGACGGACATCATCGTCCAAATTTGGATGGAGGAGACAAACGACGCCATCCGTGGGACAAATCAAAAGGGGTACGATTACTGGAAGATGATCGTCGCCCGTGTCAACCCCCTCATTGGCGCCAACCTCAAGCACCGCCAGATTCAAGGGCACTGGACCCGAGTGGCCCAAGAGGTGCGGTTGTGGGAGAGTATTTGGGTGGAGGCGAACAGCCGGTGGCCGTCCGGCCATTCTGACGATATGCTCCGGGACAAGACCCAAACTCTTTTTAAAAGTCGGAGCGCAAATAACGCCTCCTTCAACTACTGGAATGCGTGGAGAATTCTCCGGAACAACCACAAGTTCAAGTCGATGTACCTCGAGGGAGATGTGCATTCCTCCAAGAGGACAAAGACGACAGAGGAGGGCGCCTTCACCACCTCGGCGTCGGGCGAGGAGATCTCGTCTGCCCGGCCGATTGGGAACAAGGCGGCGAGGGCGGCGAAAGCGAAGGGGAAGGGGAAGGCGGCGGCAAGCTCCGAGCAGTCATCGGAGTACAAAGAGACATTGGATCAGTCCGATCAGAACTTGAAAAAAATATGTCTAGAGAAAAAATGATCAAGTACATAATTTTTTTTTAATTTTTGATTCAAAATAAAAAAGTATTTAGTTAGTTTTATTATTTTCTCCACAATATAGTTATTTTCATAACTTTTTAAATTTTTGGTGATTATAAAATATAAAGATAGCTACAATGTGGACAAAATAGTATAATTAACTAAATCCTCTTTTATCTTGAATAAAATAAATTATATTTTTATGTATTTGAGCATTTTTTTTGTCCAAATAGCGCTACTCATATTGTTATGTTACTTGAGAATAGTTATGTATGCATCATTTATGAATATTATTCTCATTTAATTATGTTTATATATATATATATATGTATATATATATTAATACTTCAAAAATTGTTATTGACACCATTAATTTTATAAATTATACTATAAAAATCAAGCTCGGTTTGTTCATTTTCCTCAAAACTTTAGATGAATGAATAAAAGAAAAAATGAAGCTTTATTTTTATGAAATTAATAAAATCAATGACATCAAAATAATAATTTTTTAGATATTAAAAAAATATATTTGTACACAATAAAATAAAATAAAATTAATGTGAACTAAACTACAGTGATTCTCACATAAAATATGAGAATAACATTCCTCTCTATAATCATTGTTTTTTTAAAAGAAATAATTAATCTTTTTGTCATGCACGTATATATAGAAATTGATCGACCAATTTACTCAATTTTCGGGCAATTCATTTGGTTTCGGACTCTTTGAAATTTGAGATTAATGGAGCTAAATTTTTTGGGACTAGAAATTTTTTATTCTAATTAATCTTAAATCTTTTAGATTATATTCTTGTAAAAAAAGTTGTGCTTTCTCAAGCAAGACATTCAATCTCGCATTAGATAGTGAAAGAATGATTAATCCGTGGAACATGTGTTCTATGTCAGAGATGAAAATTCACGTAAATACAATAATAAAAGTAATAAATTAACATAACAACTTGGTAATCTAATTTGGTGAACCACCTATATTTGAGGGCCTCGAGCAAGGAAAATAATCTACTAACTGAAGTTAAAGTATATATAAACTTATGCGATAAGATTCTCCCTTACTACGCTCGTATATCTTCTCAAAACATCAATCAGAGTGGATAATTGGAAGCAAGTCTATGACTTACAACCTAGGCGTGAACTCAACGCATTCACACCTGATCCCTTGATAAACAAGAATCAAACAAACAAGAGTCTACAATTTTTTTACAAAGTACGTTCAATAATGTTTGCCTTATAAACATTCTTCTATCAAAATAAAGAAATAAACTAATACTAAGAACAACACCATTAGCAGCAAGTCCGAAGGACACCTAGCTTAAACAAAAGAATTCTCAACTATATCATGTGAGATCAATTTCACAAGAACCTTTCTGGACAAAGTATGTCTTGTTAAACAAGGGCAAATTTGGCCTTGCACGGGGTGATCGATCACACATGACCTAAAAATATATAGATCAACTCCTATTAGCAACATGTCTGTGAATTTTTTGTCCGTTGAAGCCTATCATTTTTTTCTCTGTTGCAGTTCAGTGATTTTATTTTTTTGTTAAATTAGCTTTAATCTTACCAAATCACATGCCTCTAATCAAAGTATTAAATCTGACGCATTTGTTTCTATTTTCTAAAACTTCTCTCTTTCATATTCTCTTTTCTAAGTTTTTTTCCAACATATTTTCGTAAAATTTTCAAGTACTATGTTTTATACCTTTCATTTTTCTTCTTTGTTTTTAATTAATGTTAATAATTTTAACTGATGGAATTCTAATTTTATATTTAAGTTATATGTATTAGTCATGGACATACTAAGTTCATCTTTCCTTTCTAAATTTGTATATTATTTGATTATTTTTTATCTTTACTTTGTTTATATATTTAAGTGAATGGCATAGTTATTTATATATTCATAAAGTGATTTGACAAAAAGATGTATTATCTAACAAATATTTTAGTTTATAAAGTTGAAAATCTTTTAATATTCCTATTGAACAATTTATACATCTACAAATAGAGAAATGTTATACTACATACTTTATGCGAGTATTTTATGTAACCATCGCTCATATATAGCTCATTAACTTATCTTTTTCATTTTATATATTTATTTTGATTCTAATTCATAAATTATTATTGGGGTTAGTATTTTATAAATTATATAAAAGGGTTTATTACATTAAAACTCATGAACTTTGCCCCAATGTCCCACTTTTTCATAAAAGTTAAATTTTGTCTGGAATTTCATGAATTTAATGGTGCGTTCAATCTTGCCACAACTTTCATAAATCCTCAAATTAGAAGATGACATGGCACTTTCTAAGTTGTCAGAAATATGATATGCAATTGTCGGACGATGAATAAAACGACGTCGTTTAGACCTCTGACCTCTCTCTTCTCTCTCCACTCTCTCTCGACCACCCAGAAGCGAACACACACACACTCACTTAACAGACGACGACTTCCCTCCTCGTCCTCCAGCGAAGCGGCAACAAAAGTTGTCACCATCGCCTTTCGATTCCTCATCTTCCCCTTCATCTCAATCACTACTGCCCGCATGTGAGGGGCGGCGTTGATGTGTGTGATTTAGTTATCTATTTTCGTGTTGTTTTCCGTTTATTTTGCTATGATATTACCCAAGTTGTTGGCATTCGGTGCAGGAATTGAAGAAATTTGATGTGGATGGGGTTGGGTGAAATAAAGTAGTAGAAGAAGGATTTTGATGCAATTTCTTGAAGAAGCAAAAGTGCATGAAGTCGAAGACTATGATTTATTTATTATCATTTTATTATGCTAATTTGATGGTCCATTTAGATTAAGGCCGTGGGCCTTTAGGAAATATGGAGACATGGTGTTTTCTTTAATTTCCTTAGCTAAAGTGGCGGCTAGGTATTGGGGTTAGGGGGGCATATATATTAGGTTTTAATTTCTCTTGTGACACATGGTTTTTACTTCCTAGAAGTAGGTTGAGAATTTTAGTATTTCTTACTTTTGCTTTGTTCTTGGAGTTGTGCGGCTGACATCAAGAATTGTGGCAGCCGACTTTTCTTAGTTTTTCATTGTGGTCACTTGTTTTTTTAATTCAATTTATTTGTTTAGTTAATGCTGCTTTTATTTTTTTGATTGATCTTAGTTTAATTATGAGTAGCTAATTTCTTAATTCGGCGAGAATAATGAAATACTAATTTATTAATCTGTGAGATCTAATTGGTTTTAAAATTGGTTCCTATTGATTTCGATTTATTCCTTGTGTTTAATGATAATTCCGATTTTATTTAAGCCTGATCAACTTAGATTTAATTGGATTACAGTCAATTAGCACCTCCAATCCGTGATTGTTGGAATAGGGCTGATTAGTGATAAAATTTCCGTGTTCGTAGTAGGAATAAATTGGTGGATTGATTATTACTAGCGTATCTATTCTATAATACGATTAGGCATTGCCTACGTGGCATGCTTCAAATCACACCATTTCACAATTTCTCCAGCGTGTCCATTCTTCAAGCCCTTCAATTCACATTCACAGTTTTCTTCACCGTTTCCTTTAATCATGCCTTAATCACATATCTATTATGCTATAATCAACATTCCATGTTCACGACGAAATCTTCCCTCCCTCGAAATCTTCTTTATTTGCCTCTCAAGTTTTCTTCGTTATTTCCATTGATTATGCTCTAATCAGGAAACTATCATTGGCTGATGCTCAATTCTCCGACCCGACCATAGCACCTGGCACAGCCACCAATGGCTGCCCCGCCGCAGGCGAAAAATCGCCATCGCCGCTGATGCCCAACTTCTCCCATCGCCCACCCTCTTCCACCCGACCATGGCACTTGGCACAGCCGCCAATGGCTGCCCCGCTGTAGGTGAAAAATCGCCATCGCCGCCGATGCCCAACTTCTCCGATCGCCCACCCCTTGCTCTATCTCACTCCGTTGTCAGGCTAGAAATCGCCATCGCCGCCGACGCCCAACTTCTCCGATCTCCTCCCATTTTCACACTCGAGTGGCGCCGAGAAGAAGAAACTCTTCGCCTCCATCATCAGCTCCTATCTGCCATTAAAATATGCATTTGAAACTTGATTTTATCCGTCAGACATTTTTTTTTGTGCTTATTGATTGGATTTTCAAGTTGTTAGATAAGTTTTTGAGTGGCAAAAATACTTAAAAAAACTTTGGTTTGTTTTGTTGTTTGCAGGCATCACCAACATGGTAGATGGCAAGCGAGGATCGGCCGTGTGGCCGGCAACAAGGATCGCTACCTTGGGACATTCGGTAAGTTTGTGATGATCAAATCAAATGATGTAATTTTACTAATTTGTTTGTGTGAAAATGTCATATAGTAGTATATTTGTTTCTTGCATTTGTGACTATGTCTTTATTTGCTACTCTTCTTTTTGAATGGTGAGTTGTGATTGCTTTTGCTAAGGCTGATTCACACAACAACTTTGACTGTACGTAGCTGGTTTTTAGTGGGACTCCACTTTTGCTAAGGCTCTTTTTAGTTTTTGATAGACAAAATGAGAAAGAGAGAATTGGATGAATGTTGATTTTTTGTGTATATGGTTTGATTTGCTGTCTGGAGCTCTTTCTTCGTCAATATTTCTTAGTTCTTAAGATTATTTTCTATGATTATCTTAATTTCCTCTTTCAGTTTGACTTGGTAGTAATTCTGCCAAATAAACTTTTTTATCCATGTTTGAGCTCTTAAAAAAAACAAGATATCTCAAGACATTTTTGAAAAATAATACTACCAACTTGCACACCGTGCAATACACGAGAAACTTTAAAATTTTATGTTTATATAAAATTGATATCAACTCAAAGATCATATTTATAAATATAATTAAAAAATAGTTTTAACTTAATATATTTGAAATGTATATTGAAAAAAATAAAAAATTATAATAATAAAAATTGATATAATGAAAAGAAAAAATTACAATATACTCCCTCCGTCCCATGAAGCAAGACCAGTTTCTAAAAATAGCAAAAAATTTACTCTTTATTCACTTTTTCACCTACCACACTTAATACACTAAATACAAATTTCTTAATTCCCGTGCCGAAAAGAACTTGGTCTTGCTTCATGAGACGGAGGGAGTATATTGCATACTGCATTCAATCCAGAAGTTTTTAAGGATAGAGATATTTTGGAGTAACTAACGAGATGATTATTCGTGTAAATTTTGTCGAGATTATTAACCAATTATTGATTTATATTTTATTTATTTATATACATATTTTATAGGGGTAATTGCCTGTAAATTCATAACGTTTACACGGAATTGGTTTTTGCACCTTTTTTTATTTTTCTACTTTTAAATACCTAACCTTTCGTTTTTGTCTCGAATTTATCCGGTGATCAGTTTTTTCTCATGCCGGCGCCGAAATTGACACTGTGGCAGCCGAAAATATATGTGTATAATAATAATAATAATAACTCACATATAATCTAAATTAATAAATTTTATTATTAATTATTTTATCTCGATAAAAAAATAGATTTACATGTCTGACAATAAATGAATGTTAGTGATTAGATGTACATGTGTATCCGGAGTACTAATTTATATACAATAAATGATTTTAATTGAATGTTAGTGATTAGATGTATATTTGTTATTAATTTTATATTTCTCAAAAGCGTATATATTATATGTATATGTTGCAATATATATATATATATATATATATATATATATATATATATATATATGTATTGAGTTTGAATTGAGAAATGTAAAAGTATGTAAATTATAAACGGGTTCGGTCATTGATTTACATGTTTGAATAATAAGGCACAAATTCTATAACATGATTACTTTAAAACAAAATCTTATTTTATGTCTATCAAAATAATTAAAATTTTATTTTTATTTTTTATAAAATATATCCGTACATTTTATTTGTATAGGGAAGAAAAATATATTTTTCATATCTAAAAACTTTATTTGTTTCAATTTTGTCAATAATAATAATAGTAGATAAATTATGAAATTAATTAGTAATGCATAAATGAAGAATTTAGATAAAGAACAATAGAAGATATGATGTTAAAAGACATTAGAAATCTTTAATTATATATTAAATTTATAAATCTCAATCGAGTGAAGAATTCATATAAATCACCTCATTTCACATTGAGATATATATATATATATATATATATATATATATATATCACTAAAATAAAACTTATACAAGAATAAGCTCTTGCTCTTCAAATTAAAAATCTATATTTAATTGGCGGAATGATTGAAACTAATACAATTTGAATTGCTCCAAGCGAGATGATTCTCGAAACCCAATTAAATGATGATACTCACAAGTTAAATTTGTTCTTTCAAACTTCAAACGAGATGATTCTTGGAACCCAATTATATTATTTGAAGCTAATAATTCATAAAAATTTGTCAAGATTTTTTCAAGTTCCATACAAAATGATGTTTACAAGTTAGTTATGATATTAGAGGCTCCAAATCATACAATCTCACAAGTCAAATTTGATTTTTAAATCTCTAGATAGTGATGTTAAAAAAATTGACGCATAAAAGTTCATTTTTTGTATTTTAAGGTCTAGACGAGATGATGCTAAAAAATCTGGTGTTCAAACATTAGATGTCGTATTCTGGACTTTAAATGATGTTATGATCCTACAGTGTGGTTCAGACGAGATGATGCTAAGATGAAATAAAATATTCAATATTGACCTTATCGACAATATTATTAAATAAAAATTTATGCAAAAAGAATATTTATTATTCTAACAAAATGTTAACATTTAATTGAGGAATATGATTCAGATTAATATAATTTCAACTATATTACCTTAAATTAAATAAATTTAAAAATAATTTATATATAAATAATTATTTATACAAAAATAATACTCCCCCGTCCCCCAAAATTATGCATGAAAGTTTGTAGTAAAGAATAAAGATAGTGGCGAAAGGGTTCCACAGTGAGGGTATTGTTAAATAGATTATGGATAAATATTAAATAATGTAAGTTAAAAGAGTAAAATTGTAAGAATTATATGTGAGGAGTGTCTAAAAATAGAGTATGCACAATTTTGGGGGCCGTACAAAAAAAAAGGTATGCATAATTTTGAAAGATGAAGGGAGTATCATATAATTTAAATAATAACTTAAAATAATTTCCCGTCGAATTTCGACGGGTAACGCACTAGTCTAGGATAATTGGTCTAAATTGGATTCCTTCCTCTTAATGCTATTAGAATATTAAATCTAGGCCTGGCGTCTCCAGCTAGGTTATATTTTAATAAGGGAAATAGGCAGGACTGGCGTATCCAGCCGTCTATCGACACAGTAAGTATGAATTGGGGTATGTCAGTGCGTATCACAGTATCCTATAACTGGTTGGTTGATAGTGATTAATTCACCTTTGAGTCGATGAACAGGGTTATTAAATTAGTATGGATTTATTCGAGCCGAGTTACTTTTCATTGATTATTTTCTAGAGTTATTTTATTTGATTTAATTTACTTTCTTAGTTGATAATTATTTTCTCAAAATTAAGGCGTGGTAGCTACACCAAATTAAGTCTTTAGGGATTTGGATGATTTTACCTGTTCTCTGTGGTTCGACCCTGCTTATAATTATACTCACTTAATTCTTGATAGTATTGCAGGAATTATTTGGTGGAATACGATGTCCACCAAATTAGCGCCGTTGCAGGGGAGCGGTGTTAATTTAATTCTTTTTCCTTTTGATCTATTTTTCTTTTTATTTTCTTTTTGTTTATGAGCAGATCTTCTAAGCCGAATCTCTTATACAATTGTGAGATCGAGAAACCGCAAAGAAATTGAGAAATGAGGCTAAGGCAAGAAAGCTGCTAGGATTGCTGGATTCGCAACTCGATCTGTCTGCTCAAACAGAACAGTTCATCAAGGCTGAACCCAGTGCTGCCACTGCTGACGAGGCTCTGTTTGCCCAAACAAACCCTGAATCGGAGGCAGAAACAGATTGTGAGGAGGAAGTTGAGTCGATTTCTGACGAGAGCACCGGAGACGACATGGTTGCCATCCAGAACAACCTAAAAGCTTTGGGCGCCACAATTATGCAGGAGCTGCGACGGTTACAAACACGGTGACTTCTCCCATTTTTGTGTTTTGTTTCGTGTTTTTATTTTTTCTTCATGTTGGTTTTGTGTTTTGTTGTTGTCTTGTGTGATCCTCCTGTCCACTTTTCTTGTTTGCTTGAGGGCAAGCAAAGTTTAAGTGTGAGGGGGGGAGTTGTGTTTCTTTAAGTTTCTTGAGTGTTGGTTATGTCGTTTTGTATGTCGGCCAAGTACTTGTTGAGTGTAGTGTTGTCAATGCATGCTACCATTCGGATTGTGTAATGAACTTGTCACTCTCTACTTTTTTTTGTGAGTGAATTGTTATCCATGAGGTTGTGATATTATGTATGTCATTGGTGGTGAATGATAAAAGGCACTGGGGTGAACCAAGTTTGGCCTGCTTTGAATTTCCTAGCCTTACATTATCCCCTAGTTAGCCACTTTGAGCCTTGGCCATTCTCTTGATTATAGTCAGTAAATAATTAGCCAATGCTTGTTTTGACTTTCTCTTTTGGCCCTATTGTGCATGTTTGAATTTGAATTACATCCTAATTGAGTTTTAGAAGAAGTAAGAATGAATGTGAGACCTGTCTGCCCAAATAGAATCGTGCTGAATTTGACAAAGAAATCTGGGAGATATGGTCTGTTTGGCCAAGTCAGTGGCTAATGTTGATAGTTGGGCTGAGTTTTGTCTGTATTGAGTTGCAATTCACTGCATGTTTTTGTAATCTTGATAAAATAAGGGTGCTGAAAAAAAAAACATATTAAAAAAAGAAAAAAAAATGAGAAAAAAAAGAAAAAGAAAACAGAAAATAGAAAGAAAAAAATACAAAACAGAAAAAAAAAATGAAAAAAAGAAGAAAAAAAAACGAAAAAAAAAATCGAAAAGGAAAAAAAAAAAAAAAAAGAGGTGCAGCACTGAATTTGAGCATATTAGTGTTATTGATGGAGTTTTTCCTCTAGTTTTGTGGTTGTTTTTCTTTCTCTATGATCTTGAGAGTATGGATAAATGTGCACACTTTGATTTTCATTGCATAAGCCTAGGAATCCCTTTAGATCCTTCTAATCTTATGAATGGTCCCTAGCCCCATTACAACCAAAGAACAAAGTCCTTTTCCAGTCACTACTTGACCGCGACATATCATGACCGAGTGGATCCTCTTTCTTTTGTGTGAATTTCCAAAATCAAATTTGAGAGAATGAGGGAAGCCGTGAGATGTGCTCGTTGTTGCTTAATTTGGATGAATTGATAATGAAGATACATTTTTGACATTCCTTCTTCTTGATTTGAGAGTTGAGAGTTGATTGTGAGTTGCACGATTTGATTTGGCAGTGTGTTGTGCTTCTATTATTTCGATGATTGCTTGGCTAGTTTGTTGAGTTTGTTAGTGTCTTGTTTAGTAGTGTCTTTGTTCTATTTCTTTTTAGTATGCTTGTTAGTTTGTTTCTTCCTTTTTCTTTTGGAGTCTTCAGTGTCGTGTCGAGGGGGGAGGTTTTGTCTAGATAGCTATTTCCACTATTGAGTCTTTTCTTCACTTCATACTTGAGGGAAAGTATGATTCAAGTGTGAGGGGATTTGATGTGTGTGATTTAGTTATCTATTTTCGTGTCGTTTTCCGTTTATTTTGCTATGATATTACTCAAGTTGTTGGCATTCGGTGCAGGAATTGAAGAAATTTGATGTGGATGGGGTCGGGTGAAATAAAGTAGTAGAAGAAGGATTTTGATGCAATTTCTTGAAGAAGCAAAAGTGCATGAAGTCGAAGACTATGATTTATTTTATTATCATTTTATTATGCTAATTTGATGGTCCATTTAAATTAAGGCCGTGGGCCTTTAGGAAATATGGAGACATGGTGTTTTCTTTAATTTTCTTAGCTAAAGTGGCGGCTAGGTATTGGGGTTAGGGGGCATATATATTTTAGGTTTTAATTTCTCTTGTGACACACGGTTTTTACTTCTTAGAATTAGGTTGAGAATTTTAGTATTTCTTGCTTTTGCTTTGTTCTTGGAATTGTTCAACGTATAAACAACAAAGTTCATTAAAATAATAAACAAAACATGTAAAATTGAAATAAAATAATAGCACATTATTATTGTAAATTAACCGTATATTAGATAAATTAAACAAATTGTTCGGTATGTTCACCGAACTATCAAAAAACAAGTTCATATTATATATATAATTTAATTTTTTTAATTTGAATTTCTATAGTTTGTGCATAACAATGACCAGCTACGTTCACAACTTCACAGCAAGTAAAAACATTAAACTTGTGTTTTGTTCAACATATGACCAGCTACGTTCAACATGTGACCAGCTAGCGAAACAAAAATACGTATGTTAATAAAATTCAACAAGTTTTTTGTATGTTCACTCGAGTATTAGGAAACATATGTAAATTTTAACAATATAATCTATCCTATGTATGAAATAAAATATTTTGTTAGACATTGTAGTGGGCAAAATCCGTCAACTTGGCTCAAGCCCAATTAACATCTCAAGCTGACCCAATGAGTCAAGCAACCCGGTCCATCCAGTCCGACAAGCTTCGGACCAACTTGGGTCGATAACGATGATAGTCCAATTACTTAAGAAAACTTGTTAGCCCAGCCCGATAAGTCAAATTAGAAAGGCCTAACTGGATTGACCCAGGTTGAATACTTCACTTCAAGACCAACCTGTCTGAACCGTCAGGCTGAATAATTCGCACTCAGCCTAGCCCATCAAGTCAATCCGCCAAGCTAGCTCGCCAATCTGGCACGACCCTAAAAGGCCCAATCAGTCAAACATATTGGTCTATCTAGCCCAAAAAGCTATAGATCAACTTGAATCGATAACCAGGCTGGAGGTATCACATCCGGCCCAAGGGTTACCGCCCACCTTGTTGACGAAGTCACATGACCTAGCCATCAACCCTAAGAAATATCTTTCGCCAAGCTGACATAGTCAAAGGGTGAATCTTTACGATCCTGTCCAAATCGCAACAACTTGGAAGTGGAAGGCGTGGACGGATAAGGTCAACTTGTAAAACCCTAGCGACTGACCGCCCTTTATATAGACAGATCGACTAGGTTACAAGGGGACACGGAAAATCCTACTTGCTCTCTACTCCTTGAACTCTCTACTCCGCCACCACGCTAATCGCTCTTCCAAACCGGAAATAGCCAGCTTGGCCTATCGCCGCATTCCATATTCCATTATCACAACTCACTGTCACCGTTTCCACCCTTCGATGCCGCCTACAACCTGGAATAACCGCACACTCCAGCCTGCCTTTCTCTCTTATTTCAATTTGCTTATCATTCTATTTTGCTATTCCGTTACTGACTTGAGCGTCGGAGGCTCTACGGTCGACACCCCCTCCCGGTGCTCAACCTAGGGCTCGTACGTGTTCTTGTGTTGACAGGTTGCTAGTACCCGATCTATCCGAACGTGTAGACGTCATCCTTAATTGTAGATTTTAGCCTCTACAGACATATTATTATTTAATATGGGTATCCGAAAACATTACCAAGTATATACATATTTACTTTCCGTAATTTGAGGAGTATAACCGTTTGCGAATTTTGTTGAAATACAATAGTACCCTTCGTTAATTAACTAATGCTCAAATGCAGGTTCAGTTGTGTTCGCCGGATCAGGGAGATCAAAGGGATGAGATTTAATCTCAAATCTACAAATATTTGGAAATCTCAATTGAACATTTCTCTCTGTCTCTCTCTCTCTTTCTCTGTCTCTGTCTTTCTCTCTCTCTCTCTCTCTATATATATATATATATATATATATATATATATATAGGGGTGGGCTACCGTGAGAGCACATCTTAAAATAAGAAATAAGAGCAATTTTTAATGTATGAATTTTATATAGAACACGTATGAATTCGCTGTATAAAAATATGAATTGTGAAAAATAAATTTTTGCTACCTTTGGGATTCGAACTGAGGACCATAAATCCATCCCACAGGATTATGAATCAACCGTAGATCTTGATGATCTAAGGGCTGAAAATGATTCTTATTTTATATCTTAATAAATGCTCTTATTTTAGCCCATCCATATATATATATATATATATATATATATATATATATATATATATATATAGGGTTAGGTTCAATGAAAAAGGCCTAAATGTAAGAAAGAAGAGAGAAGTAATCTCATCCGTTGATCTTATCTAATCTAACGGACATGATTTATTCACGCCATGTTCAACGGATTTTTTCGTTGAACATTCGTGAACATATACAATATTTTTGGGGGTTCTGGGTTTCGACCCCCCATATGTTCAACGAAAAAATCCGTTGAACATGGCGTGAATAAATCATGTCCGTTAGATTAGATAAGATCAACGGATTAGATTACTTCTTTCTTCTTTCTTACATTTAGGCCTTCTTCATATATATATTGGGGCGCGCTCCAGTGAGACCCCCTATTTTTCGTGTAACATGAGGACAATGAATAAGACATATAATACTAATGAACAAAACGTATATCTAATGAATAAGATGTATATACTGATGAAAAATAAAATTTAAAAAATTCGTAATGAATAAGACATATATACTGATGAACATGGCCGTATATACCGATGAACAATGCAGTATATACTGATGAATAACAAAATTTAAAATATTCTGCTCCCTCCAGGATTCGAACCCTGCGAAAAAAAAACACCCTCCAGATGCAATATCAGCCATAGGATTGATAAAATAAACGCACCAGATCGTGCCTTAGATCTCACTAAAACTAAGGGGCCTCATTGGAGCGGCCCCCTATATATATATTACTCACTCCGTCCCACTGTAAGTGAGACCTTTTTTTGGGGCACGGGAATTAAGAAAGGTGTATTTTGTGTGTAGGTGAAAAGGTGAAAATGTGTTTAAAGGGAAAGCGTTTACCCAAAAAGGAAAGAGTCTCACTTACAGTGGAACGCCCAAAATAGAAAGAGTCTCAAATACAGTGGGACGGAGGGAGTAATTTTCTAATTTATTATACGACGAATCTTCATTCATTAAACAATTGACAATATTGTTATCAGAAACTCTCGTAGAAACACATCTCTCTCAATAAAAAAAAAATGACCAAACAATTATTTAAAATTAATTTTTCATGCTACTTTTCAATTTTCAACTTATTCTTAACAATTATTTCAAAAAACACTCTCTTTATATTTATAGTAGCAACCGAAATAATTAACATCAAATTGATGAACAAAAACACTAGAGGATAAGTCATTTGTCTATTTATTTTTACAAGCTTTATCAAAAGATATAATTAACATTGTGCGGTGTTTTTCTTTGGCCTTTTTCAGCTCGTTCTTTCTGGTTAGTTGCGGTGTTTTCAGCTCGTTTTTAGTTTTGAGGATTGTCTGTGCTTGTGCTGGTTTTGGGGTTGCTGAGCCGGATTGCCTAGGGACGATGGTTCGGCCGGAGTTTCTGAGGCAGTCCTTCCCGCTCTTCAACTCCTCTGGGTCGTTTGTTTTTGTTTTTTAGACGAGTACTCTTTTTCCTCCTTAGAGGTTTTCCCTTGCGGGTTTTCTCTATGGAGGTTTTAACGAGGCTCGGCCCTTAGTCTGCTCTCTTTTGTGCTTTCAAGGGTTCTTTTTAGGCTGTTTTTTTCTCTTTCTCTTTTTAATATAACTTTATTTAATTAATAATTAACATTGTGCAAATTTTGAAACCCGATCTATTCTCATATCTTTAATTAATATTTAAAGTTGACATTCAAGGGTTATCAAATCAATACTTAAAAATTTGGAAGGATAAAAAGTAACGAGAAAGATGAACAAATCATCTGAAATCTGAATATATGATCCTAACTAAATCGAAATTTAAAATGTGGTTCCGATCTTCCAGATTTTTGAATCGGATCAGATTGATATATTTAAAATTTGAAAAAGTCTAAAAATTAGTAATTTTCTTGATTGATTCAAATAAAATATTTGTTTTTTTTGGTCGATAAAGAGAATTTATTAGAACAGATGAGAACGAGGTACCAGTGGTACCAACTTACAACACTACAAGAAAATGTGGCTCTAACGACCGAAATTTCGGTCGTTAAAACCCAAAAATCGGTCGTTAATATTTTTAACGACCGATTTAACGACCGTTTTTTTCGGTCGTTGTTTGCATCGTCGCCCGAGTTTTAACGACCGTTTTTTCGGTCGTTAAATTTAACGACCGAAATTTCGGTCGTTAAAAAGAGAAAAAAAAAATAAAAAATAAAAATAAAAAACATTATTTTTTGTTATTTTTTTTAAATAACGACCGAAATTTTATTTTTAACGACCGAAAATTCGGTCGTTAAAAATTAATAAAAAAATATTTTTTTTTTCGAATTTTTTTTTTTTAATCTTTGTATCCCACAAGTATTTTTAGTGTATTTCTAATGTATTTTGACCTTAATTGCATACCATTTGACGAACTTCCCAGTAGGTCACCCATCTTACTTGTGCTCTAAGTCAAGCATGCTTAACCTTGAAGTTCTTTTCGAGTAGTCACCAATAGGGAACACTCGTATTATTGATATATATAGTACCTATTAATTCATTTAAACTCTAATTCAATATAAAATATCATTAATCATTCATAACCTTATAATATGTCGAGATAATAACTAAGATTTGTGGTGTCGACGAAACATTGACGATAAATATACGATCGAATTTAAAATAATAAAAAATTAATATTATCGTAATTAAAAAAAGAAAAGAAAATATGAGTATGAAAAATAACAATCAAATATACAACAAAATCAATATTAAATCAAATAATCAATATTAATAAAATTAGTATTTGAAAAAGAATTTTATTATTTTAAAATAATAAAATTATTAATATTTTGAAAATAATGAATCTAATAATTTAGAAAATCTAATAAGTCTAATAATTTATTATAATAAGTCTAATAATTTATTATAGTAAATCTAATAATTTATTATTATTTGCAAATAATATCACATTTTTATTAATAATCAATATTATCTATTTTTATAGAATAATATTATGAAAATAACAATCATTTTCAAAATATTCTCTATAATTTGAAAATAATAATTAAATAGAAAATTAATAAAAAATAATTAAATATTTATATATATATATTTATATATAATCAAAAAATAAAAATAAATAAAAATAAAAACGAAATTTAAAATTTTTAAAATTGAAAAAATAAAATTAACGACCGATTATTCGGTCGTTAATAAATAAAATAAATAAATAAAAAAAGTAAAATAAATAAAAAATAAAAAATAAATAAAAAATAAAAAATAAATAAAATTAATTTTAACGACCGAAAAATTCGGTCTTTAAAAAAAATAATTAAAAAAATATTTTTTTATTTAAAAAATATTAAAAAAATTTAAAAAATTAAAAAAAATAAAAAAATAATTTTTTTTTAAAAAAAAATAATTTTTTTTTAAAAAAATAATTTGTTAATAAAAAAATAAAAAATATATATTAACGACCGAATTTTCGGTCGTTAAAATTAAAAAAATAATTTTTACGACCGAAAATTCGGTCGTTAAGAAAAATTAAATATTAAAATATTAAAAAAATAATTAGCGACCGAATTTTCGGTCGTTAAAAAATAAAAATAAATAAAAAATAAAATCGGTCGTTAAGGCCGCAAAATTAACGACCGAAAATTTCGGTCGTTAAACGCGTGTTTTCTTGTAGTGCAAAGAGTCCAGGACCAGCCCCTTAGAACACCAGAGGGAGAAAGGGATGTTAATGTCCACAATGTGAAAAATAGAGTTCCAGCTCCACATCCTCCCTTTAATCTCCTGTGTCACTTTTTGAACATCCCACACCTTTCCTTGGAACCTACTCTCATTCCTACATCTCCACAGAATCCAAACCGTACCAATCCACAATCCTTTCAAGAATTTCTGCCATCTCTTATCTTGGCTTGCATGAATGAAAGATAGAAAGTGTTGAGAAAGACCTTTTGGTGTCACTGTCTTGATGTTGATCCATTGCTGCAAAAAGTTCCAAACTTGTTCAGTTTTTGGGCAGTGAAGTAGCACGTGTTCCACCGTCTCTTCCGCCATCACACTTGCGTTGCACCATCTTTCCTCATCTGCAATTTGGATCTTCCTTTTGAGAAGATTATCACATGTGGCGAGTCGATTCTTCAAGCTACGCCATGCCGTCACCCTAGCCTTATGAGTTGTCGGTGCATTCCAAACTTTCGCCGCTTCCACCGCCGAGCACGACGCCTCCTCTCTCTTTTCCTTAGCAATTGACTCATAGGCCGAAGAAGTCGTGAACTTGCCGTCTTTTGATGCCTTCCATCTCCAGCCGTCCTTCTTCCCTGGACAAGGAACAATAACAGAAATAATCTCCAAAAGTTGGTTAAACCAGCTCACTTCCCTCCCTCTCAGCCCCCTACGCCATCTCAACTCCCACGCCCACACTCCACCCTCCCATTTTCCGAATTCCCCCACCCTTCCTTTCTTGTCTTCGCTCAGTTGAAAGAGCCTTGGAAACCTGAATTTCAGTGGTACGTTCCCCGCCCAGACCTCGTCCCAAAAACAAGTGTTCAACCCGTCCCCAATGACTCTAACAATATTTTCCGAAAGGCATCTCTCTCGAACTCCTCCCCTTCCCCTCCCCCCCCTTTCGACAATGTTCACCCACCAACCTGATCTCCCTCTCCCCCTTTCGACCGACCATCCCCCCTCTTCCCCCCGGACCAGCTCACCATGAATCGATCTGATGATCTTGACCCACAGCGCCTCCCCGTCAACCAGAAATCTCCAGAACCACTTGAACACTAAAGCTCTATTAAACCACTCAAGATTTTTCAAACCGAGGCCTCCATCACATTTTTTTAAGCACATCACACTCCATTTAATCCATGGAATTCCCCCACCCCCCTCTCCACCCCCCCACAGAAACTTTGCACACATCGAACCAAGGTTACGCAGAACACCTTTAGGGATAGTAGCAAAGGAAAGTTGATACAGCGGAATAGCTTGCAAAACAGATTTTACCAAGGTGATTCTGCCAGCCAGGGATGAAGGATTCCTCTTCCATCATTTGATTTTATTTCCCACCTTATCCTCAAGACGGCTCCAGCTCACGCTTTCATTTGTCCGTCCTCCCACCTTAACACCAAGATAGCTAAACGGAAAAGCACCCACTCTACAGCCAAGCACCTCCGCCCATCTCCCAATCTTTTCTTCATCCATCCCCACTCCCATAAGTGAACTCTTTTCAAAATTAACTGTAAGGCCTGACAAGAACTGGAACAACAGTAGGATATTCCTGATTGCCTCCACGTTCCTCTCCACCGGGTCCATGATGAAGATCGTGTCATCTGCATATTGTAACAGAGCGAGCTGAATCTTGTCCTTCCCAATCGTAGCGGGAACCAAAACTTCTTTGGTGATAGCTCTCTCGACCAGAGAGGTAAGCCCCTCCGCAACAATCAAAAACAAGAAAGGAGACATTGGATCGCCTTGTCTGAAACCCCTCTCCAAATTGAAGTCTTTGGTAGACGACCCATTCACCAGAATGCTTGCCGATGCGGAGGCCAAACACCCCTTCATCCACCCTCTCCACTTGCAATCAAAATTCAGATTTTCAAGCAGAGCATCGAGGAAATCCCACTCAACGGAGTCATATGCTTTGGCAAAATCAATCTTGAAAAAGGATCTACCCATTTTCTTCTTCTTCGCCTCCGAAATTGCTTCGTTGAGGATGACCACCCCATCGAGGATAAAGCGCCCTTTGACAAAGGCACTTTGACTGTTGGAAATAATCGACCCCATAACTTGTTTAAGTCTTCCCGCCAAGACTTTTGCCAATATCTTATATAAACTGGTTATTAAAGAAATTGGCCTGAAGTCATTAATTGACTTTGCTCCCTCTTTTTTTGGAATCAAAACAATGAACGACGCGTTCCCTCCCTTAGGTATCCTGCCGTTAGAATGGAATTCCTTCAACACTTGAACCAAATCATCTTTAACAGTTTGCCAAGCCCTCCTCCAGAAGAGAAAGTTGAACCCATCCGGCCCCGGACTTTTGTCTCCGCTGCAGCTCCAGATCGCCTCCTTAATTTCCTCAGCTTCGAAATCTCTAATCAGTCACTTCTTCTCATCCTCTGAAAGTTTCATTCTGAAAAAGTCGCTTGGTAGTTCTGGCAATTGACGAGATTTCTTTCTGAAAAAACCCTCGATAAAATATTTGTTACTTAAGATTTAAATATGATCATAATTGTCTAATTATTTAGATCGGCATATATCTCGATTTTTTTTGAATTTTTGGAGTTTTTAGATTTTTTGAGTTTTTTTTTGCATTTTGAATTTTTTGGTTTAGATCAAATTTGATTTGGACATTTTCGAATTTTTGAATTTGAATTTTCAAATAATATGGTTTGAATCAAATATCATTTTTAAAAAAAAAATAAATTTTCAGAATGAATCAGATTATGGAATATTCGATTCGAAATCCGAATGCTCACCCTTAGTGACAGGTTTGAGTAATTTTTCCTTGTCAAAAGAAAATAAGTCATTTTAGGATTTAAGCAAGTAATACATTTGAGCAACTTCATATTGATTTCAACAAATCGATAATCGTATCAATTTTTCAGCAACTGAAATTACTGTATATCGATCGTGTCGATTATATTGTAATATTGTACACTTACATTATAAAATAACTATATTTAATCTGTATTTTTTTATAGTTGTTGCTTTTCTTATGTCAAAATAGTTAGTTTTATATATTGACTCTTTCTTTTATGTCCTAATAATATTATTTATTATATTAATCTATCTATTTACTGTTCAAAGCATGCCTATGAATTATAATTATTTTTACCTTATAGTCAATTATATTTTTCAATTACTTAATATTTCATTATATAAATTATTTATTTTTATGATTTTACATTATAATATTAATATACGAGAAAATATATATAAACTATACGTGAAAGTTTAAAATATATATCGAGTTGATTAAATGATTAATTAGTTATTGATAATTGACAAATTTAAAATAGATGAAAGATTCGTTATTGGAAATTTGCAAATGATTAGTTATTAAAATATATACACAAATTTAAATATATTTAACTTAAATGATTAGTTATTGATATTTGGCAAGGGCAAGGGCAAGGACAAGATCCCTCTTTTATAATAAAATTGATATTTATATTAAAAATTGGTTCAAAATTTGTGAACAATTAACCCAATTTTTTTTTTCAAGAAAACAGAGAAAGAGAGTTTTTTTTTTTTTTTTTCACAAATTTAATTATAGAAGAAGAAGAAGATGATGAGGGGAAGAAGAGACAATGACATATGCTGGGAAGGGTAGAAATGAATAATTAAACTCGAATCAATTTTAAAACATCAGACATGCCAGTTTCCTGTTGTTTCTTCTATGAATTATTTAGCCTTGATGATTAAGACCAGTTTGAAGCTGTCTGTTAGTATACCAAACTATTCCTGCTTTAGATTCCTTCTTTTTCATTTTGTCATTCTCCAAAATAATTAACTAACTTACCTTAAAAAATAATAATTAACTATCACCGGCTAAATATTGTCAAAGATTCTAAAAACCTTACTTTCTCATGCCTGACGCGTTTCAAAAAATATCGGACTCGGTTCGATTATTGAGATTCGAGTAGTACTCTATCTGTTGCAGCTATTTTTTTTTTTTTACTTTGGGGGAGGGAGAGTGGTGGAATTTGAACCATGAACCTCACTTTTAAGAAGGGATCTCACCCACGGATCTATTCTTACCTATAAATAGCTAAGAAAAATATCCCAAAAAATGGGTGATAGAAGAGAGAGAAAATCCGATTCAATCATCAATTCGAAGGCAACATCAAAATGTTCGTAGATAGGAGATCGCACCACTTGGTGTTCCCTTGGAATACTTGTTGCAGCTATCTTAAAACCTTTTTTTTGGCTTGAGAATTAAAAAAGTAATGTTTTGTGTGTAAATGAAAAAGTGAAAAGGTAAATAAATGGTAAAAATTTTGTCAAATAAAGAAATGTCTCAAGGTAGGCATGACGTTCAAAAAGAAAAATGTTTCAAGATAGATGCAATGGAGGGAGTACTATTTGAGCTACTATAATAATTATTTAAAACTCGGTATATCAATTTGGGGTTACATATTCAACCAGTATAATCGAATTTCTTAATATTCAACTAGCATATAGTATCAATTTGGGGTTATATATTAGAAGGAAAAGATATCACCAACTCATCATGAATTGTTTCGTGTAAGGAAATACAAATGCAGTTAGCTATATGAAAATAAAAATCTAGATACGTAGCTCCGCCAAAGTCTCAATGGAACATGTATTAAGAAATGCCAATCAAGCTTAAATTGATGAATTGACTTAAATTAATTGAATAAAAATGAGAGTTAAACTAAAAAATAAAAAATTGCCTGAATTTTTTTTAGTTTAAATGTCCCAAAGTTTGATTATGATAATTCGATTTCAATGTTTGTGAAAATGTAATTTCATTTTCTCCAACGTTTAATGAGAAACTTGATGACATGAATATTAAAGAAATATAATAATTTAAATTAAAGTGTTATGTGTGTCAGATCATCACTTTCAGAAAGTTATTTTTTAGTATTGCATAAATTATTTTAAAATAAAATTCATTTTTATTTACAATAAGAGATCAAGTATCTTAATTGAGGACACAAGCCCTACTTCTTGCAACAAAGTTGTGATGCAATCAAGAATTTGTATTCGTAGATGATAAAATTTTTCATAACTTTTATGATTTGACGAGCTTGATCAAAAATCGAAGGTTTAAGGTGATGGTCGGAATTTTTTTGTAGCTAAGTTTTTTTATTAGTTCAATCAATTCGAATTGAAAATAAATTTATTTTTGGATAAATTGTAGCAATACTACTAGTAGACGTGACCACACCCAATATTATCTAAGCTTGAAAGCATTCCAAACGTGGCCGTGCATTCGCGACGCGTGCAATATTTCCTTCACGCCACGCGTCCCAAATGTACTCACCACCATTCCACTATTTTTACTTCTCCCAATTCTAAGTTAAATCAATTTCTTCTTAGCACAAGGTTTAAAAAATTAATATTTTAAATATATTTGGTAATAAAGTAATAAGTGATTAAATATTATATTACTTATATTTATTCTATATAAATAAATTGATCAATTTAATTGGAATGATTTAAAAAGAGTATTGATCAAATTAATTGAAACGAAAAAAATATAACATATAAATATAATTATAAAGACATCATTAAATATGAAATCAAATCCGAATATATAAACTTTTAGGGATACTAACACAAATGTAATAGTATATTTTATCCCAAAAAAATGTAATATTTTTTATAGTAAAACGCTTAAAGTTGGATTAAGATTCAAAAAGAACAAAAGATAAAGTGGGATCATATTTCAAAATGAAAAATATGATACTTTCTTATGAGACGGGGAGAAATATGTAAATTAATTTAGATTTCAAAATTTCGATGATAAATTATGAGTTTACTAGTACATTCGCCCGTGCGATGCACGGGAACATCAAAATACATAAACATTAAATAGATTTAAAATATAATTAAATATATTTTTGTAATTGGATTATTCACAAGTATAAATTGTAATGGGCGTCAATTATATATCAAAATAAATATAACTAATTCAAGTCATATTTTTTGTATTATTATTAATAAATTTTAAAGAATAATTTTTAATGTCCCCAAGGGGATACCAAACGGTGCGTTCTTCTGTGAGGTCCGGGTTCAAACCCCACTGCTCCGCCTTCCCAACTCCCCCAAATCAAAAGAAAAAAGAATAATTTTTAATCTTCATGTTCGATGAAAACCTTGTTTTCTTTCTTGAATTTATAGAATAATAAAAATGGGCATTTTTTCTTTCAAATTAAAATGGGTAATTTTCATTATTAACCCAATGTTAAATACATAGAATTATTGTTTCATTTTATGGTTCAAACTGATTAGCCCAGTAACTATACAGAAATACATTTCAGAATCATAGGTTTTTTTTTATCATTCCCTTGTTCTCCAAATTACTGCTGCTGTTTTTTTCTTCTTCTTTGGTCTTCTGCTTCTTCTTTTGCTCTTTTGCTTCTTCTCCCAAATTATAGAATTACATTTTGCAAGAATAAGATACCGTACTTGGAAATCGGAAGCAAAATTTATTCCAATGCCACCTAATGAAAAGTCTTACTTTTGATATGGTTTTATTGGTGTGTCAACACCCTGCAAAACACCATTAAACTAAGCAAATGAATTAATATCTTGGATCAACGAAAATTAAGATTTCAAACATATTTAAGTCTAAAAACTCTAAATCAGAGATATTTGAGTAAATATACGCAAACAAAAGAATAGCTCAATAATTAAAAACATAGTTGCTCTATGTACCTGTGATTAGCTTCCATAAATTTGGTCTCTAAGTCCTCTATCATCTTCCAACTCGCTCTCTTAGGTGACAACACGATGTGTTCGATCAACCAAAATTCAGCCATTTCACTTGAAATTTGTTTGGATAATGATTCCTAAAATATTCTCAATGCCTCCCGCTCTTCGGGGACATCAAATTTCTGGCCAGGCAACGAACACACTTTCTTCTCTCTGGTTCTATTCACGATTTACTTATCATCCATCGTTTGGGTGGATGCTTTCTTCGTCATTTTGGAGCCTCCACAGAAAATGAATCTATTTTTGGAATCAGTTGCAGGATTCCTGATTGATCCCATAATAAAATTTCTTCTTCGATGCAGATGGATCAATTCTTGGTTTTGAAGAAGACGTCCCATCTCCAATATCGGGCTTCAGTTTCATGAAATTACTCGATTCAATATTTGTGGTCATGCATGTTTTTTCGATTATTGACTCTCTCTCTCTCTCTCTCTGATTCAACCTTATTCCTCTTTCACTTCATCAATGTGCATCACTCAAAATTCGTTTCTTCTCTGAGGAAATTAAAGTTAAAGAAAATGAGAAAAGGGAAAAACAAAAAAAGAAATTGAGAAAAGGGAAAAACGAATTAAGAAATAGGAATAGAGAGAAAGAAACTTGATAGGTTTGCTTTTGCGGTTGGAGGCGGCGTGAGGCCGCAAGCCAGTCTGAGTTTTGGGCGACGATTGATCGAGGCGGCGCGAAAAAGGCAAAGGATGCGTCTCTATTAGAGTTTGATGAGCAAACGACGGCTGAGTCTCTGTCAAAGAACTTTATAACTCATTATCTTTATTCGAACGACGGCCATTCACTTGATGATTAAATATCTTAGTCATCAAGTGATAGGTGAATGGTCGTCTGTTGTTTCTAACTCATTAACTTGACAGAGACAGCCATTTCAAATTTATTTTTTATAATTTTTACATCGAATTAAATATCTTTTCGTGATCTTTAGTTTAACATCCAAATTGAATACTTTTTCATTAATTGAAGTTAATGATTTTTTGAAAAAAGAAATAACATAGAAAAAAGAAAAAAGAAGAGATAAATTTTGGTGGGAGAAGTGAAGAGAGAGAAATTTTGAAGGAAAAAAACTCATCGTTTATTTGTATATAAATTTTAATTTTTATTGTATCTTTATTTATGCATGAATTAAATATAATAACAATAAAATATAAAAAATTATTGATTTTAAAATTCAAGGAAGCATATAGAATAATTACCGAACATTATATATATATTAGCCCTAAATAAAAATTAGAGTTTGAATGTTTTAGCGTATTTAACTAAATTATATATTAAAATGCAGAAAGAAATGGAAAGATGGGCATTACTATATATCTATATTTTTTAAAGGTACTATAAAATATTTTTGTTTGGCGCAAGAGTTTCGACAACATGAAAAATTGAAATTGGCTAGATTAAGTAATTAAAGCACGTTATGTTAAAAATCAATCTAATAAAACTCATTAATAAAAGTAGCAATTAAGTATTTCTTTTCTTGAAATACTATACTCCACAAATTTTATCTCTTGTTATTTCTGCCTCTCTCTCACACCAGAAAACCATTTTCCTCTTTCTGCCTTTCTCGTAAAATCTCTCTCACACTCACTCTTTTTTCATCGCCTCATCCGCCTCGCCTCTCACTCGCCGCCGCCGTCTTCTCCGCTAACAGCCGCAAAAGGGAAAATCAGTAGTAGCGTTGTAAGCCTCGAGAAGTTTGCCTCTACAGTTGCATCAGTTCGCCTCTCTGACCTCCGCGGCTCTGTGTGAGTGCCTTCGTCCGACTTTCACAACTACAGCCAAATAACTCAATTAGGGCTTCCAATTTCCCCTTTTTTCTTCTCATTCTTCTCCATCCACGATTTTTGAATTTTGTTGTATTTATCTGCTATTCAAATTGTACCTATTTATGGGTTGGTGAATCTTGAATTTTTCTTTTTTTTATTTTGTTTAAAAGGAGGTTTCTTGGTATAATCCGATTTGAAAACTTAAGTTCGTTCAAAGTTTTGGAGAAAGTGTAACACCCCGCCTATTTATATTAAGTTTAGAATTTATTTTAAACTTAGATTAGGATGATTTACGCCGGAAAAATGAAAAATGATTTATATTTTAAATTCCAACAAAATTTATTTTCAGAAGCCTTTATAAAAATTTAGTCTTTTGAAATTTTGTGCATTTCATAAATCGAATTATATGAATATGTGATTATTCTATATGATTAGTATTTATTTGTAAATGATTTAATTTAAGTCTATGTTAGGCTTTAATTATTTAAATGTGTTGGGCTTTGACAAATATTTATTTGGGCCTTAGTTTTTATTGAAATGATATTCTATAAATACCAAAGCCCAAACCAACCTCCTCCTTTACACCACAGCCAAGTACAGCACGCATGCTGCTGCTTGTATTTCACCATGCCTCTACAATTGCTACACTATTCACCCCATGCGTCCACTCCTGCAAGTCATCCAAAATCCCTATGATTAAGGGATTTTGGTTATTTTTTTTCAATTTTCACGTCTCACACTCACCATGCGCGCCCACTCTTTTGACTCACAGTTATCAGCGCATCTCACCACCATGCGCGCCCACTCTTTTGACTCCTTCACCCACGCTTCCTACCATGTCTTCTACTGCGGCAAGTATGTTCATCCTACTCCCTTAAATATCTCCCTTATTCATATAATTCCTCACCCCAGCAACGAAATTCCAACAGAAACAAGATCACCATACATAGCATATCAGTTAACACACAGCTCACTCCACTCTAACAAGAACCACACCCGTGCAGAGAAAGTGAAGCCAACAAGCTTTAAATCACAACTTTGCATACTTTTAAGCTCAAGTGAGCTCCCTTTGCCGGGCCGTTTATTCGCCGACCGGCCACTAGGCTCTGAACCGAGAACGTGTACTCGTTCCTCCATCTTCAGGCTACCAAACCCAACAATCGAAAGGTCGAAGCCTTCTCTGTATTTTCCTGACCAAAGGCCGCAATATCCTTCGGCGGCCAACGTCGAATTCCCGACTTAGCAACCGGCCAACTTACGGCCTTCGTTTCTCACTATCCTTACGACGAAAAAGGATCGAGAAACCACTGTTGTGTAGCCTGATTTACCTCGCACGAGGAAAACTAAGTCGTAGACCTTCGCGGCTAAACACCATCGCGGAACGACGACCAGAAAAACCCCCGGCGAACAACTTCCATTAGTGCTCACTTGGACAGGGGTAAGTTAACGCCCTTGTTTCAGTGCATTCCCGTTTCTATTATATTATGGGAAATTTCTAGAGTATAGATGGGAGTGTGGTGAATATTCGTACAAAGTTTCATGTCATTTGAACTTCGTTTACTACCCTTTTAAAATTCGAGAAGTCTACTGCCCGTATCTGCTGAAACTGTCGTGAGACAGATGATTAGGTTAATTATTTCAGTAACCATATGATGATATTTAACTCTCAAATTTTTATTGTATAAAGATATATGTGTTAGCTATCTGCATATAAAATTTGAGGTCATTCCGATAACGTTTGCTATTTTTCAAAAATCTGGACTTTCAGTTGGCAGAAACTGCCGAATCTGGTAGGCGATGGGAAAATCGCTATATCTCTTAAACTACTTGGAGTTTTTCAACATATTTTTTTTTTCAATTAAACTAGACTCAAAGAGGTTTCTATTGATATAAAATTCGACTCCATACGAGTTCGGAGTAAAAGCAGTTTATTGGTTGAAGTTGAATCTATACAGTTTTGTTAAAATGGGCTGCCTTCTTATATTAATTAGACTTTATAATTAGTTTAATTAATTTATTTAAAGAATGATTTGCATAATAATATTAAATTATTATTATGTGCATATTTTAAGTAAATTACTTATTATATGCTAAGCATGACATGATATTGCATTATATTTTGCAATAAAAGTATTTATGATTTAATTGGTTTTATTTATAATTCCAATTATTTAAGAAAATCGAGTAAGGATATTGTTGGTGTCCTTAACTCAAGAATTTTAGTTTTCAATTATTATTCATTAAATTTTTGAAAAACCCGGCGTGATAAATCATAGTAGTTAAGTGCACCCACTAAGACTTTAAGTTAGCTTCACGAGACCTATTAAGAATAGAATTTCTTGTAGGCTTTGTGACCAGGGGGATTAGCGCTGCTTTCCCAAGACAGGTTTATATGTGATTATGATCTTCAGGCTTTGCCTAACCAGGTGGGCTTACTTTCCAAATGTATAAAGTATGATTGAGTTATTAAGCTCTAAATGTTTCAATGAAATGCAAATTGTTGATTCTATTAAATGCAAACTGTTTATCCAATAAAATATTTTGTGCACTCTGCTCCGTTTAAGGCTCGCCACAACGAATCAATTGAGGTTCTCTTATGACCTAACACGTTATTTGAGAATTGTGTACACCTATTAGCTGACTCGGTGGGTTGATCTCCATTCGGGCACTAATCATGTATGTATGAGGCGTTATAAGGGTGCTCGACGGGATGTGTTCCGGAGCATTGGGTCCCAAATGGGAACTTGACTGGGTTACGCCCTCAGTTCAAGTAAGAAGGAGAAATGGATCCGTCGGTGGCTAAAAGGTCCGGGATCAGAAGCGAGTAACAGAAAGGGAGTGTGACATGTGCGCACAAATGAAATAAAATGTTTTAACATGCTTAGAAGTTATTTCTCTTTAAAACCTTCTAAGTCATGTCAAGTATGATTGGATAAACTGTCTTTATTAAAATATGAGATGTTTCAGAAAATGCATGCCCACTAAGTACATTAGTACTTAGCCCAAAAATACTTTCAAATGTTTTCAGGTTGGCTGGCCGGTGCTGACGGGACGGAGCTGAGGCTAGAGATAAATTCCTATGTTAGACTTCCGCTGTAGCAATTACTCATATCAGTCTTTTGTTTTCCCAACTTAAGATCTTCATGTTAAATTTCAAATGATATACCTGACCGAGCTTAGACTCTTCACTACTAAATTTATGCCAATGAATGTTGGTTGTCAGAAGCATGAAACAAAACTTGTGATCCAAAGGGGCCTAGCCCGACTCGTTATCTTATTATTCGGGTTTTAATAAGGTTGTTCCTTGTTTATTTCTATGAATTAGTTGCACCTCGATTATATTTATTCCTTCAAGAATTGGGGTGTGACAGAAAGGTTGAATGGCTTTCTTTTGCAGGGATGATGGGTTTGGTTTCTGAAAAATTGAGAAAATTTTGAAGAACTCTCGACAACTGCCACAGTTTTTGTAAGCGTTTCAGTTTTTACAACTCAATTTTAGCGGAAGAAATAATAGTAGGAAATTAATCGTGGGATGATTTTAACTTTTTTGAGAAAATTGATAAAATAACTGTTGATTTTGCTAGAAAGATTACGGATACTGGAGAGAGGATTTGGGAGAGAGAAAATAAACTGATGATATGTATAGATTAATGGGTGAATGTGGGGATAGTGGGTGAAGTTACAGTCACTGCCGTTAATTATAAGGAATTTTCTGTTAGAAAAATGACGGTAAACTGGATGCCGTTAAACTGCTTCTTTATATAATATATAGATTATAAAAAAAATTATGAATTCACTATTTTTTGCCATATTTACGATTCAAACTCCGAACTATGAATTTATTCATTAAAATACTGAATTCATCGTAAATTTTCACGATTGAAGAACTCAAAATACTTCATATATATACAAGATACACACAGACTTATTTAAACCACTCATTATACTAATTAAGAATGGTTAGATTACAAACTCATTTAAAATATAAACTTTGAACCATATAATTATGATGAATTTTATGAGTAACATGACAAATTTATTATGATTTGTCTCTTGTTAAATTCCAACCCAAAATCATAAATTTATTTAATAAAATAGTGAATTCACGGTAAATCTTTGTAATTTAAAATTTAAAATAATTTCTAATCTACGCCTCTTAAAATAAATTTTTATTTTAACCTGACTCTACATTTAAATAAGTTGAAATTGATCGAATACGGAATTGTGAATGAGGACTAACTAGTGCTTTCACAACTTTTATGTGGTATATAGAAAAATACAAATTGGCAGGATGTTGAAAACATTTTTGGATTTCACCATGTTTCGCACCTTAAAAGTCAACCAAAAATTGAAGCTTTGGCGGTATCAGATGACAGCAAAGATTTGGTGAGAAATATATTTTTTTAATTATCAATAACACTATAAATATTTTTTGTTGAATTATCTATATAAATGGTCAGTCTACCAACATCTCTTTGAATTATTAACAATTTTGGTTTAAAAAAAAAAAAATCGTAGTGTCCATCGTTTCATTTTGTGCAGCATTAATTTCTCAGAATTATAGGATGTTGACATTATTCATATATTAACAATTACTAACAGTTTAGTATAAATTCTGACCCTCCTACTCTTGCTTTATAATATATATATATATATATATATATATATATATATATATATATCCCCTATTCCCTTTTCATTTCCCACCTTTCTTACGAAGAGAGCAACGTCGAAAATTAAAATAAAATATTGAAGTAAAAGAAAAAGTGAAAAAAAAGTACAAGAAATGAAATTGCGAATCTTATCTTAAAATGTACGAACTTGCCAATAGTATTTAGTATCGATAACATGGTTGTTTTGTCGAGTATGAACTCTTATTAAGATAAATGTAATTTAATTTACTCTAAGAATAAAAAAAAATGTTATTTACTCTAAAATTAAGATATTGAGTATTTTAAACCGCGACGCCGATTTTTTTTTTTTTTGGAAAGAAAAAAAAAACATTTTGCGACGAAAATTGTTTTCATTTCAGTAAGTGTAATTACCATAATTATTCTTTTTTTAGTTGCCTTTCCCATAATTTTTTTTTAGCCGAACCCTTAATCATTGAAACAATAAGATAACGTGTAACATTCTCTTGAATAAGTTTTATCCAAAAAAAGTTTTGTCACTCCAATTAAAATAATTGTTTTTTCGTTAATATAAAAGTGGAAACTTTTTTTTTTTTTTTTTTGAGGAAATATTAAAGTGGAAACTAAAGAACACTTGTCTTCCCAATTCATTCTTCAAGAGCTGATAGCTATACGCGTACGCATACGAATTACGAAATTCTGCTGTTTTTCTTCCTCACGAAATTTTGGCTGGATTGGATTACACACCCACATACACAATTACATATTTATACAGTGGAGAAAAACCGTGAATTTATTGCCATATGTGGCGGTTACTGCTGAAAACTGAAATCCCTCACTCACTCAGGTGTTTTGGGTGTCCGGATTCTCGTCTTGATTGTGTTTGATTTTGGGAGCAATTGATTGATAATAGATTAGGTTTCGATTGGGTGTGACATGACTTACAATGCTGGCGATGAGGAGGATCTTAGGCTCGGGGAGGATTACGTGAAATTGGAGGGTGGCGGGGCCCACTACCAGGCGGAAACGTCGACGTCTGGTTGTTGCGGCGGCGTCGACGATGGGGCTTCCGCTGATGGTGGGGGGTGGTTGTGGTCTCTGTGGTGGTGGGCGAAACTGGTGCTGGTGGTCTTGTTTGTTGCCGTGTTGGGCGCGGTTTTCTTCAAATGGATCGGACCCTTTTTCATGGATAAGGTTAGCTTTCTTCTGATTTACACAGAAAAGTGACTTTTCCTCGTAAATTTGAGGAGTTGTCGGTGAATGCAGGGTTTTATGTGTTTTTCTATTGTTAAATTAGTTTTCTTTCTTATAATATCTTATGTTGGTGGTTTCATGCTGATATTTCCCCTGTTGTGTTTACTCTCAAATCTTGGTTCAAGTTATAGCATTCAAGCTTTTTGTGCAGCTTTTCTGGATAAGAGTCATGCTGGAGCTCAGCTCTTATTTAAGTTTAGAACTGGAGACTCTCTTTTCATGCAATCTGTGTTATTGTATATGTTATACAGTTATTGATCGTAAGTAACTTCTAGTTATTCCAATGCATTTGACAAGTTATTGTTATTCTACGATTAACATAATGTCGAATATTGTGGAAATTGATCTTTTTTGTGTTTACATGGGACCCAAAAGCTGAACATCTATCTGGGGTACATCCAAATGCAAATTTTAGTAATTGTTTTTATACAACAGAAGGTGTTTTGACTAATCTGATTACTTAGAGAAAGAACTCATGGCTCTCAACGTAGGATCTTTTAAGCTGTAGAATATCTTGTTAGTTAATGCAGAACCTTAATCTGATGACTTGTTATCATTTTTCTTACCTAAAGTTCTGTACGGATTTCATCTAGATATGTTTATAGAGGCTTTCACTTATTCTGCCATCCGTAAGTTAGTATTTGTCAACTGCCAAGCAAGGCTTATGCATCTGATTTGAGTCGAATGCCTGGATAGTACTCATATAATTGCATCTATTGACCATTTCATTTATGCCAAGAAGGATGGATGGATATCATTCACACTTTTTCAAAATAACAATAGCATTTTCGAACTGTCTTCGTCCTTTTACCCTAGTTATGTTCTAATTGAATTTGAATGTGCTTTGTACTTTTTTCCAGGAAATCATCCCCATAATAAATTGGGAGCAGAGAACTTTCAGCACAGCTATTCTAGGACTCCTAGTGTTTGCTTCTCTGGCAACATTCCCAATACTTCTTATACCTTCTACACCATCCATGTGGGTTGCCGGGATGACTTTTGGCTATGGTTATGGTTTTCTGATTATAATCGGTGGAGTGTTGGTTGGCAGTTCAATTCCTTATTTCATTGGTTCATTATTCTACCATAGAATCCATGTATGGCAATTCCACTTGAGCATTTTTCTTGTGCTATGGTTTTTATACTCAACAATAAGCCTATGCCATATTTTCTCACATGTAGGTATGGTTAGAAAGGCACCCGAAGAGGGCTTCTATCATAAGACTAGCCGGCGAGGGAAACTGGTTTAGTCAGTTTCGAGCTGTTTCTTTGATTAGGATTTCTCCTTTCCCTTATGTCATATATAACTACTGCGCTATGGCTACGGATGTGAAATATGTTCCGTACTTGTTGGGGACTGTGGCAGGAATGGTGCCAGAAATATTTGTTGCACTTTACACGTGAGAACTCTTGATTCCCTCCTCTCTGTGTGTGTGTGTGTGTGTGTGTGAATCTCTGGATCTTTTTACTATCTGTCTACTGAAATATGCAAAATAAATAGAGTTATTGGTCTCTAGTAGAGCATATATTGTTAAGTACTGCCAATCTTCAGTCCATAAACTTTGAGCATGTAATTGTCATTGACATGCGATCTCATTGTGTAGATTTTGACAATTTTTGGGGCTTTTATGAGTTCTAACATACAAGGCCAGGCAGTTCCACTTAGTATATATGTTTATGATATTTATGATTATTGCCTCTGTTTTTTACTGTGATTACATGATTTTGAATTAAAGAGGTCTTTCTGGAAATTACGCTGTGGAGAACCTATGTTGCTCTATACTGCACCACCAATTGCTCTAAAATTTTGATGTCGATTTTCTTCTGATCATAATATTGTTTGCTTTCATTTTTGCATGTTTATACACCCTCTATGATTCCCGTCTTCTGTTCCTTTAAGATTGTACTCTATTGGGTTTCGGATTATAGGCGTGATTGAATAGCTTTGTGTGAGAGTGTCTTTATATCAGGAGTGTCATTTTCTGGTGTTCCTGTCTTCTGTTAGCATCTATACAGTTATTCATTTGTTATGTGCCCAAAGTGTTCTTAACAAGGGTGTGTTTGGATGGAGGTACTTAAAATTCCAAGCTATTTCAAATGATTGGATTTGAAATCTCTTGTTTGGAGTTAGAGTGGATTATACAAATAATCTCAAATTCAAAATAGATCTTGATTCTTAATCAAATTTGTTATGTGTAGGATTATTCTAGCCAGGATTTGATTTGCATTGGCCGACTCTCCGGTGCTAAAAAGTTTCAGTAATGGAAGCTAATTTTAGGAGAAGAAAGGAATATTTAGAGAGGAAAGTGAAGGGTCTCTCTCTTGAATTTGAATTTCTTAATTTAATTACTTGTTAGGTTACAAATAACTTGATGCTACAGATATAAAGACCACTTTGCATACAACTTGTCTAGTAAATTCAAACGTATGACCTACTTTAGGTGACTCTTACATGAAAGATAATTGTTTTGCCTGCACATTAACCACATCATGTAATAAGTAGAAGTAGAGAACATGATGTTATGCTAATCTACATATTAATGTGAAAAATAAAATTTGCTTAGTACATTAGTGTGCAGGGTGGCAGCGTGTCTCGTGCGCGTGTGTGTGTGTGTGTGTGTTTTGTATACAGACTGAGTAATTGTTTATGGTTCCTGCTCCGACTCTTGTTGTGTGTAGAGGCATCCTCATCAAAACATTAGCTAATGCTTCACAAGATCGGAAGTCTCTGTCAGCTTCCCAGATTGTGATGAACGTGGCCGGGTTTTGCATTAGTGTGGCCGCGACAGTAGCAGTGACGTGGTACGCAAAGAGGCGACTGAAGGAGCTACAGATGCGAGAGGAGCTGTTGTTGCACTGAATACAAGACTTTGGATTGTTAAGAGTGCAGGAAGCCAAATGCAGCTAAATGGAAATCGACACCATCATCCATAATCATAAATGAAATCAACCATGTATCCACCAAATTCATATATAGATTTATGTATGTAATCGAGAAATGGCAAGAGTCTTTTCAATACTGCTGTACCTTTCTTTATGTCAATACATATACCTCTCTCTCTAGATGGTCCGAGTGAATGAGGATATAAACCCGGCAAAAGAAAGAAACACTTCTTGATAACGAAGAGCAAGCCTAGTTCAATTATAACATGTTTCTCCTCCAATTATTGAGTCGGGTGAGTCATTATATGGGTAAGTGCAAGTGTAACTTGGTTAGTAAAACGTTTTTCCTCCCATCATTGAGTCATTATGGGGATATGGAGAGAGATCATTTTTGTCATAAAAAACAATAACGAAAATAACACAAATCTTTCATTCTTTTTTGATTTGGTTTATTCTTCAATGCTTTAGAGCATTCAGACTACTACCGCATAAGACAAAACAAGTAACATAATAATTTAAATGGAAATGACAGTAAATTGTGTGACTTTGGGCGGTTAACCGCCTTTGAGGCGTGGGAGACTCATGGCTTATGTGCCACCCAATGAGGGTGCCACTTAATTAAATATATAATTTTAAATACTAATTTTTAATAGTTAATTGTAATATAAAAAATTAAAATTAGAAAAAAAAATCTATATATAGACTTCAAATTGTTGAACATGCAAGTGTCTCTGACACTCTTCACGTGATAGTCCATCATAATTGTCTTGCCATTTCACATCTCGATGTCCATAACACTATAACATGCAAATGTCTATCACACATTTTCTGACATTTCACACGCACACTTTAATCTCTGTCATTCACATGCACACTTAATAATTGTCCTGCCATTTCACATGCAACTTTCTGACCCATAAGATTCTCAAGGATTTCACATGCATCCAAATGTCTCAACAACGACAAATGAATGGTTCACATGCACATGTCAGATAACTTAAAATTAAATTTTCTCACTGCATTTATTTTTCTATATAACATACCTTATATACAGTACCTAACTCATTCTAAAGCCAAAATGTCTTCTTCATCTTCATCTTCAGATGAATGGGAAGAACGACGTTATCAACAAAATCGTCAAATTGATCGCATTATTGACGATATGCTCATAAACAATCCCAATCTTATTTTAGGAACTTCTTCTTCCACCACCAAAAAAGGTATTGTGATAGGGAACGTGAAGTTGGTGAGCAACGTTTGATGAGTGATTATTTTGTCCCTAATCCAACGTATACTTCGGAGCTCTTCCGGCGTAGATTTCGCATGCAGAAATCATTGTTCCTTCGTATAGTAGATGTTGTTACTGCTAATGACAAATATTTTCAACAGAGACCCGATTGCACGGGTAGGCAAGGCCTTTCACCACTATAAAAATGCACTGGAGCTATGAGGGTGTTGGCTTATGGAACCGCAACCGATGTCGTTGATGAATACTTACGAATGAGTTCAACAGTTACGAGGGATGCTGTCATTCATTTCGTAGAAGGTATCATTTCTTGCTTTGGTGACACATACCTTAGAAGGCTCAATCAACAAGATTTGCAAAGACTACTCTATGTTGGGGAACAACGTGGTTTCCCTAGCATGATTGGAAGTATTGATTGCATGCACTAGGAATGGAAGAACTGTCCTACTGCCTGGGCTGGTCAATATACAGGAAGAAGTGGAAAACCAACAATCATTTTGGAAGCCGCTGCATCATATGATTTATGGATATGGCATGCATTTTTTGGAACTCCAGGTTCGTGCAATGATATCAATGTACTTCATCGATCTCCCGTTTTTAGTGATATTTTAGAAGGTAGAGCACCTAAGATAAGTTATGTGGTCAATGATCGTCAAAATGATAGAGCTTATTATCTCACCGATGACATATATCCCTCTTGGCTTGCATTTGTCAAGACAATTTCAAGTCCAGTGCTTCGAAAGCACAAGTTGTTCGCTCAACACCAAGAGGCTGTAAGAAAAGATGTCGAGAGAGCCTTCGGAGTTCTACAAGCTCGATTTGCATTTATTCGACGTCCTTGTCTAATTTGGGATAGGATTTTGATGGGAAAAAATTATGATGGCTTGTATCATCATGCACAATATGATAGTGGAAGATGAACGAGACACATACCAAAACTATTATGATCCCACAGAATTTTTGATGGATTTACATGCAGATGAAGATGTATCTATTCACTACTCAACTGACAGAATTGTAAGTTTGTCTAATTACATGATCAATAGGGATCGACTTCGCAATCGCGAAGCTCACAAAGCTCTTCAGAAGGACTTAATTGAGCATATATAGGCAAAATTCGGCACGACTAATTGAATATGTAATTTGCATCTATTGTACTTGTAATTTTAATTTCCTATATATATTTGTAATTTATTTTATGTATTTTTAATTTTGTTTAACTCGTGTAATTTTTGTTGTATGATCAAGTAAATTTTAAATTTTATTATTTTTATTTTTTTCTCTATTATTTTAATTTTTCAAAATATATTTAAAAATTATTATGACTAATATAAGAATAAAAATAAAACAAAATAAAAAAGATATTTAGGTCGTGTGAGTGTCACTAATGGGACTAGATTTAAGATAAAGGTTGGGTTGTATATGTGGAAGAGAGAGAAATGAATATTTTAATTGAAGGTTGGGTTGAGGGAAAGTCACTGATGGGGATAGTCTCACATCCTAGAGCTCCTCAATTTAAGAGCCACTTTCCTATATTGGGGCTCTCTGCACTCAGGCTCTTAAATTTTATTTTTTATTATATCTTTAATTTTAATGTATTCATTAAATTAAACATTAAATTTAATGACATAAATTTTAATTAAATTAAAATTTAACACTACGTTGATTAAAAATTAAAATTACATTAAAATAAAAAAAGCTTAAATTAATTCAAATTAAAAAAACATTATAAATAGAAGTCAAATTAATCTATTACGACGTTTGACATCCTCAACCTTCTTCAAGTGAAACGTCAACTCGTCGGGATTCATTTGCGACGTGTCCTTGTCCATGAGGATGGAGTCAGCCAGGTCCCATTGGTTTGGGAGAAAATACTCATGACTTTCACCATGTTTTTCATGGCCTCAACTGTTATTTTTTGCTCAAATGACGGCTCCATCGTCTTCTTTCGTTTCCTTTTGTCTCTCTCCATCTCCTTTTGGCCTTGGGGCATCGTTGAGATATTCGGCTCGCTAGAAGTTGTCGTGGCGTGATCGTCTGATCCCCAATTAACGTTTGGCGGAGTGAACATCCTCGTCAATGGATGTGAATTTATTAGATTTGCGGAGCACATGCCAAGCACGGGGATATTTGAATACACCCCCATGCTCGGAGGTATACAACTGTTGCGTTTAATTAATGATTTGATCATTGCTCATGCCCGGGCCCAATTTGCTCGGCATTTATCGTAGATGACCTCCCACACCTTGTCATCCTTGGTGACGCGTTGAAAGTGCGACTTAATTTACTTCACGTCGAGTGGAATAGTGTTTGGAGGTCGTTGCTTGTTGTACTTGGGCATGGCCTCGGCATACAAGCGGCATACGAGCGTCGTCTCGCCCAGAGGGTAGCTGCCTCTTCTCTTCATCGTTGTCGGAGCTGGCAAGGCGGGTATCTCCTCCACATCATCTTTCATTGCCGCAAAATTAGCGTTCAAATTAATTCCCTCAAAATCCGTCGTAGGTCCATCGTTTGATTCTTGAGAGAATGGCGATAAGCCTCCGCCGAACAAATTTGGATTGCCCGAAGACGGATTTTGGGGGTGGTTGTTCCACCAATTTTTCAATCATCCTCAATTTTTTCTAGCACAATAAAATAAAAGGAAGATAAATTGAAATAGAACGAAGAAGATGAAAAGGAATAAGAAAGTTATATAAAAATTGAATTGGAGGATGGTAATATTGAAAGAGTTACACCCGGCGCACCAATTAGATTGGTCATTTTATTTATATGTAAATTCAATCTCATTGGAATTTATATTAATAAAGGCATTTACTTATCTAATGTATTTGTTTTTAATAACTTATGCGATTTGGATGAAGTCCTTAGATCATAAAGAGTTATAAGATATGATCACGCATATGATGGTGATTATGAAATATGTCTTTAAAGCTTTGGTCTTAAAATAGTTCCGAGTGAAATAACTATTCAAGAAAAGGATATTGAATTGTTGGAAATAGCTCGCACATATGATACACACTCATAAGATGAGAATGTTGCGTTTCATCAACATTAACGTAGTTGACGTAAGTGTATATATGTGGGTGCTTGTTGGAGAACAAGTACACCGAACTGACCCGATAGAAATTCTTATATGGAATTCGTTTTATCGAAATAAGAATTACTATATTATGATAGTATACGATTAGTCCTTTGACTTGAGACACCATAGTAATCTTGTATTAGTTCTATTTCATTTTGATATATTTTCTGATTGCTAGTCAATCACTAAAGATTTTATATTGGATGAAATATGAACTTATATGGAGATTAATGAGTGGTCAATAAAGAATCTATTACTTGTGAGACAAGAGAATTTCCTATAGTTTTCATTGTTCATAACTTGAAGACCTTGGCCAGGGCATAATGAATTATGATTCATTAAAGATGTCACACCCCAATTTCTGAAGGAATAAGTATAACTGAGGTGCAACTAATTCATTGAAATGAACAAGGGAAAAACCTTGTAAAATACGAATAATGGGATGATAAATCGGGCTTCGCCCCTTTGGATGAAGAAAGACAGATATCCAAACGATACTAATCCATCGACAAACATTACAACTTCAGGATCACAAGTTTAGTTTCATGCTTTGGATAACCAACATTTATTAATCAAAATGCTTAAGAGTCAAGAGTTTAAGCTTATCAAAAGATATCATTCAGAGTCATAACAAAATGTCTTAAGTCAAGGAAACGAAAGACAAATAAAGGCTAGTACTACAGCGGAAGTCAAAACACGGAGTTGAACCCTAGCCTCAGCTCTCCCCGTCAACACTAGCCATCAACCTGAAAAATATTTGAAAATATTTGGGCTAAGTACTAATGTACTTAGTGGGCTGCAACTTTAAAACATTTCGTAACCTGAAGAACAGTTTATCCAATCGTACTTGACATGACTTAGAAGGTTTTAAAGTGAAAGAACTTCTAAGCATGTTAAAACATTTCATATATATATATACTTAGTTTTGCGCGCAGATGTCACACTCAATTCTGTTACTCGCTATGATCCCGGATCTTTTAGCCACCGACGGATCCATTTCTCCCATTACTTGAACTGAGGGCGTAACCCAGACAAGTTTACTTTTGACCTCGGGATGCTACCCAGACAGGCCCTTACATTACATGCTTCGGAACATATCCAGCAAGCACCCTTATAACGCCTCTTAGTTAGTGCCCGATGGAGATCAACCCACCAGGTCAGCTAACGAGTGTACACAATTCTCAAACAACGTGTTAGGTCATAAGAGAACCTCAATTGATTCGTTGTGGCGAGCCTTAAACAGAGCGGAGTGCACATAAACATTTTATTGGATAAACAGTTTGCATTTCATTGAATAAATAATTTGCAATTCATTGAAACATTTAGAGCTTAATAACTCAATCATACTTTATACATTTGGAAAGTAAGCCCACCTGTATAGGCAAAGCCAGTCGTTTAACGTTATCTCTGAATCGGAATAGCAGTGCTAATCCTCCTGTTGCTCAAAGCCTACAAGAAATCTATTCTCAATAGGTCTCCTTGAATCTAATCTTAAGTCACGGTGAAGTGCTTAATATTCTATGATTCACTTAGCCGGGTTTTCAAAATTTAAAGAATAAATAATTGAAAACATTTTTCTTGAGTTAAGAACACCAACAATATTCTTACTCATCTTTCTTTAATAATTGGAATTATAAAAAAACAAAGAAAAACGGCCCAACTGACTTCAGCCCTAACCCAACACCCAACCTTTTCCTCATTCTTCCCCTTCATCAGTCACGCACAACACACACATCAGTCACGCACACACTCACGCTTCAGTCTCTCTCTTTCTAACTCACGGCCGCGTGCCACCACCCCTGGCGATGAGCGCCGCTCCGGAACACCTCTCCCTAGAACCCCTGTCACTCCCCCTGTTCTCTCTCTCCTCCTCGGCGACGATGAAAACGCCGCCGCCTCCCTGAAAGCTCAAACACCGCCCCAGCCCCTGTTCCCGATGGCCGACGACCCCCAGGCCGCCGCCGTCCTGACCTCGACGCAACTCAACCCTGTCCAGCCCACCTCTTTCTCTCCAACCGTGGCCGAGCAGCAGCGGCACAGCCGCCGTGCCCTGCCTCCCTCGACTCTCGACTCGACAGCAAACACAAACCAAGTTCAAGACTCAACCTTTCTTCCTTTTTTTAAAAAAAAAAAAAACATGCTTGTAAAATTATATACGAACAGAGTGTATGCATAAAGTTTGCATCTTTTCAAATTCTTGCAAAAACTTATACTGGTATGGTGGTTTACTGGAATGACACCATTGATATGCTTGAATTTACAGTTGAGTAAATGAGATAAGGGCTCAAGAGGGAACCTTAAGAGGTTTCGGTTGAGATTCGTTCTGTTGTTGCTTGAATGAGGAGTTGATGGTTTAACTTCTTACAGAAGGGATAATGAATGTGCCAAGAAGGGTGGAGTAATCTCATCAATGGTGTTGGGTGATGACAGTCGAGAGAGGAGAGAGAGAAGAGAGAGGAAAGAGACGTCTGTTATGAGGGATGAAAGAGAAAGGTGTTGTTTTATTTAACCCCAATTACTTAGCCATCAAGTATTGGATAAATAACACATGCTTAATTATCCACTTGCATAAAATATCTTATCCGTTAACTATGTTTATCCACTTGCTTTGACTCCTTTCTCTCTAAAGTTAGTTCCGCACCAGAGCAGAGGAATGGTGATACCAGGGAAATCACGGGGAGCAGCGAGATAGCTTTCGCCAGAGGAGTCACTCTCGCCAGAGGAATCACCCTCGCCAGAGGAATCACTCGGCAGAGGAATCACTCGGCAGAGGAATCACTCGACAGAGGAATCACTCTCCAGAGGAATCACTCGGCAGAGGAATCACTCTCCAGATGAATCACTCGGCAGAGGAATCACTCGCCAGAGGAATCACTCGGCAGAGGAATCACGCGCCAGAGGAATCACTCGGCGGAGGAATCACTCGCCAGAGGAATCACTCGGCGGAGGAATCACTCGTATTTAAATCAAAATGCAATGCATAAAAAATAAAATTTAAATAACTTGAAAATTTACAAATGCTTTCGTAAATTATTTTTGTTGGAATTAAATAAATTCTTTCTTTTTTTCTCAATCCGGCGTGAATCATCTTAAATCTAAATTCAAAATTATTCTAAACTTAGCTCGAGGAAACGGGGTATTACAAAAGAGTTACTGAATTCAATTGAAAATATGATTATTGGATTATCTTGAGTTTTCGATTTAATTCCATACTCAATATCCAATTGGGAAATTAGATGATAGAAGGATTGTATGTGTATGACGATTCATAATCAAAATAGGTTTACTCGCTATTTCACATAGTGCTAGATGACCATGCTACTTGCTAGATGTTCCCATGGTTTATAGGTTCTTGAAATTAAATAGTTAATTTCAAGTGAATTAATTTATCGGATAAATTAATTAAGTTGTAAAGTGTTACAAGCCTGTTACTGGTGCTAGTTGTGAACCTAAGAGGGTCACACACAATTTAGTAGAACGTGTCAGATTGAATCGATTTAATAGTTAAATCCAATTAATTAATTTGATTAATTAAATTGAGACTTGTTCTAAATTAATGAGTTAATTTAGATATTCAATTAAATTAGTTTTATTGAATATAATCAGATTAACAAGTCTGATTCTATATTAAATTAATTGGATTAGTTTAGTTAGAAATAAAGTTAATTAGATTAATTTTAAATCTAATAAAAATCAGATTATATATATATATATATGGATATATATATAGCTGTATCCGGATATAAGATATCCGGGTATTCTCCAGATTGGAGAAAAAGGAACGCCGCATCTATTGAGTAGACGTAACTGTAGAAATAAATTAATTCTATAATTAATGCAGTTAATTATAGGGTTAATTGGATCGTTTCTCTACAGAGTTAAAAAACGATTCTACAGATTTCTTTTTCTCTCATTCTGGCTGCTCGCTCTCTCTCTGATTTTCTCTACAACACAAGAGTGCTTAGTTTTGCTAGCGAAGAACTAATCGCTTGACACGGTCGCTAAAGTGTGAACTTGATAGAGGGGATACGCTTGGATCCCTGCGAGCAACCGATTGCTTCCAATCCCGACATCAACCGGAGTGCGAAAAGGTATGAGATTCTTTTCTCACTCGTTCATCATGTTAACGTGAAGTCGTTAATGCCGTTGGAATGAAATAATAGTTATTTCATTTATAATTTCGAAAAAAAAAATTATTTCCGTTGCGTTTTTCGACCCGATCCCAACAAATATTTATAGAATGACGCCCAATTCTCTCTCATGTTAAGCCCGTTGTGGAAAAGGAAGTCGGGAGTGCGCCTCCCGTGCGCGACATTGCTGAGGGGCTCGCGCGCCCGGTTGTCGAGCCCCATTATGAATGCTCTAGATCTCTAACAGCACGTCCGATTTTTCTTTACAAGATTTAGGCTCGTATCCTTTTCTTTTTAAAATTATTTAAATGAACATTAAATTTGTGTTTCCTTTGACAAAAAAATGTTAATATTTCTTTTTTCTTATTCGCAACTAATAACTGATTGAACGTATAGTAATTTAATTTCACAATCATTTTCATATTTGAGTTTACTTAGCCATTATTTATTTTAATTTTTTATATTTAAATAACTTCAGATATTATCGAAAATATTATTTTTCTTTGTCATTTTGATTTAATTAAAATAATATCTTAGGTCCTTAGTTGTTATTTCTAACATTTTAAGAAGGATCATAGAAATGAACGAAATAAAAATATTACTCCCACCAACCCAAGCTTTACGGTTATTTGCCACTAGGCCCACTAAAATGTTAACTTTGTGATTTTTGTCCCCCCACCCAAACAAAGAAAAACAAAAACAAAAAGAAATAAATTAGAAAAAAGAAAAAAGGATCAGTAAGTATTGTGCTTCAAACGTTAAAAAAGAGATTAGTACTGAAAGTCAAAACCAAAATGTGAGATTTTTCAATTGCTTCTTCAACAGTTCTCTCTAGTAAGCTAAATCAATCTTGCAGTTTTAATAGTTTATTTCCTCGTAAAATTGTTTATTTGTCTTTTTCAATAGCTGCTACCAAGACCCACTCTGTTATGTAGCCCCATGGCTGATTTCCTCGAAAATCATTAGATTTTAGTACAATATGTTTTACAAAAACTACCTACTGTATAACTCGTAGAAATTCGATGAGACTTTAAATTATTTATATTATTTTTATATAATATAATTATCTTTCAATTAATTTAACATGATGTAATAGAATTTATATTATACTAATCTCAATTATATTCATCAATTAAATGTTAAATTTTTGCTAAAATAATAAAAATATCCTTTTACATAAATTTTGTACACTTTTTCTATATTGACGGATAAGAATTAATTTAAGATCTCATTTGTCATTTAAGCATATCTCATCTCAAGTCTGTAAAATTAGATGATCATCAAGAATCGAAAAATGATATATGACTTTTGAACGTCAAACTTTTGAGCATTATCTCGTATGAAGCCTAAAATACTATACATGACTTAATGCGTCAATCGTTTGAATATCAATATTTGATGCTTTAAATATCATAACTCACTTCTAAACATCATTTTCATTAGGAGTTTGAAATATCAGGGCTGATTTGTGAGATTATACAATCTAAAGCTTGTAAGATCATAACTAACTTCTAAACATCATCTTGTATGGAGCTTGAAAAACCGTAACAGAGTTCTGTGCATCATCTCATTTAGAGCTTAAAATGCCATATCTGAGTTTTGAAGCATCATTTCTTTTGAAATTTGAAAGAATAAAACTGGCTCGTGAGCACCATCTTGTTTGAAGTTTGAAATGCCATAACTAAGTTGTGAGAATCATCTCGTCTACGGCTTGAGAAAGTTGATGTGATATTCAAATTATATCATATCAATTTATTTTGTATTTTAATTGGTAAATTTTCATAAAAAATCAATATATAATCCAAAAGAAAAAATATATACAAAATATCTTATTTTATGACCAAATTAAAATGAAGAAATAATTTATTTAATCACAACTACTTATTTTTAAAAATAAAATTAAATAATTTTTTATTTAACTAAATAAATTTGATCAACTTTTATTGACAAAACAATTTAAATTGCATTAATCTCAATCACTCAACCAATTAAACGTGAGTTTTTGGTTTGGTGAGTAAGAGCATCCTTTTATATAGATTTTATTTTGGTGAAATCAATGTGGGATGAGAAGATTTAAATAAATAAGAATGAATAAATATGATTTGGAGAATTAGGATAAATAAAAAGGCAAAAATATGTTGATGCCACATAGGAGTATTCTATTTTTCTCTTCCTAAACCCATATAATAATACCAACTAATTTCGCGAATTTGTTTAAATTTATAAAATATGTATATAAACAAATAAAATATCAAATAATACTTTGTTAATAATCTCGATAAAATTTCAAGCAATAAGAACCTATTTATTTCAAATATATTTAAATATATTTTTATTATTTTTTCAAAGTTAAGTATCTTTTTATTTAGATGTTTAAATGGTAAAGTTTAATAATCATTTTATTTAAATTTTGAATTGTGAGATTTAATATAGATTCAATATGTATGAGATGTGTTAGATCAATTCGAGAATGACAATTTATTTGAAATTATTTTTCATGATCAAATTAAATTGAAGAATTATTTATTTTAAATGCATCTCAAAAGTATTCTTTTATTTACGTTTTTTTCATGGTGAAGTTCAATAAAGATCAATGCGGAATGATAAAATTTCAATGTGGGAACGATGATAAGCTAATATATGAACGAAGATTAAGCCTTTTATTTAGATATATCATTATGAGATTAATGTGGGAATAAAGATTTATTTCAAATTATTTTACATGGAAAATTAAATTGAAAATTTTATTTGTTTCATATATATCTTAGTATCATTTTCTTTATTTTATATGAGCAAATTAGATTGAATAGCTTATTTATTTAAAACACATTGAAGTATTATTTTATGTATTTTATATGACAAAATTCAATTGAAGAACATATTTATTTAAAAAACATCTATACTTTTATTTAGGTTTGCAGATATTGAAATCTAATTACTCCCATGAAGTTTAACATGAATTTAATGTGAAAAACTATTGCAACTATAAAAAATGTGGAAAACTATTTATTTGAAATACATATTATAAGTATTTCTTTATCTAAATTTTCCCATGATTAAATTTAATAGAAAACCAATGTGGGAAAGATAGATTAGCTAATGTATTCATGGGAGATTGAGCCTTTTATTTAGGTTATAAATTGATGAAGTTCAATATAAATTCAATATGGGATAGATGGAAACAAATGTAAAAATGTCATATAGTATATATAGAATTGAGAGAAACAAAAATGCTAAATTGTTAGAAATGTCACATAGAATAGAGAATAGTGGAGAGCTCTCCAATATGTAGCTCTATATATAATAGAAGTCGAAATCATAAATCCATACCTGTAATCATTTCAAATATATATATATATATAGGGGAGAGCTACAGTAACACTTCTTAAAATATAAATATAAACGTTTTTTAATGTACGAATTTTATCCAACAGAGTTACGAATTCATCCAACATGGTTACGAATTGTGAAAAATAAATTTTTACTACCTTTGGGATTCGAACTCAGGACCACGAATTCATCCAAAAGGGTTACGAATCAACCGTAGATCTTGATGATCTAAGGGCTGAAAATTATTTATATTTTATACACTTAAGAGTGTTTTTATTCTAGCCCTCCCCTATATATATATTCTACTGCGTTTTGATTTCGGACCAATTTATAGTAATACCCATCATTACCCAATCTTATTTAAACTTATAAAATAACTAGATAATCAAATATAATCTGCCACCTTAATTGATTATTCATCTCAACCAAAATTCGAACAATACAAAATAAATATTTAATATAAATGTATAAATAATAAAGGATTAAAAATGATGACAAATTCAAATAGAAATATCAACTGACATGATACTACAAACTCTTGAATGTGTATGCTAAAAAGTTTAAATAAAATTTTCTATTATATATTTTTTTTCAATTCTTTGATTTTCTGTCTAGAATTTATAAAAACTACAATTTCTAATACAAAGTATCTCAAACAAATATATTCTCTTGTGAAATCGAAGTTCAATTTTATTGTTCTTTTGTTTAAGTTATCTAAATGATTATGTCTACTAAAAGTTTGACGTGGGACCTAAATTTTTTATGAATAAAAATAAAAAAATTATGAATTTTATTGTGACGTAATTTCACCATCACTATTTTTTGTAATTATGTTTTTATTAAATATATTTTAGATGTGTCATTTTTAGTTATTAAATTTATATTTTGCAACAATTTAATTTATTTTCTCATATTTTATGTTATGGATGTATTATAATGAAAGTCATAGTTATGTGACAAACATTCAATTTTAACTCACTTGGTTAATACGAAAATTTATATTTTGTAATAATTCAAATTTTTCCCATGATGAAGTTTAATATAATATCAATGTGGGCTGACGAAGTTGAGCGGGAAGACGCTCAACGAACTCGAACTATTTGATATGAATATTATCGTCTGGAACATCCGGGGGCTTACGGATGAATCTAGACGTGTCTTAAAGGAGCACTCCCACTCCTTTAATCCCATTATCATTGGTATTGTGGAACCTAAAGTGGATTTCAGTAAAGTTCCTGCTAATTATTGGCATTCCATCAATATGGTTGCTCGACATCAAAATTTTCGCCATCAGATGTGTTCTAACATTTGGCTCCTGGCTCATCCCTCCGTTGTCACGAATGTGATTTGGTCTTCGGATCAGATTGTCATTGCTGATTGCGTTTGGAATTCTCTTAATTTTCGCATTGCTGTTGTTCATGGCTCTAATTGTCCTATGGAACGTAGAAAGCTGTGGATTGATCTTCTTCACCACACGAATGGCTCCACCATTTTTATGGGTGATTTTAACGCGGTGAAAGGTGCGCATGAACGTATTAGTACTGTTAGCCCCAATCGCCAATCGTGTAGGGATTTCTGCGAGTTCATTGAAGCCACGCAGTTTATCGAATCGCCCACCTCGGGTCTTAAATTCACCTGGTCGGGGCGTCGTTTTCTTCCCCGCCATGTTGAGTCTCTTCTTGACCGTGTGCTGGTTTCGGAGTCTTTTGCTCAGATGTGGAGAGCGATTAATACTCATGCTTTGCCGAGGATCACGTCGGACCATTCGCTGCTGGTCTTTCAATGCTCTGGTTCGGACATCCGACGAAGGAATTCTTTTCGTTTCTTGACTATGTGGGCCTCTCATGCCAATTTTTTGGAAGTGGTGGAGCATTCTTGGAACCAACAGGTTGAGACGAATTGTCCTATTTTTCGGGTGATGGCTAAGCTCCGGAGGCTTCGTGGAGTGCTTAAGTCTTGGAATAAGGAGGTTTTTGGCAATGTTGATGTTTCTATACAGGAGATGGGCGAGAAGCTCGCGGAGGTCCAGGAGCGGATATCTGCTTCGGGTTACACGGAAGACTTATTTAATGAGGAGATTGCGGCTCAGGCAAGTTTGAATGTCATTCTTTCTCGCAAAAATGAGCTCTTAAGACAAAAAAGCAGAGTCACGTGGCTGCATGATGGCGATCGTATCTCGTCGTTTTTTCATAACATGATCAAGTTTAGAAAGCAGCATCTTAATATTGGACACCTGAAGATTGATGGAGTTGTTACTACTGATGCTCGGCAAATTCAAAGCCATATTATTGATTATTTCTCTCAATTATTCGAAGAAACGGAGAATCGTAGGGTCGAAACGGTGGAGTTGGAGGCGATTATCGAGCACTCCATTTCGGAAGTTCAGAATGAGATGCTTATTCGTCATCCCGATGAGGTGGAGATTTCGGCTGCGGTTCATAGTATGGAGTCTTCTAGTGCCCCTGGACCGGATGGTTTCTCGGGGGCTTTCTTTCATTCTAGCTGGAAGATTGTGAAGGATGACGTTGTTAGTGCCGTTCGCACCTTCTTCCGGAAATCTTATTTGCCAAATGGGTGCAACGCGAGCACTCTGATTCTTATCCCGAAGAAGAAAGAGGTGGTAACGGTGGCTGATCTTCGGCCGATCATCTTATCTAATTTCTTTTTTAAGATTATTTCTAAGATTCTGGCATCTCGGCTAAGTGTTATCGCTGCCCTCTGTGTTTCTCCTAACCAGTTTGGTTTTATTGCGGGTCGTTCGATCCATGATTGTATTATGTTGGGATCGGAGGGTTTCAATTGTATGAAACGGGTTAATCGAGGATCCAACATGGCCTGTAAAATTGATATTAGGAAAGCTTTTGATACGATGAGCTGGAGCTTTATTCTTCAAGTCCTTAGAGTTTTTGGTTTTCATGAGAAGTTCGTTAATTGGATTTCTATTATCTTTCATTCCGCCAGGATCTCGATTCTTTATAATGGGCAGTTAAGTGGCTACTTCAGTTGCTCGAGAGGAGTTCGACAAGGCGATCCTCTTTCCCCGATCTTGTTTGGGATTGCTGAGGATGTCTTAAGCCATCTCATTACGAATTGTGTGAATTCTGGTCATTTGGTGCCGATGAGTTTTAGTCGGGGAGCTAACTTTCCAACCCATCTGTTATATGCAGATGACATTATTATTTTCTGCAAGGCCTCGGTTCGCAATGCCAGGAAAGTCAAGGATATTCTGCATTATTATGGCCTGCTTTCTGGCCAAATATGCAGTCATGAGAAGTCTAGCTTATTTCTGGGTGAGGGAGTTCCTAGACGCATGGGAGTTCAAATTCAACAAGAGTTACAGTTTGCGTGCGGCTCGCTTCCTGTTACCTACCTCGGCGCTCCTTTATTTGTTGGAAGAATTAAGGCTTCTTATTTCATGAGTATAAAAGACAGGATTATTCAAAAGTTTGATAGCTGGCAGGGTCGGCAGCTTTCAATGGCGGGGCGGTTGTGCCTTGTCAAATCGGTCATCCAGAGCTCGATAATCCACTCTATGATGGTGTTCCGGTGGCCTAAATCCCTTCTCCTAGATTTGGATAAAAAATGCAGAAACTTCATTTGGACGGGTTGTGTTGACAAGAGCGGATCTTGTCCTGTTAAATGGAGTCGTTGTTGCGCTCTGAAAGAAGAAGGCGACTTGGGAGTCCGGTCTTTCAAGATTATGAATAAGTCGTTTCTCATGAAAGCCGCCTGGAGAGTCATTAAAGGGCAGGATTGGGCGCAAAGGATTCTGCGCAGTCGTTATCTGGATGGTTTTGGTAATGCTAAACCGAACGTTGCTGCTTCGTCTGTTTGGATCGGGTTGAAGCAGGAGGTCCCTGATCTTGTTCGGGACTCGTACTCTTACATTGGCGATGGGGAGTCCACACATTTTTGGACTGATAACTGGCTTGGTTATAAATTGGTTGACAGGCTTGGAGTCCCTTACTACATGCATGAATTTCTCACGTACTCGGTGGCGGATTACTTCTACGATGGGATTTGGCACTTTGCTCCAAGTTTTTTTGAACGTTATCCGGAGGTTGTTAGGGATATTCTGTTACTCCCTATTGGCTCGACTGGTGACGTTCGTTTCTGGAGACATTCGCTCAAAGGAGAGGTGTCTGCGGCACTTGCTTTTCGCGAGCATTGCCATAGTTTTCCGAAAGTGTCCTGGGGCAGTTGGTTGTGGGAAAGATTTATCCCGGCAAGGAGATCTATCCTTTGTTGGAGACTTATTCATCGACGCTTGCCGACTCTTGATATTCTTATCCGTCAAGGTTTAATTATGCCAAACATCTGTCATATTTGCCGGAGCGACGCGGAATCTATTGACCATATCTTCTGGTCGTGTAGTCGGGTGAAGGAGGTTTGGAGCTCGTTTCTTGCTTGGTTTGGGGTGGAGTATCTCACTCATTGTGCAGATCTTCATTCCTTTTTGGTGGAGGCGTGGAATAGGAATTTCAGCTCGTTGATTTCTAGTTTTTGGAAGGCTGGCATTATGAGTCTTGTGTGGAAAATTTGGTATGATCGGAATAAGATTGTGTTCGACAATGCTAACTTCCATGGGCCTAATATTTTGAAGTTTATCAAAGTTCATTTCCAGGAGATGGAAGCTCATTTCACGAAACTCGGATCTGTTTCGGGTGCTTGGGGCGACTATGTTATTACTCGTGCCATTGGAGTTCGTTCGCGCGCTGCTCCACCTCCCGAAACGGTAAATGTTTATTGGTGGCCGCCGGTTATGGATTGGATCAAAGTAAATACGGATGGATCGGCTCTGGGGAGCCCGGGTCTTATTGCTGCGGGAGGGGTTTATAGGGATAGTTGGTGTCATGTTCGGGGCTGTTTTCATGTGAAAGGAGGCCAGGGTTTTGCGTTTGAAGCCGAGCTTCTCGCCGTGATCACGGCGATTTCTATAGCGTATGAGCGCGGTTGGTTTAAACTCTGGATTGAAGCCGACTCTTCCTACGTGGTGAATCTGCTTAATACTAAATCGGAGGATGTTCCTTGGCGTTTTGTGGCCCTTTGGAAGCGTACTCTTTCGTTGCTTGCTTCGTTCCAACTGCAAGTTACCCATATTTTCCGCGAGGGTAATGCCGTGGCGGATATCATGGCAAATAATAATCGTGAAGAAGGTTGGTGGCCTTATGGTATTGATGACATTAAAGAAGCCGTTGCTAGAGATATGTCTTCTCACAGTTATGTTCGTATTAGATAGCATTCTTCCTGCGTTTGGTTTGTTTGTGCTCAAGGAGGAGCAAAAGTGCGGCGTTTATAGCTCGAGGGTGCGAGATGGGAGTAGCGGCGCTGAGCAGTGCGGGGAGGTGTTGGTGGTTTGGATTGGTTGGTGGGTCAGCGCGGCCGTGTCTTCTCCGTCTGGGAGCAGAATGTTCGCGGGGGTTCCGGGGGGTGGCTGGTGGGCTAGTGCGGTGAGTTGTTTGGCTGGGTTTCTCCCGGCGAGGTGGTGTCGTTTGGCTTGGGTGTGTGAGAAACCGGGATGCTTGGGGACAATGGTTAGGCCGGCGTCTCTGAAGTGTCCTTCCCGATCTCCGACCCTTCTTTGTTTTGTTGTCTCTACGGGCACTCTTTTTCCTTATCAAAGGTTTTTCCCTTTGGGTTTACTTTGATAAGGTTTTAATGAGGCCCGGCCCTTAGTTTGCTCCGTTGTGCTCTCAAGGGTGTTCGTCTTTTTCCTTTCTTTTTATATATAAATCGCAATTTCATCATCATAATATCAATGTGGGAATAATGAATGTCTAATGTAGGAATGATGAATGACCTTTTATTCAGGTAATGAATTGCTAGAGTTTAATATGTTTTCAATGTGGGATAAAGGATTTGAGATAACAAAGAATAGTGAATGGAAAAGATGCCACCTAGGATTGAGGATGAATGTGGTTGTCTTCAATATGTAACCAATTATGTAATAGACTAGTGTATTACCCGTCGAAATTCGACGGATACATATTTTTTTGTAATTTATATATTTTATGTTATTCTTATGATAATTATATAAAATAATTTTTATGTAAATTATTTATATAATTAATTAAATTAAATTAAATTAAATTAGTAATACATTTTAAATTATATTAATCTCGACAACTTTTAGCAATTAAATTATTAATTTTGTTGAGATCATAAAAATACCCATTAGTTTTCATATGAAATTTTATAAAAAGTTGACGCATAAGAAAAAAAAGAGAGTAGAAATACATATAAATTTGACATTGGTATGATGGAGGATTGATTTGTTGCATTTGTTGTTACAAGATTTATTAATTTTGTTTAATTTTTTGTTATTTTGCTATTTGACCATAATTTTATATGGAGTTTGAAAATCATAATTGAATTGTGAGTATCATATAATTCTGAACTTCTAAAAGCATAACTAATTATGAAAATAATATCGCCTGATATTTAAAAGACCATAACTGATTTATCGAACATCGTATCATTTGGAGTTTTAAGACCAACCAAGTTGTGGGCATCATCTCGTCGCAAACTTGACAGATCAGATCTCTAACTTCTGAGCATCATCTTGTCTAAAACTTGAAAGAGAATTATCTCGTCTAAAACTGGAAAGAGCATCATCTCGTCTGGAGTTTTGAGCATCATCTCATCTAGAGTTTGAGAGAGCATCATCAAATATGAAATTATATTCAACCATGACTCCAATTGTCAACTATCTAACAAACATAACTCTAACAATTTAGATATTTTATTTATATATGTAATTTTATTAGTTCAAACTCTAGAGATAAAGGAAAGAGAAGAGTTCTTAAAGCAGTAAAAGAGAGAGCCTGTGCTTTATTTCATCATCGTAGGTATTTATAGGCATTACAGTCGGGGTAAAGTAGTAAATTCGTTTGGTCATCTATTCCGCATGCTCGCCATTAAACTAATTAAGGCTATTATTAGATTATAACTTGTCAGGTCGTTGTCCCCTAATTACAGAGCTGGATTCTGTCCTCATCATCCCGCTCTGTCTAGTAGCTCTGGATTTCCTTCCTTGGGGCAGACTTCTACTCTTTGGCTCCGCTCTGCTAAGTAGCTCCGCCTTCTGGCGAATTGTCTCTGGCATGTGGCTCCGCGCTCTGGCTCCAATAGCTTAGCTCTGACTCTGGATCTGGCGATTTGGCTCTGGCTTTGACTCTAACGACTTAGCTCTGACTCTGGATCTGACGACTTGGCTCTGGCTCTGACTTTAATGACTTAGCTCTGGCATCTCTGCTCTGGCAGCTCTGTTCTGGCATCTCTGCTCTGGAAACTTGGCTCTGGCCCTCTGCTCTGGTTAGCTCTGGTCTGGCAGCTCTGCTTTGGCAACTCTGCTCTGGCAGCTTTGCTCTGGCATCTCTGCTCTGGTTAGCTCTGGCTTTGGCATCTCTGCTCTGGCTAGCTCTGGCTCTGGCATCTCTGCTCTGGCAGCTCTGCTCTGGCATCTCTGCTCTGGCAACTTGGCTCTGGCCCTATGCTCTGGAAGCTCTGCTCTGGTTAGCTCTGGCTCTGGAAGCTCTGCTCTGGAAGCTTTGCTCTGCCAACTCTGCTCTGGACTTTTCCCTCTGCCTATTTCTCACAGCTTCTTTGCTCCCTGCTGCTCATCTTTGGTATTCCACTTTGGTATTCCAAGCAAAGCCACGTGTCCTGATCTTAGGACCTTGCATATTTCACCCCTCATCAGAGTTGATAAATCATATTGCTTCCATGCAACAATCACAACACGCTTGATGGCAGATGCCAAAATTCTTTCCAAAATTTGTTCTTCCTAAAATAATAATCATTCTATATTTAAAATAGTGAAACGCGTTATTAAATTAGGAAACTAATTTAATACTTACCATATGTGTGTAGGAAGAATCACGGCAGATCAGGAAATGGAGGTATCAAAACAGAGAAGTCGTCGGTGGGGTGGGGGTCGACGACACAGTGGACGAACTCCAGGGCTCAGCGGTGACTCGGCGGCGGATGAACCGCAAGCTCAGCGGCAACTATTTCGTCGGAGTCTAGAAGAAGGAACGACAACAGGTTATAGGAAAAAGAAATCTTAGGGCTCTTGTATTAATTGCTTCGAATGGAGAATTCTCATGGGATTAAGAAGTGGAAACATAATCGAACTAATTAAGGAATGGAAAAGGGAGTCAGAGATGAGGCGGAGCAACGTCGCCCTTAGGACGGCGGCAACGCTTGAATTTAGAAGGAGAGAGAGGCGGGCAGTTTAAGGGGGGGAATTAGGGCTCGATTTGAGTGTGCAATCGACTTTAGAGAGAGAAAATGATTGAGAGAAGAGAGAGACAGTGAAGGGGGAGACGACGCCGACCGGATTCAGGGACGGCGGCGATGGGGTGAGGAAGAGGGAGGCGTGAGGAAGAGGGAGGCGTGACTTTTGTTTTAAAAGTGAGAATGAGAATATATAGATTGGATTCTCAAATGCCACGTTGGAGATTGAGATTGAAAAGAAAGAATTTGAGGCCTGCCACATAAGCTAAGGCCTAATCGTATTATAGAATAGATATTATTATTATTATTATTATTATTATTATTATTATTATTATTATTATTATTATTATTATTATTATTATTATTATTATTATAGTAATGGACGAACATAAACAAATAAAGTTTGCAGAAATGAAAAATATATTTTTCTTCCCTATATAAATAAAATGTATGGATTTATTTTATAAAAAATAAAAATAAAATTTTAATTATTTTGATAGACATAAAATAAGATTTTGTTTTAAAGTAATCAGTTTATAGAATTTGTGCCTTATTATGCAAACATGTAAATCAATGACCGGACCCGTTTATAATTTACATATACGTGCATGTCTCAATTCAAACTTAATTCAAAATTAATTTTATTGAAAATTAAGAATATAAATATTATATATATATATTCATACAATATAATAATATTGCAACATATACATATAATATGTACGCTATTGAGAAATATAAAATTAATAACAAATATACATCTAATCACTAACATTCAATTAAAATAATTTATCGTATATAGATTATAATTTTTTTCTTATCAGACATGTAAATCTAATTTTTATCTAGAAAAAATAAATAATAAAATTTATTAATTTAGATTATATATATGTAATGTTAATATTATTATTATATATATATATATACATTTATTATTAATTATATTTATTATGATTAAGGAATCTTTATATAGAATGTAATAGTTAATTAATTAATAAATGATGAAGATTATATATGGTAAATTTTGAAATGGTGAGATTTTAGATATGCCACATAGGTTAAGGCTTAATCCTATTATATAATAGATAGATATTTTGTAATAATTCAAATTTTCCCCATGATGAAGTTTAATATAATATCAAAGTGGGAATAATGAATGTCTATTGTAGGAATGATGAATGACCTTTTATTTAGGTAATGAATTGCTAAAGTTTAATATGTTTTCAATGTGAGATAAAGGATTTAAGATAACAAAGAATAGTGAATGGAGAAAATGCCACCTATGATTGAAGATGAATGTGGTTGTCTTCAATTGGTAACCTATTATATAATAGATAGATGATTACGTCAACTTGACAATTTTGTGAACTTAAATATTTTCTAATTAAAATAACATCAATTACTTAGCCAATTTTGAAAACCTATATATTTTTTAATCTATATAAAATCAATTACTTAGCCAATTAGTATTGACATCTTGGTCTTAAAAAAGTATTGTCATCTTAATAATTGATCAAAACAAAATTTTCAATAAAAATAAAACTATTTATTTGGCCAACTAATTAATTGACCAAATTTAATTGGAGGTCCAAAAAATTTGAGGGATGAAAAAATACACATTATATCTAATTCTTTTATATATGTTCTCTAGTAGTCATAGACTACTATAAATTCGTTGTGGGATGGGAGAATGTATAGATTAAAGTGATTAAATAAGAATTTAAGATAAATTAGAATAGAGAATAGAGGATGTGCCACATTCTTGAATGAAGGAGAATCCTTGAATGTGTAACCTATTATATAATAATAGATAGATAACAAAGAATAGTGAATTGAGAATATGCCACCTAGGATTGAGGATAAATGTGGTTGTCTTCAATATGTAACCTATTATATACTCCCTCCGTCCCGCTAATAATGGCACGTTTCTTTTCGGCACAGAGATTAAGGAGAATGAAGTAAGTAGAATAAAGGGTGTGGTCCACATGTTTAAGTTTGTGATTAAGGGATTAATTGTATTTCTATTTTATCAATATCAAAAAGACTTTATTTTTATCTTTATTAATTTTATGACTTTATTTTCTTTTATTAATTTTATTTTTAATAACCTATAATTAAATTCATCATTTTCAGAATCTGAAAACTGGCGCCAAATACCTATACACTGAACAACCACAAAATTTCAATCACCCAAATACCAAAATCTGAAAACTGGCTCCACAAAACCAAAAATTTCAGAATATGCTCCTTCATTAAAAAATTCTCAAAATTTTCAAATTTCCCACAAATTTTGAAATGGGCAGAAAGTTAAGCCCTTTATATACAGGGCATACATTTCAGTTTCTACAACATTCAAAAGCTAACTCCTAAAAAAAGAAAAAAGCTACAACATAGCTAGAAGAAAAGATCTTTCTTCCTTTGAGAGAGCAGCCATCCTCCAATTCCTTCTTGAAGGTAGCAAAAATGACAAACCAGGTAGAGGGAGGCTCATTGCAGCGGTGCAAAATGGAAGAGTTTGCGAAGAACCATTAGTCAGCTTTGGGCAGCTGCAAAAAAAACAGAATGACCGTGGTGAGGTAATTAGTTCTTTGAGTCGTAAAACATCAACACCAAGGAGAAAACTTGTGGAAATTGATTTAGGGTTGATTGCTATCATAGACTTGGCAAAAAGATCTACTATTAGAAGGCTAGCATGTGGGATTGGATGCAGTAAAAGCACAGTAGGCAGGTGGATTAAATCTGGCTAATCAGGGCTCATACAAATGCAATAAACCTGATCTAACGGCTCCAAACAAGTTGCTTAGGTTACGGTTTTCCTTAGAAGCTCTAGAATATGATAGGATTATTATGAGTTTGACATTTAAAAGCATGCACAATATAGTCTACATTGATGAGAAGTGATTCTACATCACAAGATTATCATAAAGGTTCTATTTGACCCCTGAAGAGACAGATCCTCACAGGAAATGCAAGAGCAAAAAGTTCATCACTAAAGTGATGTTCATGTGTGCTTTTTGTAATTGATCTGCTCTAAATGATTGAAAATGTGTGAATCATTACATTTTGTAAATGAATGTTAGGCTAATTGAATGAAAAGGTGTGTATGGTTTCATTTTGTAAATGAATACATGAATAAGGATACCAAACCATAAGTACACCAACAAAAATGGATCAGTAGCCAACATCAAACAGCAGCCACTCATTCACAAACAATCATGGATCAATAGCCAACATCAAACAACAAATGACCAACAACACAACAATCAGTAGCCAACATCAAACACCAACAACCCCAATCACACTAGAAATAAGGATACCAAACCATAAGCACATGTGTAACGCCCCGCCCATTTATATTAAGTTTAGAATTTATTTTAAGCTTAGATTAACTAATTTATGCCGGGAAATAAAATGAATTTATTTTTAATGCCAACAAAATGATTTACAAAACCTTTTGAAAAATTCATGTATTCAAATCTTTATGCATTTCATATTATTTAAAGTGATCATATGTGATTTATCTCCATGATTAAGTATTTATGTGTACATGATTTAATTTAAGTTTATGTTGGATTTTAACTATTTAATTGTGTTGGGCTTGATAGTTATTTTTTTTTTATTTGGGCCTTTTAGCTAAGGTTAGTTGATATATTTATTTAGCATTTAATCCATAGCCAAGCCCAACCCCATTTCTCTTTATGCCAATACTCCCAACCCAAGTACAACAGCAACAACAACAGCTACGCAGCTCACCCCATGCGCCCACTCCTACAAGTCATACAAAATCCCCTAATCTCAGGGATTTTGGGTAAATTTTTCAATGCTCACCTCCCTCTTTTCAATCCTTCACGCATGCTTCAATTCTCCTATAAAATATCCTCCTCATTCATCTTCTCTTCTTACCACAACAACACAACTTCTACGGTAAAGAATTCTTCTTGTTTATTCAAGCCTCAATCTTCTCATTCATTTTCTAATATCAGCAGATTTCTTTCATATGCAGAGAAAACCATCAAATATCTGCCATTTTTACAGAAACCACCGAACAGAATTCATACAAAAAGGTTTCACCTTTCAATTCCTCTACTTATTCATTCATGCTCAACATCATAGTACGAATAAAACCAACTGTAGATAAAACAAAGAGATACTGAATATTGTTCTTACATTTGGTAACATAGATGAAAAGATTAAAAGATATAGAAATGAAGAATTTATATGAACTGGTGGTGTGTGTGTGTTGGGCTGGATCGTGAGAGAGATGCGAGACAGAGGGAGGCCGCGGCACGGCGGCTCTGCCCGCTGCTGTAGGACCGAGGACGAAGAGAGAGAGGGAGGCAGGAGCTAAGGGGGTGACGGTGGTTAGCTCGGTTAACTGCTGCGGCCGTCGGACTTCGGAGTGAGGCGACGGCAGGGTTGTGAGGGAGCCGGTGAAGGCGGCGTCCTTCATCGACTGGAGGCGACGCGGAGGCGCGTTCGCCGGAGATCGAAAGGGAGGTGGAGGGTGCGGCGGCAGTCCGCTTCTTCTGCTGCTGCCCGACCGAAGTTGGAGAGGGAGAGAGAGAGAGAGTTGGGGGCTAGGACGCCGATGGTGGTGGCGTGAAGCCGCTGCCGTCGTCCGCTGGATTTTCAGAAGGAGGCGACGGCGGATCTGCCACGAGGACGCCGGAGGCGGCGGCGCTCCGCGGCGGCTGCGCCTGCTGCCGCCAGTTGAGAGAGAAGAGGGAAAGAGGGCTGAGCGGGGCTGCTGGCGACGCTGGGTGCGTGCGTCTGTGTGTGAGAGGCGAGAGATGGGGGAGAGGGGAGTCAGGGGCCGGCGGCGTGGCCGGCGGCGGCTATGGAAGCCGGAGAGGAAGAGGGAAGCGCAGCAGCTGCTGCTGCGCCGTGCGTGTGTGTGTGAGGTGTGTGTGCGTGAGTTGTGTTTAAAGTGAAGAAGAAAGGGTTTGGAAGTTGGGCTTGAGCCTTGGGCCGACTTTAGTTTTTTCTGTTGGGCCGATTTTTCTTTCAGTTGGGCCAGTGTTTAATTAAATGGTTGGGACTCATTTTATTTAAACTTGGGCTGCCATTTTTTTTATTTTTGGGCTGCGAATTTTAAAACAAAAACATGGGCTTCCATTTAATTGTTAGACTTCTTTAATTGATTTATCAATTTAATTCTTTAATTTGGGTTTAAATTAATTATTTTTGAAAAAGTTTGCATAATAGTATTTTCTTATTATGTGCATATGTTAAATATATTTATTTAATTATGTGAGTTAAAGCATGAATTAATTTTTGCATCAAACATTTTACATAGAATCATTTATGATTAAATTGGTTTTATTATTAAAAATCGAATAAGGATATTGTTGGTGTCCTTGACTCAAGAATTTATTTTCTTAAATATTTAATTATTAAAATATGAAAACCCGGCTAAGTGAATCATAGGATGATAAGCACTTCACTATGACTTAAGATTAGATTCGGGAGACCTATTAAGATTATAGATTTCTTGTAGGCTTTGTGGATCGTGAGGACTAGCACTGCTATACCAATTCAGAGTTAAGAATAAACGACAGGCTTTGCCTATTCAGGTGGGCTTATTTACCAAATGTATGGTTTAGCTATTGAGCTTAAATGTTTCAATGAAATAAAAACTGTTTATCCGATAAAATATTTTGTGCACTCTGCTCTGTTTAAGGCTCGCAACAATGAATCGATCGAGGTTCTCTCTTGACCTAACACGTTATTTGAGAATTGTGTACACCTATTAGCTGATCTGGTGGGTTGATCTCCATCGGGCACTAATCATGTATGAGGCGTTATAAGGGTGCTCGACGGGATGTGTTCCGGAGCATTGGGTCCCAAATGGGAACTTGACTGGGTTACGCCCTCAGTTCAAGTAAAGCAGGAGTAATGGATCCGTCGGTGGCTAAAAGGTCCGGGATCACAGCGAGTAACGGAAAGGGAGTGTGACAATTGCGCGCAATATAATAAAATGTTTTAACATGCTTAGAAGTTATTTCAATTTAAAACCTTCTAAGTCATGTCAAGTATAATTGGATAAACTGCTCTTATGATTATGAAATGTTTATAAAAATGCTAGCCCACTAAGTACATTAGTACTTAGCCCAAAATTACTTTCAAATGTTTTCAGGTTGATTGGTCGGTGCTGACGGGGCAGAGCTGAGGCTAGAGTTCAACTCCGTATTTTGTCTTCCGCTGTTGCACTAGCTCTTATTTGTCTTTTGTTTCTCCAACTTAAGACTTTTATGTTAAATTCTGAATTATGTTTCTTATCGAGTTTAAATTCTCAACTTCTAGCTCTATGTTATTAACATTGGTTATCGGAAGCATGAAACCGAACTTGTGATCCTAAGGCTTAGAATGTTGTTGATTGATTAATATCACTTGATTTTTGTCTTTCTTCACTCAAAGGCTGTTCCCCGACTTTTATCCCATTATTTGAATCCCACAAGGTTCTTTCCTTATTTATTTCTATGATTTTAGTCGCACCTCGATTATATTTTATTCGTTCAAGAATTGGGGTGTGACAGAATGGTATCAGAGCATAAGTTTTCTTTCATGTCTCTGATAACCGTAAGCTCCTAATGTCGAGTCTAGAATAGTACCTCTAGGCTTCTAAGAAAATTTTGTTGACCCTCAGCTCGCCGTCACACTGTCGCAACAAAAGGTACGACTTAAAAATTTCAATGATTTTAAATCCTTTCAAAGTTTTTAAGAAGTGCGCGCTTTCAATGGATGATGTTATATGAATTGCTTATCCCTTTCATATTGTTATTTTGAGCCTTTAACTCATATAACCAATGTATGTATGTATGTCGTGTTTGGGACTACCCGAGCCCTTAACGAATCAATGAATTTATGGTCGAGTCAGATTCCATTAATCTTTCCGGCTTAAGAAAAATTTTATCAAAGGGGCATTTATTGTCCATATGTTTAAAAGTTTCAAAAGAAACAAATGATTAAATGAATGAAAAGTTTTCTGTTATCGTGTTAGGTCCACTGCCGGTACGATATGAATGATGAGTCTCTTACAAACCGTTTGAGTACTACCCAAGGATACTTTAGAAATGTTAGTCGTGAAAGCTCCGCTTGATCGATTTAAGTAAGAAATGATAAGATAGCAACGTTTAACATAGATATGTTATAACGTAGAAGAAATGTCATGAGATTAAGGTTTCACTTAAGTTATTCCATTTAAGTTTAGATTAGTTTCCACATAGAACTAGTCTTTCACATGGTTACACCATAGAAGTGATATATCTCATGTATATCTATATATGTATGTATGTATGCCGAATGGGTCTTTTCTTCTGTTGATTCTCGTCCGTCAATCAGAATGGAAGGTGCACCAAGAGGGCGTGGTAGAGGGCGCGGACGTGGCCGTGGGCGCGGTAGGGGATTTGTACCCGAAGAGCCTATTCCACAAGTAGCACCAAATCGCACAGCCGAGGAAAAGTTTCGCAAGGAAAAACCTCCAACGTTTGATGGATTGGGCGAACCTGCGGATGCCGAGAAATGGGTTAGGGCAATAGAACGGATCTTCAACTACATCCGTTGTGATGATGAGGAGAAAGTGGCATGTGCAACTTATCAGTTGGTGGACGAAGCTGACTTTTGGTGGGAGTCAGTAAGGCGGACTATGACTGACGAACAGTGGGAGAATTTCACATGGGAAGAATTCAAGGCTGAATTGTATGAGAAATATATACCAGGATGTTACCGACAGAAGAAACAGAATGAGTTTTGGAATCTGAGACAGAAAACGGGAACTGTGACTGAGTACGACAGGGCCTTCAATCAGCTATCAAGATATGCTCCGACGTTGGTGGACAGTGATGAGAAACGCGCAGAGAAGTTCAGAAACGGACTGCGTCACGAGATAGCGATTTCCCTAGCAAGTCAAGGGGGTCTCACATACGCGCAGACATTGAGCAGAGCCCTCACTATTGAGTCATTGTTGCCAAGGGAAAAAGGAAAATCCCCCGAACAGTCTGGATTTGTACCATCTCAAGATGGTAGTAAGGGAAAGCGAAAATGGAATGAAGGAACTGGTGGAAACATTGGAAATGGGAAGAAACCATGGGTGGCGAATCAAAATCGGAACCAACATCAGAATCCACAACCTCAAGCAATGGTTCAAACTCCTTGCCCAAAATGTCAAAAACTCCATCCGGGAGAATGTCTGAAAGGAATGAACGTCTGCTATAACTGCGGAGAGGCCGGGCATTATGTCTCGAATTGCCCAAAGAAGGGAAGTGGAGCACCCCAACAACAAAATCCCGGGAACCAACAGCGACAAAACCAAGGTCCTAGAGGAAATCAGGGGCAACCACAATACGCTAGGGCCTATGCCATTAACCAACACCAAGCAGCAGGAGATCACGGAAACGTGGCAGGTACGATTAATGTTGTCGACATGTCAATTATAGCTCTATTCAATACTGGAGTATCCTATTCTTTCATTTCATATGCTGCTTGTAAGATATTAGAATTGACGCCACAATCGTCCATAACAACGTTAGAAATTAGTACAACTGACGATGAAAGACTGCTACTAAGGACGTCACCGCGAACTCAGAGCTCGATATAGGCGCTGAAACATTTAGACATACTTACATGTTATTCCTATGATAGAATTTGATGCAATCCTCGAATTGGTTGACTTACTCAAGTCAGCGCCACGATACTTTTTAACAAGAGAATGATCCCTCTTCAATCTTCAGGAAAGGACGAGACAACCTTCCACGACATAACGACGTACCAGATTTTGAGGAAAATTTTCTAGTATGCTAAACAATGTCGCACTATTAGAAAGCTAAGGCCGTATATGATTTAGTGCCGCATAAGAGTTGAGTGGAATGAAAGTCTAGTATCTAAACTAGATGACCCAGATATGCAATTTCGAGGACGAAATTTTTATAAGGAGGGAGGGATGTAACGCCCCGCCCATTTATATTAAGTTTAGAATTTATTTTAAGCTTAGATTAACTAATTTATGCCGGGAAATAAAATGAATTTATTTTTAATGCCAACAAAATGATTTACAAAACCTTTTGAAAAATTCATGTATTCAAATCTTTATGCATTTCATATTATTTAAAGTGATCATATGTGATTTATCTCCATGATTAAGTATTTATGTGTACATGATTTAATTTAAGTTTATGTTGGATTTTAACTATTTAATTGTGTTGGGCTTGATAGTTATTTTTTTTTTATTTGGGCCTTTTAGCTAAGGTTAGTTGATATATTTATTTAGCATTTAATCCATAGCCAAGCCCAACCCCATTTCTCTTTATGCCAATACTCCCAACCCAAGTACAACAGCAACAACAACAGCTACGCAGCTCACCCCATGCGCCCACTCCTACAAGTCATACAAAATCCCCTAATCTCAGGGATTTTGGGTAAATTTTTCAATGCTCACCTCCCTCTTTTCAATCCTTCACGCATGCTTCAATTCTCCTATAAAATATCCTCCTCATTCATCTTCTCTTCTTACCACAACAACACAACTTCTACGGTAAAGAATTCTTCTTGTTTATTCAAGCCTCAATCTTCTCATTCATTTTCTAATATCAGCAGATTTCTTTCATATGCAGAGAAAACCATCAAATATCTGCCATTTTTACAGAAACCACCGAACAGAATTCATACAAAAAGGTTTCACCTTTCAATTCCTCTACTTATTCATTCATGCTCAACATCATAGTACGAATAAAACCAACTGTAGATAAAACAAAGAGATACTGAATATTGTTCTTACATTTGGTAACATAGATGAAAAGATTAAAAGATATAGAAATGAAGAATTTATATGAACTGGTGTTGTGTGTGTGTTGGGCTGGATCGTGAGAGAGATGCGAGACAGAGGGAGGCCGCGGCACGGCGGCTCTGCCCGCTGCTGTAGGACCGAGGACGAAGAGAGAGAGGGAGGCAGGAGCTAAGGGGGTGACGGTGGTTAGCTCGGTTAACTGCTGCGGCCGTCGGACTTCGGAGTGAGGCGACGGCAGGGTTGTGAGGGAGCCGGTGAAGGCGGCGTCCTTCATCGACTGGAGGCGACGCGGAGGCGCGTTCGCCGGAGATCGAAAGGGAGGTGGAGGGTGCGGCGGCAGTCCGCTTCTTCTGCTGCTGCCCGACCGAAGTTGGAGAGGGAGAGGGAGAGAGAGAGAGAGTTGGGGGCTAGGACGCCGATGGTGGTGGCGTGAAGCCGCTGCCGTCGTCCGCTGGATTTTCAGAAGGAGGCGACGGCGGATCTGCCACGAGGACGCCGGAGGCGGCGGCGCTCCGCGGCGGCTGCGCCTGCTGCCGCCAGTTGAGAGAGAAGAGGGAAAGAGGGCTGAGCGGGGCTGCTGGCGACGCTGGGTGCGTGCGTCTGTGTGTGAGAGGCGAGAGATGGGGGAGAGGGGAGTCAGGGGCCGGCGGCGTGGCCGGCGGCGGCTATGGAAGCCGGAGAGGAAGAGGGAAGCGCAGCAGCTGCTGCTGCGCCGTGCGTGTGTGTGTGAGGTGTGTGTGCGTGAGTTGTGTTTAAAGTGAAGAAGAAAGGGTTTGGAAGTTGGGCTTGAGCCTTGGGCCGACTTTAGTTTTTTCTGTTGGGCCGATTTTTCTTTCAGTTGGGCCAGTGTTTAATTAAATGGTTGGGACTCATTTTATTTAAACTTGGGTTGCCATTTTTTTTATTTTTGGGCTGCGAATTTTAAAACAAAAACATGGGCTTCCATTTAATTGTTAGACTTCTTTAATTGATTTATCAATTTAATTCTTTAATTTGGGTTTAAATTAATTATTTTTGAAAAAGTTTGCATAATAGTATTTTCTTATTATGTGCATATGTTAAATATATTTATTTAATTATGTGAGTTAAAGCATGAATTAATTTTTGCATCAAACATTTTACATAGAATCATTTATGATTAAATTGGTTTTATTATTAAAAATCGAATAAGGATATTGTTGGTGTCCTTGACTCAAGAATTTATTTTCTTAAATATTTAATTATTAAAATATGAAAACCCGGCTAAGTGAATCATAGGATGATAAGCACTTCACTATGACTTAAGATTAGATTCGGGAGACCTATTAAGATTATAGATTTCTTGTAGGCTTTGTGGATCGTGAGGACTAGCACTGCTATACCAATTCAGAGTTAAGAATAAACGACAGGCTTTGCCTATTCAGGTGGGCTTATTTACCAAATGTATGGTTTAGCTATTGAGCTTAAATGTTTCAATGAAATAAAAACTGTTTATCCGATAAAATATTTTGTGCACTCTGCTCTGTTTAAGGCTCGCAACAATGAATCGATCGAGGTTCTCTCTTGACCTAACACGTTATTTGAGAATTGTGTACACCTATTAGCTGATCTGGTGGGTTGATCTCCATCGGGCACTAATCATGTATGAGGCGTTATAAGGGTGCTCGACGGGATGTGTTCCGGAGCATTGGGTCCCAAATGGGAACTTGACTGGGTTACGCTCTCAGTTCAAGTAAAGCAGGAGTAATGGATCCGTCGGTGGCTAAAAGGTCCGGGATCACAGCGAGTAACGGAAAGGGAGTGTGACAATTGCGCGCAATATAATAAAATGTTTTAACATGCTTAGAAGTTATTTCAATTTAAAACCTTCTAAGTCATGTCAAGTATAATTGGATAAACTGCTCTTATGATTATGAAATGTTTATAAAAATGCTAGCCCACTAAGTACATTAGTACTTAGCCCAAAATTACTTTCAAATGTTTTCAGGTTGATTGGTCGGTGCTGACGGGGCAGAGCTGAGGCTAGAGTTCAACTCCGTATTTTGTCTTCCGCTGTTGCACTAGCTCTTATTTGTCTTTTGTTTCTCCAACTTAAGACTTTTATGTTAAATTCTGAATTATGTTTCTTATCGAGTTTAAATTCTCAACTTCTAGCTCTATGTTATTAACATTGGTTATCGGAAGCATGAAACCGAACTTGTGATCCTAAGGCTTAGAATGTTGTTGATTGATTAATATCACTTGATTTTTGTCTTTCTTCACTCAAAGGCTGTTCCCCGACTTTTATCCCATTATTTGAATCCCACAAGGTTCTTTCCTTATTTATTTCTATGATTTTAGTCGCACCTCGATTATATTTTATTCGTTCAAGAATTGGGGTGTGACAACATGGGAACCAATAAGGATCAGAAATTTTCCAACTGATTTAAAGTAAAATCAATCATAGTTTTAAAAACCAACATGGACCTAACGTATGACCATTAAAACATCATTTCAGACCCACGTAACACACATACCACATAGTACAAGCACTGCAAATCCCACATACAATAGCCTATTTCAAATTAAGCCAACAAACCAATCGGCCACATATCAATATCACCAACAAATCAATTGGCCACATATCAATATAGATAGGAAGAGCAGATTAGGGATTATGATAGATCTCACCAGAAAAAAAAGGCAAGAAGCAGGGTTTTTAACATCCTCAACTCGTCGTCGCTCATTTCCCTGTGTATTTGAACCATGGGCGGAGTTCGGGCGGTGCAATTTTAAAAAATAACTGGGTATTTTCATATATTATAAAAAGTAAAAAATATGATTTTATCTTCACTTTTAAGTTATTTTATATTATGATTAACATGTAAATTATAAAATTGAATTAACAATTTGATGAAATGAACACATAATTAATTTATGCAGGTCATACTTGAGTCCTAGAGATGCTTGAATCGTAAAGATTCATTTTTTAAATTTGATATTGTAAGTTAATTCGCCTTGCAAAGTTTTATCCATCTTACTTTTTTTTTAAATTACTCTGTATGAACTTGAAAATCAGTTTAAAAGATACTTTAAAAAAAAAATAGATGGCCTTATAATGGTGTTAATGATTACATTTTTTAGTTTTCTTTGATTTTTAATTATTTAATGATTAATTTTATTAGAAAAAAATTAATCTCCCTGAGTCGAAAGTGATTTGGACAAAATATGTCAGAAAAAAGATTAAATATTTAAAAAAATAATTTCTTTAATAAATTTTGTTCAAATTTTAAAATAATTTAGTTAGTTTTATTGTTTTCTTCCCATTGTAATTGTTCTGTAACTTTTTACTAAACCTTTTATTATTTTTGAGTAATTTTGTACTTAAAAAATTAATAAAAATTAAATAAAATATATTTAAAAATTACAAAAAAATCACAATATGGAGAAAACAATAAGTCTAACTAAATCCTTTTTTTAGGGTTAAGTACCAAATTCCTCCCTATCGATGGCGTCCCTATCGCGTACAGGACCCCGACTATAGGGTCCTATACGCGATATGGACGCCATCGATAGGGGGAATTTGGTACTTAACCCTTTCTTATTAACCAAAATTTTTAAATAAATATATTTTAAAAAATATTTAACCATTTTTTGTTCGGACATATTTTGTTCAAATAGCATTATTGAAAAAAAAAATACTATGCATGTTCCCCATAAATATGCATAGGTGCTTCCGGCATGAGTTTTAATGAAAAGTTGTTTAGCATTGATAGTGGAGAAGGGGTTCTAAATGAAGGGTATTATTAAATAAATTGTGGATAAATAGTGTAAGTCACAACTCACAAGAATAAAATTATGAGGTAGTGTCCAAAAATATGGTGTGCATAAATTTGGAGAACATACCAAAAAGGAAATGTATTCATAAATATGAAGAATGAAGAGAGTATAAACTTATATGACAAACTCGCCCTCACATCTGGCAGGTTCAGTTCGCCCAGTTCAGTCATTTTCTTCGCACCTACCTGTCTCGACTCATCATGTAAAATATTAAAAGTGCTATTTGCATAAGCATTAAAAGTATCGTTTATAATACATCATTTATTATTATTTTTTAAAATATCATTTTGCAAAGTTTTGTTTGTATTTAACAAAAATATCAATTATTTTAAGAAATATATCATTTTATATCATATTGTATATACACAATTTCGTTTGCTATATATCATTTTATATCATATTGTAGATACACAATTTCGTTTGCTATCGATAAAAGTATAATTTGTTATTATTAAATGTGTCGTTTACTTATAATAACTAGATGAAACAAAAGAAAAAAATTAGTTGAACAAAAAAGAAAGAAAAAAAAGTTTGAGTTGGGTAAGGACCAGCTCAACTTATATTGCATTTACATTGAGTCAACTTGCTCCGATAACAGTTTCCGACGCATTTATTCATTTTTAATAGATTAATATTTCATCCCTCCCTAAACATTATTATACTCAATATTTATATATAAAAATTTATTTAACACATCAATTTTAGTGGGTTTTTTCTTTTACTCAATTTTGGTGAGCCAATTTCTTCACTTTATACACATCGCTTAATCATTTATTAAAATCTGTAGTCTTCAAACTATTTTACAATTTTCGTGGACGAGTTAATTTATAGGGATGAACAATAAGCTAATAAAACTTGGGAAAAATTATGGTTGAGGAAGCATGACAACTTAATTTTGAGGATTTAGATAGACCATTGACATTTTAACAATTAGGGAGAACAATGTTCCAAAAAAAAAAAAAAAAACAATGAGGGAGAATAAATGAACGATTTGTCAACTGCAAGGTAAAGATCATCTTAATTTTTTGTTTTTAAATTATACAAATAAAAATCAAAGCCTTACGTGAGATCCCCTCCATAGATATATTGCAAAAACTGCTTGCATGAAATTAATTTAAACATTTTTTTTAAAATAAATAAAATTTATTCAAACGCGAGGGTGTTGGGAACTTAATGGAATATCCTAATCCTCGTTTTGATGATACCAAAATTCATAGACCTTAATTGTAATAGACTAGAACTGTTCGAACTCAAGTGTTAGAGTTCTTTTTTAGTTTAGTTAGCTGTTCTGAAGACTGAAGACTGAAGGACGAAGGACTGAAGACTGAAGACTGAAGTTACCAACTAAAATATCAGTTGAAGAATCAGTCCGGAACTGATTACTTAATGCGTGCCACGTGGATTCAGCGGACTGATACTAAAGTCAAATATCACTTAAACATTCTTCCTTGGACTGAACCTCCAACGTTCAAAGGAAGCCACGTACTCCAAAAGTACAGCCGCATTAAATGCAGAGATCTGAGGATCCTCATTTTCTCTGCAGAGGTCATTCCTATTTGGTGGCTACTTTATCAGAGACGTCGCATCTCCTGCTCTTCAACATAGCCGTTCTCACCAAACAAGGAACCTCGAAGATTGAAGCCTCAACCCAAATTCAAAAAGCTCTCTAACGGAAGAAATCTTGAAGACGTTCTCCGCCAACGGATCTATTCAAGATCTCTCCTATAAATAGCGTTCGATAATCATTTCAATCTTCATTGATTCAATAACATAAGCTGAAACTCTGCCAAAATTGTTTCTCAGCCAAAGCTTAACCTCTCCAAAGCTTGAATCGAAGAAGAGAATACCCAAGCCAAAAATCAGTCACTGCTGATTACACAAATTCTCTTAGACCTTAGGCAAACCTCTGTTTACCCAAAGCCTAGGTCAAAACTAACTCCAAAGAACTTATTCTTTGAAGTTTAGTTGGCAAGATTTCAAACCTCCATTCGACAGATAGAATCGAGTGTTTGAGTTGAAAAGGAGTTCAGTAAGGTACTCTGACTCCGTGAGATCCTAGTGCAGGTTCGTGCTAGGAGTGAGAAATCCAGCTCGAGCGAAGTATTGGTACTGAAGATTGGATCTTCAGTTGATTCGGTGGTGTGCACCAGGCTAAGCACACAGTTTCGGTTTGCAGTGCACCCGGCTAAGCACTTGCGGAGTAAAGTTGTTGGTTTGATCAACCGACCGTGGATGTAGGAAGTGTTTTCCGAACCACGTAAAAATCTCTGTGTTATTTACATCTTTCAGTTTTACATTCTTACTTGTGTTCTTACATTTGATAAACTGAATACTGATTAAATGCAAAGAGAAACCTGAGATTAACAACGTGCTCAACACAAGCTATTTCGAAACAAAGTTTTTCCGTTGTGTATGTTATTAGTCTGACTGATCTATCATCTGATAGTTAGGAAGACTTGTAACATCTATGTTTTAGCAAACTCGACTGAAGCCTTAACGTGCATCAGTTAAGTTCCAGTGACTTAACTGATAACTCTTTTCTGAAGAGTATTTCAGTATCAGTCGTCAACCCTGTTTGGTCAAAACTCTTTTCAGTTAACAGGCGTCTAAATTTGCATGTAAAGTTTCGTTTTGATCTCTATCTTGAGATCCCTTTGATTTTGATTAAAAATAGCCTATAGGTGTATTCCCCCCATACACCTATTCGAGACCCTCCGAACCTAACAGAAGGTGCAACCAATGAGAAATTGAGAATAGTACAATGCTTTATAAATATAAAATGAATTGGAAATTTATCGTTTCATTCTTGAGCAACATTTTGAACAATGCCATTTCTCATGTCGTGTGTAAAAAATGAAATTTGTTGTTCGAATTTTATCGTCTTCTATAATAATAGACATATAGTATTATTAGTGCAAAAAAAAAAAATTACTTATTTAAATTGGACGTGTTTAAATTGTTTCTTTTCTGTAATTGATGTATATAAATATCACCTATTTCAATATCACATGCATAATTTATATTCTCAAGATTGAAAATAAAAGATACTACAATCTAATATTCCAAATCAAGCACTATTTGTATAACAATGCAATAAATGGGTACCAACAAAGGCATTAAACAAATTTTTTTATTTTGAGGAATGCATTAAACAAATTAACAACTAAGAAATTAAAGAAAATTGTCATTTAGCGTACGTAGCATCAAACATTAAATTACATCAAATGTAAAATTGCATCATCATTAATATTAGTATCTATATTATTGGTGTAAATTAATGTAAGAAAACACAGGCGGACCTTGACCTTCTGATATTAATGTGAAATGGAAGAAAAATAATTGATGCTGTCAATACAAATGGAAAGCAGACCAAAATCTTTAATGCGGAACAAACCGCATTCAATTCCACCAACTTCTTATTTCTACTTCTTTCTTTTCATTTGTGTATGATTTTTTCTCCTTAAGTTTGTTGCTGTTTTCCAGTCACTGCCGGGAATCTACAGCGGCGGTGGTGGTGGTGTGGCGGTTGTTGGAGGGAATAAATGCTCTCTTTGCTGTGATGAAACGGACACTTTGATCGAAAGCATAGTAATGGCCATGATTTGAGCCGACAGATTGGGTTATTATTCTCTACTTTTTTAATGCTTAAATCGCTTATTTTAACTAGTTCTGGTATTCATCCGATTTGTGCCAGTGTGTGTGAGAGAGAAAGAGCTACCGTTACTTATATAGTTATATTACACTACATACATGAAACTCTCTCTCTCTCTCACAAGGACTTATATGAACACCTAGCTCAAATAATCATAAGTGGAAACATTTAATAAGCACAGATTTCTCTTTGGTTATGTTTCATTGCACCCTTCTCTTTCAGTCCAGCTCTTCTCCTCATCCTCTCTCTCTCCTGCTTCTTGAAGTCTTGTGCTTTCTTGAAGCTAAACAAAGAGATTCACAAACAGAAGCTTAAAAAAGAATCTTTGTAGCATTTCCACCAATGTAATTCAATTCCATCATATTTCCGATTATGCCCACAAGCCAAGATCACTTTTTTTAATGACATAAATCAGTGTATCTGCAGAAGCAGAGGTGACTAGGAACTGATCTTGCAGGTATAATGCTGGGGTTTTGTTGGGATCATGAGAAAACTAGGTACAATTTCCCACAGAATTGCTTTTCTCTACGCCTTCTACTTGCTTAATATTGTCATAATCTTCGTCTCTCCCATCACTGAAAAGGAGATTTTGCTTCAATTCAAGGGTGACATTTGGGATGACCCTTTTGATTGTTTGAAGAATTGGGATTCTAGTAAAAACCCCTGCCAAGATTATGGTGGGGTTTTTTGTGATTCAGATGGAAATGTTGTGAAAATTCTGTTGTGGAATTGTAGTCTTGGTGGGATCTTATCCCCTGCATTATCTGGATTGAAATCTTTGAGGATTATATCATTGTTTGGAAATAAGTTAACAGGTAATATCCCTGTTGAGTATGGTGAGATTGGTTCATTGTGGAAGATCAATTTAAGCTCGAATGCGCTTTCTGGATCAATCCCTGAGTTTCTTGGAGATTTGCCAAGCATTAGGTTTCTTGATTTGTCAAGAAATGAGTATGCAGGAGAGATTCCTTCAGCATTGTTCAAGAACTGTTACAAGACTAGGTTTGTATCGTTGGCGCATAACAAACTCTCGGGTTCAATCCCCGTGTCAGTTAAAAATTGTTTGAATCTAGAAGGGATTGATTTGTCTTTCAATGCTCTTAGTGGGAGATTTCCTTCTGAATTTTGTGAAATTCCATCAATTGTGTATTTGTCTGTAAGGAGTAATAAGCTCTCAGGAAGTGTTGAAGAGCAGGTTGCGAAATGTAGGAGTTTGAACCTATTAGATCTCGGTAGCAATGCGTTCACCGGGCCTGCCCCGTTGGAGGTTACAGGATTGGTGAACCTTTCATACTTCAACGTTTCTTGGAATGGTTTTCAAGGAGCCTTTTCGGATGTAGGAACTTGCTCGAGGAATTTGGAGGTTTTCGATGTATCAGGAAACATTCTGTATGGTGAGATTCTTACATCTATCACCAAATGCAGTGGCCTTAAGTACTTGGATTTGAGCTTCAATAGGCTGAATGGAAGCATACCAGTTGGTATTGCAGATTTGAAGAAGCTCTTGGTGATGAGATTAGGAAATAACTCGATAGATGGGAGGATTCCTGCAGAGTTTGGGAGTATAGAGTGGTTGGAAGTTCTTGATTTACAGAACCTCAGACTTGTAGGTGAGATCCCTAACGAGATCACCAAATGCCGGTTTCTCCTTGAGCTGTGAGTGTGAATTCAATCTCATCGTCACTAGTGTATTGTCTTCACATTAACGTATATATAATTCTCAATCCGACTGACTAATGTATGAAATGTGCTTGCAGGAACATCTCTGGAAACTCTCTGGAGGGAGGGATTCCTCAAAACCTCGACAACATGACCTACCTCGAAATTCTTGACCTACACGAAAACCTCATCTCCGGTAGCATACCACTCTCCATCGGGAATTTGTCCAACTTAGTGTGGTTAGATTTGTCACAGAATTTGCTCTCTGGTTCAATTCCTTCCACTTCAGGAAACTTGAAAAAACTGACTTACTTCAGTGTCTCTCACAACAACCTCTCCGGTGCAATCCCTTCTGTTGGAAGCATCCAGCAGTTTGGACCATCTGCTTTTCTTCACAATCCAGACCTTTGTGGTGCTCCATTGGAGACCTCTTGCTCTAGCCGTGCTCCGACTAACTCTGCAAAGCTGAGTGCCTCTGCCATTGTGGCCATAGTTGCTGCCTCTCTAATTGTCACCGGTGTTTGTGTCATAACCATCATCAACACGAGGGCTCGTAGCAGGAGAAGAGGAGACGAAGAAGCCATGATTGTGGAGAGCGCTACTCCATTAGCTTCATCGGAATCTAGTGTGATGCTCGGGAAGCTAGTCCTCTTCAGCAGAAGTTTACCCTCAAAGTACGAGGATTGGGAGGCGGGCACAAAGGCATTGCTAGACAAGGAATGCTTGATAGGTGGAGGCTCCATTGGAACAGTGTACAAAACTTCGTTGCAAGGAGGAGTTCTTATAGCCGTGAAGAGGCTCCAAACGCTTGGAAGAATCAAGAGCCAAGACGAATTTGAGCATGAAATCGGACGTCTAGGAAGCCTCCACCACCCTAACCTTGTCACCATTCAAGGTTACTACTGGTCATCCAACATGCAGTTGCTTCTGTTGGAATTCATCTCAAAAGGAAATCTATACAACAATTTACATGGTCTCAATGATGAAGGTAGTAATCCGGAGTTGAATTGGTCGAGAAGGTTTGATATAGCTGTCGGGACAGCTAGAGCCTTGGCCTATCTTCACCATGACTGCAGGCCTCCGGTTCTTCATCTCAACATCAAATCAACGAACGTGCTTCTTGATGAAAACTATGCGGCCAAGCTGTCTGATTACGGCCTAGGGAGTCTGCTTCCTTTGCTAGACAGTCATGGCTTGACCAAGGTTCACCATGGAGTAGGCTACATTGCACCGGAGCTGGCTCAGAGCTCGCGGCTCACTGACAAATGTGATGTTTACAGCTTCGGAGTTTTGCTGTTGGAGATGGTCACCGGGAGGAAGCCGGTGGAGTGGCGAGCAGCGAACGAGGTGGTGATTTTGTGCGAGTATGTTCGAGGTTTGGTGGGGAATGGTGTCGCTTCCAACTGTCTTGACAGGAGTTTGAGAGGATTTGCGGAGAATGAGGGGATTCAGGTGATGAAGTTGGGGCTGATTTGTACGTCGGAGATGCCGTCGCGGCGGCCGAGCATGGCTGAGGTTGTTCAAGTTCTTGAATCTGTAAGGAATGGCTCAGGTTCTTGATCAGAAGCTTACTTTGGGTAAGAGAAACCGATTCTTTTGAATTCATTTACAGTTGTGATTAATTCATTTACAGTTGTGATCAGAAGCTTACTTTGGGTAATAATGCCATTTCATATGTTTGAAGATTGTATTGTTTATTGAATAAAGTTGATAGTCGGTGTAATTCGCTAGTAGGTAAATTCATTTGGTGCACAAATACCATTTTGTGGTAATACTCTCGTAGATTAATAATAATAATACTAATAAACAATGTTAAATGAATTTGGATCGTTCAAATTTTCTCTATCGATTATCAAAATTGGTTATTAACTTATTATATACTATCAAGGGTCAAGATTAGTTATTAGCTAAGATATAAATACTACCATATTCCAATATATGGTGTCTGGATTAGATTTTATCGAGAACTTAATTTTTCGTGAGAAATGAGAATAATAAATAATATCAATAAATTTTACGAATAAAGTAATAACTGTAATATAATTAATGGACATGTGTATCAATTTAATATGTTGAAAATCTCATTACTTTCAGAATTCGAACTCCATATCAAAAATATTTGTTCATAAAAATTATTAACTTGTTCATCAATGACTTGTTCGTGACTGTCCAAACGAATTCTCAATTCTCACACTATTTGTGGATTCTCAATAGATCATTTCTTTACGGTATCTTTTACAATTAGCTAGTATTATGTTAGCTGGAATGTATTAGAATATCTACAATATTAAATCTATTATTTGGCTAGATATATTAAAACTCTACTAAATTTAACTTCTTAAAATTTCCTTTCGTACTACAGGTATGAGAGCAAAAATATGCTCTATCAGTGTGCTTGTGTTGGCATATGAATAGAGTGATTAATGTCGAAGGCTAAATGATGCAGGCAAGCATTAAATTCATTAATTAAAATTCACAAAATACTGGAAAGAACACAAATAATAGTGAAATTCCGTTGATTCTTTATAAAATACCAGACACAGAAAAAGGGAAAATAAACCCTAACTTTTTTATTGATCAAAATCTAACTGCCTAATACAAAATGAAATCTTCTATATATAAACTAACTAAATCGGTCAAGCCCGTAAACTGAAGTAAAAGACATAAATAAATAAATGTCCTAATAATTAAAATAAATTAATAAATCAAATACTACTATATTTATTATTTTGCACTGCATCGAAACGATTCGTCCTCGAATTGAATGCAGCTTCGTCTCCAAAAGAATTATCTGTTGCTAAAGGCATCAAAAACTCAAAGTGCACCTCACCTCACCTCACGACGAGGAACACTTTATATATTACTAAGTTTATTTCTATTGGGCTACTCAGTGGGCTAGGATAAATAAATTGGACACAATGATCTTGAGGATATGGTTAAATAAATATAGATGGATCATTGGAAATGCGAGTGAAATTACGACTAGAAGAAGCTCATCACCCTCAAATAAGAAGCATACACAAAAACAATCATTAACAGTATAATCATAAACCAAAGAATTGAAGTTTCACATACAAATATAATCAGGAAAGGATAGATGAGAATGTTTGATTTTGCATATGTTTATTATCAAGATAACGGTATACAATTGAAACAAGAAATTGACAGCGAAACGTGGGCAGCATCACAACACAAACTCACAAATTAATGAGCTAATTTCCAATATCTGAACGCCTAAATTCTTCATTCTTCTACCGCAAAAATTTGAATTACACTGGAATTAGCATTTCCTTTATCATATCTTGATAATAAAAACTACTTTCACAACTTCATCATGGTCAGAACTAAGCCGTTTATCTTCTTTCTCTTCATTAGACCTTTTTTAATGTGAAAACCATGCCAGAGATGAAGAAACTCGTAATCAAATAATAGAATACACTTTATTCATGCATCATAAGTGTGATATTCATCATATGAAAACATGGAATAGAACTTAAAATGTCAAACTCGGGTGTTCATGCATGAAAACAAATGACCTCTTAGATGCTTGGAACATATACGTGGAACATGTACACGTACATAATTTCTAAAAGGGTTTGAATGAAATGGAGGCTTATTATAAAAGAAAAAAGAGAAAAAAAAAAAAAAAATGGCAACCCTTGAAAGCACAAAGAGCAAACTAAGGGCACGAAACTCGAAAGGAGATCGTAAAACTAAAGAAAACTAACAAAAAGCAACTAATCAATCCCTAAACTCAGGAAACTCATCCATTTCCGACCAACGACCATGAACAATATTATTCATTGCAAGCATACTAGGCTTATTGCTAAGGTCAATCAAAAATTCCCTCGGCTGATAACCCATTTCACTCGCATTCCTCAGACGACTTTTTATGCTACCTTCCGCAGCTGCCTGCACAGGCTCCCTTCCCATGCCTTTTACCGAGCCCTTTGGACGTCCACATCCTCTTTTCGGCTCTGAGAGAATTTGCATTCCCTGATTAACCTGTTCCTCCAGTCGACTAATACGACTAACAATATCCTCCGACTGCTGAGTAATCGGAGAAGTGACCAGCTGACTCGCTAAACATTCTGCATTTTCAAGAGCCTTGTCTTTCAACATACTACTCACCGCGCCCACCGGAGATTCCATTTCCAAAAATTCGTCCACATCTGAGTCTTCCGCGTCCAGAGTTCTATCATTCTCATTAGCAAGATCACCATCAATATTAATCAAAGCACTAAAAGAGTTTTGTATCTGCACCCCCTGATCTTGATACTCAGCCAACTTCTGCTCCAAATTCTGAATATTAGCAGATCGTGAACTCTGCTGTTGCTGCTGCAAATTAGATCCATGGCCTAAATTCGAATCCTCCCCTTTAGTTAGACTCTGAATAGGAGACGAAATTTCTCTACCCACCGCAGCCTCCGCCCTATTCTGGGACGACTTCGGCTGTCCAAGGGCATTCTGCCGAGGAGAAGAAGAATTAGCAGCACCCTTCGCCTCCTGCACAGTGCTGTCCTCCAGCTCCTTACCATGAATACTTCTGACCCCCGTAGCTTGCCAAGTCTTCTTAGGAAGCGTAGGCGGCGTGGTCTTAGCTTTCTGTCTACGACGACAAGTATCCTGAGAATGTCCAGTGATCTTGCATTTGAAACAGAAAAGTGGCAAATTCTCATAACTAAACTCAACATTAAAAGCATGATTGTCTCCAACAATAAGCAAATATTCACGCAACGGCAACGACATATCAACTTCCACTAGAATACGAGCAAAATGCCCAACTTGACGATGAGCCGTGGCGCCGTCAAGTTTTATCGGCGTCCCTATAGCGTGCCCAATGCCCGTTAAGAATTCCGGGTGCCAATACTCAATAGGTAAATAATAAATTCTAACCCATACTGAAGCAAGAGAAGACACCTCTTTGTAAGGATCGAAATTTGTAGTCCAATTGCGAATACGAAGAACTCCTCTCGATAATTCCCACGCAAGTTGTGCCTTAGCTATTTTCTGATCTTCTTCATTCCCAAACTGAATAGTAAAATATCCTCTTCCCATAGGAATGAGATTCCAGGCAGCCGAAGGATTCCAAACTTTTTGCAGTTCATTCTTAATTTCTGGCAATGGGCGCGGTTTATCACCCGCCCTTAACAGCAGTCGTCCAATGACAACAAATTGAAATTCGTCCACCTGCTGAAGAAGAATATCACGAGGAACAACAATCGAGCAATCGTCCCCATTAAACGTTGGACGAACAGCATGAAACCCATGCGTGGCCACATCGGGTTGACGAGGAAAGCGCGGAGCAATCGCATCCGCATAGGAGATCACTGGAGCTTTCCCTGCTCGAACGTTTTCTAAATCATCTCCAGATCTACTGACATTGAGCAGCGGCTGCTGTGGCGGAACAGTAATGCCGTCAGAGGCGGCAGCTATGACATTAGGGTTATTCAGCAGGTGTGAAGAAGAAGAGTTTTCACGAGAAATTGAGCCGAGCCTTGCTGGAGCGGAGTTGGGGCTGGAGAAGTTGTTGGAAACCGGCGGTAGCCGGAGAGCAGACCGATCGTAACCGGCCATCAGAAGTTGACGGCGGCGTGAATAGGGTTAGGGTTTGGGGGGCGCATGCTCTTTTTCCCCATTGTTATCATGTCTCTAAAAGGGTTTGAATAGTTAAACATAATTAACGAATATTATTATACAAGTTTAGGACGAGAACAAATAGTAAATTATTTTTAATTTAAGTTTGAGACGAGTAAAAATATATAAATTCTTAATATGTGGAATTTTATGAATTTTCTATGATACACATAATTCGTACTTGTGATTTTTAGTGAATATTTTCTACTATTATATATGGATATAATTATATATATATATATATAGGGGCGCGCTCCAGTGAGACCCCATATTTTTCGTGAAACACTAGGACAATGAATAAGACATATAATACTAATGAACAAAACGTATATCTAATGAACAAGATGTATATACTGATGAAAAATAAAATTTAAAAAATTCGTAATGAATAAGACATATATACTAATGAACAGGGCCGTATATACTGATGAACAATGCAGTATATACTGATGAATAACAAAATTTAAAATATTCTGCTCCCTCCAGGATTCGAACCCTGCGAAAAAAAAATCACCCTCCAGATACAATATCAGCCATAGGATTGATAAAATAAACGCATCAGATCGTGCCCTAGATCTCACTAAAATTAGGGGGTCTCATTGGAGCGGCCCCCTATATATATATATATATATATATATATATATATATATATATATATATATATATATATATATATATATATGGATGAGTTATACTAAGAATGCTATATTTCGTGAGAAATAAGAATGATTGAATAAGTCCATATATAATGTTGCATAAGCTGTTTGTAATGACTGAATAACATTTTTACCTGGGTTCGAATCCTGGAGGGAGCGAAAATTTTATCTAATTAATTGAATTTCGTTATTCAATCGTTACAAGCAGCTTATGCAACACTATATGCTGCCTTATTCAATCATTCTCATTTCTCACGAAAGATAGCATTCTTAGTTTAACTTTTTCCTATATATATATATATGAATTCAAATTTTCTCTCCTTAATTAGTTATAATAATTAGTATTAACTAAAAATTTATGGTCGATTTTCGAGGGACTACACACTAATATAATTTCATGTCCCGTAAATTCTCCAATTTTAGTAACAAGATATAATAAGCTCTTAAAATATTCTTTCCCAATAATAGAAGAAATATAAGACAGAAAAGCCAAGAAGCTTGGGATGTTTTTGACTGTCAGCTTTTTTGTACGACGTCTACATAATTAATGGTAAGACTATACAACCAACAACATTCTGAAATCAACTCAATTAAAGTTCAAACTAGACGCCGAAAAACTTGTTAACTGGCGATCGGATTAGGTTTGAATTACACGAATAATAATTTGTGATCATTATTATATACTCCATCCGTCCCATGAATTTTGACACGTTTTTCTTTTTGGGTCGTCCCACGAATCTTGACACGTTTTCATTTTGGGTAATAATTATTACATTCTCTCATACTTTATCACTTTTATTACATTCTCTCTCCTACTTTATCATTTTTATATTTTATTAACTATACACTTAAAACACTAATCTACAACTCCTTAATTCTCGTGCCGAATCCAAACATATCAAGATTCGTGGGACGGAGGGAGTAGTAAATTACTATTAAAATTCTGCTGATTGCTAATTTCTATATATTGTAGGTATTGATGATTGATATTGGCGATCCAATTAATAATGATGACTCACGAAAACAAAAAACGTGTATAATTTCTTGACAAAAACTATGGATGGCAAAAGAAGAAGAAGAAGACTACGCCTTGAAGCTCAGTTCACGGTGATATTTGAGTTGTAGCTGTTTATCCAAATTACTACTCCGTGAACTTAGATCTCTACTCTAGCTTCTTTATAATTTCCGTGTGATATTTATCAATACGCATAAGATGTATTAAGTGTTCGAATATTGAAAACTAAATTGATTCAAAATTATTTTGTCATACGGTAGAAGTCAAGACTTATTGTACAAAATGTTCCGAGATTATATTCACATTTTGATCCGCCCAACCAACATATTACAACCTTAAATCTTGTCTTATTCATCAAACCGAACATCTAAATAACTTCCAATAAAGAATAACTTATCAAATTTCAATATATATCATAGTATTTCAGTATGGTCTTTATTGCATATAAGATGTAATTATATACTCTCTCCGTCCCATGAAACTTGAACAATTTTTTTTGGCACGATTTTATGGAGTTAGTATTTAATTTGTATGTTAAGTGTGGTAGGTGAAAAAAATGAAAATATGAATAAAGTGAAAAACTTTTGTCATGTAAGAAAAGTGCTCAAGTTTTGCAGAAAATAAAGAGTACAATAAACAACTTGAAATACTAATAAACAAACTCAAAAGACCAAAAGTAAAATAACAAAATCGAGGCATGCCTGACTCAGTACAAAAGAAATTAAAACACACACAAGGAGAATTGAAGTCCCTCCTTTGATCATTCTTTGCGATTTAAAAGTTTAAACCTTACTATAAATTTTACTAATACACATCGCCTCACTTTTATAAGGCAAGTGATCGGAATTCAATTGCCTTCATCAAACTATAAAAAAGAAACGTATAGGATTGAATTTAGAACGTTTAAATATTATACCGTCAGCTTAAATATCGATCGAAGCAGCTAAATATAAGTAAGATTTTAGATTAGTAATTTGTAAATATACTCAAATCATAGCCAGTTAAATTAGTACTCCATTCGTCCCATGAAACATGACACAATTCTTTTCGGCACCAGAATTAAGAAATTAGTATTTTGTGTGTTAAGTATGGTAGGTGAAAAAGTGAAAATGTGAATAAAGGATAAATTTTTTGTCATTTTTAGAAACGTGTCATGCTTCGTGGGACAGACTAAAAAGGAAACTCTGTCATGTTTCATGGGACGGAGGGAATATGTATTAATTATATATAAAATAAGTTATGGAGTATATTAGTAGTATATTATTGAAAGAAGTGTAGGAGTAGATTTCAACGAATTCCCATATGCTATAATTCATTTTATTTTAATTACATTTATTGAAAACGAGGTGTGGGTGGTGTAGCTGAGGAGCTAAACTCTTCCACGAAGAATCCTATGCATTTTAAAATTTGACAAAGAAACGAATTAAACCGTTAAGGGCATATTCGGAATTTCAGGTGGAAAAGGAGGACCAGCAAGCTTGGACCCGCGCCGGAATTTCAGTGTTTGAGAAGACAGGGTGGGGGCGCCCGAGGCGAAGCTCAAACCCCAATGACGAGTTTGCCCCTCTGAATAAGGACATAATTTATACTCCCTTTTTCACTAACTGACAACACAATCCCCATTTCCCTATAAGGAGTATTATTATTTCAAATTTTGAAAAGAGTGATGCTAAACAGCCACAATGTGGCTGCCCACACAAGGTTAAATTAGTAAATATAAGTATTAACTGTTATATAAAATATTATTTATAATTAATAAAGAAGATAAAATTACTTATATGCCCTTTAATCGTTTTTTAAAATTTAAAATTTGAAATCTGCATTGGCCACCTATCACCATCTTGAAAAGGCAATACTCTCATTAATGACACATTTATATTCTTGAAAAAGCAATATTATGGCTTGTCTCTGCATTGAAACAAACAACAATAGAGACACAGAAGAAAGATTAAGCGATGAAAGGTGCGTCTCTCATAAAAATGGAGTCCGGGTCGGATTTGGATGTGGAACGACTTCAATTGTATCAGAAAATGTTAACTCTTCAGCACACACAGTGTGGAATGCTTCTTCAAGAGTTCAACACTCGCTCAAAGAAGAAGCGAAAGCGAAGTGAGAAAAAAAGGGACATGTCCCAACCACTACTCATTGAAGCAGATAAGGAAGCCACCACTCAAGAACAACAACAACGTGAAACAAACAACAATAGATAAATGAACACCTACTATACAGATTATGGTTTATATATATATATATTTTCATGCAATGGCTCTATCTCACGATAACATACATACCAGCAACATATATTTTCATGCAATGGCTCTATCTCATGAAGGAGTGGAAGTGGACAGACGGAGTTTATTCTCTAAAGCAACAGTCGATGAGTTTAGCTCGACAAAAAAGATTAAAGAATACTCTATTTGTTTTATTTTTGGATTTTTGGTTGGAATTTTATTTTCAGTGGCTATATTCAAAGGTTATTGAGGATTGTATTGGTTTAAGTTATGAATTCATGTTAAGTTTATTTATGCATTTTAAGTGTTGCAGATATTGTTTGTCCTCCTTTTAGTGGTTTTGGCTAAATGAATTATTAAGGTACAATTTAGTGAAACTTGAGATGGCATCGTCTGAATTGGTAGATTCCAACTGCTGTGATTGACATGAATTCATACTTTGGTGATGCATGGATTTAACACCATAGAGTAATAACATGTCAGAATTTCAGATTAAGATGAAAAAAGAACAAGATGAGATTATATTAGAAAATAGGATTTTATATGAAGTGCCCCAACACATACAACATAAAACATAAAGAGGACCATATTATAGGAAAATTTGGCCTCTGGAACATAACTTGCATAGAAACTAAATAGCTTAGAACACAAAACACATAGCGCAAATACTTAGAAGATAAACAACTGAAATATAATTAGACATTGCTAGCACTCGAATCTGGGATTAGCACCGGGTTATGCTTGGAAGTCCCTTCTCCATCCTTGTATGCCTTATCTAGATTCACTTCCAGAAACAGCTCATACAACTTCTGCAGCGGGAGATTTTCCAACAACAAGTTTTCAATTTGTTCATCATTGTAGGCATTCGACAGACGACGAAACAACTCGTGGACTTCACTCTTCAATTTCATGGTATCTTCTCTGAGGCTTTTGTAGATGATCGCCAAACTTTTGGGCGAAGCTGGAATACTCCATTCAGACGACTTCATCTTCTTCGTCGGTGTTAGTTCGGCTGCAGTAGAATGCTTTTTGGGAGTGATGTTCTTATTTGGTGAACTCATCTTACGACTTTTTGTTGGTGTATTTTTCCTCAGTGGGGTTCTTTTGGGGCTCTTATGATCTGCCATTGTTAAAGAGTGAGAGGTAGAAAGCTAGGTAGCAGGATAATGAAGATAATTAGGGTTAATAGCGTGCTTAACAATTTATAGGGGAAGGAGCCGTCTGTTTGCATATCCCAATTTGTGTTTTAATTTTTTTGAGGCCCAATATACTTTGATATGCACGTAATAACCACTTCTAATTAATGCCTCTTTAAGCGGGCAGCTTGGTTGGAAGACTATTGTTTGTCTCTAGGATCTTACCGGCCATCTGTGGAAGTTTATAGAAGAGATCAATTTTAATTTGCGTCAATATAATATAGGTAGGGTTCCTACATTATGTCATCATATATATAGCAATTTAATACTACTAAATTAATATGGTCTCAAAAATACTAGTACTAAATTAATATATTAGTAAGAATCCAAATTTAATTTGTGGTCCTCATGCGTTCCCTTTTCTAATCTTTTCGGTGTTGAGTGAAGTAGATATTTTAAAAGACAAATTTTAATTTGAAATTGATTTCAAATTGATTTTAAACTTAAGTGGAAATTTTGTAGTTATAATAAAATTTTGAAGGTTTAATTGTAAAATATATTTTTTTCTTTTTATTTCCTTTTTCTTTATCTTCTTATTTTTTTTGTTTCATTTCTTTCTAAAATTGTGAAATTCTACTAATTATAAAATATTTAATATGCATATTAAATTATAGATCACTGTAAGAACTTTAATTTGATACATTTTATAAAAATATTTGTTTTAAAATATAAAAGTTATAAATCCTATCCTACTTGGTGTCGTATAATCTATGCATTCTAATTTTCCTCAATTCTCATTCATTCTTATTTTTTCTAAATTTTTAATCAATTTTCATATCTAAAAATCATTAAGTATCTAAAAATTATTATATTAATATTCCATAGATCTTGCACGAGAAAATATTAGGAACCGAACTCCACTTGATTTTAAATTCTAAACGTCATTTTTGTACGCACCTTTGGGATATTGGGTTAATCATGTACATCTTCTTATATATAATTTAAATATATATAATAGCAAAATGAATTCTATCCCTTGTGGCGTCGTATAATCTATGCATTCTATTTCATAGATCTTGATAAATCCCCATATATAATAGCAAAATAAATTCTATCCTACGTGGCATCGTATAATATCTCCATTCTAATTTACCTCAATTCTCATTCATTCTTTTTTTTTTAGTTTTAATCAACTTCCATATCTAAAAACCATTAAATATCTAAAATTCATTAATCAATTTCCATATCTAAAAATAGTGGATATTACTATCGTGTTTTGACGATAACTGGTAGTAAAAACACTTTTGAGTAATGTATGCTTTGTAATGTCCAGAAACAGACATACTGATTGTAAGCTTTTCTTGAGTTAGATAAATCAATAACTATCATAAGGAGTATTGTTTATTGGATTTTATAAAATTTAAATATGTTCGGATAATTAACGGATATTATTATATATGTTTGGAAAGAGAGTTACTCTCTTTCGTATGTTTGTCACGAGTAAAAATATGTAAGTTGTAAAAATATGTTTGTCACACACTGAGCATATCACTCGATAACTCAATATTATTGTATAAGACAATGAGTATATTATAATAAATTAGTGAAAACAAAATAAAAAGAATATAAAATAAAATGAAATTAGTACCCAATAGTGAAAGGGTTCATTATAATTTTATTGATTAATTATTTGTTTAAACTAATAAATATTAATAACTTAATAATTTTATAAACATTATAATTATAACTTAATAATGTTAATTTGATTAGTGATTCACTCATCACTCATCACTCATCACTAATGTAAGATATTATTTAAGAATATATTCAAGATTCTTAGTAAGAATCTTATAATTATAACTTAATAATGTTAATTTGATTAGTGATTCATTCATCAATCATCACTAATCTAATTTTATTACTTAAGAATTCAAGATTCTTAATAAGAATCTTATAATTATAACTTAAAAATGTTAATTTGATTAGTGATTCACTCATCACTCATCACTAAACTAATTTTATTACCAAGCATTCAAGATTGTTAGTAAGAAACTTATAATTATAACTTAATAATGTTAATTTGATTAGTGATTCACTCATCACTCACTCATCACTCATCACTAATGTAAGATATTATTTAAGAATATATTCAAGATTCTTAGTAAGAATCTTATAATTATAACTTAATAATGTTAATTTGATTAGTGATTCATTCATCAATCATCACTAATCTAATTTTATTACTTAAGAATTCAAGATTTATAATTATAACTTAAGAATGTTAATTTGATTAGTGATTCACTCATCACTCATCACTAAACTAATTTTATTACCAAGCATTCAAGATTGTTAGTAAGAAACTTATAATTATAACTTAATAATGTTAATTTGATTAGTGATTCACTCATCACTCATCACTAAACTAATTTTATTACCAAGCATTCAAGATTGTTAGTAAGAAACTTATAATTATAACTTAATAATGTTAATTTGATTAGTGATTCACTCATCACTCATCACTCATCACTAATGTAAGATATTATTTAAGAATATATTCAAGATTCTTAGTAAGAATCTTATAATTATAACTTAAGAATGTTAATTTGATTAGTGATTCATTCATCAATCATCACTAATCTAATATTATTACTAAGCATTCAAGATTGTTAGTAAGAAACTTATAATTATAACTTAATAATGTTAATTTGATTAGTGATTCAATCATCACTCATCACTAAACTAATTTTATTACCAAGCATTCAAGATTGTTAGTAAGAAACTTATAATTATAACTTAATAATGTTAATTTGATTAGTGATTCACTCATCACTAATGTAAGATATTATTTAAGAATATATTCAAGATTCTTAGTAAGAATCTTATAATTATAACTTAAGAATGTTAATTTGATTAGTGATTCATTCATCAATCATCACTAATCTAATATTATTACTAAGCATTCAAGATTGTTAGTAAGAAACTTATAATTATAACTTAATAATGTTAATTTGATTAGTGATTCAATCATCACTCATCACTTATCACTAATGTAAGATATTACTTAAGAATTCAAGATTCTTAGTAAGAATCTTATAATTACAACTTAAGAATGTTAATTTGATTAGTGATTCACTCATCAATCATCACTAATCTAATTTTATTACTTAAGAATTCAAGATTCTTAATAAGAATCTTATAATTATAACTTAAGAATGTTAATTTGATTAGTGATTCACTCATCACTCATCACTCATCACTCTCTCTTAGCTTATATTGTAATGATGTTTATAATTTATATTTATTCATTTAAAATATCCCTCCTATTTTTTTCCATTAAATTTCATCTATCGTCTATTCTTTTTCATATTTTAATCTTTTAAAACATAGTTAACTTTGATTCATGAAACAAATATTCAATATGTATATGAATTATATAATATTTAGGTATATAAACGTATTTAATGTTATATATTTTTTATATTATAGTAAAATATTCAAGTTACTTCGAATCATAATCTACTAAAATATCCTATTATGTTTATACATAGTATGTTTATGTTTCAACTAATCATAATTTAAATAAAATTTGTATATTTGATATGTTTTATGTATGTGTTTATTATATGGTGTACTATATTTTAATATATGTGTATAATTATACACACTTAAGTATTCTAAAAATTATATATATAAATCCGCATATTGGGGTTACTTCATGTATAGCTTTAATTAATGCTATTTAATTAAAACACTCATAATTAAGCGTGTTGAAGAACACCGCATGCGTATTTAATGGCGGCGGCTAAGGCACCAAACAGTTATAGCATGTCGAAAAATAATTATTTACTTTAACGGTTCATAGGATCATAGGATTTTGAGTGAATTTTATTCATTAACGTAAAGTAATACTCCACATATTGAATTACTGTTCTGAAAGAAATAATCAATGGAAGAGCTAGATGCAGCAAGAAGAGCTAAGATGCATGAGCTTTTCGGCGAAGATTTAGAAGACTCGGACGAAATTTCAGATCAAAATGGAGAAGACCTTTTCGGCGAAGATGGAATAGTTTCACACGAGGTTTTAGATCAAGATGAAGAAGAGCAACATGAGAACACGGAGGAGGACGAAGATTTATTTGGAGTTGATTGGCTGGCATGTGAGAAGATGATGCAGAATGGTCCGCAACCTGGTTTGGAATTTGAAAATAGGGATAGTCTGTTTACAGCTTATCAGGCCTTTGCCAAGGTAGCAGGATTTAGTGTTTCAACTAGAAACAAACGTGATAGGTATCTTATGATCTCATGCGAAAGGGCTCGAAAGCCAAATGCGAAGAAGTACACCAAAAAGATGAATTGTCCTGCTCGTTTGAATGCAATAAAACAGGACAACGGCAAGTGGAAAGTTTCCACTGTTTGCAATGAGCATAACCATGAGTTAGAGCCGCACATGAGTGAATTTATGCCGGCACATAGGCACTTGTCAACCAATTTGAAGGTTCATTTAGATGCATATGACCGCGCTGGATTACGGCTATGTAAGAGTGTTAGGATGATGGAAGTTCTTGCTGGTGGACCACCCAATTTGGGTGCTTCGATGAAAGATTGCAGAAATTATGTTGATAAGATGAGGAAATTAAGACTTGGAGATGGAGATGCCGCTGCCATTCAACAATTATTTAAGAGGTTGCAACAAAACGATAAAGATTTTTTTTATCTAGTGGATATTGACGATGATTCTAGACTCCGCCATGTTATGTGGATTCATCCGCGGAGTCGAGCTGCGTACCAAGATTTCCACGACGTCGTGAGTTTTGACACGACTTATCTCGTGAATCAATACAATATGCCTTTTGGAACTGTGGTCGGGGTTAACCATCATCATCAATCTATTCTACTAGGATGTTGCCTGTTGAGTGACGAGCGTGCAGAATCATTTAAATGGTTTTTTAGGAATTGGTTGGATGCAATGAGGGGTGTTCAACCTACAGCAATTTTAAGTGATCAAGATGAAAGCATTACAATTGCATTGAGAGAGATATTACCCGACAGCGTCCATCGCTATTGTTTGTGGCATATTGTTTCAAAGAGCTCAAAGAAATTTAAAGGAGTTGCTAATCTTGAAATGGCTTGTGCAGATTTCAATAGAGTGATACATGGCAGCTTCAACATTAAAGAATTTGAAGAGAGTTGGGTTGAATTCCTAGTTAAGCATAACTTACAAGAAAATAGTTGGCTCAAGGACTTGTATGAAATAAGGCAAAGTTGGATACCGATATACTCCAAACATATCTTTTGGGCGGGCATGATGTCGACTCAAAGAAGTGAGTCGATGCATGCATTCTTTGATCATTACATTAATTCGAGAAGTACTTTGAAACGCTTCGTTGAGCAATATGAAGTTTGTGTCGTGGATAAGATTCGGAAAGAGTTGAGGGCTGAATATTCGACGAAATGCAGGCCGATTACTTGTATGTCGCAGTTTAAGTGGGAAGCACAATTTGCTAAGGTATACACTAATAGTGTTATGGAGTTGTTTCAAAAAGAAGTGAAGAAAATCTGGAATTGCAATCTCAAATTATTGGAAAGTGTTGGTAGTATGATGGATAGGTATGAGATTGTTGAAACACGTACCTTGAGCACGTACTCTTCTCGCATTGAACTGCATTTCATTGTTGAACATCGACCTGCAGGGGCCTATTTTCAGTGCAATTGCAAGAAATTTGAGACCAAAGGTATTTTATGCTGTCATATATTAAAGCTTTTAGTGTTTAAAAATATTGATCAAGTTAATGAGAGATACATTTTGTGGAGATGGCGAAAGGATGTATATAGGCCACATTTTAGCATAGCTTTTGCAGGTGCGTACCCACACATGTCGAAAGAGTATAAGCTATTTCAGGAGATGGAACGGGAATTTTTGAAATGCAGCGACTTAGCCATTGATTCAGAGGAGAAGATTAGTTTTGTCAAAAATGAACTCAAAGAAATTGAAAGAGAGCTTAGGAGATGGACTCCTGCCAGCGCAGCCAGGCTTAGACGTCAAAATAGCTCTCAAATAGGAGAAACTGATGCGGTTGATATTCCTATTTTAGATCCATTGGTTGTCATTCGAAAAGGAAGACCGAGGACTAATCGGTTTAAAGATCCAATTGAAATCAAAAGAGGTCGAGGTCGTGGTCGAGCTGGGGGTCGATGTCGAGGTCGTGTTAGCGAAGGCGATATCAATTAGTGTATTTGTGGCAGGGGTTGTGCTAGGGAAGGGGATATCAATTTTTGCACTTGGGACAGTGTTTTTGTTGTGCATCTGTGCATGTGTGTGTAGTATCAGTTTTTCTTGTTGGATGAGATTACATTTGATTCTCAGTTTCTTTCAAGTTTCGAATGTTCATTTTCTTGTTGGGTGATTTTACATCTGATTCTCACTTTTTTTCAAGTTTTAAATGTTATAGATTTGATTGTATTATTGCATTTTGGTGTTGTTTGGTTACTTTAGTATTATTTATTGCATTTTGGTGTTCTTGGGAGATCACACAGATTTTGAGAGAGAAGGAGAATCTGTTGTAGTTTGTCTCCAAAATATTTAAGACAAGTCATTTTGACCAGCTTTCCCTCTTCTAAGATTACCACGAAAAATCAAGAGGAGATTGCTGCATCTCTTTTGGAGATAACAAAATTGATGCATTTGGCATACTGCTGTGTGTGGTTATGTACTCAAATTGATGCATTTGGCAGATTGTACTCCTACAAGTTTGGGTATTGTACTCAAATAAACTCCAGAAACTTTGAATAGAGTTTGGAAGGGGCTTGCTGCCACTTTTATACTTGGAACTTTTTCTTTTGTATACTTTTTGACAAATGCTCTGTTTGTAAGTAAAACTTGCTCAATTGATTTTTTCCCAGTAAATGCATCGTCTGCATTTATAAATATGTAGTATATAGAATATAGAGGTCCAACCTTTGAATTTGAGATATCTTCCTATCCATCTATACCATATTCCTGCTTTTCTATTTCAATAAATCACTATTATTTTCACTTGGTATCTATCAAGTTGCACAGTAGCAGCAGGATAAACAATTCTTGATTATACAAGAGTGGAATACCTCATAAGACAAAGAAATTTAGAGCAAGGATTAATAAAATTGAGTACATTCGAATTAATATAATCTTGATGTGTTACATTCCACAATACGTGTGGTCAAATTATCACTACTACATCAACTATACCACAGCAGAAGGCCAAATCAAAATTATCAACTCTACCACAACAGAATGCCAAATCAAATAATCTCCTCAAATATCAAAACAAAAACAGAGTACACCATTAACTAAAAGAATAAAAGGCCTATGACTTATTTTAGAGCAGCACTACTGGAACTTCTCAAGGATCTTCTGCTCGAATTCCAGCGTCGATTCGTCGAAATCGCTAGTGGGGATTCATCGAATGGAATTCCATTACCTGAGCAAATATTCCAAATATCGAGCCCTAAATTACGCTTCAATCACCTGTCAAAAACAATTGAAACTCGAAACAATTGCTGGAATTGTCGCTGGAATTCATCGAAATCATCGCTTGAATTCTTCACTAAAAGTCGCTGAAACATATCGGGATTAATTGCTCGACGATCTTCATTAGCAAATCGGGATTTTTTGGAAACTTGCTTGAAGGAGGGAAGAATTTGGCCCTCCAACAGATATACAATTTTGTGGCGCCTTGAGTGAAGAATCCCCAATTTTTTGCCCTAAAAATGATATATAATTTTTGGCACCTTGAGAACTAACTAGAATAAAATGACTGAATAAGTTGGTGGCAAGAATCGGTGGTGCCATAGAGAAAAAAGAAATTGGAAAGATTAAGTGGAGGGAAGAATCCAAATTTTGGCCCTAATAGTTGAAAGAATCGGAGAGAGAAAAAAATGAATTAGAAAGATAAAGTGGAGGGAAGACTTTTGGGAATGGGTGGGAACGAAAGTGATGGTATATTGGTATAACTTTTGGGCTAAATTTTTTAAAGGTTAAAATAGTAAAATGAGTAAATCGGTTTTTTTATATTGAACCAGAAACAATAAAAAACCGGTTTTTTGTTATTAGACCACAATGTGGGCAGCCACATTATGGCTGCACAGATTTACTCTTTTGAAAAATCGGATTGTCGAATTTATATTTGAAAACTGAATCTAGTTGTTGTCTTTCAATAAATGTCACGTACAGGCCAATCACATTTTTTTCTGGAAGCTTTATCTGAAAATGATCTAACATTGCAGCGATGAGTCTCAAGAGTGATTTGCATTATTTTTCACTCATTGTTTTGCTAAGTGGACAAAGACCGCTTTGTTGTTAATTACAATGCTTATATAATCTTGTTTTCCCTATAGTAATTTAAATTTTTTATTTAAGAGAAAACTAACTTAAGACAAATGTGTATAAAATATTTCATCCTTTTCCATAAAAAAACATCCTAAAAGAAAATTGAATTTATTTATTTATCTATGTATATAGTATCAATAAAAAGTTCTGTATGTAATTTAAATTAATGAATAAATGTAATATTTTTATTTTCATGTCTATTATAGAAAGTTAGTGATAGATGTTGTCAGTTATATATAATCTCTGTTTATTCTTACTTTCATTTCATGTTATTTGCATATATAGAAGATTATTCGAGATGGTGAATTAATTTAAGGTATTATTATTTTTATTTTATTTTTTAGGAGAAGTCAATGTCACTTCCGCAGTCTCATTATTAATGACACATATTCTATTACGAGTTATCCTAAATTAAATGATTTATTTTTTAATTGGAATAAAATTTGGGATTAATTAAGAATTAAGAATTTAATTAATCTCATATATATAATATTGTCCTCATTTTTATCTTAAAATCCTTTCTGTCTCCCTAGAACCATCTGTCGTCTTACTTGGATTGAATCCCTAATTTTATCTTCCTTTCTTTCTCTCTGCACTCACATCTCTTCAATCCGCCGCCTCCTTTGGGTGAAACCTTAATGCAATATTCGTCTTTCTCTCTACACTTGTCTTTTACCTTTCGTTGCCATCCTTTTTGTCAAAATCTAGTCTAAGCCCATTTCTCTCTTCTTGTTGCGGACTCCTCCTATAAAGGCATTTCCTGGGGAAGATCTCCAAAGGAAAATTGCTATACTCGATGTTGAAGAACCACTATCTTGCGAGGAAATCCTATCAGAGTCCTACTTTTCGTTCTCAATGTCCGGTGGCCGGTGCGATGGAGGCATGGCTGGAAGCGAAGGTGACAGAAGATAGGTGCAAAAAAGAGGCTTTGCGGGCATCATCCAAAGTCTCAAATCACCACCCCCATCGTCTCTTGACAAACGCTGGTGTTCAGTCGGTTCCTTCTCTTCTTCATATTTCTTGTGCTATGTTGTGTAATTGTGACTCATCTATTTTGTGAGATGAAATATGGGAGGTTGTGTTTATGACTCATATCTTTTGTGCAATTGTGATTTTTATTTGGCAAGTTAATGAAAATGACACCCAAAATAGTGGCGCCATTTGAAAGATTAATTTCAGCTTTCAAGTTTGACACGTTTTTTAATAATTGGAGAAGTAAAATGAAATCAATAAACACAATACGTAAATTTAAGGGTTAATTACGCCAAAAATCATGACTTTGGGTTCATTTCCAAACTTTCCATGAACTTTTTTTTAATAAAAAATTCCCTGAATTTAATGTGTTGAAGAATTTTTTCGACTTTTTCCTCCGGTGAAGCTCCGAGCTGACATGACAATTTTTAGGCAATACGAGCTGACATGGCGCTTATGTGGATCGAAAATTAACACATGGAAAATAATAATAATAATAATAATAATAATAATAATAATAATAATAATAATAATAATAATAATAATCAAAAAATTGACATGGCTGCTCCTCCACCGCCGCCGTGCACCAATGGTGGCTGCCGTTCCAGACCTCACGCCACCAAACCTCGATTTCCTCTTCTCCCCCAGACCTTGCGCCGCCAGACCTCGATTTCCTTTTCTCCCCCAAACCTCGCGTCGCTCCAGACCTAGCATTGCCAAACCTCGATTTCCTCTTCTCCCCCAGACCTCGCGCCGTTCTAGACCTCACGCCTCTCTAGGGTTTGCGCCACCTAGGGTTGCGTCCTCTTCGCGCGGCGCCACTACCCGACCTCGCTTGGCCGCCGCTCTCATCTTGTTCGGCCTCACAAATTGAATAGAAATTCTTCCCTTCCCAATTTGTGCCCTAGCTTTTCCATCAAAGCCGTCGCCGCCACCTCGGCCTTCAAACTCTGGCGCCATCTCCTTCGTGCTTGAGGTCTTCCCTCCCCAATTCCTGCCCTAATGTCTTACTTCCCCTTCGAAATCGAGTCCAACTCTCATCTCTCTTGCTGAATCCGGCCGTCCTTGACTCCGGCGGGCAGCAGACCCGAGGTTGCCACCCCCAAGCGGGCAGTTCCGGCAATGTCTCTTCAGTTTTTCCGGCTATGAGGCATGGTTAGGGCTCAAAACGACGTCATTTTACCCCTAACTAAACGACACCGTTTTGGTTCTCGTTTGGCGTTGCCATGTCATATTTGAAGTCACTTAAAAATGCCATGTCAGCTATGAATTTGGGGATTTTTAAAAATCATGGAAAAACTGTTCAACACCTTAAATTCAAGGAAATTTTGATATAAAAAAAATCATGGAAAGTTTGGAAATGCCATGTCAGCTATGAATTCAGAGAATTTTTAATTACGCCAAAGTTCATGATTTTTGGCGTAATTAACCCTAAATTTTAAATATGAAAGGGACAATTTTTTAGTTTCAGAATATTTGGCACAATTTTTTAATTTCAGACAACATATTTTAGTTAATGAATAAGAAAAAAATATATTTTTAGATTGACAAAATAAGAATAATAAACAATTCCTTAACCACAATCTTAAACATGTGAACCATACACATTTTCTCCCTAATTTTTTTCTCTTTAATCGATGTCAAAAAGATATGTACTATAAATAATGGGACAAAGGCAGTATAAAAGATTGTGATGATAGATTCAAAAATTGATACTTTTGACATTAGACAATAATCACACTTACACATTCCTAAAACATTAAACTTAATTTTTATGTCAGAATGTCGATTCATTCATTTTTCCCCATTGCTGAAAATGCAATAGAATGTTAACTCTATGTAATGGGAATATAGAGTCTTAAGAAGTTTCATGTTCATTTCATTCATATGATTGAGAATTTTGAAATCACCAAATCACCATTCTTGATGAAATACTTATTTTTGAAATACATGAGATCGAATTGCCATCCTTCCAACATACAAAAAATTTAGTCATTATCGTTGGACTCATCACTCAATCAAATTAATCATTTTAAAATTAGGGTCAATTATTATCTATAAGATATTAAATTTTGTTATTAAATTTTGGTTTTGCATACCAATTTTACCGATTGGCATGGTAATTATCGAACTATTTATTCACTCTGACCAAACTTACTACTAATATGACTATCGAAAAATTGACGTGGCATAATTGAAGGAAGAATAAGAGTGAAAAATTAAAATGCCTTATTCCTTAAGTTATATGTGAAAAATGCCATTTTTTTTATAAACATAAGCATTTTATGCCCTATTCTTTAAATACCCTTTGATTTGATGGATTTGCTTGGTTTTTTGTGCAAGTCTTACACATTTGACTGATATGTTTACCGATTTGACAGCTATCAGTCATAAAAGTCAACGATTTGACAGCTATTAGTCAATAGTACATATGACCGGTGGATGGCTAGATCATGTGTCCGCCCGGGCAGACACATAATGTCACCGGGATGGACACATGATTTTACCGATCGGACACATGATCTGGGCGATAAAATCATGTGTCTGCTCAGTGAAATCATGTGTCCGTCCAGACGAACACATGATTTTGTCGGTCGGACACATGATTTGGGTGCTAGATCATGTGTTCGGCCGGTAAAATCATGTGTCCGTTCGGTGAAATCATGTGTCCGCCCGGGCGGACACATGATCTAGCCACTCACCGGTTATATGTACTTTTGACTAATAGCTGTCAAATCGTTGACTTTTATGATTGATAGCTGTCAAATTGGTCAAATGTGTAAGACTTTCATAAAAAACCAAGCAAACCATCAACATCAAAGGGTAAAATAGGTACTTCACATAATTAGGGCATAAAATGCTTAAGTTTATATAAAGTAGGGCATTTTTCATATACAACATAAGGAATAGGGCATTTTTTCCTATTAACATGAAGGATAAACCGCATTATTTTTACTTACCAAAATAATATTATTTTCTACTTAAATTGCACATACAACCTCAAAAGACTAGGTAGATTTAAAGAATTGGATAACAAAGAAGTAGCCATCAAATAACCAAAAAGCTTCAACTCTTCTTGCTTTCTCTCCTCATGTCCGTTGCATCGAACCCCAATTCTCTCCTATGTTCTATCACCTTCTAATTATGAATCCCTAATTGTGCTCACACGTTAATATGCAACATAAGTAGAAAACGATGTTCTTTGGTAAGTACAAATTACGTAGTTTTATTCCATCTTCAATTATATCACGCTAATTGTTCAGCTAGTCATATCAACAGTAATTTGGCCGAAATCCTTATTGGTACCAAAATGACATTAAATCAATAATTTAATAATTATTACACCAAACTTTAAAGTTGATATACAAAACTAAAATTGGATAAAAGTTTATATGCAATTAACCCTTAAAATTATAATAAAACTGATACTCTTATTCCACCCACACAACTCACTTGATTTTTTTTAAAGTCAAAAGGATAATATAATAAAACGAGTACAAGGGATACTCGAATCCCTTACACGACAATCCAAATACAAAACTCCGTCTTATTTAAGGATTGACATTTCCTCCAACATTTTGAAGATCAAGTCAATCCAAACACTTTCGCCACACATCATAATATAGAGAACACGGGCACAATAAATGATCAACATCCTCCAAATGATAGGAACAAAAGCTACACCTTTTACCTTGACCATCTAAAACAATCCCCCTTATTTCTAAGTTATCTCTAGTTGGAGCTCTATTCGCAGGGCCTTCCAAAGAAAAGAAGAAACCTTACTTGGGACACCTTTGCACCACAATTTAGCCAACAACGAATCCTCTTTATCCTCCACAAAGACTACCTTGGATAGGGAGATGTACATTGATTTTGTTGAAAACCTTTCGTCGTTTGAGCTTTTCCAGGTAAATGAGTCCGACTCACTTAATTATAATCCTCAATATTACTTGGTATTTACCGATATTTTCATATTGGACAACCACTCAACTAAATTAACCACTTTAAAGCTACAATAAAATTAAGACCACTATTTCACTAACAACTTAGTCCACCAATTTATTAAAATCTATGTCAGTATCAAATGAGTATCTAATATTTGTGGACGGAGGAAGTACATTTCTTACATATGTTTGTGTTATTAATATTATCTTTTATATTTAATTACAAATTATTTGAAATTCAATTTCAAGATTTATTTGTTATCATTAACAATAATTAATTTTATATATAATTCTTTTTCAAATTATATTTCAAAAAATATATTAAAATTGATATTTTTAGTTATATTGAAGAAAAAATGAGACTTTCCAAATAATTAGTTTTGTTTGGTTTATTTAATATATGTAAATGATAAATTAAATTAAAGTCATGTACCATTTTCACAAAAATATAAAATATCATAAAATTGTGAAAATCATATATATTTTTGATAAAATTCTACTATTATGGAATAAATTTATTTCCATTTTCATAGTTAAACAAAAAACTTATAATTTTCTAAAATAGATCAGAAAAAATCATTTTTTTAATTGCTAAACAAGAAAGAAAATACGTGCAATAAGAATGGTGAATGTCTAAAATATTAGCTCCAAATATTTTGAATTTCTACTAAGAATGAATGTCTAAATATTAGCTCCAAATACGTGAAAGCAAGGAATTGTATCTAATTTACAAGAAATCATAAGATCAAATTATAATTGAAAGTTGAAACAATTTAAAATTTGAATAGATTTTGCCATGATGTTTAACTATTAGGGCATCTCCAACGTTGTGCAATATTATACAACAATTTTAACATTAAAATAAAGTATACTGTCAATTTTATTTTCAACCGTTTTCTTTACTATACATTAAAAAATATTCAAAGATACACTTTATAATTAATCTATATTTTTTTATTAATAAGTGAATTATTGCAATTAATACAAATTGAATACTATAATTTATTATTATTATTATTATAATAATAATAATAATAATAATAATAATAATAATAATAATAATAATAATAATAATAATAATAATGATGATGTATAAAAAGAAATGATTCAAGCTACAATTTTGAGTTAGATTTAAGGCAACAGTGAGTAGGAAGATTTTTTTTTGTTTGAAGTTGTGAGTAGGAAGAAATTAACGCAATACATATTCATTGTCATCCCAAGTTAATGGAATAGAGATAGATGGCCTAGGATTAAATTTGTAATCATCTCTTACTCCAAACGAGTAAGATTGATATTTTCTTTTAAAAACTTTGTCAATACCTATTCATTGTCATCCCAAGTGCATTTGACATGTGTCATGATGGAGAGCAGTGATTTTGCATACAATTATTTGAGAATTTTATTTAAGTTATTAAATCTCAGTATCTGTTGTTCATTTCTTTTTGACACACAGATTGAAGAATATGTAAACTGCAATAAATGCGTAGAACTCACACATTTTCAAAACTTAGTTATTGTTTTAAATGAAAATAGTAAAAAATAACGAAACAAACAAAAATGTAAAATGTATCACAAATAACGAGACATAAAGAATAAGTAATAAAAATGTATATATTCCGAATTCAGGAACATATATGCATGTATATATTGTTGATTTAGCACATCTAAATAGTCGACCTTATAAAATTAAGGAATGACCTAACCTAATGTTTAAACATAATCAAAATTCTCCACCAATGCAGAAAAATAAGTTTTTCAACTACAATAAAAGGATAAATTAATAAGTATAAATGTATAATATTAATACGTCTCCTCAACTTTCACTATATTTTGAAAAATGTTTCAAATGTACAATTTATTTTTGGAAAAACCCCGAGTTTCGTGATATTTTAAAAGATGTCTTTAAATTGAGAATATGATGACAATATAATGAGTCATCTTTCAAAGTATTCAGGTAAACGGTTCAAAGATAAATCACATGGTCGAATTTTTTGCATGGTCACATGATTTTTATCACAAATAAGATCTTGAGCGGAAATTTGATGAGGTAACTTATTATTCTAATTGAGGTTTGATGCCCCCTTCAATCAATAGTAATGTAAGGTAATGACAATTCGGTATTGAGTTAGCAATTTAAGGACATTTTCTAAAATATCTTGAAATTGATCTTTTTTAAAAAAATGAATGAAATTAGAGTAATTTTTTAAAATATCTAAAAAATCGACGACACAAATGATACGTACTCGAAAGAAATTAAGAAAATGAAAAGTATGTGTATCAACTCAAATTTAAACTAGAGGAGGGCAAATTAGTAAGTTTGGTGATACCTTTCCCGGAGCTCTTATTCGGATCCTCCCATATCAGTCAATTCCCTCACCATTCAAATTTACGGATCCTCTTCGCCTCGCCGCTCTCTCTCTCTCTCTCTCTCTGACTTCTGCCAAAACAAAATATACATACAAGCTCCTGTCTCTATCGTACGCACCACAAGTCCACATTTCAGTTCTCATTCTCTCTCGCATTCCAAGAATTCTCCGCTCTGCTTTTCTCTCTCTATCTCTATACAGAGGAACATCTGTATTGCGTCTACAGAGAGAAGCGGGGTTGAGGAAAATGGAAGAAGAAATGGTGGAACATGCTGCGGATAAGGAGGAGGTCGAATACACTTTCACGGCGTATGAGATTGATCTGGACTACGAGTTCGACGCGGCTCGCTTCTTCGACTTCGAGCATGACGAGTCGCCTGTCCAGGCACGCCAAGCCGAGCTCTGGTTCGATTCCGCCGGAAGTTATCCGCCGTCTCGTAATCTTCTCCTTACTATTTTTCTTCTCTATTTATTGCCTTTTTTAGGAGATAAATACTGTTTTCCTTTTTAAGTTTAAAGTTGCCCCTTTCATTTGTATAGTTGAAACAAAAATTCTGTCATCTTCTTAAAATTACGTTTTCCCCTTCTCCTTGATAGTCAATAGTCATTTATAGGAGCTCTCTTACAGTACAACATTTTGAGCTTTAGGTACCAGGATCATTGTTGCAGAGGGAAGTGATTCTAGTGCCGTCTGCACGGTTATTAGAGTTATGAATGTTTGAGTTCTCCTAAATTCTGGTCGTTTTGAAGCTGTTAAAGGTGGTCTTATATTTTGAGCTTAGCAGTGCATTTGTCTTTTTGAAAGTTTGGTTATAGTTTCCTTTAGGAACTATGGTACGTTAGAACGATAATAGTTTGGGGAAATAACTTCACAGCACATTTAAATTGTCAAAATTGAAGGAATTTGGCAGTTGTATTTATAGAGGCTTCAATTTCAAAACCATATGCTGAAATGCCTTCGGAATCATTCGTGTAATTATACAGATTGAGGTCAAGAGGCTGTTTTTGGAAGAAAAAAAATGGAGAGTGGTTGTTTTCAGTTAACTCATGCTGTCTCTTAATCCGTGATCAGTCCAACCTATGGTTTTATTATATATTTATTCGCTTTTCTAGATTTTCTTAGTGAATGATTATGGTACTCCTTTTCAGCTTTCGTGGCAAATCTAGTTCCAAGAGAAGGGATATTGTTGGAAAACATTAATATCTCCCCCAAATCTAAAGGTGTGGAGAGCATGAACTTGTCTGAGAGTGACTCTGATGTTGAGGCAGGCCATGAAATTATGGCTATGAACTATGCTGGTACCACTTCACCATTGTTAGAAATGTTATTTTTTCATTTGAGTATTTGTAATAATTGTTATTCATCATAACACATTTAAGAAGACAATCTATGGTATCATTTTGGCAAGTCTGTTCGGAAGAGTATCTTTCTTGATCTGTGTTGTCAGTTTTCTACTTTGTAGTTGGCAACTGATCCTACTTGATATAACTTATATAAGATGTTATATATTACATCTTTATACATCAATATATTATTATTTCCTCTGTGGAGCAAGATATTGTCACTGACTGCACAATCACTTAATTTAAACCCAACTACATATATCACCTTACTTCATATTTTTGTGTAATGTCATCTTATAGATGTTGAAGAAGGGAAAGATCAGGGAACTTCCTGCACTGTACATATTGACAGCCAGAATCAGATTCAAAACCGACCCCAAAATTTACCCTCAGGTTTGCATTATTGCTTATATTGTTTATTGCAGAAGGGTTTGTGTCTGCTCTACTACTGTTCCCTGTCCCATTTTCTCTTGTTTATCTCATATTAGTTCCGGCATGAAATTTATTGATTTTTTTTTTATTGAAAACCTCTGTTGTGGTTCTTTTAGCATGTAGGATCTTTGGCCTTTTCATGTTGTCAAAAATATATCAAACTTCTAATGATCATATGCCTTTACAGGATTAACATTTTACAATCATATGGCAAATACTGTAAAGTCAGAAACTCAAAGTAAGCTGTCCATGAAGCCCATTTATCCAAGGTCTTCGACTCTTATGAAGCCAACAGCGAGTCAATTAGCCAAGCAAAATCGTCCTTTTCCGGCTGGTCCTTCTAGGTGATTGTTTTCTTTACTTCTAAGTATAGGTAAATATTAGTGAATTATTTGCTTCGGTTTTTATGGTCTGTCATATTCTGGGAGAGGGGAAGAGGGTGAGTTTACTCAATTATTATATGATTTTTTTTGTTAAAGAAGGGCAAGATTCATTAACCAGGAGTTATTGCTGTCATCATTGTGATTTGCTTTGGCTAGGAGTTATAGGTCACCAAGTCTTTGAAATCCAGTCAACTGCTTAAGATATCTATACTATTATTGCAGGATAATTTACAAAATTTGTTTTTGTGGTAGGTCAAATATACGTGTCTTTGAGAAGACATCTAAAAGCTCAGCTACTGGTTGTGTGATTGAAAATCAAGCAGCTAAAAGACAAAAACTCGAAGGTGGTCTTCTGCGGAAGGTACAGACTGTCTTTTTTCTTCTTTCAATTTTAGAAGTTTATTTATCACCTGTGATATGTTCCCTAGTTTGGCTTGTGTTAATTTTCCTTTGTAAGTGATTGTGTTGGCTGGATCCTGTAATGATCTGTCAAATTGTGATAAAACTGCTAGTGATTTTCCATCTAAATGCCTTCATGTTTGCTCAATATGCATGAAATTTGTGTACACTCTTGCAATCCAAACCCTTGCAGTGATTTCAATTATGGTTTATTATTTGTGCTGTTGATGACATATATGTTTGTTTTGGGGCTGCCTCTACAGTTTAGTGCTATGATTGAGGCTTCTATTCCTTCAATTTAGATTTTGTATTCAATTTTAAGCTCTTTTATGACATGTCTTGCATAATATGTTATTAGCATTTGATAGACTCCTGCAAATCAAACTCCTGTCTGATTTTAATAGGTTGATTGATTGTGCTGTTGATGATTAAGTATTCTAGAAACTTAAATTATTATCTCAGGGCAGCATCTGTAGACTGCAGTTCGTTGATATTTTTGAGGCTTGAATTCATATAGCTTTGTTGTCCTTTTTACAATTTTATGTTTTTTCATGGCAGACATTACATAATATTTATTAGCATATGTACACTCTTGCTTTTGTGTGCGCATGTGTTTGGTGATACCAGTTTCATGCTTTTAGTTGGCATAATTGAGTAGGAATATTATTAGAATTGATTTCTCTTTAGTACTTCTTAGAACTTTATCTCTACAATCAGGTTGCGGGGGCTGTTCAGCTGCAGGAGACTAATTTTGTTCATAAGGCGCCGAAGCGGGTATGTCATGTACTTATGAAGTAAATCTTGGGAGTCTTAGACAGTCAATCTGAACTATGTATACAAATGTATTATTTATGCTATTGATTGCAGAACCAATGTAAAGGGCCCAAAAGTTTTTATCGAAACTCTGGATCTCACTTTTTGATAAAAATGATTTTTCAGGATGGAATCCTAGATTGTCCAAGACAAACTAAGCCAAGGATCACTATTCCTAGAGATCAACATCTTGAGACTGCACGCAGGGCCCAAAGATTAAGGTTGGTTTGTTCCATTCAGCTGCATTTGGTTGTTATTTCAGTAGATGTTAATATTTTGTCCATGTGATGAAAGTGAATTTTATACTGATGACTATTATGTGGCTGGTGGTTGAGTTTCAGATCAAATAGCAATAAAGATGAAAAAGACACTTCAGCTGTTGGTAGATTCAAAGCTCTCCCACTAAATAGAAAAGTTAGCATCTAATTTTTATGAAGTGATCTTGTATATCCCTGAATTGTAGTTTGATATTCTGATCGAAGTCTTGTAATTTCAGATTCTTGAAGCCCCATCTTTGCTCCCAAAGAGAAGCATCCCTCATCAACCAGCTTTTCAAGTGAGTTTATAAGATGATAATTGTCACTCTGAGATTTTTGATCTGCCTTACTTGCATGTTTAATTTACTTTGCTTTTCTTTCAGGAATTCCACTTGAAAACTTTAGAGAGGGCTGCACAACATGGCTCAGCCGCTTTCAAATCCACAGGCCTTTCCAATCATTCTGATAAGGTTGTTGAACTTGGATACTTGAATGCTTCTCTCAGCTTAATAGACATACTCTGCACTTTGTTCCTTGTCACTCTTGTTTTGGTGTTACTAAGTAAACTTGCTGCAATCTATGATGGTGTGAGTTCAATGACTTTTAGGATTTCCTCATGATAGCTTTTGCTTGTCCTCTTCTTTTTTGTAACAGGGCTTGCACAAATACACATCTAACATAACTAAAGATTGTGGAAATGAGGTACCTGGAAGGTAATATTTGGAGATGCTGATATTACTCTTAAGCTAGTCACTGTCACTTAGTTGTGACTTGCTAGTTCTCATAACAATTAATTATTGTGCAGTTCACTATATGATGGAATAGGCCCATGCCTTGTTTGGTTTGCAATTTTGATTATACTTGACATTGTCGGTTTAATTTCCATTTGGTTCTACATAGCGTTTTCTGTTCAACAGCACACATCAGTCACCTTCTTGCTAAATAAGTCTTAGTTTTAGTTCTTTTGTCCATGTGGACTGACTTTTCAATATTTGGTAGTTTATTTCTTACCAAAGTTTGAACTTTTATGAACTATCTATGATTCTTAATCATGTATGTATATGTTTCCAGATACAGCACTGTGTGTACTGCCTCTAGGGCAGATGCTAGCCAGTCATCTCAGCAGTGCTTTAAAGCTCTTCCCCTCAATAAGAAGGTGACTTTTTAAAAACATTCTTATCTCAAATTTTGCTCATTTTAAAGGTAACTGACTTTTTTCCAATTCCAGATATTGACAAGCAAAGGTGACATTGGAATTTTCAGGAATAGTAAGAAGGAAACTACAGTGCCAATGGTAGATGACATATGATAGTGCATATTGTGGTTTCCTTTTAGTTAATTAACTTGGCAGCATGTTGACAGTAGCTACTTCCTACTTTTGCAGGAATTCAATTTCCAAACAGAGAAGAGATGCCATGATAATCCTCTTACCGGACTATTCAACAAGGTAAAAATGAAAAAAAGCTGCTCATTATCTGTAAATCACACAGTTTATGCTTCTCATTTCATTCATAAATTTCATCCTATCTATGATACGTATAATTTTCTAACAATCACCACCAACTGCTTGTGTGACACATTTCTCTTTTCGGCTGAAACAGCTCTCACTGGCAGCATCTGAGGCACAAGTTACTAATTTTGAGTCTAGAGTGCCGTGCTCTATCAGCACACATGCAAAGGTTCTTCCTGATACTTTTCTTTCCAGATGTTAAAAATTTATGGCTCATTTTCTTTTCATAGTTCTCATCTTAAACAGAATCATTTTCTTGCTAGGGCTCAAAAGAGAACGGATGGGGTAGCTTCCAGCAAGGAAATCAGGTAAATAATGGTGTTTATTATGTAATTTCAATTTTCTATGAGAGTCTCGTGTTAGCTTGTCTGACTAGTTAAAATTTGTTGTATGGGCTTGGATCTGTCGTTTGAGTACTCGTACCCGAATCCAAACATAACCAAAATGCTAGCCATATAAAAGTTTGGATCCATCAGACTATCTTATAGAAGTTTTTATGATCTTTTTCTTAGTCTTTAATTTCTCCTGCACAGTATTGCTGATATTGGAAGACTTTCGAGTCAATTGCCACAATGTTACAGACACAACTGACGTTCCTTTTCAACTTTGGTATTTAGATAAAACCACCTGCAAAACTGAAACCGCCTTTGCTGGAAGGGAAGATGCAATTTAGTGGCAGCCACCTAAAAAATGAAGTCATTAGCTGGTAATGTATTTACCCTTACTATATATCTTTACCGCTTCAGCTTCTTATCATCGCTTAGTATTGTAAATACATTGCAGGAGTAAACCCATTCGGTGAAGTGTTGAGATGGGAGCTTACAGACTGACAGACAGACGTCGATCGATCAATCAATCTTCCGGATTTAGCCTTTTGATCGAGGCTGACAAATCCTTTCTGGGAATTTGACAAGTACATATTGTGGTCATGAATATCATGGTATTTGGTATATATCCCAAGGCTAGGAATCCCCTAACTATAGAAGTCAATTTTATACTCACAAAATGTTATAATTTTGTCATAGGTTGCATCGCCAATGGTTGAATGCACAGTCTAAATGTAATTTTCTGTCAATTTATAAATAAAATTTTGCAGGCCAAAATTGTATAGCCAGGATATTTGTGTTCCGTACATTGCATATTTCTTGCTATTAAGATTATATTTGCTGTCACACTCATCCAATTTAACATAACTCAATTTTTTAGTAAAACTAGATTTGTCCTTCGTCCGATGCACAAATAATAATTATTAAATTAGTTAATAATAAATTATATACCATAATTATATAGGTCGAATTGAAACATATTTTAAACTTTCAAAAGTATATGAAATTAGTTCAAATAAATTGTAAACACAAATAAGAAAAATGAATTATTCAAAAGCAATTTAATAACAAATCTCAATCTTTCAAATGATAACTATATTTATTTTTTCCATTTCACATATCAAATTAAAATTATTATCGTGATCTTTAATTTAATAGATATATTAAACTTTGGTCATTAGTGAACTTGTATATTTTTTTAAATAAAGAAAGAAAAAGAAGAAAAATATAATTAAGGCAAAATGAAAAGAAAAGAAAAAGTTAGTGACGTGGTATTCTCTCTCCATGTTGCAAGGAATATGGTTACAATTTGGAGAATGCCATTCTTTTTAAAAGTATTTACAAAATTACCATCTAAATCAATTTGAAATTGATTTCAAATTGGAAACTTCTTTTTTAATATAGGGTTAAGTACCAGATTCCCCCTATCGATGCCGTCCCTATCACGTTTAGCCCCTAACGTTAGGGGAGAGAGCTGTCCACTATCTCAACGTGGCTTCATCACACCAATTTCCCCCCAAACGTCAAGGGGGAGAGACAACGATTTTTTCTAACGACGTTAACGTCCGTTAAAAGACGGGGGGGGGGGGGGGGGAGGGGGAAATTGGTGCGATAAAGCCACGTTGAGGTAGTGGACAACTTACTGATACTAACTTAATCTACATATAGGGCTATCGATCGGTTCGGGTTCGGGTAACCGAACCCGAAATTGACCATATTTCACTAACCATTCACGAATTGTTTTAGGAGTTCGGTTACCCAATACCCGCTTCGGAAGTATCCGAATACCCATTAAGAAATTAAAATTCACAATAATTTGCAAGTTAGATGATTTGAACACTAGTCTCTAGAAAATACATAAGTAACTTATCCACTAAACTAAAGCTCATTCTTATACTTTAAATATAACATAATTTTATTTTAGCTAAAAAATAATTTTTTTTAAAGAAAAAAAACGAAAAAACCACAATTAATAATTAAAAAAATACTCCATATAATATATATTAAATAATTAATTAAATAATTTCCGGTTATTCGGTTAACCCGAATCGATTATATATATATATATACATACATACATATATATTGGTGGTTTGAGTGGGGTATCAAGTGACAAGTGGAGGGGTTCAAAATGCCTTTGATTAGACTCGAATTCGTATTTTAACAGTTCGTTTATACAATATTTCATAATTACTAATTTCATGTTTAACGTTAAATGTTAAGTTATTGTCAAGGATCACAACACAAAAATTGAATTAGAAAATAGAGTTCTAAAACTAAAAATGAAACGTTTTAGCGTTTTCAAATGTAAAATCTCTACGTTGCGAATTTTGAAATAACAATTCAAAATTTATCAACTTTACTAGCAATAGTTAAATAGAAATTACAACGAAGTCGGAATTCACAAATCTTGTCTCGACTTACAAATATTTGTATTTGGTTGTGTTGTTTAACTATGAGTTTAATGTAACGGAAAATTTGATTTTAGCCAATCTCAACGTTAAGAATAAGTTATTCGTTTCGTTAACTTTTTCTCATAAGAAAACTTATCCTTATTAGTCAAATAGCATAAGAGCATCTTCAGCCTTTGGCGCTTAGGGGTGACGCTAATTGGTGATCTGCACCCTAGCGCTACCTCTCTCCAGTGCATTAACGCTTAAAGTGGCGCTAAAATCTCCATTTTTAATTAATCTCATTTTTTACTCTTTTAATTTAAATTTCAACATTTCATTTAAATTAAACATTCAATATTTCATTAATTAAAATAAAATAAAAATTATATGAGTTTAAATAATTAAAATAAAATAAAAATTACATAAATTTAAATCAATCATCTACGCCTCATCACGTCCTGGAGCATGCTATTATCCACTGCCAATTGGGCCTCCGACATACCCGAAGTGTCTGTGTTGAGAATTTTGTAATCGAGCTCTTCCCTTCGTACTTCTGCTTCTCGCAGTCTTGCCTCGACTTCTTTGGATTTAACCTCGGCGGTAGAACCAGTTTAAATGGCATGTTCTTTCATACTCTCGGCGACGTGTTCAAGTGCCATATAGTACGCCGACTTATCCGACGATGATTCATTCTTCTTCCATTTTCCTTTGTCGTACTTCGCCGCCTTCTGGCCTTGGGGCCGCGTCGTGATTCTCGACTATGAAGATGTTGTAGTGGCCGTTCCGTCGGATCCCTTCGACTTCTTGGAGGAATGAACATTCTCGCCCTGGGATGCGAACTTTTGACATTCGCGCAAAATGTGCCAACATTTGATGTACTTGAATCAAGCTCCATGGCTGGACTCGTAGATTTCTTGCGCGGCTTCACTGATTTGGTCGTCGCTCATCCCGCTTCCCCAATTGCCTTTGCAATTGTTGTATATCGCCTCCAAGCTTTAACACTCTTTTGAACGCATTGAAAGTGGGATTTGATAAGTCGGAGGTCATGGTAAATAGTTCCGGTGGCCTTCTCGCGTTGTATTTATCCTGGATGCTACCCCAATATTCGGTAGCCCTTTGCCCATCTCTTAATATGGAGTTGTGGGTAGCCTCAACATGCATATGAGCTTCGACTCGCGGGGATGTAGCCACTACGGGATCCCTTTGTGGCCTTCAACTTCACTTCGTCTGCAACGGGGGGTGGGTTGGCTGGGGGTGGAACGTTGTCCACCTCTAACACGTTGGACGCTTGGGAGAAAGGAGCGAACCCCATCATTGGTAGTCGGAACAGCCGCATCTTGAGAATAATTCTTGAAAAAATTATCAAAACTTTTCTCCGTTACTTGAAATTGAGATGAAATTTATAGTGCGTATAGAGATATTGTAGAATATGTGAAAAAGAAGAAGAGAAAGTGTAGTAGTTATAGAAGAAAAAAAGGCACAAAAAATGAAATCTGCAACGGTCAAAAGAAGAAAAAAGAAAAACAAAATAAAAATTTGACCGTTTGAAAATTTTGCAATAGTACAAATTCAGTTTTTTTTTTAATTAACGCGTGTGTATCACACGTCTTCTTTATTTCGCCTCATGCCGAGGCAGGAAGGCTCATGTCTCCCTCGAGCCAAGCAGGTCCGCCAGCCCTCCTCCATTTGGTGTCAGCTTGATCCAGCCCTTATTTTCAGGGCTGGAGATGATCTAAAAATGAGTTTATTCGTTGAGGTATTATTTAGTGGACTATATGGCAATTAAATTGACAAATAATAATAATAATAATAATAATAATAATAATAATAATAATAATAATAATAATAATAAAATTAATTGATTAATAAGATTTTTCATTGAAAACAGAAGAATATAGAACCGTATGGGTCTATGGATGATAATAGTAAGATTTTAAAACCATGATTAATTGTGACCAATTTTCTTTATTTTCGGACCACATCATGTTTACAATTGATGAATAATGCCACATGTCACTTTTTTTTTTGTTGTGTTAGTTTTCTTGGATATTTCCTTGTTCTTTTTTATTTTTTATTTTTTATTTATTTTTACTTAAGGGAGGGGAGTGAAGCGACCGTACTTCGGGTTTAATCGAAGCTGTCGTCTCGGTCGAGTGTACAAATAAATTTATAAACCTCACCCAAAACAGGCGTAGTGCCAGTGATAAGCAATGGTCGATCCCACATGGAGTTGGTGTAGCTTGTCTCTTGTCACGAACAAAAATAAGAAAAAGGGTTGGGGTGGACTATCGTCCTGGTCACGAGACACCTCTGGGGACTAAACTCAACTTGACTTGAAATAAAATAAACTGAAAACACTCAACATAAATATCAATTATAAAAAGCAATCTGGTCAAGACGTCGAATCTGTGCATAATTTCTTATACTCGTTCCTTGGTCAAGATATTCATTACAATATTGTGTCTACCGGTTATAACTTACCAATGGCCTGTGCCCTCATTCTCACTTGTCACGTGCACTTCCATCATCTAAGAAAATTTATCCTTAACTGTATTTAAGATAAGGGACACCCTATACCATTAAATCATCCTGACTTAACCATGCAATAGGACACCTCAGAGCATGCAATTAAACCGAGAAGCATTTAGACCTAGATAGACCCGATATTGAACTTAAGCAGACCGTAGTCTACTTCAACCTCCCATGCCCGCAAATACTCTCAATACGCACAATGATCGTACACACCCTATAATCTTGATTTATTGGTGATCTAAATCTACTCAATTAATTAATGGCCTGTTAACTAATCAAATCAAATTAGACACTTGGTTATAATGCTCAGCACTTCGAGAACACAACATGCAATTACTTAAACACACAATTAAACCTCACGAGTTTATAAGTTTATATCCACATCATCTATGCCTTGTCCAAATCTATAAACTTAGCTAGACATAAAGTAAATTATGAAAACAAAAGATAAATAAGACATGGAAAAAAAATAAAGAAAACTTACTTAATAAGGGAAAAATGGGCAGGATGCTACTCTGCCAGCATAAAGCATAAACTAAACGTCTTGCCCAAACCGGGACTTAAACATAACCTAAACTAGCTGCAGAAAATAAAAGATTGTTTTTTGTACTAGCCCCTACTCCTTAGTTTGTGCGTTGTACACCTAAAATAAAATGGGAACATGTATATATAGAGATCCAGGCGTGGGCCAAAGGCCAACACGCAGCTAGGGTTTCGGAGAGTTCAACTCCGACTGAAATGTTCTTCTTCTCCCCGAGATAGAGTCCACAAGTGCAAGGACTCTACCTTTGATAAAACTCCACCATCTGATCCGTGCATATCTCCAAGCTTTCGTTCATATCTCCTCAGCGCATGGGAAAAGGAATATTCCCGCACATCTTCTTCATGCACCGGATCTGCCACGTCAACATCTAGCCCTGGACGCCTGGTCATGATGTATTGCTCCCCTGTTCACCATTTCTGCCTTCGCTCTGCCCTTCTACATGCCATCGATGCCTCTCGTGGTGGATGCTGATTTCTGAGCGTAAGTTAGGCCAACCTCTTGATCAGCGGCAAAAGCATCAGTTGCAACACTCTCTCCCAGAAATAGATCCAGCTGCCCAGGACGCAATAGAACTCCTCCTCTGAGCGGTACTACCTACTCGATCAACATCATGCCCAACAGGTCAGCAAATGTGACTCTCGATCTTTGGATTGCATCCAACCTGTAGCTCCGTTAGACTTGATCATTGTGGTGCCTTCCATTTTTTCATCGGATTTGCTCCATATTGCCCCATTATAGCATCCACGAGTCCCTGCCAAATAAGTGTCCTCCCAGACACCAAAACACACAAAAAACACACACAAAGACTAGATCTAGACCTAGTCACAACAAGGAAAAAGAGCACAAAACTTGGGCTTGTCAGGGAGCCGTGGGGTTTGAACCCTAGACCTCACTGTTCGTAGACAGGAGTTCGCACCGCTTGGTGTCCCTTTGGCGACTAGTTTTCTTGGATATTAATATGTCTTTTATGTATTATATTATTTAAAAAAATTCAATTGTATAATATTTGTTTTTTATCTATTTAATATATGAAGAGGCAACCCATTTTTTCACCGTAACACATACTAACACACATAGTTTGCTTCATTTTTCAATTAGGGCAACAAGACTTTTGCCGTTTTCTATTGTATCTGCAACATATGGAAGTATTAATTATTAGTACAATGTATTTACTGTCGCAAACAATGAAAAGATAAAATCGGTGTTATTTTCTTTCTTATGTTTTTTCATGCAAAAAAAGTCCATGTGCTACACACTTGGTTTAAAAAAGCACGAGACGCAAACTACCCCGGAGCCTAGGCGCAGGTCTTTAAGCTCAAGTGCGTGTTTTTCGTAAGCGATACGCACTAAAGTATACAAAATTCTAAAATATTTACTTATAATATATTTTCTACTAAAACACAAATACTTAAATCTTAAAGTATGTAAGCCTCACACCGAAGATGAAAAATAATCATAATAATTATAAATAACAAATAACACTACATAACAATAAAAGAATATAAATTATAAATTTATAAATTTTAAAATAATTAAAATAAAAGTTATAAATATCTCGAAAACATCAAATTCTCAAATTTGTCAAATATTTAAATACAATTATTTTGATGAGCCTACTTTTAGATAAAAGTTGTGCTGCATAGCTTTTTAAATTAAAAAGTCAAACTTTAAATTGTTTGTCAATAATTGCGGCTGTGGCTGTGACTTATTAAAGCCACATCAATTGTTGCAAAATTGTTGCACCGCTTCATAGCCGCCAATCAAACACTAGATGGCTCAAAAAAGTGAAACCTTGATCGCAGCTGTCAATAATTGAGGCTGTAACTTGCTGCACCGCCTCATAGCTGCCAATCAAACACTAGATGGCTCGAAGGCGCGCGCCTCGTTTGCCTACCATACGCCTACGTGCGCCTATTGTATATGCACGCGCCTAGACTGAATAAGGCCCCAAGGCTGAGCAACGCCTGGACGTTGCGGCTAGGCACGTTTTTTTAAACCAAGCTACACAACTGTTTGATAGTTTTATACACCACTTTATGCATATCTTATATATCTATATTTATATGTATTTTTTTTACATCTCTATATTCATCCTCATTTTTTTTCTACAGTACTCACATCTTCTTTCTCTCAAAATTTCGGTGTAAACTACTCAATGCACACGTGTTTTCATTTGACATATGTAAAATGTCAAATGAAAACACATATTTTATACTCCCTCCGTCCACAAAAAATAGTCCATTTTTGCCATTTTGGGATGTCCACAAAATATAGTCCCTTTCTACCCCTTTTCTCCACTCACAATACAATTAATTATCATTGTTAATACTACTTTTAAGTGGAACCTTCATCCACTTAAAATATCTTAACAATTTTTATTAAAACTCGTGCCATCCTTTAAGACTATTTTTGGTGAATGGAGGGAGTATATCACAACTGTTTGACAGTTTTATATATCACTTTATGTATATCTTATATGTCTATATTTATATGTATTTTTTTACATCTCTATATTCCTCCTCATTTTTTTCTACAATACTCACATATTCTTTCTCTCAAAATTTCGGTGTAAACTACTCAATGCATATGTGTTTTCATTTGACATTTATAAAATGCATGTAAAATGTAGGATAAGAGAGTTAAATTTGAAAGTGATACAGATCTAATTCATGTGATCTTTGCTTACCAATAAGACATACGCATGTGTTAGAAACAAATATGTGAACTTTGCTTTTAACAAATAGAGAAATGCATGCAAAAAAAAAAAAAAAAAATACTTCTATGTGAGCAAGACAAATGCATGTGAATGTATACAAACAAGAATTGCTTTGGGGAGTTAAATGGATCCAATGGCATGTGAAATTGTAAGGAATAAAATGATTTAATTTGTGTATGAGAATATAGCAAACTTAGATTTTATTTATAGAGCTAACAATTAATAGGACTTTTATATATTTTTAATATTTTTTAATAAAAAATTTTAATTAAATTTTATCTACAAAAAATATGAAAAATCAATCAAAAACTGCCACATGACACAATAAAAATGAAAAGTGCATTTGTCTTGAATATCTTATATTTTTGCATTTCATACTTTGCTATATAATTTATATCTTTAATATCTATGTATATTTTATACATTATACATTAGATCATTAATAATAATAAAACACAAATGATAATTTTATTTTTATGCCTTTAACATGATTAATCCGATGGGCTAGCCCGAAACCCGAACGTTTAGGTTGAAAATTTATAACCCGAAAAAATATCCAACCCGATTAGCCCGCACCCGATTAACCTGGAACCCGATAGGGCTAGCCCGAAACCCGGTGGGCTGGCCCGATTGACATCCCTAGCTCTAAGAGGCCCTTAAATCTCCATTTCCATTTAATCTCGTTTCTACACTTGTATTTTAAAATTTGAAATTTTCATTGAAATTAAAATTGAACATTACATTAAAAAAATTACATAATTTAAATAATTAAAAAATATTACATAATTTAAATAACTAAATAATCATCAAATTCGAGATCCATGCAAGTAAAGAAATTTGAGCGAGAAACAAGTGAAGAATGAAAGGAGATGATTGTACAAGTGTATTTTTGAGGATGAAAAGAGTGGTATTTATAGAGGTAGGAAAGGGGAAAAAAAAATAGAACCTAAACTATCCAGCGCTCTTAAACACACAATACAATTTTCTCAATCTCTCTTTATATAACTTCAATTTTACTTTCAAATTTATCAAAAAAAAAATATTATATTTTTCTAAATAATATAATACATAAAAGATATATTAATATACAAAAAAAAAAAAATCTAACACACTAATAAAAAATGTCACCTGACATTATTCAATAAATATCATTGAATCTTCTATCCTCGAATATAATCAAATCTATGAAAATAACGTTCAAAGCTTAAGCCAAAAGGTTTAAAAACACGCGCAAACACTTTTGTCGGTCCACAAAGTTGTCAGATCAAGAAGACTTAACATTAATGTCTTCTTGGTGTATAGTCAGTGAGAATCCAATTGTTGGCACCAACCAAAAAGATAGTGCGTTATGAAATATTTATGTTTGTATCAACAAGCTTGAACAAACAATTCACAACTGGGTGAAAGATCAACAAAGTCACTTATAAATCGTTATAAACGACTCGGTGCATATGTGTTTCATTTGACATTCATAGAATGCATGTCTAATGTAGGATAAAAAAGTTAGATTCTAAAGTGATACAAATTCAGTTCATGTGATCTTTGCTTACGACAAATGCATGTATTGAAAATAATGCTATGTCTTAAAAAACATCTCAAAATTAAGGACTGTGTCAACTTTGCTTTTAACATATAGACAAATGCATGTGAAAAAAGATATCTTTACGAACAAATAAACAAATGCATGTGAATGTACAAAAGGTAATTGCTTTAGGAAGTAAAACGGATCCAATGACATTTGAACTTTACATGAAGTAAATTTTAGATGAAATTGAGTTCCTCGTTAATTAAAAATATAACAAATACATAATAAAGTTTGTCAAAACTAAAATTACACAAATATAAAATTAAATAAACTAAAATTACTTGAAAATAAATTACATGATTACACAAATATATCTCTTTGTCTTTTGAAGATACGTGATCTTTCGCCAACAATTGAAGCAATATTTTTTCTTTCATCTGCATTGCGTTTCTTTGCACTTTTTTGCACTCTAGTTCGACTTGAATCTTCATTAACTTAGCATCAACATGTCTTTTGAGTCTCATTGAACGAATTTTTGCAGCATCAACGTATTCATTAGTAAATTCAGATTGTGAGGCCTTTCATTTTCCTTTCTTTTTTGCCTGATCTCTACCAGTAGGATAAGTCGCAATTGAGTGTTGAAATGTTGGAGTTTCTAAATTGGAGGGGATAGAAGACCCCTATCTTCTGAAATCTTTGATCATTTTGAGCTGCCACAACTTTGGTGGTCATCAACATCTTCACTTGATAAGTAAAAACACGTATTGTATATTATGAAGATTCCGCTTGGGATGTTTACTCATAACTTCATTAATTACAACCAAGTCTTGAAACTTGTTTTCACCTACTTTGTAAATAGAATTAATGAGTTAATTTCTCAACATCATTGTCGGTCATTCCATTCCTCCTTCGAGCATTTGCTTCCCTGCAAGCAGCAACCCATTTGTTTCTATTTTCATTAAGGCGTTTCTGACAACCTTTCTTTGATTCAACGCATTGAAATTTTCAGTTTGAGTTTTGTGATGCAATTTATGCACATGTGCCCAAAGCAATTTCCCCTCTTAATTTTTTCTCGGATGCGATCTTCGCTAGCATAGATAAAAATAATATCATGTTTACATTTTCTTTTACACATCAAATTACATTTTTTGCCCCCTTCTGATTTTTGTTCGGGCATTGAAGTTCCCAAACAAATTGCGGGATATATTTTCTGATGTGAGAATTCTTTGAGATGTAGAATTTCACTTAAATTTGGAGAAAATTAGTTTTGATAAAATTGAGAATTAGATTGATCTAAGAAATTTGAAAAAAAAAATGAGGAATTAGATAAGATAAAATTTGCAGAATCTTGAGAGTTATGATAATCTTGCTAATTTGAATAATTTTGAAAATTTGAATAAAAATAATTTGGATGATTTGGATTCATAACTTCAAATGAAAACAAATCTGTGATGAAAACACTCAGGCATGTACGCCTTTGTCAAAACTCGATAAGGTGAAGTGGGTTGGAGTATTACACCTAGTGGGCTATTGGGCCAACTTAAAATTAACGAAATAAAATAAAATAAAATTAATTGATTAAAAAGTTTTTTATTTGGAAACATAAGAATATAGAACCGCACGGATCTATGGATGATAATAGTAAGAGTTTATGTGATGCCCCGCTCTTTTGAATACATATTAGATTAAATATGTGCATTAGTTATAAAATTCTTTTAATTATTTATGGTGATTATTTTGTTCAGATAATATTATTTCAGCAAAAGTCTGTATAAGAGATACAGAGCTGCGATTTAATATTCAGTCATGAATGAAACCAATAATTAAATTTATTGGTTTAACTATACGTTTGAGACTTTGTTTTACCAGTTTATTGATTTAATCAATATTACTAGAAAATTTAGATTTATAACCGATTTTATAAATCGTGTTATTTAAATCAAATTGCTAGAATTATAACTTGAGATCATATGCATAATAATTTTATTATTTCGCATTATATGAGTTAAGGTATTAAGTCGCGAATTAATTCCGACTTTCACGTACTAAATCTCAAGATTGAGGATTTAATTTATATAAATACGACGAGTATTTATTAAACGAGAATTGGAAAATTATTACAGGAACTAGGAGAAACTAGATCACGGCACTACACGTATGTCTCGATTTTTCATCCAACACATCAATTCCTACACTATTTCCTACACTATTCCCTACACTATTCCCTATACTATTCACCTTCCCCTCCAATACACCATTACTGCAGAAGGAGATTGTAAAGATTGCAGATTTCTTCCTGTAGTATATCTGAACTCCATCACACCCCAAAGTCTCCTGTAGGAGAAGAAAATCACGCCAATATCCACAATTTTCAAAAGCTTCAGCACGCCGAGAAAGAAATTTCACGGTAAGATCACAATTGTCAAAGGATGTAAATTTCAACGATCAAATCTTCAAAAGTTGCAACTCCAGGTACCAAAATTTCCACCATTTTGATTCTGTTGTCTGCAGAAACTCCTCTATAAATTGAGGAGAGTTCTGCAGAAGGAAGAAGTGCAGCGAGCAAGAGAGAGTTTGAGATTTGTTTTTTTTTACTTGCAAGAGCTCAAGTGAGCTCCCTTCGCCGGACCATTTCTTCGTCGACCGGCCACTAGGCTCTGAACCGAGAACGTATACTCGTTCCTCCATCTTTAGGCTACCAAACCCAACAATCGAAAGGCCGAAACCTTCTCTATATTTTCCCGACCAAAGGCCACAATATCCTTCGGAGGCCAACGTCGAATTCCCGACTTAGCCACCGGCCAACTTACGGCCTTCGTTTCTCACTATCCTTACGACGAAAAAGGATCGAGAAACCACCGTTGTGTAGCCTGATCTATCTCGCACGAGGAAAACTAAGTCGTAGACCTTCGCGGCTAAACCCCATCGCGGAACGACGACCAGAAAAAAACCCCGGCGAACAACTTCCATTAGTGCTCACTTGGACAAGGGTAAGTTGACGCCCTTATTTCGATGCATTCCCGTTTCTATTATATTATGAGAAATTTCTGGGGTATAGATGGGAGTGTGGTAAATATTCGTACAAAGTTTCATATCATTTGAACTTCGTTTACTACCCTTTTAAAATTCGAGAAGTCTACTGCCCGTATCTGCTAAAACTGTCGTGAGGCAGATGATTAAGTTAATTATTTCAGTAACCATATGTTGATATTTAGCTCTCAAATTTTTATTCTATGAAGATATATGTGTTAGCTATCTACATATAAAATTTGAGCTCATTCAGGTAAGGTTTGCTATTTTTCAAAAATCTGGACTTTCAGTTGGCAGAAACTGCCGAATCTGGTAGGCGATGGGAAAATCGCTATATCTCTTAAACTACTTGGAGTTTTTCAACATACTTTTTTTTCAATTAAACTAGACTCAAAGAGGTTTCTATTGATATAAAATTTGACTCCATACGAGTTCGGAGTAAAAGCAGTTTATTAGTTGAAGTTGAATCTATACAGTTTTGTTGAGATTGAAATGTTTCTAAATAATTCTTATTAAGGATTTTAAAGTTTTATTGTTGATAAAATATCACTTTTAGTTTATAAATGAGCTATTGAGATATATAAATATTCTGAGAAAGATTTCATGAGAACTTGTTGGTAAAATTATATTAGATGGAATAGTTGATAAATGAAATATTAAAGATTTATTAATTAAATGGTTAAAATATTAAAATTATTAGATCTTCTCGAAAATTTCTTTTATAGTTAACTCCTTTTATTATTTTAAAATATTTTTACAAATGTTCCTAAAATCTCACAATGAAATTTTCATCAGGAATTAATATTTAGAATTTATTAATGACTTATTAGTTCTTTTAATAGTAGCAATATATATATATTGATTGGCATTATTAAATGGGGAAAAGGAAAATTTTTTATAAATTATTCTTTATTTATAATGGATAAATAAAGGAATAATATAAAATGGGCTTTCCTACATCCTCAAAGGTACATGAAGTATTTCGATAAAAGAAGAACGATTGTATATGAGTTAGATACAGTCGTTTAAGGAAATATGGGTAGTTAGAGAAATGAGTGAATAGTGATTCACTGCATTTGTTGTTATCTTTTCTATTATTCACTCGAACACATGTTTCGTGTTATCAAAGGTTCAAATAAACAAAAGCGCCTGAGTAACCTATCGCGCTAAGGAAAGAGAATCATTGTCTTAAGTAGCAAAACACTGCAATCAGGTAGGCATTACTTTCATATATATCAAATGAGTTTAAATGTTACGTTCAAGCAAGTTATTTCATGACAAAATCTTTGAATTGATGTTATTTCAAGTATTGTCTTGCCATAAAATGTTTCAATTTCAGTATGATATCTATCTGATATGGCTTTGCCAATTATCATGTAATCGAATTCGAGTCTTGAGCAGTTGATAGCTATCCTGCCTTGGCTAGTGTACACCAGTGACCGTGAGTCATCTAGCGGGTTGGCCGGTCAAGTGACCGTGAGAGGTGGCCACCTCTCCGGCACACAGATTCAGATATGATAGATTACAAAAGAACTTAGTCTGATCAGACGAACTTTAGAATCACAAATGAATTTAGTATGCTTAGGGCCTTTTTAAGTAAAAACCCTTGGTTATACTATTGAAATGGCATGACAATTTACAGTTATTATGTATGTATATGATTTTCGGCATATGTCTACTGAGTACTTTGTACTCAGCCCTGCATGTATTTCTAAATGTGCAGGTTGAGCAGTGATGAGTGATGATGGGGTGTCGTACGGAGCTTTGTCATATTTACTAAATAAACTCTTGGCGATACATGTCTTCATACATGTATCACGTTCTCATTTCCGCTGCGAACACTCAGTTATGATGCAGTTTATCCTATTATGTTGGATTGTCAAATCAAGTTATTGTATAAACACTTAAATCGGATACTCATGACCGATTACTCGTTATTATCTATATATATGTGTGACTTATTCTCATATGATGTCTAAATCTTAATTTAATTCATTTATAATTATTTATCACCCCTTTCTGTCCCCTCTCCTAATTTCCCATCCCTAGTCACGATTTCCCGGCTTACCTATCCTTAGTTAAGTCCGGTCGTGACAGAATGGTATCAGAGCAGTTCGTTTGCTCTGAACCCAAGAGTTATCCCAAAATTTATTCTTTACTGAATACTAGTGTTAGAAAGGTCAGTTGACAAAAGCTCAGCACCTCATCACAACATCCTGCTCAACAGAGAAACAGAGGTAAATATTTATTAAATGTTGAGAAAGTTGTATTTTCAAATGTTTGTACAAGTGCTTAAATCTCATGCTATATGATTGAGAAGATTCCTTGATGAACTTAGATGCGTTAGAAATGTTTGATCACTCTTACAAAGAACATAGAAGCAAAACATATACATGAGTTTAGTTATCATTCATTACAGTTGAAATGAAAAAACACAATAGAAGAAAGAAAATCAGGCGTCACTCGAGGATGTATAAAGATAGAGACATGACGGAGCGTGTCACTCATGATGATACGGGCATAGTTCGAATTGTTCAAACATATCAACTATTGCCTTACCCAATAAAATTATTTATTATATAGCTCGTAGTGACAAAAGTGCATTGAATGATTTACTATTTGTGCAATGAGTTGAATCTCTTTCAACCCTTAAAATTTCAATACATATGTAAGTATTGGGATTATGACTGCACGATCTAGGACTTGAGAATTATTAATTATGCATAAGTCAGAGATTAAGACCAATATTACTTATGATATGATCACGACTTGTGTTGTTAATACATGAGAGTAATTAGAAACCTACTGCTATAATAACTTATTATGAGTTTAATTATAGAACGTCATTCTTTCAAAGATGGCAAGAACACGACGCACCGCTAGAAAGCAAATGACGAGGCGACCAAGTCCTGAAAGTATCCTCAGGGAATACCGAACCTACACACGTTGTTGGAGAGATGACCTAGGAGAGTTCCTCGCCCATTATTATCGACTGTGGAAAGCTGCACATCCCCATGGAGCCACTGGTTATGACGGGATCATGCGCTTGATCTTATTACTTCCACCAGACTGGCAGGGATGGGCTACAGAGCTCGCAGGTGACTACGTACACACTGCAGAAGAGTCGTTTGATCCAGAAGGCGATTTTCCACGGTTCATCGCAGCAATTCACTACACCTATGATGCCTTTGGCAGAGCATTCAGGGGACCATATATGAGGCCAGGAGACCTTGCTCCTGTTGGAGTTCGTCCGGAAGAAAGGACCCCACTTATGCCTACTCAGGCTCCTATAACAGCAGATCCACCCATCCCAGTGCAGAGTGTTTCCCCACAACTGTCTGTTCTCGGTCGTCGATGCCGAAACGACTTCGAGGCCGGGACATCACGTCCAAAAACCCAAAGGAAAGAGACGCCACCACCCCAATCACCAGTCGGTACACCCCCGATACAGCCACCTCCACCAGGGGAAGAGGACCCCATTTACAGTGCGGCCATGAAACAATTAGAAGAAGTCTTGCGTCAAGCACGCGAACTTATTGATAAGGGCAAAGCCCTGGCAGGCACTGACAACGATGAAGGTGAGATCTTGCGCCAGGCACTCAAGACTGCTGAAAAAGGGAAAACTCCAGCCCATGATGACACTGGGGGAAGTAGGAAGAAAACTCCAGGCAAGACGAGTTGGAAGCCACTACCTGCTCAGCCTCTTTCCCTTAAGAAGGGTGCTACGACCTCCGATGCAGGAACGCCCTGCAAGGATGTGGTGAAAATCCGACTTCTCGGTGGTCGTGTTCAGCTCGGGGCAGAGGGTAAGGAAACAGAGGACTACTACCTGGATATCGACTCCGAAGAGGATCCGGAGGAAGACCCAGAAGAGGATCCGGAGGAAGACCCAGAAGAGGATCCGGAGAAGAGCAAGTCTGCTAGCTCCCATGGATCGATAGTCTAGGGCAGTTGTATTTGCTTGTATGATGTATCTCGAACTCGTGGGTTGTAATATTCATCTATCTAGGAAGTTGTTACTACAGGAACGGTAACTACCTATGGACCGTTCTATAACTCCATATTATTCGAAGAGGCCTCTAGGAGGCAGAATCTTTAAGTACTTATATATAAATTCACGCCTTCAGTAAATTCGTGTGTTAAGTACTTATTATATTTCGTTGATTTAAAAGTTTTGCATACGATATAGCTAGTACAAGGAATTGAAGAAGCAATGAACGAGTGTTAGAATACATCTACCATGTACTAATAAACATATTATATTGACTTATCAGAATGCCACCAAAGAGAGGACGTCCAAGAGGTGGGAGAAGAATCCCACAAAATGATGAAAGAGGTCCAGAACCAGGGCCAGAACCAGAAATAGCTCCACAACCAATACGGCCAGAACGTAGAATAGAGGAATTGTTTTTACGTCAAAACCCACCTGTATTCAGTGGTACAGGAGATCCAGCTGAGGCTGAAACTTGGGTGCGTGCAATCGAACGCATCTTCAACTTTCTGCGCTGCACCGACCAGGAACGTTTAACCTGTGTATCTTTCCAACTGACGGGATCGGCTGACTTCTGGTGGGAAGCCAGAATGAAGACAATGACAGCTGATCAACTAGAAAACCTCACCTGGGAGCAGTTCAAGATTGGGATATATGATAAATATATACCCAAAAGTTACCGAAAGAAGAAAGAGATGGAATTCTATAACCTGAAACAGGGGAGGATGACGGTTACACAGTATGATAGGATGTTTTGCGACATGTCCAGATATGCCCCAGAACTAGTTGATACAGACGAGAAAATGGCTGAAAAATTTTGTGCCGGTCTGAGGCATGAAATCAGGATGGCTTTGGCTAGTCATGGAGGGTTGTCGTATACTGAATCCCTCAGTAGAGCTCTAGACATTGAGGCAGCAATGCCATGGGAAAAACCAGTGGCAACACCTATGCCACCACCCCCACAAGCCCAATCCCAGAACTACAAAGGGAAACGAAAATGGGAAGGCAATTACAATGGCCAAACTGAGAAGAAACCATGGCAGGGACAACCACCCCAGCAACAGGGCTTTGGAAGGCAAGTTGCTCCTAATCAGGCGGGGAACAACCAACAGAAAACTTCACCCTGCCCAAAGTGCAACAAAAACCATGGTGGAATCTGCAAGGCTGGCAGTGATAGTTGTTACATCTGTAACCAGAAGGGGCATTATGCAAATCGTTGCCCAAATAAGCAACACGGGATGAGCTTAAGGCCAAACCCACCATTCCAAGCCCCACATCTGAGAGCTATCCAAGCGCTACCCCAGCCACGTCATCTGCAATTGCCGCAGCCTCAACAATCACATCAACCACAGCTGCCACAACCACAGCCACGTCAGCAGCAACAAAAGATGCAACCGTATCACGCAAGAGCCTATGCTATCAAACAGAACCAGCCCGAGAAAAACCAGGGAAACCTGGCAGGTATGGGCATGCTACTCAACACACCTGTTGTACTTCTGTTTGATACGGGTGCTTCACATTCTTTCATTGCAAGTGCATGTGTGGACACCCTAGGACTCAAAATAGAAAGATCTAATCAGGACATGAGTATCTCTTCACCAATAGGAGGAACAATGACAGTAACGCATGTTTGCTCGAACTTAGAATTGAACATAGGATCACTAGAGGTCATAGCAAACAACGTATATGTTATACCGATGTCGGACGTTGATATAATCCTAGGAATGGATTGGCTAGCTGAAAACTACGCTACAATCTTATGCAAGGAGCGGAAAATCTCTTTCAAATTTCCAGAAAAAAATGCTTGGGAATTTCACGGGACAAGAATGGGTAGGAGAATACCAATTATATCCACCCTACAAGCAAGAAAGATGATGAATAAGAAGGACTCTCAGGCATTCCTCGTGTACCTAAACGGGAAAGCTGAGACAAAAAGAGCAATTGAAGATGTGGATATCGTACGAGAATTCCGTGATGTGTTTCCAGAAGACTTGCCAGGATTGCCACCTAATAGGCAAGTGGAATTTACCATAGACTTAGAACCGGGAGCGGCGCCAGTATCAAAGGCACCGTATAGGATGGCTCCAAAAGAATTGGAGGAACTAAAAATTCAATTGCAGGAACTACTGGACCTAGGTTTCATCAGACCTAGTGTATCCCCATGGGGAGCACCAGTTTTGTTTGTCAAAAAGAAAGATGGCACCTTGAGAATGTGCATTGACTATAGAGAGCTGAACAAGCTAACACTCAAGAACAAATATCCTTTGCCAAGGATAGAGGATTTGTTTGACCAACTTAGGGGTGCGAGTGTATTTTCAAAAATCGACTTGAGATCTGGCTATCATCAACTGAAGGTCAGACAAGAAGATATACCCAAAACAGCTTTTCGAACAAGGTATGGCCACTACGAGTTCGTAGTTATGCCATTCGGGCTAACAAATGCACCAGCTGTATTCATGGATCTCATGAATAGGGTTTTTCACCCCTACTTGGACAAGTTCGTCTTAGTGTTCATAGATGACGTCCTCATCTACTCCAAAAATGAAGAAGAACATAAAGAGCATTTGAGGACCACTCTACAAACGCTAAGGAATGAACGACTCTACGCCAAATTCAGCAAATGCGAGTTTTGGCTGAGAGAAGTCACATTTCTAGGACACATCGTATCATCAGAAGGAATCAAGGTAGATCCTGCTAAAGTGGAAGCAGTACAAGAATGGAAGTCGCCAACAAATCCAAACGAGATCAGGAGTTTCTTAGGATTGGCTGGCTATTATCGAAGGTTTATTGAAGGATTTTCGAAAATAGCAAGGCCAATGACGCAACTGCTCAAGAAGGGGATCAAGTATACTTGGACGGACGAGTGTGAGGAGAGTTTCCAAAAACTCAAGAAGATGCTAACTACTGCGCCGGTTTTAGCAGTCCCCGAACCAGACAAAGAATATGTAATCTACACGGATGCGTCCAAAAATGGACTAGGTTGCGTGTTGATGCAAGATGGCAAGGTAATAGCATATGCATCACGACAACTTAGACCTCATGAGTTGAATTATCCGACTCATGATCTGGAACTAGCTGCAGTAGTACATGCATTAAAAATCTGGAGACATCACCTATATGGAGTTAGGTGTGAGATTTTTACTGATCACAAAAGTCTGAAGTACTTTTTCGAGCAAAAAGATCTAAACATGAGACAAAGGAGATGGCTCGAATTAGTAAAGGACTATGACTGTGGTATTAACTACCACCCAGGCAAGGCTAATGTAGTAGCCGACGCATTAAGCCGAAAAGTCTCGTCAAAATTAGGACATCTTCTCACGAGAGAAGTTGAGCTTATAAAAGAATTTGACAAGATGAAGATAGAAGTGATTAAACCACCTGGAACTATAGCAGGCGTTGTTGAGACAATACCTAGTTTAAGAAAAATGGTGCTAGAAGCACAAAGAAAGGATGAGAAGATGGAAAAATTACGGGAAAAGATAAGATTAGGAGATCTCAAAGATTTCCAAGAAGCACCAGACAATGCCATACTCTTTGAAGGAAGGATATGCATTCCTCAAGATGAAGAACTTAAGAATAAAATCTTGAGCGAAGCCCATGATACCCCTTATACTGCCCACCCGGGAAGTACTAAGATGTATCAAGATCTAAAAGAGAATTTCTGGTGGGAAGGAATGAAACGAGATGTAGCCTCGTTTGTTGAACGATGTCTTGCTTGCCAGCAAGTGAAAGCCTTACACCAAAGGCCTTACGGGGAACTACAACCCTTGGAGATACCAGAATGGAAATGGGATGATATAGCAATGGACTTCGTCACAGGATTGCCAAGATCCAAGCGAGGTAACACGGCTATATGGGTCATTGTGGACAGACTTACGAAGTGTGCGCACTTTATACCAATCCCAATCACCCATGGATCCGACAAGTTAGCTCAACTTTATGTTAGAGAAATTGTGCGTTTGCACGGAGTGCCAAAGTCAATTACATCGGACAGAGATTCCAAGTTCACATCCAGATTCTGGATCAGTTTACAAAAAGAACTGGGCACAAGATTGAATTTTAGTACAGCTTTTCACCCACAGACAGATGGTCAGTCTGAAAGAACGATTCAAACATTGGAGGATATGCTGAGGACAGTAGTGCTAGACCAGGGTGAAAACTGGGAGCACATTTTGCCACTCATCGAGTTTGCATATAATAATAGTCACCAAGCGACTATCGCTATGGCACCCTACGAAGCACTGTATGGGAGAAAGTGTAGATCGCCACTTTATTGGGATGAAGTGGGCGAGAGAAAAATCCTAGGGCCAGACACAATAGGTGAAATGATTGAAATCGTTCGCCAAATCCGACAGAGGATTAAGGAGGCCCAGGATAGACAAAAGTCATATGCTGATAAACGCCGAACTGACTTACAATTTGAGAATGGAGAAAAAGTCTTTCTGAAAGTTTCTCCATCAAAAGGGATCATTAGGTTCGGAGTTAAAGGGAAACTTAGACCCCGATTTATAGGACCCTATGAGATCCTAGAAAGAATAGGCCCAGTGGCTTACAGGCTGGCATTACCGCCAAGTCTAGGAAATGTCCATAATGTTTTCCACGTATCACAACTTAGGAAGTACGTTTTCGATCCAAAGCACGTGATACACCAAAATGAGATGATCCTTAATCCAGACCTGAGCTATGAAGAAAGACCCGAAGCGATTTTAGATAAAAAGGTGCAACAACTCCGAAATAAATCAATCACCTCAGTGAAAGTTCTTTGGAGGCACCATGGACAAGAAGAAGCTACGTGGGAGCTCGAAGACAAGATGAAAGAAAAATATCCAGAGTTGTTTAACGAAGGTATGCAAATTTCGGGACGAAATTTATTTTAAGGGGGGTAGTATGTGATGCCCCGCTCTTTTAAATACATATTAGATTAAATATGTGCATTAGTTATAAAATTCTTTTAATTATTTATGGTGATTATTTTGTTCAGATAATATTATTTCAGCAAAAGTCTGTATAAGAGATACAGAGCTGCGATTTAATATTCAGTCATGAATGAAACCAATAATTAAATTTATTGGTTTAACTATACGTTTGAGACTTTGTTTTACCAGTTTATTGATTTAATCAATATTACTAGAAAATTTAGATTTATAACCGATTTTATAAATCGTGTTATTTAAATCAAATTGCTAGAATTATAACTTGAGATCATATGCATAATAATTTTATTATTTCGCATTATATGAGTTAAGGTATTAAGTCGCGAATTAATTCCGACTTTCACGTACTAAATCTCAAGATTGAGGATTTAATTTATATAAATACGACGAGTATTTATTAAACGAGAATTGGAAAATTATTACAGGAACTAGGAGAAACTAGATCACGGCACTACACGTATGTCTCGATTTTTCATCCAACACATCAATTCCTACACTATTTCCTACACTATTCCCTATACTATTCACCTTCCCCTCCAATACACCATTACTGCAGAAGGAGATTGTAAAGATTGCAGATTTCTTCCTGTAGTATATCTGAACTCCATCACACCCCAAAGTCTCCTGTAGGAGAAGAAAATCACGCCAATATCCACAATTTTCAAAAGCTTCAGCACGCCGAGAAAGAAATTTCACGGTAAGATCACAATTGTCAAAGGATGTAAATTTCAACGATCAAATCTTCAAAAGTTGCAACTCCAGGTACCAAAATTTCCACCATTTTGATTCTGTTGTCTGCAGAAACTCCTCTATAAATTGAGGAGAGTTCTGCAGAAGGAAGAAGTGCAGCGAGCAAGAGAGAGTTTGAGATTTGTTTTTTTTTACTTGCAAGAGCTCAAGTGAGCTCCCTTCGCCGGACCATTTCTTCGTCGACCGGCCACTAGGCTCTGAACCGAGAACGTATACTCGTTCCTCCATCTTTAGGCTACCAAACCCAACAATCGAAAGGCCGAAACCTTCTCTATATTTTCCCGACCAAAGGCCACAATATCCTTCGGAGGCCAACGTCGAATTCCCGACTTAGCCACCGGCCAACTTACGGCCTTCGTTTCTCACTATCCTTACGACGAAAAAGGATCGAGAAACCACCGTTGTGTAGCCTGATCTATCTCGCACGAGGAAAACTAAGTCGTAGACCTTCGCGGCTAAACCCCATCGCGGAACGACGACCAGAAAAAAACCCCGGCGAACAACTTCCATTAGTGCTCACTTGGACAAGGGTAAGTTGACGCCCTTATTTCGATGCATTCCCGTTTCTATTATATTATGAGAAATTTCTGGGGTATAGATGGGAGTGTGGTAAATATTCGTACAAAGTTTCATATCATTTGAACTTCGTTTACTACCCTTTTAAAATTCGAGAAGTCTACTGCCCGTATCTGCTAAAACTGTCGTGAGGCAGATGATTAAGTTAATTATTTCAGTAACCATATGTTGATATTTAGCTCTCAAATTTTTATTCTATGAAGATATATGTGTTAGCTATCTACATATAAAATTTGAGCTCATTCAGGTAAGGTTTGCTATTTTTCAAAAATCTGGACTTTCAGTTGGCAGAAACTGCCGAATCTGGTAGGCGATGGGAAAATCGCTATATCTCTTAAACTACTTGGAGTTTTTCAACATACTTTTTTTTCAATTAAACTAGACTCAAAGAGGTTTCTATTGATATAAAATTTGACTCCATACGAGTTCGGAGTAAAAGCAGTTTATTAGTTGAAGTTGAATCTATACAGTTTTGTTGAGATTGAAATGTTTCTAAATAATTCTTATTAAGGATTTTAAAGTTTTATTGTTGATAAAATATCACTTTTAGTTTATAAATGAGCTATTGAGATATATAAATATTCTGAGAAAGATTTCATGAGAACTTGTTGGTAAAATTATATTAGATGGAATAGTTGATAAATGAAATATTAAAGATTTATTAATTAAATGGTTAAAATATTAAAATTATTAGATCTTCTCGAAAATTTCTTTTATAGTTAACTCCTTTTATTATTTTAAAATATTTTTACAAATGTTCCTAAAATCTCACAATGAAATTTTCATCAGGAATTAATATTTAGAATTTATTAATGACTTATTAGTTCTTTTAATAGTAGCAATATATATATTGATTGGCATTATTAAATGGGGAAAAGGAAAATTTTTTATAAATTATTCTTTATTTATAATGGATAAATAAAGGAATAATATAAAATGGGCTTTCCTACATCCTCAAAGGTACATGAAGTATTTCGATAAAAGAAGAACGATTGTATATGAGTTAGATACAGTCGTTTAAGGAAATATGGGTAGTTAGAGAAATGAGTGAATAGTGATTCACTGCATTTGTTGTTATCTTTTCTATTATTCACTCGAACACATGTTTCGTGTTATCAAAGGTTCAAATAAACAAAAGCGCCTGAGTAACCTATCGCGCTAAGGAAAGAGAATCATTGTCTTAAGTAGCAAAACACTGCAATCAGGTAGGCATTACTTTCATATATATCAAATGAGTTTAAATGTTACGTTCAAGCAAGTTATTTCATGACAAAATCTTTGAATTGATGTTATTTCAAGTATTGTCTTGCCATAAAATGTTTCAATTTCAGTATGATATCTATCTGATATGGCTTTGCCAATTATCATGTAATCGAATTCGAGTCTTGAGCAGTTGATAGCTATCCTGCCTTGGCTAGTGTACACCAGTGACCGTGAGTCATCTAGCGGGTTGGCCGGTCAAGTGACCGTGAGAGGTGGCCACCTCTCCGGCACACAGATTAAGATATGATAGATTACAAAAGAACTTAGTCTGATCAGACGAACTTTAGAATCACAAATGAATTTAGTATGCTTAGGGCCTTTTTAAGTAAAAACCCTTGGTTATACTATTGAAATGGCATGACAATTTACAGTTATTATGTATGTATATGATTTTCGGCATATGTCTACTGAGTACTTTGTACTCAGCCCTGCATGTATTTCTAAATGTGCAGGTTGAGCAGTGATGAGTGATGATGGGGTGTCGTACGGAGCTTTGTCATATTTACTAAATAAACTCTTGGCGATACATGTCTTCATACATGTATCACGTTCTCATTTCCGCTGCGAACACTCAGTTATGATGCAGTTTATCCTATTATGTTGGATTGTCAAATCAAGTTATTGTATAAACACTTAAATCGGATACTCATGACCGATTACTCGTTATTATCTATATATATGTGTGACTTATTCTCATATGATGTCTAAATCTTAATTTAATTCATTTATAATTATTTATCACCCCTTTCTGTCCCCTCTCCTAATTTCCCATCCCTAGTCACGATTTCCCGGCTTACCTATCCTTAGTTAAGTCCGGTCGTGACAGTTTAAAACCATGACTAATAGTGACAATTTCTCTTCATTTTTAGACACATCATATTTCTAATCAATGAATATTGTTATATGTCACTTTTTTATTAGACTATATTTATCAACAACCTATCTCAATCCAACATTTTCATAAAAAAAATCATTTATCTCTCTTCCACATACACAACCTATAATTCAATCACTTTTATACTTTATCAATAACCCACTGCAACCTAAAATATTAGTTAAAATAAATTTATTCATCATATACAAATATGACAAATGTCATAATACATTATCAAAAGTTGATTTGGAAGAGATCGGTCTATCAATTTTATCAGTAACTGGTTATTCACTATTCATCATTTTATTTTATTTTCTTTTTATTATTTTTTTGTCTTTTACTTACAATCTAGCATGATCAGTCATGATTAACAATAGTCTTAGCGTGTTATATTTTTTGGGATATTAACATGCCTTTTATCTATTATACTCCCTCCGTCCACGAAAGAACTTCCTATCTTTCCTTTTTGGGACGTCCACGAAAGAACTTCGTACCTATTTTTGGACTATACCCCACCACTTATAATCATCTTATTTTTCACTTTTCACAACTCTCAATATTAATTATAACACATTTTCACCACTCTCAATACACTCAACTACCTTTTATCCACTCTCAATACACTCAATAATATTTTTTCTTAAAATTCGTGCCACTCCCTCCTAGGAAGTTCTTTCATGGACGGAGGGAGTATTAATTTAAAAAATATTAAAATTTTTATTTTATTATTATTTACAAATATAAATCAATATTGTCATAGTTAAATATATAATACAATTCTCTCATTTTCTCTTCATATAACACTAATTTTTCTGACTCTTCATTTTTTAAAGAGTCACATGAACATGCATGTGACTCTACCTTTTTTGCAGAGCCACATGCATCTCTTTGACTCTTTTTTGTTTGTAGAGTCACGTGCATGTTCTATATATTTATCTTAAAATTCATTCAAGATTGTACTACAAATCTCCTTCAACACACATTTATTACATTTAATTTTCTAGCTCATTTTAATCCGCACTCCTAGAAAAATGATATCAAGTTCTAGTTTTGATGCTTTCAATCTCAACAAGCCTTTGAGGAATGGGGAAAACACGTTGCTGACCCATATTAAAATTTTGATCTTATGATCGAGGATGTAGCCATTGAAATTGAGAAAATATTGACAACACTCATATTTTCATGATTTTTAGTGTTCATTATTATTAAATGCGATTTTATTAGAAAAAAGAAAAGAAAAAATACCTAAGAAAACCCTTGAAAGCACAAGAAAAGCAGACTAAGGGCCGAGCCTCGTTAAAACCTTTTTACGGAAAACCCAGTGGGAAAAACCGTAAAAAGGGAAAAGAGTACCCGTCTAAAAACAAAAGGAAAAAAGGGGAAGAGCGGAAGGGAAAGTTTCCGGAACTCCGGCCTAACCATCGTCCCCAAACAATCCCGGCTCTCCCCCCACAAGAACAAAAGAGCGGAGGCAAAAGGCCGGTGAGATGTCGTCGCCAAAAGGCCAACCAGAGAAAGATACACGGCCGGTTAGACGCCATCGCCGTTAGCTCGAACATAAAAAACCAAAGGAACCAAGGAAAACTACACGGCCGGTTATACGCCGTCGCCGTGAGTTCTCCACGAACACCAACCCCAAGAAACACAAAGAAGGTAAAAACGCGGCCGGTTAGATGCCGTCGCCGGTAATACCCCACAAGCAAGAACATCCCCAAGAGACGAGAGGCTAAGAGATTCGGCCGGTGAGACGCCGTCGCCGGAAACTCAACTGCCTTGAAAAGCACCGGAGGTACCAAAGGAGATTGAGGCCTCCAGTGCAGCACTCTCACCACAGCAACTCGACCACCAAGCACCATCAGGTCCACCAAAAGATCAGAATAGTGTGGCGCCCAATTCCAGCTCCACCAACTAGAATCATAGACAAGGAGATTCTTAAAGAACTGACGGAACAAATCACGCCAGCAGCAAACATGGACCAGAGCAGCCAACAGCAGAGGTTGCCCGACCCACCCGCCATCAAAATCCTGACGCCCAAACACAAACACCAAGGAGAGCACCAAGTGTTCGAGGAAAATCCCAGAAAACTTAAGACCATTTGTCGAAAAAAGGGGACCGCTCCACCCAAAAACAATCAACTCCACGCCCCCAAAGACCCCTCCAACAGAAGAGAACACGCAAACCAAAACCCAAAGCAAGCCAAACAGCAGGAACGCTGCTGCCCAAAAAGAAACGCAAACATCAAAAGACACCACCCAACAATGAGCACCAGGTGTTCGAGAAAAGTCCCCAACTAACCACACCATTAGAATTTAAGACGAATTCTGCTATGCGTGGCCATATCTAAGACCACGGCCTCCTTGATCTCATCAATCGCGAACGGCCACCATCCCTCCGAGCGATTTTGATTAGCCATAAGATCAGCTGCACTGTTACCTTCCCTGTAAATGTGAGAAACTTGAATTTTGAAAGTTGAGAGCAAACTGATAGTCCGCTTCCACAGAGCCATAAAACGCCACGGAACATCATTAGATCGGGAGTTCAAAAGGTTAACAATATAAGTAGAATCTGCCTCTATCCAAAGTAAACGCCAACCTCTATGATTGGCAATATTAATAGCGTAAATGGCCGCAAGTAATTCGGCTTCAAAAGTAAAACCGACTCCTCCCTTGAAATGGAAGCAACCACGAACCCAACCAAAGCTATCGCGAAAAACACCTCCAACAGCAATACTACCTGGCGCACCCAACGCAGAACCGTCAGTATTAACCTTTATCCATTGACCGGCTGGGGGCCACCAATGAACCTCAATCATAGTGGGGGGTGGCGCAGCACGCGTATGGACCCCAATACGTCTGAGCAACAAATACTCCGTCAAAGAGTTGCTGGCACAGCCAAGTTTGGGAAAATGGGAATCCATTTCCTTAAACATAGCTTTCAGAAAACTCGTAATAAGATTCGGATGGAACCCAGCATCATTGAAAGTCATCTGATTACGGCAATCCCAGATTTTCCAAAGCAAATTCATAATTCCCGCTTTCCAAAAAGAACCAACTTGCGTGCTGAACTTCTCATGCCAAGCCGCGACAAGAACACTATGAATATCCACAAAATGCAAATACTCCTCTTTTCCAAACCAAGCCAAAAAATCCTCCCACACCGGTTTGATAGTGTTCATAAGATGTTAATTTTATAGGAAATTGAGTGTTTGATGATTATTTTGTGCTTAAATTGCTTTATCTTGTGAAATATGTTACTTGTTCGTATTTTGATGAAATTTACAAAAATATGTAGTCTGAATTTGGACTGGTGGTCTTAATGAAAGTTGTAGTTCGTCTCGATACGAGTTCATAGGCGCAAACGGTTTGCAAATCGTAGTTCGGACGAGAAAGATATGACTGAAATAAGAAAGTCGCGCACATCAATGAATAATGCCCGACGAGAATTTCCGAATTTCTCGGGATTTTCGAATTTTATCAGTATTTTCGAGTTCTACGCTGTATTTATCACTTGTGCCTATATATAGGTCTTGTTTTGACCTATTTAGAGTTCCCAACTTTATTTCTTAGTTTTATAGCTTTTATTTTTCATTGCTTTCTAGTTTTTAGAACTTGGATCAGATTTCTGCAAGGATTGAAGATTCAAGATTGTTCATCAATTTTATTAAAGGTTTTATTTAATTCAGTTTTTACAATTGCGTTCTTTTTAATTATGTTTATGTTTTATTTTGCTATGTCTGGCTAGTTTTCTTAATCTGAACCTAGGGTTTGTTCATAGTTGATTAAATATGTGTGTTTGATTTATTGATATCATTTTGCCCTCCAGCTTGTGATTCATGATTCCTGGTGCTTATTATCTTGTGAATTATCTGATCAATAGTTTACATGTCTAGCTGTTCAGTTTGAGTCTTGAATGCGATAATTGTTCAGCCGATTCAAGAATGCATGATATAGTGTTAGCCTTGAGTCTTGAATGCAACAGATGAAGCTATAGGAAGCTATTCTTTGTGTGCTGTTGGGAGTTAATTTATTCATTTGAGTCTTGAATGTGATAAGGGATTTATTAATCTACGTTAGTAGGTGTTCGTTAGAGAAACTTATGAATAGTGTTGTGATTTTTCATTAGGGCTGGATTAAATTGGTAATTGAATCAATAGATTGAATGCATGTATTTAATTAACGATAGTACATCCCTAGGGTAAGAGTTGTTTATTATTTGATTTATCCTTGTTATTATTTGCTTTGTTTTATTTTAAATTTCAATTCATCAATCATTATTTTGTTGTCTGGATATTAAGAAAATCTGAATTGGGAGTACTTAGAGTTATTTCGTTTATCAGTCCCTGAGTAAACGATACTCGGTTGCTATTTATTACTACAATTGTGCTGTGTTAGTTGCAGTTTTCATTGTTAATAAAATAGTGATCAAATATCGTTATACCCGAAAAACCACACAAGACGATTCATTAAACGAAAACGTGATAAAGGTTACGAAAGTCTGTTCATGTAATACTTTTCAAACGATCCAATTTAGCCTCCAGAAATTTTTCGAGCAAGGTTTCCTATGCAAAAATCATTGTTCCAACTAATGAACAAAATTATTGCCACCGGTGAATTTTTCAACAAAATTGTAATGTCACTGGTCGTCTAGGTATGTCATTGATTCAAAAATGTACTGCAACTATGATGATTGTTGGGAAATTATTGAAATATCCTAATCCTTGTTTTGATGATACCAAAATTCATAGGCCTTAATTGTAATAGACTATAACTGTTCGAGCTCAAGTGTTAGAGTTCTTTTCTAGTTTAGTTTGCTGTTCTGAAGACTGAAAGACGAAGGACTGAAGACTAGAGTTACTAATTAAAGTATCAGTTGAAGAATCAGTTCGGAACTGATTACTTAATGCGTGCCATGTGGATTCAGCGGACTGATACTAAAGTCAAGTATCAGTTAAACATTCTTCCTCGGACTGAACCCCCAACGTTCAAAGGAAGCCACGTACTCCAAAAGTACAGCCGCATTAAATACAGAGATCTCAGGATCATCCCTCTCTGCAGAGGTCATTCCTATTTGGTGGCTACTTTATCAGAAATGTCAAATCTCCTACTCTTCAATATAGTCGTTCTCACCAAACAAGGAACCTCGAAGATTGAAGCCTCAGCCCAAACTCAAAAAGCTCTCCAACGGAAGAAATCTTGAAGACGTTCTCCGCCAACGGATCTATTCAAGACTTCTCCTATAAATAGCGCTCGAGGATCACTTCAATCTTCACTGATTCAACGACATAAGCTGAAACAATGCCAAAATTGTTTCTCAGCCAAAGCTTAATCTCTCCAAAGCTTGAATCGAAGAAGAGAATACCAAAGCCAAAAATCAATCACTGCTGATTACACACATTCTCTTAGACCTTAGGCAAACCTCTGTTTACCCAAAGCCTAGGTCAAAACTAACTCCAAAGAACTTGTTCTTTGAAGTTTAGTTGGCAAGATTTCAAACCTCCCTTCGAGTTACAGAATCGAGTGTTTGAGTTGAAAAGGAGTTCAGGAAGGTACTCTGACTCCGTGAGATCCTAGTGCAGGTTCGTGCTAGGAGTGGAAAATCTAACGCGAGTGAAGTGTCGGTACTGAAGATTGGATCTTCAGTTGATTCGGTTGTGTGCACCCGGCTAAGCACACGGATAGGTTTGCAGTGCACTAGTTAAGCACTTGGGAGTAAAGTTGTTGGTCTGATCAACCGACCGTGGATGTAGAAAGTGTTTTTCCGAACCACGTAAAAATCTCTGTGTTATTTACAGCTTTCAGTTTTACATTCTTACTTATGCTCTTTCCATTGATAAGCTGAACACTGACTAAATGCAAAGAGAAACCTAAGACTAACAAACGTTCTCAACAAAGGCTATTACGAAACAAAGTTATTTACGCTGCGTATGTTATCAGTCTGACTGATCTATCCTCTGATAGTCAAGAAGACTTGTAACATCTCTGTTTTAGCAAACTCGACTGAAGCCTTAACGTGAATTAGTTAAGTTCCAGTGACTTAACTGATAATTCTTTACTGAAGAGTATTTCAGTATCAGTCGTCAACCTTGTTTGGTCAAAATTCCTTTCAGTTAACAGGCGTCTAAGTTTGCGTGTAAAGTTTTATTTTGATCTCTATCTTGAGATCCCTCTATTTTTGAGGAAAAATAACCTATAGGTGTATTCCCCCCTCCCCCCATACACTTATTCAAGACCCTCCGGATCTAACAATGATGTTGGCCTACAAAAAAATAACATATTTGCATGATGATTACATTCAAATGAGCACATAAACCATAAGAATTTTAGTTACGAAATTCATTGAAGGAGTAATTTCTAACTTCGGTGAATTAAGAGGTCTTCTAGGTGTCCCCACGGGGACACCAAGCAGTGCGACTTCCTGTGTGTGAACAGTGAGGTCCCGGGTTCAAACTCCATTGCTCCCCCTCCCCAACTCCCCCAAGTAAAAAAAAAGAGGTGTTCTAGGTATGTTGGGCAATATTAATTGTATGCATTGGGAATAGAAAATTTGTCTGCATTGGGAATAGAAAATTTGTCCCACTGCTTGGGCAGGGAAATATACAGGAAGAAGAAAACTGACAATTATTTTAAAAGCAGTTGTATCTCAAGACTTATAGATAAACAAAGAATATTAAGTTATAAAAGAAATTATTCACTCAGCTTCACCCTTTGTGTCTAAACTTCCTACTTCTTACCACCCTAGAAAAAGATATGATTATGAACTCTTAACAGTTCGGTGCAAGTTCATACACATTAGTTATGGTTTCGGAATATTAAGATGATACAATCACATATAGGCCAGTACACACAAGAAAATATAATGAGAAATTGGATTTTTAATGTAACAGTATCTGAGATAAAGAATCCAAGATAACTCCCCTTGAAAGGCAATATTAATGTAACAATCCAAGCTATTACGGAGGGAAAAACTCTAATAATAGCATAATAAGTTATAAACTTGTGTGTTGAACCTATTTTGATAAATTGTAGCAGAAGAAGAAGAAGATAAAAAAAATAAGATATACAATGACTTTTACTTTGAACTTTGGCCTAGCTCTAAAATCGTCACAATGACCACATGATGTTCAGATGGCCATTCAACAATATCACATAGCACCATCCCTCAATTTGAAAAAAGTTAATCTCCTTATAGGCTAGCTAGGTTGTTATACTGAAAAAGTTCATCACTTAATGGATTGAGATCTTTTACAAATCTGAATGATGACCAATCTTAAGACATATGGATCTCCATTAGAAAGTAGTCTATTTTCTGTTTGAATTAATGTCTTTCAACAATTGTTCAAATAGAACATTCTATGACATTCATGCAACATATTTAAACTAATTAAAATTAGACAACCAAATAATGCATGATTTGTCACAATGAACCTAGAAGAACATGGTAAGCCTATCAATTGTACGAGCAATAGTAAATTACAATAGTAATGGCACAAAAACGAACGAATATGCAAAATCGTATGATACTTTTGTTGTGTTGTAACATTCTAAAATATAAATATTGGGCCTAGAAAAGATTTTGGAGGTATGGTAAATTACAATAAGCCTTGTTTCAAGAGGCCCAAAAAATATCAAACTTGTTGATTTTTTTTTTATTTTTTTTATATCGCCACCATTAAATTGACGATTTTATATATAAAAAAAGAAAAGAAAAAATCCAAAAAAACCCTTGAAAGCACAGAAGGAGCAGACTAAGGGCCGAACCTAAAAAAAAAAACCTTTTCACGGAAAACCCAGTGGGAAAAACCGTGAAAAGGAAAAAGAGTACTCGTCTAAACACAAAACGAAAGTAGGGAAGAGCGGAAGGGAAAGTTTCCGAAACTCCGGCCTAACCATCGTCCCCAAACTATCCCGGCTCTCACCCCACGAAAAAACTAAACGGCCGGTTAGACGCCGTCGCCGTAAGAAGAACAAACCCAAACAAAGAAAAACGAGAGCAAAATATCCGGGTATATGTCAACTCCGTGAGCAATAGCAAACAACAACCCATCAGCCCCAACTACCGTTTCTGACGCAGATGGCTATGCGAAGCCATGTCAAGGCGAACCGCAGCCCTAATCTCCTCAATCTCGTGCGGCCACCACCCTTCCGAACGTTGTTGGTTAGCCATTAAATCTGCCGCCTTGTTTCCTTCTCTAAAGATGTGAGAAACCTGCAACGAGAAAGCATCTAACATCTCTAAAATCCTATTCCACGCCGCCTTAAAACGCCAAGGCACATTTAAAGAACGAGAATTAAGAATGGAAATCACGTAGGTGGAATCGGCTTCAATCCAAAGCTTGTGCCATCCACGATTGTGAGCAATTTGAATCGCCGAGATAACAGCCAGGAGTTCCGCTTCAAAGGCAAAACCCGAGCCACCTTTGAAGTGAAAACAACCACGCACCACATTCCAGTTATCTCTAAACACCCCACCTGCAGCAATAGTGCCTGGAGCTCCCGTCGCCGAGCCATCAGTATTCACTTTGATCCACGGCGCCACAGGTGGCCACCAATGCACCTCCACAAACTCGGGAGGAGGAGCACTCCTGGTAGTAACACCCACTGCCCGGAGAATCAGATAATCCGACCAAGAATTCCACATGTAGCCTAATTTAGTAAAGTTATCATCAATCTCTTTGAAAGCAACTTTCACAGTGTGAATGACACGACTTGCTTCGAACTTTTGATTATCAAAGATACAATTGTTTCTCTGCATCCAGATAGCCCAGATGACCGTGATGATACCCACCTTCCAGAAATTACCGGTGAGGGGACTAAGTTTATACTGCCAAGCTGCCACCAAAAAACTATGAATATCATTCTCTTGCAACCCTTGATTGAAATTAAACCACCCAAGAAACGTAGCCCAAATATTCTTCACACGCTCACAATTCCAGAAAAGGTGATCCTGAGATTCACTTCCTTTTAAGCAAAGCAAACAGACGTTAGGCATGATCATACCGTAGCGGATAAGGCGATCATAAGTCGGCATTCTATTATGAAGAAGACGCCAACAGATCAAAGAACGTCGAATCGGAATAAAAGATTCCCAAAGCCAAGAACCCCAAGACACCTTTGGAAAATGATGACAATGTTTGTTGAAGGCCAACGCAGTAGTTACATTCCCGTGCAACGAGGGTTTCCAGAAACGCACATCTCCCTCAGAACCAAGAGGAGTGAGTAAAATATCACACACTATCTCCGGAAAAGCATTAACAAAGGCTTGCGTGAAATGCCAGACCCCATCGTAGAAATAATCAGCCACCGATTGAGTAAGAAACGGAAGCATGAAAAGCGGAATACCGCATTTATTCATAAGATTATACCCAAGCCAGTCGTCATACCAGAACGAAGTAGAAGCGCCGTCACCAATATACAGTCGTCATAGCCAGCCATCGACAACTGTAATCCCTTCCATCTCGCGAACTTGTTTATCACACGATCATGTATCGGTCGAAGATAGGAGGCACGCACACGGCCCTTAAAGATAGGAACCCCAAGGTAAGTAATTGGAAAGTTGCCCTGAGAAAATCTCAATATGCTCCTTATAGCCCTGCAGGTTTGAGAAGGAACTTTGCTAGTAAAAAAAATTTGCGACTTATCTAGGCTCACAATTTGATCAGAAATTTGACCATAATATTCCATAATTTTCTGAATGGTATGAGCGTTCGTGACCGTGGCGTGACAGAAAACCAGAATATCATCCGCATATAAAAGATGAGTGGGAAAATTAATTCCCTGTCTCATTTGCATTGGGATAAGGGTGCCTGCGCTAACACAATTTGCAAAGAGCTTACCAAGAACATCTTCGGCGATTCCAAAAAGAATAGGAGAAAGAGGATCGCCCTGACGAACACCCCTTGAACACGCAAAATAACCTTTAAGCTGACCATTGTACAGAATAGAAATCCTAGCCGAATGAAGCAGAATCTCAATCCAACTAATGAACTTTGAATCATAGCCAGCAACACGAAGAACGCTAAGCAGGAAATCCCAGCTAAGAGTATCAAAAGCTTTTTTGATGTCAATCTTGCAAGCCATGTTTTGACCACGGCTCGTACGATGCATACAGTTCACGCCTTCCGACCCAATCAGAATACAATCGTGAATGGAACGGCCGCTAATAAAACCAAACTGATGACGGGAGACATAAACAGCAGCAACCTGGCTTAGTCTAGACGCCAACACCTTAGTAATAATCTTGTAAAGAAAGTTGGATAAAACAATCGGTCTCAGATCCGAGACCGAATTGACGACATCTTTCTTAGGAATCAACACCAAGGTATTAGAATTGCAGCCTTGAGGAAGATAAGAATTCCGGAAAAAGGCTTGAACAGCACACCAAATATCCACTTTAATAATCGACCAACAATGCTGAAAGAACTTACCCGAGAAACCATCAGGCCCAGGCGAGCTGTTCGGCTCCATCTGAAAAACCGCAGCAGAAATTTCCTCTTCATCCGGCAAACGAATGAGCAAATTATTATAACGATCTTCGACCATCTCCTCAATAACTGCCTCAACCGCCGTAATATCAGTATTAGTATGACTGCTAGTCGAAAACAAAGAAGAGAAGAAATCCACAATATGATCCCCAATAACCTTTTGATCGTAATTCATATCTCCATTGATCTCCATGTGAGAAACGATGTGAGGTTTACGACGAAACCTAAGCATCGCATGAAAGAACTTCGTGTTCCTGTCTCCATCTTGAAGCCAAGACACCCGGCTTTTTTGCTGTAAAAGCGAGCTCTGCCTGGAAAGCACAACGTTGATCTTAGCTTGTGCTTCCACTTCTTTATTAAAGAGATCCTCCGTGTAACCTTCCCTGGCAATCTGATCTTGAATCTCCAAAAGCTCTTGTTGCGTATTCATGATGCAAGAATCAACATTTCCAAAAACATTCCGATTCCACGCGCGAAGAACCTGCCGAAGACGCTTTAATTTATGCATAACTTTAAAAATCGGGCAGCCAATCTCGGTATCCATCTGCCAGGACCGTTCCACCGTATGGAGAAAATTCGGATGTAAGGTCCACATATTAAGGAACTTAAAGAAACGATGGCGAGGAGGAGCATCCACCATGCAATGAAGAACAAGCGGAGAATGATCCGAGGTAATACGTGGAAGAGCTTGAACAAAAACCGAACTCCAGAGATTTGCAAAAGAGTCAGCATAAATCGCTCTATCCAGACGAGACTCCACATGGGTAGGCATAAATCTACGACCAGACCACGTGAAGTGCAGACCAACCGTAGGCGCCTCAATGAAACCGGTGGCTTCAATGAAATCACAGAACTCCGCACAAGCAGTAGAGTTAGGCATACAGTCACTACTTCTTTCATGGGCACCTTTAACCGCATTAAAATCGCCAATAAAGACAGCATTACCATCAATATGATCCAGAAGATCCAACCATAAACGCCGTCTGCCAGCATACGTGTTAACGCCATGCACCACTGCGATTTTAAAATTCCACGTCGACCATCTGCAGTTCATGATAACCACCTGCTCCGAGGAGAAAATGACATCATGAGTAACAGAAGGATGAGAAAAAACCCAAATATTCGAACTCATGTTGTCTCTTGAATTTTGAAAACAAGGAATAAGATTCAGAGAACGCCAAAATCTAGAATAAGTCTTCTTGAGATTCGTCTTAGGCTCAATAATCCCAACAATCACAGGGGAGAAGGAGTCGCAATGCTCCTTTAAAACTCGTTTGGACTCGTCCGTAAGACCCCGGACATTCCATACGAGGACATTCATCATAAAGACTGAGAATTCGTGTTCGGGTTTTCACCCGATTCCACTTCAGCTGCCCAACTCTTGGCCGCCACATTATTCAGGGCTGTATCATTCTTCGAGCTCCCTGATGTAATAATGAAATCTCGAGGTTTATCTCCTGCTTCCCAAGCTTTGTAAAGTTTATTTTTGATGAAATCTTCAGCCTGTTGGTTGGGTTGCTGGTTAGGTTGCTGCTCCACCGACTTCCGTAGACGACTCTTGATACTATCTTCCCCACGAATCATAGGTTTATTTGCAGACGAATCTTTCGGCGGTCTTCCTCTTTTTTTCACCTGCGCCTCCGCCTCACAATTCCTGAAGGTTTCCACTATCCGCTGAGCTTTGATAGCGCTTTCCATCATCCTTTCCTTTTTCTCACAATTTTTATCCTGATTGACCGAACTTTGAAAAATGACGATCTGTTGTGAATCTGCTTCAGCCCGTGTATTGCCACCATCCAACTGCCCATCAGACTCGTCTCCCGAATCTATCTCTTCCGTAACCGGCATAGTTATCGCCTGTAAGATATCCGGACCCGATGTCAATCTATCTCCATTGACATCCTCAAAATCAACATTCCTATCAGTTAAAGCCAACGACTGATTGTGGTTCTTTGTTTCCCGCGGTGTCTGAATCTGCTCTTCTTCAACAGCAACCTGTTCCAAAACCCCCAACTGATTTATAATCTGCTCTTCTTCGACAGCCACCTGCTCCAAAACCCCAAACTGATTTTCAGTGATAATCTGCGGTCTGTGAGCTTGGGCAGTCCTATTCTGTTCCCAAGATTTAGCCTTCCAGTTAGGTGCCCTAATATCCTTGGCAGCTCCCTTATTAATTATTTCATTGTCTTTACCCAGCGACATGTCTTTGGCCTTCACATTCCTGCTATGCTCCTTGGATTTGTTCTTCATTCTATTGCAGTTATCAATAGAATGTCCAGTGATCTTACACTTAGAGCAGAAGGCCGGGAGTTGTTCGAATTCAAATTCGACGTGAAAGGAACGTTCTTCCCCGTCAACCAGCAAAGCCTCCGGAAGAGGACGCGAGAGATCAATTTCCAACAAAATTCGAGCATAATGTCCAGCAGCACCACGTGCAGAAGCCCCATCAACTTTAATAGGCGATCCCATCGCCCTTCCAATACCCGTAATGACATCCAGAGTCCAAAATTCTAAGGGCAAATAATAAATGCGCATCCAAACTTCACAAAGTGAGGAAATTTCTTTATAGGGATCGAAGAATCTTACCCATTCGCGTAATCGCATGGTTCCGAAAGGTAACTCCCAAGAAGTGCTTTTCTGAACTAACGCCTTGTCTTCAGCGGTATTAAATTTAATAGTGTAGAAGCTCTTTCCCATGGGGATGATTTGCCAATCATTGTCAATATTCCAAGCCACCTGAAGATCACGTTTAAGATCCGTGAGAAGACGCGGCTTCTCTCCTTTCCTAAGAAGAAGACGACCAATTAAAGCATGCTCGAATTGATTTATCTTGGGCAGCAGATGCTCTTTTGGCACCCTCAGCGTGGGTATTTCACCAGAGAAATCCGGTTGCAGCGAAGTGAATCGATGAACAAGTACATCCGGCGTACGTTCAATTTGTCGTGGTCTCCTCAGAAGCGAAGCAAAAGAAGTGGTGCTCGGCCGATGAAGCTCCGTCGCCGATGCATTCTTAGTATTGTTTCCTTTGATCAAATCCGGAACCCAAGTATTGGATGTAGTGATTTTATGATCCTGTGAATTTCCTAAAGTTCTACCAGCAAAAGACGTCGGCGTAGATTCCTCAGCCACTCCCTTTGAAGATTCAGCAGGAAATTTCTCTTTATCGTGACATTCTCCATGTCTATGACTAGAGAAATTATTGGAAACTTGCGGCAGATTCAGCCCTGCCTTATCAACCATTATCTGTTGGTTGATTTGCATGGTTGGCATCGATGACTTGCTCGGCGACGTTGGCGGCATCGTTTGGTGGACGTTCGACGGCGTGCCGGCGATCTCAGCAAATAAATCCATTTTCCCGACGCATCAAAAGGGGCGGCGCAGGCGGAGACGGAGTGAGATCAGATCGGGCAACCCTCTCTGCGCCGCCGTCCAATCTTTTGCGGTCGCCGGATCCAGCAGCCCGCCTCAATCTGAGGGCGAGCAGCGACTTCAACAAATCGTCTTGATCTTCAATCGGCGCGCTGCTGCTGGTGCTGGATCTCTTCGACCAGTAAGCCGACGCTGCTGATGCTCTTCGCCGGTCTTTGGAGGCGGTGGCTGACCGGAAAGAGATCCCAAGAATCAAGATCCACGGCTCTCTGCGCCGCCGACCAAGCTTTTGCGGTCGCCGGATCCAGCAGCCCGCCTCAATCAGAGGGCGAGCAGCGTCTGCAACAAACAAAACCGGAAGCTTGTACTTGAGTAAAGATCGTGGCTACGCGCGGCCGGAGAAGGCGGGCAGCAGCAGTGACTGCGATTTCTCGGGCGCGCTGCTGCTGCTGCTGGGACTCTTCGACCGACGACGCTGCTGATGCTGCACCGGACGCCTGGTAAGACACCAATCAGCGGCTGAGGCGAGCAGCGGCGACGGAGGCGAGCAGCGGTGGCAGCGGCTGCGTGCAGATCGCCTGCTCCCCACCAAGCAGCGTGCAGATCTGCAGATCGCGTGCAGATCGCCTGGAAGGAGGAAGTCGGATCTGCAGATCGCCTGTGTGCAGATCGCGTGTCCAGCGGGCTTCGTCAGGCGAGGCCGCGCGACGTCGTCGGCGTCGCGGATCTGGCGGCAGCGACGGGCTGAAACTCACCGAGAGAAGAAGATCCCTGTAGCTAGCAAATTCTTGAAGTCAAAATAATCATATCAAACTTGTTGATAAATAAGAGTAGGAGGATGGCCTTCCTCACACATCATCAAAGTTTGGAAGAAAAGTTGCAATCTGCTGATAACAAATGGCTAATAAAAGGAGGATTGAATTCAATTACGTGTTCTGTGTTCAAATTAATGTGTTTTTGTTGATAAATTTGTGAGCTGTGATTTGAAGGTTTGAATTGACATGTTCGAACAAAATGGAAGCAAATTAATGAATCAGATTCGTCCGCCCCTTCCGAAAAATAACAAAATATCATAGACTAGTAATTTACCCGTCGAATTTCGATGGGAATCTATTAAAACATAAATTTTTGTAATCATTTAATATATTTTTTATTTCATGAATTTCTTTTCACTAAAATAGAACATTTAATGAAATTGTTTTACAGTAAAAGGATGTAATATTTGTTTGAAATCAACCTAAATTAAATGTCTTATGAAATTTATATGTAAGCATAATTTCGATCCAAAAAATATTAAAAGAGAAATTGCAACAATTATTTAAAACATATCTATATTAGATGTCTGTAGCTGAAACCAGTAACTAAAAAAATAAGAAAAAAATTAGATTAAATAATATCATTAATGACTTGAACTTTCAAACATTGAATAAATTATTAAATTTGCAAATTTGCAATTACCTCATAATCTATCGAAAATTTCATCATACACCACGTTAGTTGTTACGTCTTGCGTATGACCACTCTCATCACATACTAAAATCATTAGACCCATTTTTCTAGTGACTCTTGATATTGCCATGTAAGTTGTCCATGACTATAAACGGGTTTGGGTAGGTATAATCCTACATTTGAAAGAGATTGTCCTTGACTTTTGTTTATTGTCATAGCAAAACAAACACTCATAGAGTCATAGAGAATTGCCTTATCTGAAATTGACTTGAAAATTTAGTGAAATCTGATGAACTCATGATCATTCTAGCTATAGGAAACTTCTTGCTCGCATTTTTTCCTGAAATGAGTTTGCCTTCAATTACGCGTTCCCCAAGTTGAATTACTATCAGTCTAGAGTCATTCCAAAGCTCATTAGATGGATCAATATTTCTGAGAAGCATGATTATGCATCCTTCTTTCAATTTAATTTCATGACTCGACAATCCTGAATACTTGATTGTGTTGAGATATTCAATCGAGAATACCTGTCGAGGTCCACTTGTCCATCTCCTTCGCAAATGCTGTTTGAACTTTGGTAAACCCTTTCCTTGGTAGACATTAGAGTCATGACATAATCATTGATAGTATCAACCATCTCATTGGTGGGGGTTAAGATAACTATATTCTTAAATATTTCTGGATCAAATGCATTATTCATCACTTCATGGCATGTGTTTTCCACTATAGCTGCAATAGGATTTACTGCATCGCGTATAAGAATGTCTTCTGATAATGCCACAATAGATTCTCCATCACCAAGACTTTGTCCAGCAGTACCGTCACCTATTTTAAGTATTCATTCTGCAAATTCTTTGGATTCTTCTGCATTCGAAGCAGAAACATTTGCCTGATTTCTCATAAAAAATAATACTCCCTCCGTCCCGGCCAAGACGATACATTTATTTTTCGGCATGAGATTTAATGAGTTGTAGATTAGTGTTTTAAGTGTGTAATATTAGGGCGTGTTTGATAGTGTAGTTATGGGCTGATTGCGTATTTATCATGGCATTTTCAGCCGTTTGATAAGCAATATATTTAATCTATTCGGCCCGTCATATTTCACTGGCCCGACGCTATTTCACTGTTGCTTCAAGAAAATACATCCCACCCTCACCCCCAGTTACCTTTTCTGACTTTGAAACAGTACCATTGATTAAAAATAAAAAGACAAATTTATCCTCATCTGATCCTCAGACATATATGAAATAGAATAAAGATGAATTGTGGACGGATTCAGCAAGAAGTCCACGGTGGCCGAAAAGACACCTGTGGAAAGAGGCCGAAGGCCGGCAAGAAGATGCTGAAGGACATCGCCACCGGCGGAGACAAGAACAAGAAGAAGGAGGAGGCGAGGAAGAACCTGGAGATATACAAAATCGGCAGTATTTCAAGGTCTGAAACAGGTCTATCCCGACATCGGGATCTCAAGCAAGGCGATGAGGATCTCTAGAAAAATGGTCGGACTGGTGTTTCCCGGCGAGCTCGCCCGCACACCGTACCCGAGGGGACCAAATTCAAGGGTTTAGGAATTTACGTAATATTTTTTTTAAGAGGAAATTTGCCAAACTTTAATGAATGACAATTTAGTGCTCTATGCAAGAAATAATTCTTGGGTAGTGGTGGCGGTTGGCGGGGGGAGGACAGGACGGCGGCAAGGGAAGGGCTTAAATGCTGTAGGGGGGGCGAGGGGAATGCCAGGTAGATGAAGGAAAGGGAAGAGGGTTGGGACTGTGTTGGTTTTTTCTTGTGGGGATGGGGGGCCACGTGTTTGATGTTGAAGGACACATGGTGGGGTGGGGTGGGGTGGGAACGTGTTTGATTGATGGACAACACTTTACTTTTTTTTATTAATTAATTTGAGGTTAAAAAGGTAATTTACTAATTTAATCTAGAATTATATATTGTCTATCAAACACAAATATTAGCTATCTTAAAATTATATCTTACTTACCAATTTATCTAGGTTTTACCTATCTCACTTTATCTCAATTTAGATATCAAACGAGGACTTAAAGTGATAAAGTAGGAGAGAAAAGGTAATAAAGTGATAAAGTAGAAAAGAGAAGGTAATAAGGGAATACTTAATTAGTGTTAATTAAGTGTTTAAAATTCCTTATTTTTGCCAAATATAGAAATGTATCATCTTCGTAGGGACGACCCAAAAAGAAATATGTAGCATCTTGGGGGGACGGAGGGAGTATGTAATATGTAATATGTATATTTGAAAAATAATATTAGTTAATTGGAATAAAAACAATAATTTTATCAAATACGTAATGGGAAAAATGTCACGACCAGACCTAATTAAGGATAATTAAGTCGGGGAAACCGTGACTAATGGAGGGAGATTAGAAGCAGGGTAGAAAGGGGAATAATCAAACAAGAAAGGATCACATTTCATCATTTAACAAAAGGAATATTTATAATATAACAGAAGTTTAGTCGTATAGACTCAAATAACTAGTAAGTTCAGATATCTCTGACTTAGCCAAATAAACATAAAACTTCTGAGTACGCAGCGGAATAAGGTTCTGATTACATGTATGAAGACATGTAACCCTAGAGTTCATTAATACATAATAAGACAAAAGAATCCCGCTCGTCACTTCATCACCATCGGCAGCTGCTCAACCTGCACATTTAGAAATATATGCAGGGCTTGAGTACAAAAGTACTCAGTTGTCACGACCGGCCTTAATTAAGGATAATTAATCCGGGAAAACCATGACTGGGGAAGAGAAATTACGAAGCGGGTTTAGAAAGGGGTGCATAAAAGAATACTCAAAGAGCTTGAATACGTGTGAAATATTCCTTAAAAAGGAAAAAGGCATAGTTCGCATAAAAAGGGTACTCAAAGAACTTGTATACGCATTATATTCCTTAAAAGGAAAAAAGGCATCGTTAGGGGCTTGGCTAAAACATTATCAGAGTTTGCAACGGAAGGTGTAACTGAAATAATCAGTGTTTACAGCGGAATGCATATCTGAGATACATGTATGAAGACATGTATCCTTTCTGAGCCTACTTTAAGTTCGACAAAAACTCTACTCAGCAACAACACTTCATCGCCCATCACAGCTCAACCTGCACAAACATAAACATCGAAGGGCTAAGTACAAGAGTACTTAGTGGGCAGTTGCCAAGCATATAACATAACATCATTAACAATTTCACAATATCGCATAAGAGGCATGAGTTTCTTTCATATCCTTTGCTCATTAAACATTTCCAAATTCATAAATAGCATAAGGGCATTCTTCATCATCAATCTTCATTAACAAACATCGTGTCGTGGAGAAGGCCTTCCCCAACGAACACGGGCATCGCACCGTGAGGGGGAGCCTCCCTCAGCGGTCACGGCATCGTACTATTGAGGGAGGCCTCCCCCAATAGACGCTGTAACACTGGCATACTGGCATCGCGCCGCGAGAGAGGCCTCTCTCAGCGGACACGGGCATCGCGCCGTGAGGAAGGCCCTCCTCAACGGACACGGCATCGTACTGTTGAGGGAGGCCTCCCCCAACAGACGCAAGCATCAATCACAGGCATAAACTTATCAGCGTAAAGCATTCAAGCGTAAATAAGCGTAATCAAGCGTAAATCATTTAGCGTAAAGCATAATAAAGCATACCACACTTGAAGATCCAATTTTCATTTTAAAGCATAACACTTGCATAACATTTTATTTACGCGTAAGAAATTGCCCACCTGATAGCAAAGTTTTGCTAAGGTACTCTAACTCCTTGTGTAGTTCTTACTCTCGCGCTTGACCTTAATCACGAGAATATAAAATAAGACATTGCCTCGAGGAAAATTCTTAATTAATGAGAAAGCGTAATTTAACTACGCATGAATCTGGTATGCATGAACTAATACTCTGAGCGATAATCGGGAATTCTACTATTAATCCTCGTTAATAGATTTAGCTAATTCTCGTCTAGCGCGGTCGAATAAAACTGTGATTCTTCCTTCCTCATCGGAATATTCTAGTCGTGAAATAAACCTCGCATTTGTACTTGATTGAAAAATGACTAACTCGGCTTTAAACGAGGTGTGACCTTGTAGAAATTATCGGGCTTTTCGATAGAAACATCATTACTAGCGTAACCTCAAATAATTAATAGGCTCAAAAGAGAGTAGCCAATTAATTAAATAAACCAGTGGCTTTAAAGAAATAAATGATAATAGTTCGCTTTAAAGTCCGAAGTCCAAAAACATTAATTAATAAACTGGGCGGCTCATTACTGATAAATAATTGGGCTCCATCAAAAATTGATACTGCTAGGCTTAGCTCAAAGGAGTAACTTCAGCTCAAGCTTTAAAAGAATTAAAGCCCATCTTAAAAAGTCTTCGACCCCAAAACAATTAAAATAGGGGTCCAAATAATAATTGAGGTTTGGAATAATAGCCCATCATAAAATATGCATCAGCCCAACTCCTTAAATAAATCAAGCCTAATAGAATTAATGAGAAGGGCCAATTAAAATTAAAGACTGGCCCAGTTCGAATTTAATGAAAGCCCAATCAATTAAATTGGAAGCTCAATTCCTTTAGAATAAAACAAACCCAAGCTCAAATAATTCGGCCCAAATAATATAGATAAAGGCCCAATTCGAATTTAGATGTGAAGCCCAAGCAATTAAAATCAAGCCCGAACTTAAAAGTCTTTGGCCCACAACAATTAAAAGGTGAGGCCCAAATAGAAAAGCCCAAACTTAATTAAAATAGCATCAAGCCCAACTCTCTCTCTCTCTCAAACTATCGGTCCTCTCTCTTTTCTCTCTCAAGGAGCCGATACTCTCCCTCTTTCTCAAGATTCAATCTCGCCTTTCTCTCTCTGGAAGAGCCGCTCAAGACATCTCTCTCTCTCTCGCCCGCTCTACACGAGCTCCGCCGCCGCGTCTGCGTCGGGCTGTTCTCCCTCTCTCCCCGCTCTCTCTCTCATCGTGTTCGCCTCACACTCCAGGAACCCGCCGCCTTCCTCCGCGGCTTCTGAAATCCGGCGAGGTCGCGGCTCACCTCCTACACTCATCTGAATCTCTAAATTCTGGTGCAGACATACGCCGCCCTTAAAATCGGCGAGGTCAACGCCGTTCGTTTCCCCTTCTTTTAAAGCTGAATCTGCCGCTCCGGGTTCGCCGCCGTGCCTTTGCTTTGCCTCTACGATCTGCCTTGGTTCGATCTTGGCCGGGGTCGCCTCTGTCTCTCCCTCGAATCTCCTCCGGCGGAGCAACAGCAGCCGCCGGACTTGGCCCCCTCTGTTCCAGCCCCGCGTCCAGCCGCCGCTGCCGTCCTTGGATCGTTGCTACTATTTGGGGTCCCGATGAGGTTGGCGAGTTCGCCCTGTTCCGACCATCGTCGTCGTCATCGGGCAGTCAGCCCTTCCTCTCAAGATAAGTCTTTTTCTTACTCAATTATCTCGGTTCTTAACGTGAATTAGGCAAGAATAAAGTGTAATCTCTTCTTGCTTTGCATAAACTCAAATTATGCTCGTTTAAAACTACATACGAACTGCTACTTGTTCATGAAAGCGTAGTTGGTTGCTTAGTAAGTTCAAGATGCTATAAGGTCTTCTATGATTGAACTGATCATGCCCATGCTTTAATATGAATGTTTACTGGAAAGGATATTTGAGATTGTGAATTACCTTGCGAATGTTTTGGGCTTGGTTGGCTGCTGTGATGTTGAGTTAAAAGAACTGGAATGACTGAACTGAAAGATCAAACTTGTTTCTTTCAATAACTGTAAGTTGTAATTGGAAGGAGATGATGAATCAATACTAATTTTTTTACCTTAATGTTTCTGGCAGAGAGTGAATGAGTGATTTCTCTCACTTTTCGGTTGTAGTGCATTGAATGAATTGAAACTTGAAAACATTGGCAGGTTGAAATGGAGGCTCCCCTGCTCTTTGGGAGATTCTTGGTGAAAAGTGATAGTGAGTCTTGCGTTGCTTGGCTGAAGTTGAGACTAAGATAAGGAAGAGTTGTTGCTGCACTAGTATGGTGGGGGAGTTGGTGGGGAGAAAAAGATGGTGGAAAGCATGACTTTAGCAAAGTTAAAGAAAAGGAGCTGATTTTGTAAAACTATGCATATTTTATTTTGATTTTGTGTCAATACTTTAGTGAGTGGGATTAAGTGGCCACGTAGAGTCCACAACCTTTGTGGTATACTAGACGATTTTCCCCAAGCTGGGAACTAGACTGTAATCTGTGAACTGTAAATAAATACTGGCTTCGATTTTAAATCATCGCATTTCTGTATCTGCTTGATATCTTTTTCCTTACCTGCTAACTTGATAAACTGTAATATAACTTAAATTAAATCCGTAGATTTAATCTGCGTTGCAGTCGGAATAATTCCTCGACTTCTAGTAGCACTAATAAAATATAACTGCTTCTGTTTTTCGATTAATAAATAACATGACTTTGCTAAGTCAGTTATAACTTGGAAATAATAATTATTGAATGGCTCAATAATGCTCGTCGCGTTTTTCTCATACGTTATAAAAGTATAAAGCTAAAATAATAACTCTATTTCTGATAAAAAAAATCAGGACCATAAACTGGATTCATTTATAAAAATTTTGCATTTACTAGTTTTAATCATAATTAAAAGAGCGGGCTACTACATACTATCCCTCTTAACAAAAATTTCATCCCGAAATTTGCATATCTCTGCTAAAACAGTTCGGGGTATTTTTCCTTCATCTTGTCTTCAAGTTCCCGCGTAGCTTCTCTTGTCTGCGGAGCAAACCTAGACAGGTTGCAGAATTCCTTGTCGTATTCAACCACAGATTTGTTTCCTTGCTTTAACTCGTAGAACTCAGCTTCTTTCTTCTTCCTATAGCTTTTCGGAATATATTTATCATATAATCCTGTCTTAAAATCTTCCCAAGTATAACTTGCCCATTGTTCAGGTGTCAGAATTTTTCGTCGTGCTTCCCACCAGAAGTCAGCCGATCCTGTTAGTTGGAAAGGGACGCAAGATAGGCGCTCCTCATCAGTACAACGTAGGAAGTTGGAGATGCGTTCCATTGCACGCACCCAAATCTCAGCTTCAGCCGGTTCACTCGTTCCGTTAAACGTAGGTGGGTTCTGCCTTAAAAAGAGTTCTTCGACTCTCCTAGTTGGGGGCGGAGGGGATGGGTTATGTCCTTGAGCATCTTGTGGTTCTTCGGGTACAGCGTTACGGTTTCTGCGATTGTTATTGTTTCTCGCAGGGCGTCCTCTCTTAGGCGGCATTCTGGTAGCAAAGATGTGCCAATTAGTACACTCTAGCATAATCTAATACAAGCCTCTAAAGAATTCTTGTACAGGTTAACTTAATGACAACATTGATGTAGTAAGCTTTAAGGGTCCTTAGCATCTCATTTCCATGAGTCATATCAATTCTTAAGCATATAATATCTCATCATCTAAACTGGATACTTAGGCATAAGTCATGGAGATTTATAGGGGCTATAAAATCACGAGCTTAAAAATTATTCTATACGCATCACTTATCTTGCTTCTTTCACTATAGCCACCAAAAGATACAGTCGAAGTTCTTCTACGTTTGCTTCTATGTTCTGTCGTAGTGGTGATCTCATAACTTAATAGCTCTATGTTCATAGGGATTTATTCCATAGGCATACTTAATCGCACTTGCGTAAATCATTTCATTCAATAACAACATAACAAAGCTATTGACAGTTACTAACTTTGCTATTACGATAATTCTCACTTTTTGTGAACATTAACTCAAGCTTGGAAGAGCATACCATTCTGCTTCGTTGAGTGTGATGCGATGAAGTGCTGAGCTTTGTCGATTGAACTCTAGACACTTTAGTGATCCATTCTAAGTTTGGCTTAAACAAACTCTTAGGCTCAGAGCAAACGAACTGCTCTGATACCACTCTGTCACGACCGGCCTTAATTAAGGATAATTAATCCGGGAAAACCATGACTGGGGAAGGGAAATTACGAAGCGGGTTTAGAAAGGGGTGCATAAAAGAATACTCAAAGAGCTTGAATACGTGTGAAATATTCCTTAAAAAGGAAAAAGGCATAGTTCGCATAAAAAGGGTACTCAAAGAACTTGTATACGCATTATATTCCTTAAAAGGAAAAAAGGCATCGTTAGGGGCTTGGCTAAAACATTATCAGAATTTGCAACGGAAGGTGTAACTGAAATAATCAGTGTTTACAGCGGAATGCATATCTGAGATACATGTATGAAGACATGTATCCTTTCTGAGCCTACTTTAAGTTCGACAAAAACTCTACTCAGCAACAACACTTCATCGCCCATCACAGCTCAACCTGCACAAACATAAACATCGAAGGGCTAAGTACAAGAGTACTTAGTGGGCAGTTGCCAAGCATATAACATAACATCATTAACAATTTCACAATATCGCATAAGAGGCATGAGTTTCTTTCATATCCTTTGCTCATTAAACATTTCCAAATTCATAAATAGCATAAGGGCATTCTTCATCATCAATCTTCATTAACAAACATCGTGTCGTGGAGAAGGCCTTCCCCAACGAACACGGGCATCGCACCGTGAGGGGGAGCCTCCCTCAGCGGTCACGGCATCGTACTATTGAGGGAGGCCTCCCCCAATAGACGCTGTAACACTGGCATACTGGCATCGCGCCGCGAGAGAGGCCTCTCTCAGCGGACACGGGCATCGCGCCGTGAGGAAGGCCCTCCTCAACGGACACGGCATCGTACTGTTGAGGGAGGCCTCCCCCAACAGACGCAAGCATCAATCACATGCATAAACTTATCAGCGTAAAGCATTCAAGCGTAAATAAGCGTAATCAAGCGTAAATCATTTAGCGTAAAGCATAATAAAGCATACCACACTTGAAGATCCAATTTTCATTTTAAAGCATAACACTTGCATAACATTTTATTTACGCGTAAGAAATTGCCCACCTGATAGCAAAGTTTTGCTAAGGTACTCTAACTCCTTGTGTAGTTCTTACTCTCGCGCTTGACCTTAATCACGAGAATATAAAATAAGACATTGCCTCGAGGAAAATTCTTAATTAATGAGAAAGCGTAATTTAACTACGCATGAATCTGGTATGCATGAACTAATACTCTGAGCGATAATCGGGAATTCTACTATTAATCCTCGTTAATAGATTTAGCTAATTCTCGTCTAGCGCGGTCGAATAAAACTGTGATTCTTCCTTCCTCATCGGAATATTCTAGTCGTGAAATAAACCTCGCATTTGTACTTGATTGAAAAATGACTAACTCGGCTTTAAACGAGGTGTGACCTTGTAGAAATTATCGGGCTTTTCGATAGAAACATCATTACTAGCGTAACCTCAAATAATTAATAGGCTCAAAAGAGAGTAGCCAATTAATTAAATAAACCAGTGGCTTTAAAGAAATAAATGATAATAGTTCGCTTTAAAGTCCGAAGTCCAAAAACATTAATTAATAAACTGGGCGGCTCATTACTGATAAATAATTGGGCTCCATCAAAAATTGATACTGCTAGGCTTAGCTCAAAGGAGTAACTTCAGCTCAAGCTTTAAAAGAATTAAAGCCCATCTTAAAAAGTCTTCGACCCCAAAACAATTAAAATAGGGGTCCAAATAATAATTGAGGTTTGGAATAATAGCCCATCATAAAATATGCATCAGCCCAACTCCTTAAATAAATCAAGCCCAATAGAATTAATGAGAATGGCCAATTAAAATTAAAGACTGGCCCAGTTCGAATTTAATGAAAGCCCAATCAATTAAATTGGAAGCTCAATTCCTTTAGAATAAAACAAACCTGACTCAACCCAAAACACCTAATGGATTGACTCGCAATCGTACGAGGTCGTCCTAGTGTAATAAGCTAACCCAAGTCGTCTCTCAAGGAAGGCTAAACAGGGCTTTGATCATGCTACGCACAGAAAACATGAAATAAACCTAAACACTCTAATCAGAAGTTTGGGTCTGACACTTTCTCTCCGATTAACTAATGCGTAATTAAAATAAAGCATATAAAGTTAACTAGGCAAAAGATAGAAAGCCAATAAGAATGCAAGAAGGCAAACAAAGCTAGGGTTCTAAACTAGCAATCTAGAAAGCAATCATCAATTCAACACCATAAACAACGATTATCTAGGTGAAATAACATATTAACATTTAATCAAATGAATGTTAAGCAAACACACATGGACAAACTAATTAGAACATGGCATTTGAACATTAACGAAATCAACTAGAGTTTCAAACTCAAACACTAAACCAAACGATCATAAACTCGTAAACATCTAAGATTAATAACTACCTAGGCAAGAAACTCAATCAAGCATAAGATTCGAATGCAAGAAAATCTTAATCTCCATAAAAGAAATCTCTAAATATTCATCAACAAGAAAGGAAAAGGGTAAACAATCGCAACAAACTACGAATCACGTAGATTATCTAAACTCAACAACAATTATCTCCAATCATCATATTAATCAAAACACAAAATAAAGATTCAAATAAACCAAAGGATTTAGAAAACCAAGAGAATCTAGAATCAACAACAATGAACTTCAATCTTCACATTCATCAAATACATAAAACACAAAACTCAATTAACCAAAAGATTCATAAAACCAAGAGAATATAGAATCAACAACAATAATCTTCAATCATCATATTCATTAAAGACAAGAAACAAAGACTTAAATAACCAAGGGATTCATAAACAAAGAGAATCAAAGGAAGTTCTTACAAAACATAGCAATCCAAGGAAAACCAATCCGATGAAGTGTTAATTGACATCCAAAGCAATCCAATGAATCCAAGATTGAAAGTAAGTGTTGTGGAACTCTAAAAACCTTAAGAAAGAGGTGAAAATCGCCTATGGAGGCTGCTGGAGACGAGAATGATAAAGTGAAACCCTAAAGATGGGTTTTAAACTAAAAAATTCGTAACTGCCAGAACACGCGGTAGGCGGCCGCCTAGAAGTAGGCGGCCGCCTAGAAGTAGGCGGTGGCCTAGAAGTAGGCGGTGGCCGCAAGAGTAGGCGGCCGCCTACCCGGAGGCGGTGGCCTAGTCTGGCAGCGGCATCTGCTTCTTTATCCAGAAATGCTCAAAGCTTCACGAAAGACTTCCCAAACTCCGGAATCCTGCACCAATAAGAAAAAGCAGCAAACAGCACTCGGACAAGAATAACACGGCACGAAAAAGCACAAAGCATTCTCGAAAGTGTATCACACAACTCAACAATAACACTAAGAAACAAGGTAAACAAAACCCAAGCTCAAATAATTCGGCCCAAATAATATAGATAAAGGCCCAATTCGAATTTAGATGTGAAGCCCAAGCAATTAAAATCAAGCCCGAACTTAAAAGTCTTTGGCCCACAACAATTAAAAGGTGAGGCCCAAATAGAAAAGCCCAAACTTAATTAAAATAGCATCAAGCCCAACTCTCTCTCTCTCTCAAACTATCGGTCCTCTCTCTTTTCTCTCTCAAGGAGCCGATACTCTCCCTCTTTCTCAAGATTCAATCTCGCCTTTCTCTCTCTGGAAGAGCCGCTCAAGACATCTCTCTCTCTCTCGCCCGCTCTACACGAGCTCCGCCGCCGCGTCTGCACTTCTTCCGGCCATTCAACCGGCATCTGCTTTGGTCGGCTTCGACTGCCGACTCGTGAAACCCCGGCCGCGTTCTCTCTCTGCTCCTTCGTCCATCCGCAGAACCCAATCGAGCCCTAGAATCTGGAATGTCGCCGCTGCCGAGCAGCCGCTGCTCGGGCTCGGTACCGGTCGAACAGAGCGGTTGCGTCTCGTTCGTGGCTGCGTCGGGCTGTTCTCCCTCTCTCCCCGCTCTCTCTCTCATCGTGTTCGCCTCACACTCCAGGAACCCGCCGCCTTCCTCCGCGGCTTCTGAAATCCGACGAGGTCGCGGCTCACCTCCTACACTCATCTGAATCTCTAAATTCTGGTGCAGACATACGCCGCCCTTAAAATCGGCGAGGTCAACGCCGTTCGTTTCCCCTTCTTTTAAAGCTGAATCTGCCGCTCCGGGTTCGCCGCCGTGCCTTTGCTTTGCCTCTACGATCTGCCTTGGTTCGATCTTGGCCGGGGTCGCCTCTGTCTCTCCCTCGAATCTCCTCCGGCGGAGCAACAGCAGCCGCCGGACTTGGCCCCCTCTGTTCCAGCCCCGCGTCCAGCCGCCGCTGCCGTCCTTGGATCGTTGCTACTATTTGGGGTCCCGATGAGGTTGGCGAGTTCGCCCTGTTCCGACCATCGTCGTCGTCATCGGGCAGTCAGCCCTTCCTCTCAAGATAAGTCTTTTTCTTACTCAATTATCTCGGTTCTTAACGTGAATTAGGCAAGAATAAAGTGCAATCTCTTCTTGCTTTGCATAAACTCAAATTATGCTCGTTTAAAACTACATACGAACTGCTACTTGTTCATGAAAGCGTAGTTGGTTGCTTAGTAAGTTCAAGATGCTATAAGGTCTTCTATGATTGAACTGATCATGCCCATGCTTTAATATGAATGTTTACTGGAAAGGATATTTGAGATTGTGAATTACCTTGCGAATGTTTTGGGCTTGGTTGGCTGCTGTGATGTTGAGTTAAAAGAACTGGAATGACTGAACTGAAAGATCAAACTTGTTTCTTTCAATAACTGTAAGTTGTAATTGGAAGGAGATGATGAATCAATACTAATTTTTTTACCTTAATGTTTCTGGCAGAGAGTGAATGAGTGATTTCTCTCACTTTTCGGTTGTAGTGCATTGAATGAATTGAAACTTGAAAACATTGGCAGGTTGAAATGGAGGCTCCCCTGCTCTTTGGGAGATTCTTGGTGAAAAGTGATAGTGAGTCTTGCGTTGCTTGGCTGAAGTTGAGACTAAGATAAGGAAGAGTTGTTGCTGCACTAGTATGGTGGGGGAGTTGGTGGGGAGAAAAAGATGGTGGAAAGCATGACTTTAGCAAAGTTAAAGAAAAGGAGCTGATTTTGTAAAACTATGCATATTTTATTTTGATTTTGTGTCAATACTTTAGTGAGTGGGATTAAGTGGCCACGTAGAGTCCACAACCTTTGTGGTATACTAGACGATTTTCCCCAAGCTGGGAACTAGACTGTAATCTGTGAACTGTAAATAAATACTGGCTTCGATTTTAAATCATCGCATTTCTGTATCTGCTTGATATCTTTTTCCTTACCTGCTAACTTGATAAACTGTAATATAACTTAAATTAAATCCGTAGATTTAATCTGCGTTGCAGTCGGAATAATTCCTCGACTTCTAGTAGCACTAATAAAATATAACTGCTTCTGTTTTTCGATTAATAAATAACATGACTTTGCTAAGTCAGTTATAACTTGGAAATAATAATTATTGAATGGCTCAATAATGCTCGTCGCGTTTTTCTCATACGTTATAAAAGTATAAAGCTAAAATAATAACTCTATTTCTGATAAAAAAAAATCAGGACCATAAACTGGATTCATTTATAAAAATTTTGCATTTACTAGTTTTAATCATAATTAAAAGAGCGGGCTACTACATCAGTGGGCACGTATGCCTAAGTATAAAATACATGCTTCAAAACTGTAAATTGTCATGCCATAATAAACAGTACAGCAAGGGAGTTTTTCGCTAAAAGGCCCAAGCTTACTAAATTCATTTGTGATTCTTAAAGTTCGACTGCAGTCTAAGTTCTCTTGTAATCTATCATATCTGGAACTTTGTGCCGGAGAGGTGGCCACCTCTCACGGTCACTTGACCGGCCAACCCGCTAGATGACTCACGGCCACTGGTGTACACTAGCCCTGGCAGGATAGCTATCAACTGCTCAGGACCGGAATTCGATTACATGATAAAAGCCACATCAGATAGATATCATACTGAAATTAAAACATTTTATGGCAAGACAATATTTGAAATAACTTCAATTAATTTAGTCATGAAATAACTTGCTTGAACGTAACATTTAAACTCATTTGATATATATGAAAGTAATGCCCACCTGATAGTGATTTTCTGTGATACAAAAGCTCCTCAACAGATTATCAATCTCGCCCTTGACCTTTATTACGAGAATATATGTACATGTATAAGATATTTGCTCGAATAAAAATCCTCAAATGAGAATGTGTATTTACTATGCATGATCCTTATGCATGAATTATTATTCTGAAATAATAATCAGGGAATTTCTATTGTTAATCCAGGCTATCGGATTTAAACAAAAGCTAAGTCTCGTTTCATGAAGCCGGATAATTAATAAAAATTAATCCGTTCTCTTAGGGTGTTCTAATCCGCCAATTAAATAAACCCCGTTCCTCGTAGTCAATAGAAAATAAATACTTCAACTTATTTGCTTTATAATCTCATAATTAATCGGGCTTAATAAATAGGAACAAGTAATGTTATAAGATTAAATAATTAAAAGGCTCAACATAAGGCAGCCTAATAATTAATTAAGTAGAAGTGTGCTTGAATAATTAACACGAGAGCCAAATTGAAAATATTCATCGGTTCAAGTAATTAAATAAATCTTGGCCCAATAAATAAATAATTAACAGTTGGGCTCAATTAAATAAATCAAACGAGGCCCAACGAAAATAATATAAAAGCCCAATTAAAATAAAATGCAGTTGGGCTTTCATTAATAAACTCGGCCCAAAGAGAAACAATAAAGACCCACATGAAAATAAATACAACAAGGCCCAAAGAAAATAAATAGGAGGCCCAATGAAAATAAGGTAAAGCAGTCACATACTTAACAAAACAATTGGGCTTGATTTAAATCAAGGTTCAGCCCGAAGTCAATTATAAGTGGCCCAGAATAAAATAAATCAAGGCCCAAAATTAAGAAATAACCCAATTAATATAAAATAGATGGGCTTCAATTTAAATAAATTCGGCCCAATGAAATAATGTAATAGAGGCCCATCTGAGTAAAATAAATAAGGCCCAACTGAAATAAAATAACCAAGGCCCAACTGAAATAAAATAACCAAGGCCCAACTGAAATGATACAGCAGCTCAATTAAGTGAATAGTCAAAGGCCCATATAAATAAAATCAGAGGCCCACTCAGTAATTAAAATCGGCCCATATAAATAAAATCAGAGGCCCAATTCATAATTTAAAATCGGCCCATATATAATAAAATAGGGAAAGCCCAATTAAAATAGAAGAGCCCAACTACAAATAAAAATAAAGGCCCAATTCAACTCTCTCTCTCTTATTCAATCGAGCTCTCATTCTCTCTCTCTCTCTCAAAACAGGCGAGACTTCACCCTCAAACTTCAGTCACGCCTCCCACTCTCTTTCCTCCTCTCGCTCAGCCTCCTTCAATCGGCTGAGAGCGGCGCCACCTCCGGCGCGCCGCCTCGCCGTTGCCTCCTCCCCTCACTTCTCGGTTCTCTCTTTCTCTCTGGATTTTCAGATCGGCCGAGCTCTCTCTCAACCACCAAGAACCGCTTAGCCCCTTCCTCTCAGTTCCGGTCGGTTCCTTCTTCTCCGGCCGCTCGGCTGTTGCTTGCTTCGATCCACCACCGCCTTGAGCTATCGCCGTTGTCTGGAGCTGCTGCTGTTTCACCGGAGTCGCGGCTTGCTGGAGGAGCGCCGCCTTCTTCCTATTCAGAGCAGTCGCCGACTCCTCTCTAGTTTCCGTCGAGTTCCGTCAAGCAGCAAGGCTCTGCCTCTGTCGTTCGCCATAGGTCGCCGTCACTGAGCAACCGGCGAGCACCGCTGCCACGGCTCTCTCTCCGCTCACCACCAGATTCGCCTCTCTCTCTGCTCCCTCGAATCTCCTCCGGCCGTGGCCGAGCAGCAGCTGATCGGCCCGCCATCTCTTCCTCCGCCGACCAGCTTCGCGTCCAGCCGCCGTCCACCCCTCTTTTCTCTCTCTGGATCAACGGGCAGCAGCTAAGCCGCCTGCTGCTGTTGTCTCCGGAAAGCTCACGAATGGCCGCTGCTGTCACCTGATTCCCGCCGAGCCCCGACGCCGTTGCTGTCGCTGTTCCCGGCGAAGGGTGTCGCCTTCACCGTTGTCATCGTCATCTCAGTTTCAACCGAACGGAAAAGTCGTCGTTCTTCCTATCGCAAGATAAGTGTTCTAAATCCTATTGTTGTCTCTATAGGTGCTTATACTGTTCATCAATAAGTTCTGTATTTCTTATGTGAATAAGCCTTCCTACTTTCTATTCACTTCTTTCATTAAAAAACATAATCTGATGTTGTGACTTGTGCGACATGAGGGAGTTAACAGAGATAGATTGATCACCTTGAATGTTTGTTTCGGTGGGATGTTGCTGTGGTTGAATTGATGATAACTGAAATAGAAGGTTGTTGGCTTTTCTCAATACTTACAGGAGTATAAGAATTTAAGTGGATGAATTAAAGCCAAATTTACCTCTTGAAGTTTTGGCAGGAAAATGAACTGATGGTTTATTTTACTTCTTCAATTGTTAGCTGGAGTAACAAATGCTTGAAACTTTAGAAATATCTACACTTGCTGGGTTTTTCTCTTTGGTTGATTTTCAAGTTTGCTTTCTTGCCTTTGATGGAACGATGGACAGATGAGGATTTTCTTGGATGCTTGCAGAAGATGAGTGAAGTTCTCCTGCTCTTCTCGTGGAGTTAGTGTAGAATGGAGGTGAATTAGTGGCTATTTGAGTGTGGTGGAGAAGTTGTTGTAGTGGGAAAAAAAAATTGAGTAGTGGTGGGGAAAAGTGATGATAATGGTGTGGAGAAGTTGGGGAACAAAAATTGATGGAAGAAAAAGAAATAAAAAAAAATGTAGAGAAGAATATATTAATGATGTATTTTTTTATGTCTCGGTGATTCTGTAACTGTAAAGTGGATCGCGTGCTCATATTTGCTTGTACTGTTTATTTAAATAAACCTCGATTTCGACATGTGATATCTCGCTAAAATCGATAAGTTATAAAATGAATCTAAATTAAATCCATAGATTTAATTCGTTCGTTGTTCTGATATCTAAATTAAATCCGTAGATTTAATTAACTCACGAGTCAGAAATAATCCACGACTTGAGTAAAAATAAAATCTAATTCCATCTCGCTTTAAAAATAATAACGTGACTTTGCTAAGTCAGTTATAACTCTGAAATAATATCATTGACTGCTTTAATAATATGAATTCAGGATCATAAGCTGAATTCATATCAGGATAATAACCGTTTTCATTCACTGATGAACAAAAATAAACACTCATTACTGGATTTAAAATATATAAAAGAGCGGGTCACTACATACTACCCCTCTTAACAAAAATTTCGTCCCGAAATTTGCATATTTCTTCTAAAACAGTTCGGGGTATTTCTCCTTCATTTTGTCTTCAAGCTCCCACGTGGCTTCCTCTTGTCCGTGGTGTCTCCATAAGACTTTCACTGATGTGATTGCCTTATTCCTGAGTTGTTGTACTTTTCGATCTAGAATGGCCTCTGGTCTCTCTTCATAGCTCAAGTCTGGGCAAAGGATCATCTCTTCTTGGTGGATTATGTGCTTTGGATCGAAAACGTATTTTCTGAGTTGTGATACGTGGAAAACATTGTGAACGTTTCCAAAGCTTGGCGGTAACGCCAACCTATAGGCTACTGGGCCTATTCTCTCCAAAATCTCATAAGGTCCTACGAATCGAGGCCTAAGTTTTTCCTTGACACCAAACCTAGTTATCCCCTTGGTAGGAGATACCTTTAGGAAGACCTTGTCTCCTATTTCAAACTGTAATTCGGTTCGGCGTGCATCAGCGTAAGATTTCTGTCTATCTTGCGCCTCCTTTATTCGCCCTCTGATTTGGCGGACTATCTCAACCATCTCATTGACCATGTCTGGTCCTAAAACTTTTCTCTCACCCACTTCATCCCAATAAAGCGGTTATCTACATTTTCTTCCATATAATGCCTCATATGGTGCCATATCGATAGTCGCCTGGTAACTGTTATTATAGGCAAATTCAATCAACGGCAGCACTGCTTCCCAACTTCCACCCCTGTCTAACACCACTGTTCTCAACATATCTTCGAAGGTCTGAATTGTCCTTTCAGACTGCCCATCTGTCTGCGGGTGGAAGGCGGTGCTGAAATTTAACCTCGTGCCTAACTCTTTCTGTAAGCTTGTCCAAAATCTAGATGTGAATTTTGAGTCTCGGTCTGAAGTGATTGACACGGGTACACCGTGTAAGCGTACAATCTCTCGAACATACAACTTAGCTAACTTGTCTGACCCATTTGTGATCGGTATTGGTATAAAATGAGCACATTTTGTAAGTCGATCCACTATTACCCAAATGGCAGTGTTTCCTTTCTTTGTTTTGGGCAAACTGGTCACAAAATCCATTGCTATGTGCTCCCACTTCTATTCTGGGATTTCTAACGGTTGTAGTTTTCCATATGGCCTTTGGTGTAAGGCCTTCACCTGTTGGCATGCCAGGCATTTCTCCACAAATGACGCTATGTCGCTCTTCATGCCTTCCAACCAAAAGTGTTTCTTTAGGTCCTGATACATCTTAGTACTCCCTGGGTGGGCAGTATAAGGGGTATCGTGAGCCTCACTCATGATTTGATCCTTAAGCTCATCATCGTGGGGAATGCATATTCTTCCCTCAAAGAGGATAGCATTATCTGCTGCTTCTTGATAATTCTTGACTCCTCCTTTCCTTACTGCTTCCCGTAGTTTCTCCATTTTTTCGTCTTTTCTTTGTGCTTCTACAATCATCTTTCTCAAGCTAGGTATTGTTGCAACAACGCTTGCTATCGTCCCTGGTGGTTTAACCACTTCTATGCTCATTTTTCCAAACTCTTTGATGAGCTCATTCTTTTGGGTGACGAGACATCCCAACCTAGATTGAGTTTTACGGCTCAATGCATCAGCTACTACATTGGCCTTACCCGGGTGGTAGTTAATACCACAATCATAATCCTTCACTAGTTCGAGCCATCTCCTTTGTCTCATATTAAGGTCCTTTTGCTCGAAAAAGTATTTCAGGCTTTTGTGGTCTGTGAATATCTCACACCTAACTCCATATAGGTGGTGTCTCCAAATCTTCAGCGCATGCACCACTGCAGCTAACTCCAGATCATGAGTCGGGTAATTCAGTTCATGTGGCCTAAGCTGTCGTGACGCATATGCTATCACTCTTCCTTCTTGCATCAGCACACAACCAAGTCCATTTTTGGACGCGTCTGTGTAGATCACATATTCCTTGTCAGCTGCTGGGACGGCTAACACTGGTGCCGTAGTCAACTTTTCCTTGAGTTCTTGGAAGCTCTTCTCGCACTCCTCTGTCCAAGAAAATTTTATTCCCTTCCTGAGTAGTTGCGTCATTGGCCTTGCAATTTTGGAAAATCCTTCCATAAACCTCCGATAGTAACCTGCCAATCCTAAGAAACTTCTTATCTCATTAGGGTTAGTAGGCGATCTCCATTCGCGCACCGCTTGCACTTTCTCAGGGTCCACTTTAATCCCTTCTGATGACACAATATGTCCTAAAAACGTGACTTAGCTGAGCCAAAACTCGCACTTGCTGAATTTGGCATAAAGGCGCCCCGTCCTCAATGTTTCTAGGACAATTCTCAGATGTTTCTCATGGTCTTTCTCGTTCTTCGAGTAGATCAGAATGTCATCTATGAATACCAAGACAAATTTGTCTAAGTACGGATGGAATACTCGATTCATGAGGTCCATGAACACAGCTGGCGCATTGGTTAGCCCGAATGGCACAACTACAAATTCGTAGTGACCATACCTAGTTCGAAATACTGTCTTAGGTACGTCTTCTGGTCGAATCTTCAGCTGGTGATAACCAGACCGCAAATCAATCTGTGAGAACACGCTTGCTCCCTTGAGCTGGTCGAAGAGGTCATCTATCCTTGGTAAAGGATATTTGTTCTTCAGTGTCACTTTGTTCAGTTCCCTATAGTCTATGCACATTCGCAATGTGCCATCCTTTTTCTTCACGAAAAGTACGGGTGCACCCCAAGGTGATACACTTGGTCTAATGAATCCAAGTTCCAAAAGTTCTTGCAGTTGTATCTTGAGTTCTTCCAACTCTTTAGGAGCCATTCGGTATGGTGCCTTCGAAATGGGAGCTGCCCCGGGCTCCAAATCAATGGTAAACTCAATTGGTCTGTCCGGTGGTGGCCCTGGCAGAATCTCTGGAAATACATCTGAAAAGTCCCGTACAATTGCTACATCTTCTATGCTCCTTTCAGTTCCCAGTTCTCCGTGCAAGTATACGAGGTAAGCTGGGTATCCCTTATTCATCATTTTCGTTGCTTGGAGGGCGGAGATGATCATCTTTCTTCTTCCCATACTAATTCCGTGGAAATGTGACGGCTCCCTTCCTGGGGATCGGAATGATATCCGTCTTTCGTTACAAAGGATGGTGGCATAGTTCTCGGCTAGCTAGTCCATTCCTAGGATTATGTCCACATCTCTCATCGGTATAACATACGAGCTGTTCACTACAATCTTGAGTGACCCTATGTTCAGTTCTAGGTTCAAGCACACATGGTCTACTGTCGTCATTCCTCCTATAGGTGATGATATACTCAACTCCTGATCAGCTCTTTCCATTTTAAGTTTTAAGGTGTCGACACATGTACTTGAAATGAAAGTATGCGATGCGCCCGTATCAAATAGAAGTACAACAGGAGTATTGATTAGCATGCCCATACCTGCCAGGTTTCCCTGGTTGTTCTCGGGCTGTTTCTGCCTCATAGCATAGGCTCTAGCATGACGAGGTTTTTCATGTTGTTTCTGTTGTCGCTTCTGTTGTTGGCGGACCTGTTGCTGATACGGTTGTTGAGGTTGTGGTTGGTACTGTAGCTGTTGGTGCTGCTGTGGCTGCTGATACTGTGGTTGCTGCCTTGGATATGGTTGGGGCAAAGCTTGAATTGCTCGCAGAGGTGGAGCCTGGATAGGTGGGTTTGGTCTTGAACCCGTTCCATGTTGCTTATTCGGGCACCGGTTTGCATAGTGCCCCTTCTGGTTACAGATATAGCAACTATCACTGCCGGCCTTACAGATTCCCACATGATTTTTTGTTACATTTGGGGCAATGTGGGGCTCTCTGTTGGTTATTTCCCATCTGTTTCGGTGCACTCTGGCCTCCATAGCCCTGTGACTGGAAGACCCGTCCCTGCCATGGCCTCTTCTCGCCTTGGTTCAGGTTACTGCTGTCCCATCTCCTCTTTCCTCTAAAATTCTGATTATGATTTTGATCATGTGAAGGTGCTGGCGTAGGTACAGTTGCAGGTCTTTCTCCTGGCATGGCTGCTTCAATGTCTAACGCTCGGCTGAGCGACTCAGTGTAAGACAATCCTCCGTGACTTGCCAAAGCCATCCTAATTTCGTGCCTCAGACCGGCACAAAACTTTTCAGCCATCTTCTCATCTGTGTCAACTTGTTCCGGCGCATATCTAGACATATCGCAGAACATCCTGTCGTATTGAGTTACCGACATCTTCCCTTGTTTCAGATTGTAAAATTCAGCCTCCTTTTTCTTGCGGTAGCTCTTGGGTATATACTTGTCATATATACCGGCTTTGAATTGTTCCCAAGTCAGGTTTTCTAACTGCTCTGATGTCATCGTTTTCATCCTTGCTTCCCACCAGAAATCAGCTGACCCAGTCAACTGAAAGGACATACAAGTCAGACGTTCTTGGTCGGTGCAACGCAGGAAGTTGAAAATGCGTTCAATAGCGCGAACCCAAGTTTCAGCTTCTGCCGGGTCTCCTGTCCCGTTGAAGGTAGGTGGGTTCTGTCGCAAGAATAATTCTTCAATCCGTCGTTCTGGCTGAACAGGTGGTTGAACTATATCGGGTTCTGGTTCTGGCCCTGTTTCTGGGCCTCTTTTTTCATTTCGGGGAATCCTGCCCCCTCCTCTTGGTCGTCCTCGTTTTGGCGGCATTCTATTAGGTCAAAACACAAGTTGTCCGCGCATTAAAATACAATAAGGACATACTATCATTTCTATAGTTACTCCTTAACTCATCGAGTTCTGCTCCTGCTAAAACTTAAGCGATCATATAAATAAAACATAGCGGAACAACTTGCCGCGAAAAACCAATAAGGTCACCATATATAACATAGGGAAAATTGCCTCAATGAGGACTTTACATCATCATAAAACTCTAGATTCAAAGATCTATCTAATTACCACACATGATGAACTGGCTACCTAGCGAAGCCATTACAAAAAGTACTCAGTCACGGAACGCCCCAAGGTTTCGCGTCTCCGTACTAATACTAGTAAAAATAACTAAGCCAACATAGGGGCATACAAAAGCATCGAAATGATCATCGTTTTCGAAATATACAAATAAGATCCTACTAAATGCACAAGAGATTGTTTGTATGCATTACGTGCTTGACCCTTGGGTTGATGCATACGTGTTTGACTGATTTAATCTGATGAGTATCTGTTTGTCCTTGGGTCACAAAAAAAATCTACCAACAGCTAGTAGATCGCAATGATTCAAATCAAAAATGGCAATTACGCAAAGTGTTTCAATAATTTGCCAAACAATTGAAAATGAATAACCATAGGATAGAAATGAATTGACTGTAAGGTCGAAACGAAATGACCTAATAGTCTGAACCTGTTTGGCTTTTCAGATGAAGGTTTAAAATATATAGGTTTAAAGACCCATATATGACGACTACTGGGATTTTGGCCATGTGGACTGGCCAGGTCCGACACAACTACTTCTCAGTCATTCGGAAATACTTTTCCGAACTTGGCAACTCTTGTTCCTTGGCTGCAAAAGGTATATTTGGTCTAAAATCACCACTTTCTTCTTAATATCTTGAACATGTCCTTGAGAATATTCTAGAGCTTCTCAAACTTGGAGTCTACCTCCTAGTTTAATGCAATCCTTAAACATCTTCTATAGGAGAAATAAGGTAGGCTCGACCTTACTCAACAATGTTCCTCTATATGATCTTAATGTAGTACTTCTAGTACTTAGTGTTTCTTCACATAGCGCTTGAAATGCAACCATATAATTTGAAGCACTCTTTCATTTTATTGCAAAAACCTTTTGAATCATCACGCATTCAATAAGGAAATAGCTTTTGCTCATCTGAGCACCTTTATAGGGTATGTGTCTCCATGTGTAATGCTAAGTCATAGAATGACCTTAGTCAATGCTCTCATTGCGGTTACCAGACTAAATGCATAATCCAAGACGTTCTAACTGAGGCGACGTCCTCGATAGGTTAAGGTATATATATTTATCTTGAGTATATCCTTAGGGTCTCATTAGAATCTTAATTCTTTTGTTTCAGCATTGATCCACTGTCGGCGCTTCTAGCTATTATTAAACTCTAAACCATCTTCGAGAACTTCTCTCGTCTTACACACTTGCGTAAACTTTTATGATCAATCATAATGGTTGGTAACTACTAGTACCCATATCACATCTCGTCTTTCTAATTCGTAGTAAGTGATCGTAATCAATAGGGATTCTCAGTCATGTCCTTATCTATTGCGATAGGTACTGTAAGTAGAATGGTTCCGAATATCTGAAACTATAAGCTGATAGCTTTAATCGTAATATTATAACATCATATACAAAGCATTTTGACCCCTCGTAAGTCTAACTCTGAAGTTCATACATGAATCATGAAGGTTATCCTCAAGCCATAGCTAGTGATAATCGAGGCTAGAAGCGAGTCTCAGCTTATTAGGAATTAGCTAACTGATTACATCAGTCGCACTCATCACTTATAATCAATATTGTACTTAAACTATCATCGAAGGCAATAGTCGATTAGGTGTTCCGTCTCGCGTGAACAATCTGAATGAAGAACTATGCCTGCTTCAGTGATTCGTGCGTGGCACTCTGCTTGCACTGCTTTCATTGGATTCTCTTCCTCTTTCTTAGCTCTTCACCATGGCTATAGTGAAATATAACTGAGTTTCTAGCTTCTATTGTTCTTCTCGTAACAGTGATCATGCACTCTTAACGCATCTAAGTTCATTGAGATATCTAATCAATCAATAAAGCATAAAACTTGAATGTAAGCATCAGTACATTCATATAGAACGTGAACTTCTCAATGTTTTAAAATCATTACCACCTTCTTTCTTGCTGAGCATGACGATGTGATGAAGTGATGAGCTTTGGTCGACTGACTCTTTCATAGCAGTGATCATACTAGAAAAATTGGTTAACTCTAGGGTTCAGAGCAAATAATTTGCTCTGATACCACTCTGTCACGACCAGACCTAATTAAGGATAATTAAGCCGGGGAAACCGTGACTAATGGAGGGAGATTAGAAGCGGGGTAGAAAGGGGAATAATCAAACAAGAAAGGATCACATTTCATCATTTAACAAAAGGAATATTTATAATATAACAGAAGTTTAGTCGTATAGACTCAAATAACTAGTAAGTTCAGATATCTCTGACTTAGCCAAATAAACATAAAACTTCTGAGTACGCAGCGGAATAAGGTTCTGATTACATGTATGAAGACATGTAACCCTAGAGTTCATTAATACATAATAAGACAAAAGAATCCCGCTCGTCACTTCATCACCATCGGCAGCTGCTCAACCTGCACATTTAGAAATATATGCAGGGCTTGAGTACAAAAGTACTCAGTGGGCACGTATGCCTAAGTATAAAATACATGCTTCAAAACTGTAAATTGTCATGCCATAATAAACAGTACAGCAAGGGAGTTTTTCGCTAAAAGGCCCAAGCTTACTAAATTCATTTGTGATTCTTAAAGTTCGACTGCAGTCTAAGTTCTCTTGTAATCTATCATATCTGGAACTTTGTGCCGGAGAGGTGGCCACCTCTCACGGTCACTTGACCGGCCAACCCGCTAGATGACTCACGGCCACTGGTGTACACTAGCCCTGGCAGGATAGCTATCAACTGCTCAGGACCCGAATTCGATTACATGATAAAAGCCACATCAGATAGATATCATACTGAAATTAAAACATTTTATGGCAAGACAATATTTGAAATAACTTCAATTAATTTAGTCATGAAATAACTTGCTTGAACGTAACATTTAAACTCATTTGATATATATGAAAGTAATGCCCACCTGATAGTGATTTTCTGTGATACAAAAGCTCCTCAACAGATTATCAATCTCGCCCTTGACCTTTATTACGAGAATATATGTACATGTATAAGATATTTGCTCGAATAAAAATCCTCAAATGAGAATGTGTATTTACTATGCATGATCCTTATGCATGAATTATTATTCTGAAATAATAATCAGGGAATTTCTATTGTTAATCCAGGCTATCGGATTTAAACAAAAGCTAAGTCTCGTTTCATGAAGCCGGATAATTAATAAAAATTAATCCGTTCTCTTAGGGTGTTCTAATCCGCCAATTAAATAAACCCCGTTCCTCGTAGTCAATAGAAAATAAATACTTCAACTTATTTGCTTTATAATCTCATAATTAATCGGGCTTAATAAATAGGAACAAGTAATATTATAAGATTAAATAATTAAAAGGCTCAACATAAGGCAGCCTAATAATTAATTAAGTAGAAGTGTGCTTGAATAATTAACACGAGAGCCAAATTGAAAATATTCATCGGTTCAAGTAATTAAATAAATCTTGGCCCAATAAATAAATAATTAACAGTTGGGCTCAATTAAATAAATCAAACGAGGCCCAACGAAGATAATATAAAAGCCCAATTAAAATAAAATGCAGTTGGGCTTTCATTAATAAACTCGGCCCAAAGAGAAACAATAAAGACCCACATGAAAATAAATACAACAAGGCCCAAAGAAAATAAATAGGAGGCCCAATGAAAATAAGGTAAAGCAGTCACATACTTAACAAAACAATTGGGCTTGATTTAAATCAAGGTTCAGCCCGAAGTCAATTATAAGTGGCCCAGAATAAAATAAATCAAGGCCCAAAATTAAGAAATAACCCAATTAATATAAAATAGATGGGCTTCAATTTAAATAAATTCGGCCCAATGAAATAATGTAATAGAGGCCCATCTGAGTAAAATAAATAAGGCCCAACTGAAATAAAATAACCAAGGCCCAACTGAAATGATACAGCAGCTCAATTAAGTGAATAGTCAAAGGCCCATATAAATAAAATCAGAGGCCCACTCAGTAATTAAAATCGGCCCATATAAATAAAATCAGAGGCCCAATTCATAATTTAAAATCGGCCCATATATAATAAAATAGGGAAAGCCCAATTAAAATAGAAGAGCCCAACTACAAATAAAAATAAAGGCCCAATTCAACTCTCTCTCTCTTATTCAATCGAGCTCTCATTCTCTCTCTCTCTCTCAAAACAGGCGAGACATCACCCTCAAACTTCAGTCACGCCTCCCACTCTCTTTCCTCCTCTCGCTCAGCTTCCTTCAATCGGCTGAGAGCGGCGCCACCTCCGGCGCGCCGCCTCGCCGTTGCCTCCTCCCCTCACTTCTCGGTTCTCTCTTTCTCTCTGGATTTTCAGATCGGCCGAGCTCTCTCTCAACCACCAAGAACCGCTCAGCCCCTTCCTCTCAGTTCCGCTCGGTTCCTTCTTCTCCGGCCGCTCGGCTGTTGCTTGCTTCGATCCACCACCGCCTTGAGCTATCGCCGTTGTCTGGAGCTGCTGCTGTTTCACCGGAGTCGCGGCTTGCTGGAGGAGCGCCGCCTTCTTCCGATTCAGAGCAGTCGCCGACTCCTCTCTAGTTTCCGTCGAGTTCCGTCAAGCAGCAAGGCTCTGCCTCTGTCGTTCGCCATGGGTCGCCGTCACTGAGCAACCGGCGAGGACCGCTGCCACGGCTCTCTCTCCGCTCACCACCAGATTCGCCTCTCTCTCTGCTCCCTCGAATCTCCTCCGGCCGTGGCCGAGCGGCAGCTGATCGGCCCGCCATCTCTTCCTCCGCTGACCAGCTTTGCGTCCAGCCGCCGTCCACCCCTCTTTTCTCTCTCTGGATCGACGGGCAGCAGCTAAGCCGCCTGCTGCTGTTGTATCCGGAAAGCTCACGAATGGCCGCTGCTGTCACCTGATTCCCGCCGAGCCCCGACGCCGTTGCTGTCGCTGTTCCCGGCGAAGGGTGTCGCCTTCACCGTTGTCATCGTCGTCTCAGTTTCAACCGAACGGAAAAGCCGTCGTTCTTCCTATCGCAAGATAAGTGTTCTAAATCCTATTGTTGTCTCTATAGGTGCTTATACTGTTCATCAATAAGTTCTGTATTTCTTATGTAAATAAGCCTTCCTACTTTCTATTCACTTCTTTCATTAAAAAACATAATCTGATGTTGTGACTTGTGCGACATGAGGGAGTTAACAGAGATAGATTGATCACCTTGAATGTTTGTTTCGGTGGGATGTTGCTGTGGTTGAATTGATGATAACTGAAATAGAAGGTTGTTGGCTTTTCTCAATACTTACAGGAGTATAAGAATTTAAGTGGATGAATTAAAGCCAAATTTACCTCTTGAAGTTTTGGCAGGAAAATGAACTGATGGTTTATTTTACTTCTTCAATTGTTAGCTGGAGTAACAAATGCTTGAAACTTTAGAAATATCTACACTTGCTGGGTTTTTCTCTTTGGTTGATTTTCAAGTTTGCTTTCTTGCCTTTGATGGAACGATGGATAGATGAGGATTTTCTTGGATGCTTGCAGAAGATGAGTGAAGTTCTCCTGCTCTTCTCGTGGAGTTAGTGTAGAATGGAGGTGAATTAGTGGCTATTTGAGTGTGGTGGAGAAGTTGTTGTAGTGGGAAAAAAAAAATTGAGTAGTGGTGGGGAAAAGTGATGATAATGGTGTGGAGAAGTTGGGGAACAAAAATTGATGGAAGAAAAAGAAATAAAAAAAAATGTAGAGAAGAATATATTAATGATGTATTTTTTTATGTCTCGGTGATTCTGTAACTGTAAAGTGGATCGCGTGCTCATATTTGCTTGTACTGTTTATTTAAATAAATCTCGATTTCGACATGTGATATCTCGCTAAAATCGATAAGTTATAAAATGAATCTAAATTAAATCCATAGATTTAATTCGTTCGTTGTTCTGATATCTAAATTAAATCCGTAGATTTAATTAACTCACGAGTCAGAAATAATCCACGACTTGAGTAAAAATAAAATCTAATTCCATCTCGCTTTAAAAATAATAACGTGACTTTGCTAAGTCAGTTATAACTCTGAAATAATATCATTGACTGCTTTAATAATATGAATTCAGGATCATAAGCTGTCACGACCGGTCTTAATTAAGGATAATTAAGCCGGGAAACTATGACCAAGGGTTGGAGATAAGAAGCGGGATAGAAAGGGGATGAACAAATAAGAAATAAACGACGAAGAAACATACTTAAACATTAACAACGAAGGGAACATTTACAACAAAGTTGGAGTCGTAATGACTTAGTCAAACTAGTAAGTCCGGATAGCTCCGACTTAGCTAAAATAACATGAAATTCTTTTGAGTACGCAGCGGAAGAAGGTTCTGAATACATGTATGAAGACATGTACTCAAGAGTTCTTTAATACATATGACTTCAGACAAAGGGGGTTTTCCTGCTCGTCACTTCATCACCACCGGCTACTGCTCAACCTGCACATTTAGAAATACATGCAGGGCTGAGTACAAAAGTACTCAGTGGGTACATATGCCTATAGAAACTTGCATTGAAATAATCAAATTGTCATGCCATCTTAACAGTGCAACAAGGGATTTTTCGTGAAATAGGCCCAAGCTCACTAAATTCATTTGTGATTCTTAAAGTTCGACTGATCAGTCTAAGTTCTCTTGTAATCTATCATATCTGGAACTGTGTGCCGGAGAGGTGGCCACCTCTCACGAACACTTGACCGGCCAACCCGCTAGATGACTCACGGTCAACTGGTGTACACTAGCCCTGGCAGGATAGCTATCAACTGCTCAGGACCCGAATTCGATTGCATCATTGGCAAAGCCAAAGCAGATAGATATCATACTAAAATTTAAACATTTATGGCAAGACAATAATTGAAATGATTTACAGTTCAAATAATTTGGAACGAAATACTTGCTCAAATGTAACATTTAATTCATTTGATATATATGAAAGTAAACCCACCTGATATGAAATCTCTGTGATTCAGTGGTTCCTTGATTGACTGTTATTCCCGACCTTGACCTTGATTACGAGAATATAAATAAGATACTGCTCGAGTAAAATCATCAAATAATGAGAATACGGAATTAACTATGCATGATCCTTATGCATGAATTATTATTCTGAAATAATAATTAGGGAATTTCTATTGTTAATCCAGGCTATCGAATTTAAACAAAAGCTAAGTCTCGTCTCATGAAGCCGGATAATTAACAAAAATTAATCCGTTCTCTTAGGGTGTTCTAATCCGTCAATTAAATAAACCCCGCTCCTCGTAATCAATAGAAAATAAATAAATACTTCAACTTATTCGCTTTATAACCTCATAATTAATCAGGCTTAATAAATAGGATCAAGTAATGTTATAAGATTAAATGAATAAAAAGGCTCAACATAAGGCAGCCTAATAATTAATTAAGTAGGAGTGGGCTTGAATAATTAACATGAGAGGCCCAATTGAAATAATTCATCGGCTCAAGTAATTAAATAAATCTTGGTCTAATAAATAAATAATTTGATTAGCTGGACTCAATTAAATAAATCAAACGAGGCCCAACGAAATAATATAACAAAGGCCCAATAAATTAAAATAAAGCCCAATTAAAATAAAATGCAGTTGGGCTTTCATTAGTAAACTCGGCCCAAAGAGAAACAATAAAGGCCCACATGAAAATAAATACAACAAGGCCCAAAGAAAATAAATAAGAGGTAAAATTTTCGGCCCAATTATTAAAATAAATAGAGCCCAAAAATTTTGGCCCAATTCAATTAAATTAAAATTAAGCCCAACATTAAAAAAAAAACCCAAATCTTTAAAAATTTCGGCCCAACTTAAAATAAAAAGAACCCCAAAATTCGGCCCACATAAAATGGCCCAAATCCTTCCTTATCTCTCCCACTCGGTCTCTCTCTCTCTCAGACGCACGCTTCTCTCTTTTCTCTCTCACTGAAAAACTCAAAATCCAGTCGAGCTCTCTCGACCTTGGCTCCGACGAGGTTGCCGGCGTCGCCGCCGCCTAAGCCCGGCAAGGTCGTGCCTCCTCCCTTTTTCCTATCAGTCGGATCTCTCTCTCTTTCCTCCCCAAAATCTGCTCTTCTTCTTGATTCAAAAACCAGTCGATCGGCCCTTCCCAGCTCGCTCGACGTCTTCTTCTCCGGCCATCCAGCCGCCTGCTCCGGTTGGCGTCAATTGTCGACGCGTCGAACCCCGGCGATCTCTCATCCTTCTTCCTTCCTCACACAGAATCCAATCGAGCCCTAACTTTGGAATTCCTCGTCGCGGCCGCACCTCTGTCTGGAATCCGGCGAGCGGTCGTCGTCTGGGAGCGGCGCCGTCCAACTCCCGTCCTCCTATCCCTCTCCGACGTCGAGCTCTAGATTCCAGAAAAGGGAATAATCGCTACTGCCGAGCGGCTGCTGCTGCTGCGCACGAGTCTCTGCTCGGCCATGGTTCCGGTCGGTCTTAGCGATTCTTCAGTTCCGACGTCGTTGTTACTCTGATGCAGGCGAGACGACGAGAGTTCGTCGCCTTCCTTTTCCGTTCTGGTGGTTGAGGTTCGGCAATTGCCTTGGGCAGCCGGCCCTTCCTCCCTTAAAGCTAAGTCCTACTCCCTTATGTCGGTTGATGTTCAGTTGGTAAGGTTTGGGAAAAACTCTCATAGTTTGTTGTTCTAGAGTGCAGCCTGTTTGTGAAGTTTATAATCTTCCTATTGTATGACATAACTTGGCTATTTGATGATGATGAAATGTGATTATGCTAAATATGGATGCGAACTGAATTGAATACTTGAGATAGCAAATTACCTTGAATGCTTTCAAACAATTGGGTTGTTGTTGGAATTGAACGTGTTGTGAAATATCTCTTGAAGTTTTTTTTTTTTTCTGGTTGAGTCAGAGTAATGAATGAGGGTTCCTTCACCCTTCTTCAGTGTTGGATGGATCAACTGAACTGGAATGGTGGAAAAGATTAAAAAAATTTGTTGTTCCTTCAATAATTGCAGGTGGAAGCATGGAGAAGATGGAGGATTTAGAGGCTGGATTTACCTTGAAGTCTTGGCAGAATATTCAAACAAGTCCCCTTTGCTCTTTGCATTCGCTGGTGCAAGATGGAGGAGAAGTGTGAAGTGTTGGGAGCAGAAATGTGAGACTAAAGTAGGGGTTGTGTGATCATTGAGCAGTACAACAGTAGAGTGGCTGATAGGGCGTGGTTGTAGCTGCAAATGTTGACAAAAGGGAATGTTGCTGCAAGCAGCAAAAATGGAAAGAGTTGCTGCCAAACTTGAAAAAAATTGTAGAACCTTTGACTAACAGATTGGTGAAGTGGGGCGGCTGATTTCTGTAGCAGAGATGGGGATGGGATGTAGTTGTAGCTGTAGAGTAGGGTGGCTGATTACTGCAGCTGCTCCTTATCCCACGTCCCTTTCCCCCTTTTTCTTTTCTTTTTATTGCTGCAGTTTCTTTTCTTTGGTGTTGACTAGGTGGAAGGTAGAAGTAGGGATTTGATAACTATAGGTTGTGGAAGTAGAGCTTGTAAGATAGAAGAAATTAAATCTCGGTCTATGTAATTCTATATTCGTAATGAAAGATTCGAGTTTTGCTAATATACTGAATACACTAATAAATCTCGTATCTCGATATTAGTCTCCTTGCCTTGCTAAAATCAACAATTTGTAACATACTAACTTAAATTAAATCCGTGGATTTAATCTGCTTTGCAGTCGTAAATAATTTCACGACTCTGGTTTCAACAAAGTATAACTATAGCTGCATCTTGATTAATAAATAATATGACTTCTCTAAGTCAGTTATAAACTTGAAATACTACGTATTGAATACTTCAAAAATTCTCGTCGCGATTTATCTCACGCGATACAAAAGCATAAAGCAAAAGTAATAGCTCCGCCTCTGGTAATAATAATTCAGGTTTATAAGCTGAATTCATATAAAACTGGCAACTGGGCTCCATTTACTGAAAGATGCGACATTAACTATCGCGCTACTGGATTTAAATAATAATAATAATAAAAAAAATGAGCGGGTCATTACATAAGCTGAATTCATATCAGGATAATAACCGTTTTCATTCACTGATGAAAAAAAATAAACACTCATTACTGGATTTAAAATATATAAAAGAGCGGGTCACTACAAAAAAAGTAATGAGAAACCGAGAAGAATAGTTAAGGTTAAAGAAATAAAATTAATTATACACTTTTTTATAGATGAAATATAAGAATAGTTAATTTGTGAAAGAATTCTACTTTTAATAGGACTTATCTATAATTAAGTGAATCTTTTATTCTTATTATTATTATTAATAATTGTGAATTTGTGATCTTGAATTCTTGTATAGCTTATTATTTTGCTTTTGATATATACTCTCCGATTTTTATTTAGTGTATTGAATTAATTTTACTTCCTTGATGAATTGATTTTGTTTAAATCATAATACAAGATTCCTTTTAGTCTGGAGGCCGAGCGACTTAGGGATGATGGTTAGGCCGGAGTCTCTGAAGTCGTCTCTTTTCCGCTTCCTCACAGTTGTTTAGACGAGTACTCTTTTTCCCTTTTAAGAATTTTCCCTCCCGGGTTTGTCTTAAAAGGGTTTTAATGAGGCTCGGCCCTTAGTTTGCTCTCTTGTGCTCTCAGGGGTTTTAGGTTCGTTTTTTCCTTTTTCCTTTTTCAATAAAATCTATTTTAATAAATAATACAAGATTCCTTTTAATATCCTTTTTGATATATATACACTAGCGTCAAACCCGTCGAAATTCGACGGGAATCATTTTATGTCATCATTTATAATTATTTTATATTATTTTTATTACTATAGCATATGAAATAGTTTATATATAAATTATTTCTTTAATTAATTTGATATGATCAAATTAAATTACTAATACAATATTTGAAATAATATTAATCTTAATCACTTTCGCCAATTAAATGTAGGTTGTGATAATAGAAATATATTTTTATATAAATATTCATTTGATGAAGTTTATAAAAAGTTGATGTCGGATTGAAGATTTTAGAAGAAAAAAATATGTAAATTTAAAGTATGATATGATGTACGATTGATGTGTTGCATCTGCTGTTAATCGTATATCGATAATATTTACTCTCTCCGTCCCTCAAACATTTTCCTTTTTTTTTTTTTTTTTTCTATTTTGGTTCGTCCCCAAAACATCTTCCTAACATATTTTTGGAAACAATTTCACTAATTATTATTCTTACAATTTCACTTTTTGTGGGACTCGTTCTCCACTTTACTAATTACCACTCTTATAATTTCACTTTTTGTGGGACCCATTCTCAACTTATCAAATACATAACTAACTTTTATTAAAACTCGTGTCATCCTCTCTTAGGAAGATGTTTGAGGGACGAAGGGAGTATTAAGTTTGTTCAAATTCTTTAAATTTGACGGATAAGAAATAATCTAACTAAAGATATGTCATCTGAGTATCATCTCATATGGACCTAATAAAACCAGATAATCATATGAAGCTCTAAAGACCACATATAACATTTGAACGTCAAAATTTTGAAAATCATATTCTTTGGAGTTTGAAATACTACATCTGAATTTTGAACATTATCTTGTATGGAGCTTGAAGATTATAACTTACTTGTGAGTATCATTTTCTCTAGAATTTGTGAAACTATAATTAAGTTATGAGAACAATCTCGTCTCAAACTTTAAACAACATCGTGATCAAATTTGAAATCATATTCAATCATATATATATATATATAGTTAATTATTTAAGTAAATACATCTATATATAAACGTATTATATATATACATATTAATTTGTGAGTATGATGTGATAAACTTAAACTAATATTATATAATAAACTAAAATACAAATATAAATCATTTTTAGATATGGAAATTGATAAATAATTTAGGAAAAAAATAAGAATGAATGAAAATTGAAGAAAATTAAAATAGAGGGATTATACGGCGCCATGTGGGATAGGATTTATTTTGCTATTATATATATAGATAGATTGGGCATAGGCATGTATTTTATTTATTTATAAGGGATAATTGCGTGAAAATACACAAATTTTGCCAAAAATTCATATTTGACGCGAAGTTAGGATTTTACATTTTAATACACCAACTTTCGTTGTTGTCCAAATTTGATACGACTTAATTCTTAAAAATTCAAAAAACAACCCCTTTTTGTAAATAATTATACAAAGACCCACTTATGTTATTATTTGGGACATTTAAACCAAAACAAGATATTTCCTTATGATGGCGCGGATCAAAGATTAAAAGAAAACATCATAAGGAAATATCTTGTTTTGGTTTAAATGTCCCAAATTATAACATAAGTGGGTCTTTGTATAATTATTTACAAAAAGTGGTTGTTTTTTGAATTTTTAAGAATTAAGTCGTGTCAAATTTGGACAACAACGAAATTTGCCAAATATGAATTTTTGGCAAAGTTTGTGTATTTAGGTGCAATTTTCCCTATTTATAACATTTAGTTGAAGAATATCTTTTCTAAAAACTGAATTAACATTTGAATTGATTGCTTTTCGTGGATTGATTTATTGGTATACTTTATTTAAGTTTTAGTCACATTTGGAACAATCTCAATTAAGTGGGTATAAGGATTCCTATTTTGGATGCCATCATTTTATTAAGTTAAATTTTTCGAGTGAAAAAAAGGTGGATTGTGAGGCATGATGAGTTCTTGTTGGTAATTGAGTTTATATATATAAGAAAAGTTGGTATGAGGTTGGGAGGGATTTCAGGCGTTTGAAAACAGACAAATGGATATGTAGGATTTATGTAGGATTTATAATTAAATGGATATATTGGATTTATCTAATAGTTTTATACAATTATTTAATAGTACATATACTTTATCTAATAGTTTTAGAGTGGATTTTTAAAATGGCCACTTTCATATTGTAAAGATAAAAAATGTCCACTAAAATAAAAAACATAAAAAATGTCCACTGTTACCAAAATACCCTTCACATTAAAAATTAAAAAAATGTCCACTTTACATCACCCCTTTAAAAAATCCCGTAATTCACAACCAGTGTGAATTCACAACCAAAAAATTTTGGTTGTGAATTCACACTAGTTGTGAATTTACAACTAGTGTGAATTCACAACCAAAATTTTTTGTTTGTGAATTCACAACTAGTCGAATTCACAGCCAAAATTTAATTCACAACCAGTCGAATTCACAACTAGAATTTTTTGGTTGTGAATTCACAACAAACGAATTCACAACCAAAATTTAATTCACAGTCAGATTTATGTTGGTTGTGAATTCACAATCAGTCGAATTCACAACCTGAATTTAATTCACAACTAGAATTTATTTTGGTTGTGAATTCAAGTAATTGTGAGTTTGAGTTTTTAAAGTTTGAATTCACAATTAAAACTGTAATTTATTTTGATTGTGAATTCGAGTTTTAGTTGTGAATTAATAGATCTGGTTGTGAATTCAAGAATATTAAGTTGTGAATTCATAGATGTGGTCGTTAATTCTAAAACATTAAGTTGTGAATTCATAGATCTGGTTGTGAATTCAAGAATATTATGTTGTGAATTCATAGATCTTGTTGTGAATTGAAGAACATTAAAATGTGAATTCATAGAGCTAATTGTGAATTCAACATCATTAATCAATTATGCAAAATCTATTTTTCTCTTTCAATCGATCAATACACTCTCAAAATATCAGTTAAGTTTATTAATTAAATTACCAATACAAGTACAATGATAATCATAATAATTTCTCTATAACTTATGTCTTTTTTTTTTCGATTAAAATTAACATTCAAACTTGAGATTAATTTAAAACTAACATTTAGACTTGAGATTAAAAATAATATCTCTATCACTTATATCACTTACCATTCTGACTTCAAATTAAATTAAGCATTCGCCAATTCCATTCTCAAAACAAACCAATCATGTAGTTAAATGTCCATTCAATGAATCTCATAAAAAAATGTATATTACCTAGACCTTTTAAGATGCCAGGAGATCATTAAGACGAAGAGAGAGATGAGAATGACTGATGAAGAAAGAAAAAAAAGATAAAAGATAGTAGAGAAACAGAAAATGAAAGTGCAGGTTGTTCGCCGCTGTGAAAGACATCGGTGGCGCTGAGGTGACTGGCGACAGACGAGCTGGTTGGGCTGTTGACTTGAAGGTGAAGATGGTGGCGTCGATGCGGAGGAGGAGGTGTTGCGAGCTGGAGGAGATCTCGAAGGATGGAGGAGGAGGCGAGATCTGGTGTAGCAGAGCAACGAATGCGGTGGGGACTCCTCGGCCTCCGGCGGCCGAGAATCGAAGTCCGATGAGTAGTCCAGCGAGTAATCTCCGCCGCCGGAGGAGATGATACTACTGGAGGCAGACGCGGTGGTGGCAGCCTTGTAGTTGCTGCTCTCCGAGAATCAGAGGACGGCGACGGGGCGGCAGAGAGCTGCTACTGTTGGCCGCCGTCGAAAAACGTGAGGGAGAGGAAAGAGAAAGAGAGTGGAGAGAGAGAGAAGAGAATGAGAGATGAGAGAGAGAGAGAGAATGCAGAGACCTAGAGAGAGAAAGAGAAGAGAGATAGAAAAAGAGAGAGAAAGAGAGAGTACAGCGAGAGAAATTTTAATTTTTGAGGGCAGGGGCATTTTTGTCTTTTCGCTCAAAAACTGGCCAGATTTTAATATTTTTATCTTAGTGGACAATTTTTATCTTTACAATATGAAAGTGGATAGTTTTATATATTAACTCATAGTTTTATACGATTATTTAACAGTATAGAATTTATCTATAAATTTATATGATTATTTAATAGTTTTTAAATGTAAAAATTGATTAGAAATGTATAAATAAATAAAAATGAATGAGAATTGAGGAAAATTAGAATGAAGTGATTATACGATGCCACGTAGGATAGGATTTATTTTGCTATAATGTAAAAATTGATTAGAAATATATAAATAGATAAGAATGAATGAGAAATAAGGAAAATTAGAATGGAGTGATTATACGATGCCACGTAGTTTGGACAACAACGAAATTTGCCAAATATGAATTTTTGGCAATGTTTATGTATTTAGGTGCAATTTTCCCTATTTATAACATTTAGTTGAAGAATATCTTTTCTAAAAACTGAATTAACATTTGAATTGATTGCTTTTCGTGGATTGATTTATTGGTATACTTTATTTAAGTTTTAGTCACATTTGAAACAATCTCAATTAAGTGGGTATAAGAATTCCTATTTTGGATGCCATCATTTTATTAAGTTAAATTTTTCGAGTGAAAAAAGGTGGATTGTGAGGCATGATGAATTCTTGTTGGTAATTGAGTTTATATATGTCACAGCCCGCAACCCTTAATGACGATTTAGCCGGGATTATGACTTGGGATAAGAATTAATGAGTGGGAACGGATATGGACTATTACTTAACATTAAAGTATATGGAAATGTCACTCATAGATAAAATGTTAGGATCATATATGATCATTTGGATACTTATAAAACATACACATAAAGGAGAACTGATTAAGGTGGGTTACCCAATAACACGTGTCACAACTTCATAACATAGAGTTATTCTAATCAAAGTGGTTTGCAGCGGAAAAACGTGTGAGATATACATATGAAGATGTATACTCAAGGTTACATTTCTTGAAATGTCAAAAGAACACCCGCTCAACATCATTCCATTCCATCAGCTGCTCAACCTGCACATTTAGAAATACATGCAGGGCTGAGTATAAAAATACTCAGTGGGCACATATGCCTACTATGAAATATAACATGCTTCGTAAAGATTTAAATTGTCATGCCATCATAAACAGTACAGCAAGAGGTTTTTCGCTAAAAATGTCCAAGCTTACTAAATTCAGTTGTGATTCTTAAAGTTCGACTGCAGTCTAAGTTCTCTTGTAATCTATCATATCTGGAACTGTGTGCCGGAGAGGTGGCCACCTCTCACGGTCACTTGACCGGCCAACCCGCTAGATGACTCACGGTCACTGGTGTACACTAGCCCTGGCAGGATAGCTATCAACTGCTCAAGACCCGAATTCGATTGCATCATTGGCAAAGCCAAAGCAGATAGATATCATACTAAAATTGAAAAATTTTATGGCAAGACAATACTTGAAATAACTTTAACTCAAAAGATTTTGTCATGAAATAACTTGCTTGAACGTAACATTTAAACTCATTTGATATATATGAAACTGAAATTAACAGTTAGATCATCTCATGCATTCATTCGTATAAGAGGCCTACGACACGCAGGGGATCTCTATATACGTATAGTAAAAGTAATGCCCACCTGGATAGGCAAAGCCTGAAGATCATACACACAAAAACCTGTCTTGGGAAAGCAGCGCTAGTCCCCCTGGTCACAAAGCCTACAAGAAATTCTATTCTTAATAGGTCTCCTTGAATCTAATCTTAAGTCATGGTGTAGTGCTTAACATTCTATGATTCACTTAGTCGGTTTTCAAAATTTAATGAATAAATAATTGAAAACATTTCTCTTGAGTTAAGAACACCAACAATATTCTTACTCATCTTTCATTAATAATTGGAATTATAAATAAAACCAATTAAATCTTAAATACTCTTATTGCAAAAATATAATGCAAATTCATGTCATGCTTGGCATATAATAAGAAATTACTTAAAATATGCACATAATAATAATAATTTAATATTATTATGAAAACTAGTCTTTGAAATAAATTAATTAAACTAATTATAAAGTGTGAAATCTAATAAATTTATTGGCTCAATAAAATAATTCAGAGCCCGAACAATTAAATAAAACGCAGCCCAGTTTATAAAAAAAGATCAGTCCAGACTAATTAAAATCATTTAAACGAGCCCAACAAAAATAGCCCCAAAACTCAAGCCGAAACTGACTTAAGCCCATTCACTTTCCTTCTATATTTTCGGCCCAACAGAAAATAAAACCAATAAAATCGGCCCATACAAAAGCCCAATTTTAGTTTGTTTTAAAACTTTGGCCCAAAGTGGAGGCCCAAATTTAAGCCCATTTATCTCTCTCTCTCTACGTTTCTTATCCCTCTCTCTTCTCCCTCACAATTTCAGATCTCTTTCTCTCTCTTCAAAGAAACACACGCACACACACACAGCTCATCTCTCCCTCGCGCCTCTCTCGGTTCAGACCAAAAACTCTCTCAAAGCTCGGCCGCCGCAGTCTGCCTTCCGGCGAATTCAAGGCTGGAAGGCTGCCGCCTCCATCTTCCTCGATCTCCCTCATCAGAACACACACAAATACTCCGCCCCTTTCCAGCCGGAACCCACCGCCGCGGCTCTCTCTCTCTCCGGCGAAACAGCGGAGTCCGCCGCAGTCTGCCTTCCCTCTTCTCCTCCGGCGACTATAGCCTCCAAGCCGCCGCCTCATCTTACTCTCTTCGCCCGTCCTCGGCCGAACAGCTGCAGCAGAGTCGCTGCTATGCCCTAGTCCACTTTTCCCAAATCCACCGATTCCCGGCGACCGCTCCGCCACACGTGACGCCGCCGACCTCAGCCCGAAACCCCTAATTTCCATCGCCTCCTCTCTTTTACTTGCGCCGGACGGACAACAGCGATGAGCCGCCCCCGACCGCCGTATCACTCCCCTGCCTCGGCCGGGCAGTAGCAGCTTTCGTAGCCACCACCACCGCCATCCGTCGACCCTCTCCAGACCCGGCTCACACACCCAACAAACATATAACATTCTTCTTATTCTCTTCTATTTACTAATACAGTTTTTCTTAAAAGCATTTGTGTATATGTAAAACTTGTGAAAAGCTATTCCATAAATTCATGTATGTGTTTCTTTAACATGGGCTGCTGATTTAGTAAAATATACATATATATATATATATATACACGAATATATGAAAGATGAAAGATTGCTGATAGATTTGTGGAACTAAAATATATCATGCCTGTGTACAAGAAGTGAGTGACATTCTATTCAATTGCTTGATATACAAGATGAGTTAAAGGTGTAACCTTTAATAGAATCGGTTGGGTTTGTGCGGCTGGAAACTGGAATGGTTTGGCTGCTTAAGAAACTTGGGTCAGGCTGCGTTGTTGTCATCTGAACTTGGTTGAAGTTTGGTGTTTGATTTGCTACTGTAAAACTGGACCTCACTGAATCGATTTTTGCACTTGAGTCTTTTCTCTTTTTTTTTATTTTTATGAGAAGGAGTTCTGTTGAATGGTGAGGATGCTAAACTTAGAGGGTTGTGCTTGGATTAAGCAGAGGAGTAGAGAGCCTTAGGCATGGCTTTTGCAGGGAGTTGGTGGTGGGAGTGGGTAGTGATGTTAAGTGTTGAAAGAGAGGCTACTTTTAAGGCATGGTAGCATAGATAGGAAAAACTAGTTGTGGAAAAATGTCAAATTAATATGGCGCATTTGATTTGGCAGAAAAGTTGGGATTGTACAGCCTGACTTTTGGGCTGGAATTGGGCTGTAGAGTGGGCGGCTATGAGGCATAGGGTGGGCGGCTATGATTGGACAATTTAAATCCCTCAGGATAAAATTGTCGAAACTGTAATACTACTTCAGGGTTTGCTAATTAAAAGCTCGTGAAACTGCTTGAATGCTAAATTAAATAAATATGCAATGCATATAAATTTAATAACTAAATTTACAAATGCTTTTGTAAATCATTTTTGTTGGAATTAAAATAAATTCTTTTTCTCAATCCGGCGTGAATCATCTTAAATCTAAGTTTAAAATTTACTCTAAATTTAGCTAGGGAAAAGCGGGGCGTTACATACTACCCCCCTTAAAATAAATTTCGTCCCGAAATTTGCATACCTGGTATTCTAGCTTGTGATACTAGTCATTCGTTTCATTCATCTCTTTTGTAGCCTTTTCCATCCTGTGATGGTTCCATTACATAACGAGAACAACATTATTGCCTCGTAACACTTTAACCTTACAATCTAGTCACTAAACTGATTTCTCTTCATAACTTAAGCCTTGAGCTTGGACTATCTCATATTTCTTAATCACATACTTTCTTAACTGCGAGACTTAATACCTAGTGTATACATCCACAATCCTCCACTAACCATTAGTGCATTATTCCTGACTTTCGCGAATCCTTTCGTTTTTCTCATTCTCAAGGCGAGACACATTTTCTCACCAATATCCATTTTCATTTCATGCTTTTATAATCCTTTCCCGCAATTCACACTTAACTATTAATGCAACTACACATCTTGATATTGTCTCTGGATGCTGAACAATTACTAAACTGATTAAGGCAATCACCAATCAATACTTCATATTTAGTGGTGAAACATCTTCTCTTAATTTCCAATTGATGGTACCATCATAATTCTTCACTAATTCGAATCATCTCTGTTGTCTTACATTGAAATCTCTTTGCTCGAAAAAGCCCTTCAAATTCTTGTCAGCTATAAGGACCTCACACTTAACTCCGTAGAGATAGTGTCTCCAAATTTCCAACACGTGCACAACCACAACGAGTTCTAAGTCATAAGTCAAGTAATTCAACTTTGGGGCTAATGAGACATAGTGCTCAAGTTCTCTGAAGTTTAAAACAAATATTTGCTTCCTTTGAACATTCCTATTGATGGAGCTTTTGACACTTTAGCCGAAACAATCACCCTTCTAGTGTGAGGTTGTTGGCTCTGAGGCTGGGTTGGATCTTAAGTCTTATTCTAAAGTTTTTTTTTTTTTTTTTTTATTCTCGAATTTTCTGTTGTTTTCTTCATTCCATTTTCTTTCCTTCACCACATCTTGAGGTGGTGTATATCCAGATTGTGTCGGAATCTTCCTATTCTCCCTTGGTAGCAGTGATTTGATGGTGAGAGTCTTGCTCGTTGGTTGCTCCTACGTAATATTTCTTTGGCTTGGTAGGGGAATTGAATATCTCATGACGCCATTCGTTTGCGAACTCCTTTACGCGTTTCTCATAAGTGTCCACCACATTTGGAGCACGTCCTGACATTTTGTTGAAAACTCTATCATACTAGTTATCTGCCCTGGTTCTCCACTTGGGATTCCAGAAGTTGCTTTGTTTCTACCGACTGTCGGTCAAAAGATAAGTTGATGCTTAGTGTATCTTTCTAACTGTGAGAATATCACCTTCTAGTACTTCGAGAACTGACAGCAAACTAAGTCATTCTAGTTATTACTGTGCTTATCGTGGTAAAATGAGATCTTATTGTGATAATTACATAGTGCGAGTCTATACATTGGGATGACGCCATACTCAAGGTCAAAAATCCTAATTGACAATCGCCGAGATCTTAGTTATATGGGCTGGCCAGACCCAGCACAATGAATCACTCAGTCAAATGGGAGCATCGCCCCCAATCATGTCAACTTCTTATCTCTTATAAAGCTCTAAGTCAACTTCTAACATAAAGCACTTACTAATAAGTACTTCATCATAAGTTACTGATACCATGAACGTCCATTCTATGTTGTTCTAGCCAAGCTATCACGACTAACATCATAATCATAAGCAACATAAGTTCTTATGTGAAAAACTTAATCTCACCGCTATTGAAATAGCTCAAGTGAATCCTTGGTCTTAAGGCATTGCCTCTATGTTGTAACATCTCTATGTTAAACATTTCTATCTTACCAGTCTTTACTTAAATCGATCAAGCGGTGCTATCACGATTAACATTCTCAAAGCATTCTTGGATAATACTCAAATGGTTTGTAAGAGGACCCATCATTCTAATCGTATAGGCAGCTAGCCTAAAACGACAACATAAAGCTTTCTCATTCATTCATACATACATACTTCTGTTTCTTTTGAAACCTTAACATATATGGACATTTAATGTCCCTTTCATGAAAACTTTGCTTATGCCGGAAAGATTCAAGGAATCTAACTCGACCATACATACATACATACATTGATTCGTTATGGGCTCGGGTTGTCCCAAACACGAAATACATTCATTGAGTCGTTATGGGTTCGGGTAGTCCCAAACACGACAAAAAGCATTCACATAGCATCGTAAACATAAGGCGCACATTTTCTTGAAAAACTTTCATAACATCTGAAATACATATATGTATATTTTTGAAACTATTATCGTACCTTTATTGCGGCAGTGTGACGGCGAGCTGAGGGTTACTGACATTCTTAGAAGTCTAGAGATACTATTCTAGACTCGACATCAAAAACTTATGGTTATCAGAGACATGAAAGGAAACTTATGCTCTATCTAATATTCTATCTCCTTACTCAACTCTATATAAACTCTCCACGCATCTCAAATCCTTAAGTTCAAGGATAGGTTTCAAGAAAATCATGGTTCTAAGTCTCGATTTGTTTCTCATATAAGGCTCGTCTAATCTCATTCAAACACATAGACAACACAATCACCTAAGGCTCATAAGAAAAACACAATCAAACATTATCAAAACATGCTTTGTTTTTACACTGACTCAACTTCAAAATCTAACCTGTTCTGACTCCGACACCTCGTGGACTCGAGACTCATACCAAAAGAAAATTCTTCGAGTCTAGTTTCATATAAAAAAAAGTAGAGTCAAAAACTCCAAGTATTGTAGGAGATATGACTGTTTTACTACAGTCTACCATATTCGGCAGTTTTGAGCAATCGAAAACTTGGATTTTTGAAAAATAGTAAACGTTGTCAAACTGGGCTCAACTTTGGTGGATATATAGCTAACACAATAAGATTAATACCATAAAAATTTTTGAAATCTAGATCACACAGGAAGGTACTTAAATGAATGACTCTTTCTCCTGTTCTCTGAAATTCTCGGTAGTAATGTGCAGTTTAGGTTTTGTATTTTATAAAAATAGTAAACGAAGTACAAATGACTTGAAATTTTACCGGTATGCTTAAGACTCATGTAGGGATTTTCTATAAAATTTTCAAAGCTATTAGACATCGAAAAACCGTCGATAACAGTAGGTCAGTAGGCCTACGAAATTCACTAAAATCTCATCTCAAACTCTTAAATGCTCAACTTAACATCCCTTCAAAGAAAACCAATCAAAGCTTATTTTAAACACATATAGCACTTGAAAACATTCAAGCACATTATAATACTCATCATACTCAATCTTGACTCTCTTCTTACATCATAACCTCAAATCTCAAGTAAAACGTTTCAACGAACGCATCATTAAAATTCTCTTCTCATTTTCATGCTCAAAATTACTCAAATACTCAAACATGATCTCATTCATCATATAAATCATTATACACATATAGATTCCCTTTTATCATGTAAACTAAACTCTAATGAAACTTCATGTATCATCATAAAACTCTTAATAAAACATGACAAACTTTCACATAATGGTCATAAAGCAATTAGACCTCATTTTATCAATCATCGACTTCTCAAAATATGAAAACTCAAAAACTCATACAAACTAAACTAAGTCAAAAATTTTCCTAGCCAACAAAAGACTTACTCAAACATAATTATACACTAATATCATGCTCAAATACATATATCTTAAGCCAAAATTACTTAAATAACACATAGGCAAAAAGTCCTAATTTTTATTAAAGTAAACTCTTTGAAATTTAATAAACACACATGATACCTTAATCCATTCATAGATCTATCAATCTTAGCCAATTAATCTCACATATAACCCATCAATTTACAAATTAGAGCATAGATACACATATCCCTAATTTTATTAAACTAACTCATATCAAAATCATCAATTGACATCATATACTCAATTTACTCCATCAATCATCATCATATACATCTCATGGACTCATCTTCCTCATCTATTAATCATTTTAACCATTGACTCAAAAGTTCCCAATTTTGGGTAAACTAAACTCCATCGAACTTTCACATCTCAAGGCATATACTTCACATATAACATCATACAATCTAGATCTATAAAAATAAGAATCACTTACCCAAGATTAAACAAAGATCATAGTTTTCCTTTCTCACTCTTCAAACCAAACCCCACGGTCCTCTTGAAATCTTCAAGAATTGAAAGGTGTTTATGTTGATTTGGTGGAGGATTTGATTTTGATGTGAATTTGGAAGCTTTGGTGATTCATCTATGGTGATCTTTTGGAGCAAAATCGGAAGAGAGGGAGAGAAATTGAGAGTGGCCGAATGGTGAAGGAAATGAGGGAAATGAAGTGAATTTGTCTTGCTTAGGAAGGATGATTGGAGACCAAACACTATTCACCATTTAATACTTGTCCCCCTTAAACCTACACACTAATTCCTTCCCTTCATCTTCATACCACACGTCCACTTCAAGTAAGGCTAAGGAAATTAATCACAATGAGACACAATTATATGAAGCCATAGTTTGGGTAGTATACTACGTCGGTAGACTAACACTTCTTAGTCTTATCAATCAAGGGGATCTTATTATGACAACTCACGAGTTGCAAGGCTCAAACTCAACACAACATCAAAGCAAGGTGTTGTAGAAATTGTTCAAGAGAATCAAAAGAATGACCAGAGGGTATGAAATGATTAACTACTAGGTCGAATAAAATGACCTCGAGTATGAACCCATCTGGCTTTTCAACCGAAAGTTGAAACACATGGATTTTCAACCCAAAAGACGTCTACTGAGATTTGGATCATGTGGACTGGCCAGGTCCAACATCATCACCTCCCAGTCACACGAGAAACATCGTCCCGAACTTGGAGAGCCCTGAACATACTATACATAACAAAACATAAGCTCATCATGACAACTAAACTTATCTTAAGGTTCCCTATCCTATTGATCTCAAACCCCAAACCTCTCTTAAGACATATACACACAGACATACGTACACAGGCAAAACACACTATTCTTAAAATTTATCGTGTAGCAAAAGTTGATTCGAAGTTCCGTCGCACTTGAACATTCGAACGTAGAGACTATGGTTCAACCTTTGATGCAACGTTTACCTTGAATTCGTCGCGTATCGTCATTCTGTGCTTTTCCTTTACCTCGTACATATCTTTTCATTCCTCTTTGTAGTTCAAAAGAATCATTGTTTTCTTGAGGGAGCTGAAATGCTCTAAGTTCTCTTTCATTCTTCTACATCATCACCTTAAGAATCTAGATTGTAGAGATATCCTACTAACCTAGTAGTCTATGTTCTTTTTGAAATTGTGATCATGCAACTTATAGCAATCTATGTTCTCTGGAAAAACATATGTCAATTTTTCTATTATTCGTCTGATCATAACATCATAGATTGCGAAAATATGCCATGAAAGGCAAAACATTCAACATTTCATCATAGTATGCTCTTTACATAAACATATTCATAAAATATCTTAGAACAATAACATCTTTAACACGTGAACTACAGTTACCTTCTTTCCTTGATTGAGCACGATGCAATGGAGTGTTGAGCGGTGCCGTATAAACCCATGTAAGTCAAAAGAATCAAACTAGACTCGACTCTTTTAGAATAAGGTTTCTAGGGCCAGAGCGAACGAACCGCTCTGATACCACTCTGTCACAGCCCGCAACCCTTAATGACGATTTAGCCGGGATTATGACTTGGGATAAGAATTAATGAGTGGGAACGGATATGGACTATTACTTAACATTAAAGTATATGGAAATGTCACTCATAGATAAAATGTTAGGATCATATATGATCATTTGGATACTTATAAAACATACACATAAAGGAGAACTGATTAAGGTGGGTTACCCAATAACACGTGTCACAACTTCATAACATAGAGTTATTCTAATCAAAGTGGTTTGCAGCGGAAAAACGTGTGAGATATACATATGAAGATGTATACTCAAGGTTACATTTCTTGAAATGTCAAAAGAACACCCGCTCAACATCATTCCATTCCATCAGCTGCTCAACCTGCACATTTAGAAATACATGCAGGGCTGAGTATAAAAATACTCAGTGGGCACATATGCCTACTATGAAATATAACATGCTTCGTAAAGATTTAAATTGTCATGCCATCATAAACAGTACAGCAAGAGGTTTTTCGCTAAAAATGTCCAAGCTTACTAAATTCAGTTGTGATTCTTAAAGTTCGACTGCAGTCTAAGTTCTCTTGTAATCTATCATATCTGGAACTGTGTGCCGGAGAGGTGGCCACCTCTCACGGTCACTTGACCGGCCAACCCGCTAGATGACTCACGGTCACTGGTGTACACTAGCCCTGGCAGGATAGCTATCAACTGCTCAAGACCCGAATTCGATTGCATCATTGGCAAAGCCAAAGCAGATAGATATCATACTAAAATTGAAAAATTTTATGGCAAGACAATACTTGAAATAACTTTAACTCAAAAGATTTTGTCATGAAATAACTTGCTTGAACGTAACATTTAAACTCATTTGATATATATGAAACTGAAATTAACAGTTAGATCATCTCATGCATTCATTCGTATAAGAGGCCTACGACACGCAGGGGATCTCTATATACGTATAGTAAAAGTAATGCCCACCTGGATAGGCAAAGCCTGAAGATCATACACATAAAAACCTGTCTTGGGAAAGCAGCGCTAGTCCCCCTGGTCACAAAGCCTACAAGAAATTCTATTCTTAATAGGTCTCCTTGAATCTAATCTTAAGTCATGGTGTAGTGCTTAACATTCTATGATTCACTTAGTCGGTTTTCAAAATTTAATGAATAAATAATTGAAAACATTTCTCTTGAGTTAAGAACACCAACAATATTCTTACTCATCTTTCATTAATAATTGGAATTATAAATAAAACCAATTAAATCTTAAATACTCTTATTGCAAAAATATAATGCAAATTCATGTCATGCTTGGCATATAATAAGAAATTACTTAAAATATGCACATAATAATAATAATTTAATATTATTATGAAAACTAGTCTTTGAAATAAATTAATTAAACTAATTATAAAGTGTGAAATCTAATAAATTTATTGGCTCAATAAAATAATTCAGAGCCCGAACAATTAAATAAAACGCAGCCCAGTTTATAAAAAAAGATCAGTCCAGACTAATTAAAATCATTTAAACGAGCCCAACAAAAATAGCCCCAAAACTCAAGCCGAAACTGACTTAAGCCCATTCACTTTCCTTCTATATTTTCGGCCCAACAGAAAATAAAACCAATAAAATCGGCCCATACAAAAGCCCAATTTTAGTTTGTTTTAAAACTTTGGCCCAAAGTGGAGGCCCAAATTTAAGCCCATTTATCTCTCTCTCTCTACGTTTCTTATCCCTCTCTCTTCTCCCTCACAATTTCAGATCTCTTTCTCTCTCTTCAAAGAAACACACGCACACACACACAGCTCATCTCTCCCTCGCGCCTCTCTCGGTTCAGACCAAAAACTCTCTCAAAGCTCGGCCGCCGCAGTCTGCCTTCCGGCGAATTCAAGGCTGGAAGGCTGCCGCCTCCATCTTCCTCGATCTCCCTCATCAGAACACACACAAATACTCCGCCCCTTTCCAGCCGGAACCCACCGCCGCGGCTCTCTCTCTCTCCGGCGAAACAGCGGAGTCCGCCGCAGTCTGCCTTCCCTCTTCTCCTCCGGCGACTATAGCCTCCAAGCCGCCGCCTCATCTTACTCTCTTCGCCCGTCCTCGGCCGAACAGCTGCAGCAGAGTCGCTGCTATGCCCTAGTCCACTTTTCCCAAATCCACCGATTCCCGGCGACCGCTCCGCCACACGTGACGCCGCCGACCTCAGCCCGAAACCCCTAATTTCCATCGCCTCCTCTCTTTTACTTGCGCCGGACGGACAACAGCGATGAGCCGCCCCCGACCGCCGTATCACTCCCCTGCCTCGGCCGGGCAGTAGCAGCTTTCGTAGCCACCACCACCGCCATCCGTCGACCCTCTCCAGACCCGGCTCACACACCCAACAAACATATAACATTCTTCTTATTCTCTTCTATTTACTAATACAGTTTTTCTTAAAAGCATTTGTGTATATGTAAAACTTGTGAAAAGCTATTCCATAAATTCATGTATGTGTTTCTTTAACATGGGCTGCTGATTTAGTAAAATATACATATATATATATATATATATATATACACGAATATATGAAAGATGAAAGATTGCTGATAGATTTGTGGAACTAAAATATATCATGCCTGTGTATAAGAAGTGAGTGACATTCTATTCAATTGCTTGATATACAAGATGAGTTAAAGGTGTAACCTTTAATAGAATCGGTTGGGTTTGTGCGGCTGGAAACTGGAATGGTTTGGCTGCTTAAGAAACTTGGGTTAGGCTGCGTTGTTGTCATCTGAACTTGGTTGAAGTTTGGTGTTTGATTTGCTACTGTAAAACTGGACCTCACTGAATCGATTTTTGCACTTGAGTCTTTTCTCTTTTTTTTTTTTTTTTATGAGAAGGAGTTCTGTTGAATGGTGAGGATGCTAAACTCAGAGGGTTGTGCTTGGATTAAGCAGAGGAGTAGAGAGCCTTAGGCATGGCTTTTGCAGGGAGTTGGTGGTGGGAGTGGGTAGTGATGTTAAGTGTTGAAAGAGAGGCTACTTTTAAGGCATGGTAGCATAGATAGGAAAAACTAGTTGTGGAAAAATGTCAAATTAATATGGCGCATTTGATTTGGCAGAAAAGTTGGGATTGTACAGCCTGACTTTTGGGCTGGAATTGGGCTGTAGAGTGGGCGGCTATGAGGCATAGGGTGGGCGGCTATGATTGGACAATTTAAATCCCTCAGGATAAAATTGTCGAAACTGTAATACTACTTCAGGGTTTGCTAATTAAAAGCTCGTGAAACTGCTTGAATGCTAAATTAAATAAATATGCAATGCATATAAATTTAATAACTAAATTTACAAATGCTTTTGTAAATCATTTTTGTTGGAATTAAAATAAATTCTTTTTCTCAATCCGGCGTGAATCATCTTAAATCTAAGTTTAAAATTTACTCTAAATTTAGCTAGGGAAAAGCGGGGCGTTACAATATATATAAGAAAAGTTGGTATGAGGTTGGGAGGGATTTCAGGCGTTTGAAAACAGACAAATGTATATGTAGGATTTATGTAGGATTTATAATTAAATGGATATATTGGATTTATCTAATAGTTTTATACAATTATTTAATAGTACATATACTTTATCTAATAGTTTTATACGATTATTTAACAGTATAGAATTTATCTATAAATTTATATGATTATTTAATAGTTTTTAAATGTAAAAATTGATTAGAAATGTATAAATAAATAAAAATAAATGAGAATTGAGAAAAATTAGAATGAAGTGATTATACGATGCCACGTATGATAGGATTTATTTTGCTATAATGTAAAAATTGATTAAAAATATATAAATAGATAAGAATGAATGAGAAATAAGGAAAATTAGAATGAAGTGATTATACGATGCCACGTAGGATAAGATTTATTTTACTATTATATATGTAGGATAGGATTCCGACTTATACAATCTTATAATCAATCTCTTTTATTTTTTTATATTTAAACGTTAATTTCAATTTTATAAATTATCAAACACCTACGTTATCTAGCCTCTCGTTTTACTAATAAGAGGAAGATATAAATATTTTTTTAGTATAACATAAAATAACTAATCCTCATTTATTTAGAGTTTAAAATCCTACTAATAAGAGGAAGATATAAATATTTTTTAGTATAACATAAAATAACTAATCCTCATTTATTTAGAGTTTAAAATCAAGAGGAGTTCTAATATAAGTCATTGTGTGCATTAAATATATGATGAAGAATATTTAGATAAGAAAATTAATTAAAAATTTAGAAAAAAATAAGAATGAATGAGAATTGAGGAAAATTAGAAAGAAGTGATTATACAATGCCACGTTGGATAGAATTTATTTTGCTTTTATATATAAATTTCATCCCATGTAATTGTGACCCGATGGTTCTGTCATGATTTAACTAGTCTTGTATGTGATGATCTTTTTTTAATATTTTTTTTGTAAGAACAGAGTTTTATTAAGCAATGTTGGTGCCTAGCTAGATTCGTCACCCATAAAGGAATATCGAAAATTTAGAGTTTAGACATGTTACTATTAGAATTAGAATGCGAAACAGAAATAGATAATTGAATTGAGATTACAAAGTGGGGTGATATTAATTTACTTAAATGGCACAAATTTGAATTAAGATTTAGGGAAAATTGCACCTAAATACACAAAGTTTGTCGAAAATCCATATTTGACGCGAACTTAAAAAGTTACATTTTAATACATGAATTTAATAAGTTGTTCAATTTTGACGAAATTTTCATCTCCGGTGAACGGCATTTATGATGTGGCATTTACGTGTCTTACGACTTATCCACGTGAAATAGAAACGACACCGTTTTGGCTGGCGTGTAACAACTGAATTAAAATAGGGTTTAATTTAAACAAAACGACGTCGTATGTCATCCCCCTTCTAAAACTCTGCCCGACTCCCTCTCTCTCTCACCTATCACAAGCCGATGCTGCCTCCTCCGCCTTCAAACGGCGAAGAATCCGCCCAACAAACCACCCGTGTCTCACCTAGCCACCACGACGACGCTCGCATCGCCTCCTCTCTCTCTATCATCGCCTAAACCCTAGATCCCCAATCTCAGAACCCATAAGGTGACCACCCCGGCCACGACCGGAAAAGACAAGGGTGTCGCTAACAGCGGCGAGCCACTGCCATCACCAACCCCCAATTCTCCCCCTCCCTTTCAGTCTCTGGCGAACTCGCCTCCACGTCGTCTCCAGTCGATGAAAGGCACCACCTTGACCGCTCCCTCACAACCCCGCCGCCACCTGGCTCCGAAGTCTGGCGGCCGCAGCAGCTAGCTGGGCTAACCACCGCCGTTTAGACTCATTAGGGATGGAGGTAGGGTTCAGAATTTCTATTTGGGGGAGGATGATTTTGAATTAGGTTGGGATTAAATACAATCACCTATGAAACAACGTAGTTTTGCACATGAAAAAACGACGCCGTTCTTTCTTTAGTCCGGCGAACGGAATGGCATGTGCCGGGTACACACGTAGGATCCACGTCGGATATTAAATTGGGGAAGATAAAAATTTCGTCAAAATTGAACAACTTATTAAATTCATGTATTAAAATGTAACTTTCTAAGTTCACGTCAAATATGGATTTTCGGCAAACTTTGTGTATTTAGGTGTAATTTTTCCTAAGATTTATTAATTATAATTAGAATTTAATCAAAGCATTTGAATGTACTGTATGCGAAATAAGTAAAATAAGAAGGAATCGAGCAAGAGAAACATAAATAAAATGTTCTACTATTATAATTGATGGAAAGACGATGAAACATAAACCAAAAAACTAAAGAAATGGTCCTATATAGAAAGATAGCTAGTGATGATAACTGCTCAAAGAAAGATAGGTAGACGTAGATGTATCAAATCAAGGCATGTCATGGTCTTTGCGGTGGTGTTGGTGGACGAATCTCTTCCAGTAGGGATGACAGTTCCAAACAGAAGCAATTTCTTCGATGGGAATCCCTTTAGTCTCTGGGAAGAAAAAGTAGATAAAAAGAGTCATGGCCAAGACGAAGAAGGAGAAGAATATGAAGAGACCAAATTTCATGACGCAGAGCATTTTGAGGAAGCATTGGGCGATGACGAAGGTGAAAATCATATTGACGGACACATTGACACTCTGGCCGGCCGATCTAATCTCGAGCGGCAGAATCTCGCCGGGAACCAGCCAGCCGAGCGGGCCCCAGGACCAGGCGAATGCTGCGACGTAGACGCATATGGCGGCGACGACTATGCCGGCGTACCAGGTGGGCAGCTCGCCAGGATTCCCATTGACTCCGAATTTGAGGGCAATGCAGACGGTGACGATGATCTGACACACCAGCATCTGAAGTCCGCCTTCGAGAAACAGAGTCCTCCTGCCGACTCTGTCGACGCTGAAGATGGAGACGAAGGTGGCGCAGAAGTTGACGCCGCCGGATATGAGGGCGGAGGCGAGGGAGGCGTTGCTGCCGAAGCCGATAGTCTTGAAGAGGACGGGGGCGTAGAACATGATGACGTTCATGCCGGTGAACTGCTGGAAGAAGGGGATGAGCACCACCATCACCAGCTGCGGGCGGTACCTGCGCTGCAGCAGATTGGACCAGGGCTTCTCCACCTTCTGGGCGGCCTCGCTCGCCGCCACGATGTCGTTGAACTCCTCCTCCACGCAGCACACGCCGCGGACCTTCCTCAGCTGCTCGAGGCCCTCGGCGGACCTGCCGCGCTCGATGAGGGAGTTGGGCGTGTCGGAGAGGCAGAGGGAGCCCGCCACGAAGATGAGGCCGGGGACACCGGCCAAGCCCAGGCTCACGCGCCACCCTTCCCCGCTGCTCATATGCGCGGTGAGGTAGTTGATCAAGTTGGCGGCGAGGATCCCCATGGTGATGAAGAGCTGGAAGAGCATGTTGAGCATGCCGCGGTGCTTGGCGGGAGCCATCTCGCAGAGGTACACCGGAGCTGACTGATTGGCGAAGCCGATGCCAATGCCCAGGAGGATCCTGCCCACGATCAGCATTGCCACGTTCGCTGCCAAGCCGTTGATGGCTGCTCCGCCGCAGAATACCGCCCCTCCCAACACCATCGACACCTTTCTCCCGTACTTTCTCGTGATGAAAGAGGCCAATATCGACGCCACCAGCGCCGCCAGATACAGCGACGACGTGAACAGGGTCAGTAGGGCGTCGTCGAACTTGCAGTATTGGTTTGTGCCGCCGCCGTTCAGCTCCTCCCGCCGGTAAACTCGTGGGAAGAACTTGTTCAGAAATGGAGCCATCGACGTTACTCCGCCCGAGATTCCGATGTCGTAACCGAATATCAGTCCGCCGCTCGCCGCCACCAAGCATGTCACCACCACTCGCCAAGTCAGTTTTCCCGGATAATCCTTCCCTCTGCCTCCGCCGCCGCTCACACTCATAACCCCTACCGCCATCTTTACTTTTCTCGTTTCTATTCTCAATAATCAAAATCTGCCTAGATATATATCGATTCATTCATTCACTCGATCAATACTCCCATATTTATAGAACGATAAAATTATATCTCCACAAGTTAGTTAATTTGGATCGGATATGTATCTACTAATCTATTTGAGTTCGTTTAGATAACAAATTAATTCCCATATAGCTTATCCAAAATCCATAATAAATCTATCTGCTCAAGTATATATAATAATTGAACATTCAAAATACTATCTAATATAACTAAAATCTTATTTCTTTATCTCTTAATTGATGAGTTTAGTTAGATATCAAATCCCATGAAATAACTTACGTTACCCACATATCTTCTTTGACCAAGTTTATAGTATATCCAAAATCTATCTGCTCAAGTATAATAATAGGACATATATACAAACATACCAGCTACAGTGTGCTGCGTGTTTATCTCTTTTTTTGTTGCTACAAAATACTATCCAATATAACTAAAATCTTATTTCTTTATCTCTTAAATTGATTTGAGTTTAGTTAGATATCAAATCACATGAAATAACTTACGTTAACTCACATATCTTCTTTGGATAAGAGTGTTACCATTCTTTCAAAGGTAATGTGACAGCTTTCAACGTAAGTTTTTTTTTTTTTTTAATTGAACAGTTCTATTATTTGCGGTTAACCGATTAATTAATTCGGTTAACCGCTAACAATTAGTGAAATTAGCTCTATTCGATTCGATTCCAGATAATCGAAAAATCGGTTCGATCGATTAACCCATAATCGAACCGAGCCCTACTTGTAACTCTCATGTAATCTTTTATTAAGAAATGTCGTCATGATTTAAAGATATTAACACGATAGAATACTTGTCCCTAAGGAGACACCAAGCGGTGCGAACTCCTGTCTATGAACAGTGAAGTCCAGGGATCAAACCCCACCGCTCCCCATCCCCCAAAGTAAAAAAAAAAAAAAAAAAAAAAAAAACACTATAGAATACTTAATGAATATCATGATCGTTTTGGTAATTTGTACAATATGTTGACCGTAAGTATAATTAACCCTTCAAAAGTTTGATAAATAATACATCCTCCGCCCACCAATTCTTGATCTATTTTATTATTTTGGTCCGTCCATCAACTTGATCCATTTTATTTTAAAAAAAAATTGACACAATAAAATAGGACTCTCATTTCACTCACAATATACTCCACCAGTTTCTTACAACCCATGCCATTATAAATGGGTTAGGAAATAGTGGACAGAGAGAATAGTACATTCAATCCACAAAAATATGTGTAATTTGTCATTTTGATACGTTCCACATAAACATTTACTTTTCATTTTTGTACACTACTCCATCACAAACCTCTTATTTTTTACCTCTACGTTACAATATTATCTCAAAAAAACCACCCATGAGCCATCACTCCACTCACAATAAAGTGAAATCATTTTCCACTCACGACACATTCATCTAATATTTTTTAGAACTCGTGCCATCAGAAATGTCGCATGTTTTAGTGGGACAGAATGAAGTATTTATGAACCTTTATTTTATTTTTTGGTCTGTTAAGTGTATACTCATTTCATTTTATGGTAAGTATACTTTATACAACTCACTCACAACAAAAGTGAGACTATTATTCTACTCATATACTCCCTCCGTCCCATAATAAGTGGCCACATTCTTTTCGGCACGGAGATTAAGAAATTGAGTGTTATATGTTTTAATAGAGTGTGGCCTACAATTGTTGACCAAATTAGTGAGTAATTGTTGACTTAATTAAAGTAATTTTGGCATTTTTAGAAAGTGGCCTACAATTGTTGACCAAATTACTGAGTAATTGTTGACTTAATTAAAGTAAACTTTTGCCATTTTTAGAAAACAGCCACTTATAGTGGGACAGACAAAAAAGGAAATGTGGCCACTTATTATGGGACGGAGGGAGTAGTACTAAACAAATTTTTTAACGCTCGTGTCATTCTTAAATAAATGTGTCATTCTCAAATAAGTATGCATTTGATGGATTAAGAGAATACAAATTTTCTAAGTCTAGATAGAAGTGTACCCAGTGAGAGTCCCACAATTTTGTAATTATTTATTCTTATAAAATCTTCAAATTATATAATTTTTGTTCAAAAACCCCTACTATACCACCAAACTGAATCTTAAATAAATTATCTTCTAAAATCTCAAATTCGAAATATAAAAAAATACAATCCTATCAAGGATTTACTTTGTGTCCGCCTTGCGTCAGTGTGGTACATATTAATCAACTGAACATAATTAAAAATAATGAAATTAATAATTATAAATAAATTCTCACTGTGCCGATCGGCAATTCGGCATGAAGTATATGGGCAGGACAAAAATAATATACATAAGATAGTCATTTTTACCGAGTCAAGATTTTCATATACTATAGTTCTATTACACGACATTATCAAACTTGCGGCTTATACTATGTTGATAGCTAGTGCTGCTTTTGGCCGGCTGGCTAGCGACATTTCTCCATCTAAATCTACTATAAATACAGTATATATGTAATATCATCATAAGCAAATTGAAAGCAAAATATATAAGCAGTTTTGCAAGATAATAATTAATTAAGTTGAGAAAACATGGCCTCCAAAGCTTTCTTGTTCGCAGTGATCGTGGTTGCGGCAACGGCGGCAGCTCCGGCTTTCGCAGTCGATTACGTCGTTGGAGATGACGACGGTTGGAAATTGAATGTCAATTACACTGCATGGGCTCAAGGGAAAATGTTCTACGTCGGAGACACCATCGGTACGTTTATTCTGCTCATAATTGATCGATTATCCTATTTTGAAATTTATTGCACGCACTGTTACTCAAATATCCTTCCGTCACTATTTTTATATATATAACTTTTACATATACACATTAATTGCATCCATTTACAACAAAACAAAATGTGTGTTTTCGAACTTGAAGATTTAATTGATTTTTGCATTGTATATTCTTAAAAACTGGCAGAAGGGCAATTTTGTCACCTCGTCCTAAAAGTTTGTAGACTTTATTTTACTCGGAAGAAAAGTAGGTATTTTTGGTCATTTAAGATCATCTATTATAAATTTTTGTTACATAAATGAAGAACATATATGTCACAAAGGGTAGTTTAAGATTGTTCAGTGTTAGGGTGTATATCTTCTTTATATAAATCATAAATTTTAAATTTTTAGTATTGTCATACGTCAATTATCCATGAATATTGCAATAGAAGATGTCATATATTGCGAGGAAATAGAGGATATCTAAATTGATTTTTTGTGTTTTTTCACTATTTAATTTTCACTCTTTTCACATGCTCTAATCATGGTGAATAATTTTCCTCGGATAGAATGGAAAAGAAATTTCATCAATCCCATTGTCCCTCAATACCACTCTGAATCACGATACTATTATCATAGGACAATAGTGTAATGATATTTGTTTTTCGCCCAAGAGAACATAAGATTAAAAAAAAAAAAGCTGTGTAAATCCACCTTTTCTTAAATTATATAATCATATTCAGAAAACGTAGCCTAGAAGAAAATTCTTTACACACATACTGAAATATATATTTAAGATCAAACAGTTTGTAAAAGGAGAACCCCGAGTATTTCAAAGATTTAAATCCAATTGATAAATTTAATTAGTGGAATATTTTGATCGATCAGCTTTCAAGTATGCGGTGGGAGTGCATAATGTGTACAAAGTGAACGGAAGCGCCTTCCGAGAATGCTGGGTGCCGCCGCCATCAGAGGCCCTAAGAACGGGAAATGACATAATTAGCCTTGCAACCCCCGGGAGGAAGTGGTACCTTTGCGGCGTTGGCAATGGCACCCACTGTGAAAGTGGGATGAAGCTGGTCATTACCGTCATGTCCTATGCCCCTATGTCTGCTCCTGCTCCTGCCCCTGCCCCGTTTCCCATCTACGGAGCTCCCACCAAGAAGCCCATCACCATTTGGAGAAACTGGAAACTCAAATTTCACTTCTAATCTCATGCTCTTGTTTTTTACTTTACATTACAATAAAGTTCAAATTTGAAGCCAGGCAGCATCGTTGATTGAATTAGCTAGCTAGGTATCAGTTGTTGTTATAAACCAAATTTCGTTTGTTTGTTTTTTTGTTAATTTGTCTCGTGCCGTGGAATTTTACCAGATGTTTGAGTAGGAGTGATTCTTCTTGTTTCTATGAACACTACAAGTCTACAATGAAATGGACCATTCAATATATGTTTCCGGACACTTGTGAGACTAGAACTAATTACATGTATTTATGTAGTATGGTGAATTACAATATCTCAACGCTTAATTTAATTGATTGCAAAGTTAACTTCATTTATTCCGTAACGACTCCGCTCCAAATTTAATGATTATCACCACGGATCAATATGAGTATTTGTTCAGTGGTACTTGGGCTTTAATTTTAAATTAATATGCTTTATCGTACAATTTAAATTGTGGCAAATTTTTTGTGAACGGAATGAGTAATACTTTCTCCATCCTATTGATAATGACGACACAATTGTGCTAGGCACGGTAATTAAAGTAAATAAGGACCACTTGTAAGGATGATGTGCAAAATAAATTTATGGTGTAAAGTAAGTAGGGACCATTTGTTTATAGTGTAAAATAAGTTGCGCACAAGAATTAAGAAAGGTTAGGGGGGCCTAACTATTTCTACTTTTAGAATGCATTATTATATCAATGGGACTGTTGGGAATATATGAAAAATGTGTCATTATCAATGGGACAAAGAAAGTATACTATATTGTACTCCCTCGAATGAATACTCATTTTTCTTTCTGATAAGTGCACCACATACGACCCACATATAAGAAAATTCTACTCACACACACTCAATCAATTTCTTAATATCCGCGTAATTCTCAAATGGGTACTCATTTAAAGGACAAATGAAGTATTACATTATTGATGTTACATATACTAGCGGAAATGACGTGCATTCACACGTAAAAAGAATTATTTTAATAAATAAATTTTGATATGCGTAACTTTACATTCTTTATCATTCTTATAGTTACATTTTTCATTTTAATATCTTTTATAAACCAATTATTGGATTATTTCAAGAAACTATCTTTCAATATCTTTCATTTTAATATCTTTTATAGTTACATTAGGTTTCATGTTTACATAATTAATTTTAGTTCAAGAATTCTAATAAAATTAAACTTGTAATAAAACTATTAAATAATTCTTTGAACTATAATTCTAAAATATTACATTTCCATAACAGTATATTAAAGAAAAGAAAAAAGAAATCTAGGAACCCCTTGAAAGCACAACGAAGTTAAATTAGTATTAAAATATATAACATATACACATGCATGGTAGATGCTTAGATTCATTATATGTATAATATATTAAAAAAATCCATAATTATTCATAAATTAAGTATATACGAAGGATATACTAGGGATACAAGTACTAGAGATACACAATTGTCCATAAATTAAGTATACACGAGGGATATAATAAGAAAATCAAATTTTTGAAACAAAGTTTATGTAGGAATATGTATAGATTAGAGATATAACATGCAATCCAAATTTTATGAAACAAGGATGTTTTATAATACATATAATTGGCTTGTCATTTGTACACAATATTATTCATTAATTATCATTGTTGCATGTTACATTTCCTATTTATATATCATCTACAACAATCGTGTTTTTTAGATATCATACACACACTTATTATGTCTTGATATATATGTATGGAATAGAAGAAAAAAGAATATTTTAAAGTATATAAAGCCAATTTTGAGGCGAAGTATTTAAAGCAAATTAACCGCGCCATTTGGCGTCTTAACTAACAAATTAACAAAGAAGTACATATTAGATCCTACACGGTTCACTACTTTATTCGGACCAAGTCATTAGCGTCTTTGCCTAAAACCACAATTTGGCAACTTCCCTGTAATTGAAATTTTATTGCGATGTGAAAATATATATAATAAGTGCCATTGTTAGCCGGCTGCAAAGCCTTTAAATAAGCCAACATATGATCATCAAGAAATCATCAAGTATCAACATTAACCTAGCTAGCTTATTTCAATTAATAAAACGCCTAACTTCAAACTTTTCTGAGATGGCTCTTAATGCTCTCTTGTTCGCGGCGATGATGGCTGCCGTAGCTGCACCAGCTTTTGGATCCGACTTCATTGTTGGAGACGACGCCGGCTGGAAACTCAACGTGAACTACACCGCGTGGGCGCAGGGAAAACAATTCCACGTCGGAGATAGGCTGAGTAAGCTCTATTCATTATATATAAATACATATATATGAATTGAATAAAATAAATATCTATTTTTAATATTTCACAATAGTTTAAATTTTGTCATCTACCAACTTTATGTGTTCTTAATTTTTTTCTCCCTCTCGTAATTCGATTTAATAATTTTATTGTAAGTTAAATACATAGTTTTTTCTTTGTTAATGCTACATAATCCTAAATTACATGCAAGGTGATATCACCTGAACATTATACCCAGGATCAAATTGACCATATACTAGCTAGACAGAAAAAGTGAAAAACCTTGTCCAATTAAATTAAATTGATATTGATAAATTAATGTTGCAGTTTTCAAGTACACACAAGGATCTCACAACGTCCAAAGACTGAGCAACGCCGGCGACTTCCAAGGGTGTACGATATCTGCTGCATCTCCTACCGGAAGTGACATAATTACCCTTGCTAGCCCGGGCCGGAAGTGGTACGCTTGTGGCGTTTCAGACCACTGTTCGAAAGGGATGAAACTGGCCATAAATGTAATTTCAGACTTGGCTCCGGCTCCGGCACCAGGATCCGACCCAAAGAGCCCCGGGAATTCGGCAGCTAATGGATACTCCGGCTTCATGTCTTGGGCTTGGGCTCTTGCTGCTTTAGTTCTCCACAAAATTATCATCGCCTAAATACCTGCTCCACAACACATGCATGCTCTATTTTAATTTGGTGGTTTTTATATATTTTGTACTGTCTGATATAATTGTTCTGAAATTATTTTATTTTTTAAGCTTTCGAAGTTTATGTTGTTCAGAATTATATTTCGTGTCAACTTGTATTGGCCTCGTTGCTTGAAGAGTTATACACGTTAGACGGTTCAACATAATTAAATGCATGAGTGAATTTTCTTGAATTGGTATTTGTATATTGTATGCATGGGAACGTGTTTAGATTTATTTTTTATATATAAATTAAATATTAATTCGATTATTGTATATATAGAATAATAGTAATATATTTTAGCTATAATTGACAGCTAAATACATATAAAAAATTACACAAATTTTATGACTAATAATTTTACACAGTTTTAAATTACACATATTAAAACTGACATGGCATATCATAAGTTCAACTTGGACAAAATGATCAGTTTAACAAACTACATCATATAGATCGCACGTTAAAACGTCTTCGTTTTATGAAAGTAAATGAAATAACTCAATTTTTTTTGCTATTTGTTCGACTAAATGTCTCAAAGAAGAACTACATATAATTTGTCATCTTATTTTCCTAAGTCAAACATTATTATTTTGCATATTATATTAAGAGTAAAATTTTGAAGTAGCCAAAATGAAGCATAAAACACAATTTATGGCCACACATTGAAAAAACACAAATTTTGGCCATTTTTATTGATTTGGACGTTTTTGCCCTTAATGAGGCGGACTGGGTAGGATCAGGCACGCGGGTCGCGTGCCGGGTCGGGTTAGGCACTTATGGCACTATTAGTGCCATAAGTGCCATCTTGGCACTTATGGCACTAATAGTGCCATAAGTGCCATCGGAAATCCAAAATAAAATCAAGTAAAATAGTCATTTTGGCACTTATGGCACTAATAGTGCCAAAAGTGCCAACGCAAATTCAAAATAAAACTAAGTAAAATGGTCATTTGGGCACTTATGGCACTAATAGTGCCATAAGTGTCATACGTGCAGCACAAATACAGAAACAACAACATCATTTAAACCCTAAATGGAACATCTAAACCCTAAATGGATAATCTAAACCCTAAATGGAATATCTAAACCCTAGGGGGAAGTTTGCACTTATGGCACTTATGGCACTAATAGTGCCATAAGTGCCATACGTGCAGCACAGATCATATCAGATCAGATCAGATCTGTCGATGGCTGAAATCGAAGGAGGCGGAGATCAGATCTGCCGATGGAGGAGGCGGCGCAACGATCAGATCAGATCCACCGCCGCCGCCTCATCAAATCAGATCCAAAAAATCATCTCAGACACGCCCAAAAAAATTAGAAAAAAATCAGAAACTCGAAATTCCCCCAATCGAAACGATGTCGTCGAACAACGACAGCCCATCGTCGCCCACGGCGGCAGCCACCGTCAACACTACGCCTTTGCTTGGCGACCAGAGCCCCAGCAATCGCTCCCGCTTCCTCGGCCTCCGCGACGCAGCTCGCTTTCTCCACCGCGCTAGCAGCCACGGCCGCTCTATGTGAGTGCCCTCCGTCTGTGTCTGCGAAACTACGCCGGAACAAATCGAGGAGCGCCAGAGCGATTGGGCCAGATCGAAGAGCTGCAGTGCGATGGGTAGAAAGGGCAAATTAGGCATTCCGCCTAATTAATGGCTAAAATTTGATGTTTTAAGATTTGAGGCTAAAATTTAATTTTGTATGCCCTGTAGGGCCATTCGGCCCTATTATCTCTTATATTAATTAGTGCATATTGCCTCTTAAATATATCTATTATAAAAGAGCTTTATTTTATAAAATCTGATTTGCTTATTATATCCTTGTTTTTTAATCTATTTTAAGGAAGATAATGTATTATTATTATTATTAAAGGTATCATCTATATTTAAGTAATTTTGAAGAGTTCAAACTTATTTAAAATTATTATTTTGGGTAGGGATGTTGTATAATAATAATAATAATAATAATAATAATAATAATAATAATAATAATAATAATAATAATAATAATAATAATAATAATAATAATAAATACAACATCACTTTTATGTTACCAATATTGTTGCAGAATATGTACAAGTATGTATAAGGTTCCAGAATCATGTATATATATATGATTGTATGAGTATTATAATTCCAACATTATAGATCCTCCTTTTATTGAAAAAAAAAAAAAAAAAACTAAATTGTGTATTTAAATAATGAGCCAACCTTTGAGATAGTCATATTGAGCAATGAAACTCAATATTTGGCCATTCATATAAAAACACAAGATTTGGCCATTTTTTACAATTTCGGACCGTAATGCCCTTAATTTGGGCGGACCGGATCAGGTTGGGCGCGCGGGTTCGGGTGGTACTTTTGGCACTAATGTTGTAATTTGTGCCAAAAGTACCAACACAAAGCAAAAGAAAAACAAAAAAAAAATACTACTAAGTAATTTGATACTTTTGACACTAATGTAATAATTTGTGTCAAAAGTACCAAATTACATAGAACAAAAAAATATATTAAGTAATTTGGTACTTTTAACATATTGGAATCAAGTTCAGATGTGGTATCATGTTATTGTTGTTTAAAAATCACATATCTTTAACTCCCTGTGGTTCTTCAATAACAGGTTCGAAGTTTTTATCAAATGTGTCAATTGGTAAAATTGACCACTTGTTAAGTGTAAAATTAAAAATGCCACTTTTTATAAAAACTTGATCTTATGCCCAAATTAAATTGAAGAGTCGAAATTGCCCTTTTATGTTGATGGCTTTACATCATTTTTTGCGTTAAGTCTTACATTATTGTCACGACCGCACTTGCTAAGGATAGCAAATTCGGGAAAACCGCGACTAGGGGAGGGGATTTAGGAGCGGGATTAGAAAAGGGGCATGTTTAGCTTCTTGATGACTCGACTTGTATAAAGAAATCAATCGAAATATCTAGATATCAATGAAGGCCACAAGGGGACCGTACATAATATTATCCCAAAACGGGGTACTCAATGGTTTTAGTACATTATTAAATAATACATATTGTTTGACAAATGACATAATATCTTAACATAATCAGTGTTCGCAGCGGAATAACAATCTGAGTATATGTATGAAGACATATACTCTACTCTGAGGTAATCATCCTAGATCGACAAAAGCTCCGCTTGCACACTACATCCTCGATCACAGCTCAACCTGCACATTTATAAATACATACAGGGCTAAGTACAAGAGTACTTAGTGGACACTTGCCGAAATTTACATACATGCATAATATTTTATTGTCAAGCCTTTCAACAGTAGTAAGATACGAGGGTTTTCCTTTAAAGACTCGTATTTACCAAACATAATATCATTTCTTTCATCAATAACCCGCGCAAGTATTTTATATCATTAATCACCATATCAGTAACTCGTGCCGAGAGGGAGGCCTCCCTCTACGGACACTATGATCGGCCAACCCGCTAGATGACTCACGATCACAAGGTGTACACTAATTCCGAAGGGATTTGCGGTCCCATCCAGAATCCGAATTCGATTATCATCAGATAGGCAATTAATAATAAAACATAAAGCATTTAGGCATTGACAATATCATTTAAATTTCATAAGCATAAAGTCTTAGCAATTCTAATATATAATTTTAGTTTATACATAGAAAGCCCACCTGAATAGCAGACTCACGGTTTAGCTCTAACTCTGGTGCTTGACCTTTAATCCGAGAAAATAAAATAAGATTCTAATTCTCGAAAAATCTCAATAAATGAGGATGCGTGAAATGATTATGCATGACTCATATTCCTTTAATTAAATTATGAGATGCTAATCCTATTTAAGGAATTAAAGCTCGTCTTATGAGGTCGGATTATTAATCTTTAATAATCTACTCATCTTAAAATAATCTAATTTACTTACTAATTAATGATTAGTAAGTCTTAAAAATTTATCACTAATTAAAAATAATTAGGATTAATAATGGGGCCTAAATTAATAAATCTCATTGGGCTTAACTAAATAAATTTCATTGAACTTAATCAATTAAATAGTAGGAGTTCAATTAATAAAAATAATAAATTCATTATTAACAATTAATAGAAGCCCAATCAAAATAAATAATAAGAGCCCATTTATAAAAATAATAGAGTCCAAACAATATATATATATTAGCCCAATGGAAATAAAATAAGCAAAGCCCAATTGAATTAATCTCCGGCCCAATAAAATAAACTAGGCCCAAAAGGAATCGGCCCAAACCCGGCCCAACTGAGGAAGGCCCACTCCTCTCTTCCACTATTATCTCTCACGCCTCTCTCTCTCTTTTTCTCTACCAATATTTTCCTCTTTCTCTCACAATTCACTATCATCGGTCCCCCTCTTTTTTTTTTATAACACAAATCACACCACTCAACATCATCTCTCTCCTTATCTTTAATAAAGTAAAATTTCTCCTCTTTATTAACAAAACACACGCTGCACACACATTTTTTTATAACTCTCTCTCTCTCTTTATTAAAGCCAACATTCATTCTCTCAATATAATTATCGAGACTCTCTCTTTTTTTTTTTTAAAAGCAGAACCCACCATCTCCCTCATTCTCATAATTAAAAACGCTGCTACATCTCTCTCTTTCTATTCTCGCAACAATCAAGCCGCCTCCTCACGAGTTCCACCGCCAACGGTTCCGGCGAGAGCCGCGTCGCCTAAAGCCGCCGAGTCAGCCGTCTGGAACTGCTGCTACTCGCCCGGAGTCGCGGCTGCTGCTTCTCCTGTTGCAGAGCTCCGCCGACTGCTTCTGTTCGTGGAGCACCAAGGCGAGCTTCTCGCCTGAAACCGCCGACTGTTGCTGTTCATGGAGTCGGCCTTCTGCTGTCACAAATCTGCCGTCGTCGCAGCGAGACCGGTGAGCAGCACCATCGTCCTCGCGTCCCTCTGGTAGCCTCGCGAGTCGCCGCCACTTGACGTCTCTCGGTCCGACTGAATAGGGCAGTAGCCCCGCGAGTCGCTGCTGTCGTTCTCGGGCTCCGATGAGGCCGAGAAAGTTGCCGTTGTTGCGGCTCGACTGTGCAGGGCCGCGTTCGATGCCTTTCTAAAAGCTAAGTTATTGTTCTATCTCTCTACTATTGTATTTCAATTCGTTTTGTTGCTGATGGAAATTCTCATGACTTGGTTCTAAGTACAAAGGCAGTATAAAGGTATCAATGTATGAATTAAACTATTTCTGTTGAATGCTAATCATGTACGCATATGTGTTTTGCTATGTTTCTCTGTAATAAACTTCATCCTATATTTCTGAATTTCTAAAACATGAAGTGAGGAAAGTGAAATGCATATATGAAGATAGTGAACTGAGATGGCATGAAATACCTTGAATGGTTTTGTTGGTTGGTTATTGTTTGAATGAACTGATACTTGAAAATGCTTTGGCAGAGAATGATGAAGAGCAGTGCAGTCTTTCCTCTTTTTGCTAGGAACGTTTGTGGAATGGGAATGAGGAGATTATGCTTGGTGATTTCTCGATGGAAGGAGTAGATTTGTTGCTGTGATGAAGAAGGTAAATGAGGATGAATTTATACTGAACTTAAGGAGAGCTGATTAGTGTGAAAGGATGATGAATAGTACGGCTAAATTGTTGAGCGTGGTTGAAGAATTATTGAGGGAGCATTAATTGCTGTTGACATTCTTGAGATTAATGAGCGTGGTTGAAGAATTATTGAGGGAGCATTAATTGCTGTTGACATTCTTGAGATTAATGAGCGTGGTTGATGAATAGTACGCTCAACAATCCTAGGAGATTTGCTGAATTCTTTTTTTTTTTACTATGTAGGAGTGGAAAAGAAAAGCTAAGCACGAGTGAGAATAGAGTGGCTGAGGGAGCATGGCGTGCTAAATTTAAAACACGGAATAATATCTAAATTAATAACGTAGATTAAATTCTTCACAAGTCGGAATAAATTCACGACTCAAGAAATAATAATAAAAATAGAAAAATAATTCTACTGTGATTAATAAATAACATGACTTAGCTATTTCAGTTATGAATCTGAAATGAATAATTATTGGTTTACTCAATAATTCTCATCGCGGTTTTATTTACGCGAAGCTACTGACTTGGTAATAAAATAATAATCCTGCTTAATTGAATATAATCCAGTGTCATAAGCTGAATTTAAATCATAAATAATTACTGGGCTTCATTTACTGAAAGATGAAATAATAATTATCGTATTCCTGGATTTAAATATAATAAAAGAGCGGGTTGTTACATACTACCCCTCTTAACAAAAATTTCGTCCCGAAATTTGCATACCTATGTGAAAAGTTCTGGGTATTTTTCTTTCATCTGGTCCTCAAGTTCCCACTTTGCTTCTTCCGGTCCATGGTGTCTCCACAGTATTTTGACTGACGCGATCGATTTATTCCTCAACTCTTGCACCTTTCGGTCCAAAATGGCTTCAGGTTTTTCCTCGTAGGTCAAGTCTGGGTTAAGAATCATTTCATCTTGGTGAATCACGTGTTTGGGGTCAAACACGTACCGTCTCAGCTGTGACACGTGGAACACATTGTGGACGTTTCCAAAGCTAGGTGGCAGTGCCAACCTATACGCTACGGGACCTATTCTTTCAAGGATCTCATAAGGTCCTACAAAACGGGGTCTCAACTTACCCTTAACACCGAATCTAACGATCCCTTTCGAGGGTGATATTTTAAGGAAAACCTTGTCTCCAATCTGAAATTGTAGTTCAGTTCGTCGGGTATCAGCATAAGACTTCTGTCTGTCCTGGGCCTCTTTAATTCTTGCTCTAATCTGGCGGATGGTCTCGATCATCTCGCTTACTGCATCTGGCCCAAGGATTTTTCTTTCACCCACTTCATCCCAGTAAAGTGGTGATCTACACTTCCTTCCATACAGCGCCTCATAAGGTGCCATATCAATGGTTGCCTGGTAACTATTGTTGTAGGCGAATTCGATCAATGGCAGCACTGATTCCCAACTTCCTCCTCGGTCTAGCACCACTGTCCTCAACATATCTTCAAGGGTCTGAATTGTCCTTTCTGATTGTCCATCTGTTTGAGGGTGAAAGGCGGTGCTAAAGTTTAATCTCGTTCCCAACTCTTTCTGCAAACTGATCCAAAATCTAGAAGTAAATTTTGAATCTCTATCTGAAGTAATGGATATTGGTATTCCATGTAGCCGTACAATCTCACGAATGTACAATTGGGCTAGTTTCTCCGATCCATGGGTAATTGGAATCGGTATAAAATGAGCGCTCTTTGTGAGACGGTCTACTATTACCCAAATAGATGTGTTGCCCCTATTTGTCTTGGGTAGACCCGTCACGAAATCCATCGCTATGTGCTCCCACTTCCATTCTGGAATTTCCAATGGTTGTAATTTCCCATATGGTCGTTGATGTAAAGCTTTCACTTGCTGGCATGCAAGGCAACGCTCTACAAACGAGGCTATATCTCGTTTCATCCCGTCCCACCAAAACTTCTGTTTTAGATCTTGATACATTTTGGTACTTCCGGGATGAGCGGTATAGGGCGTGTCATGAGCTTCACTCATGATCTCGTTTCTGAGTTCCTCGTTATGGGGAACACACAATCTTCCTTCAAAAAGAACTGCGTTATCCGTTGCCTCTTGGTAGCCTCCTGGCGTGCCTGTTCGGATCTTGAGACGAACTTTTTCCAAGCTCTCATCCGCTCTCTGGGCACTGACGATCCTTTCTCTGAGGTCTGGGACGGCTACTAGAGTTGCAATAATTGCTCTTGTCGTTGCCGGTGGCTGAACCACTTCTATCTTCAATTTGTCAAAATCCCTTACAAGCGTGTCCTCTTGAGTGAGAAGAAGTCCTAACTCGGATTGAGTTTTACGACTTAAAGCATCAGCTACTACATTAGCTTTTCCCGGGTGGTAGTTGATACCGCAGTCGTAATCCTTCACGAGCTCGAGCCATCTCCTCTGTCTCATATTCAAGTCTTTCTGCTCGAAAAAATACTTAAGGCTTTTGTGATCAGTGAAGATTTCACATCTAACTTCGTATAGATGGTGTCTCCAAATTTTCAAAGCATGCACAATTGCTGCCAGTTCCAGATCATGAGTGGGGTAGTTCAATTCATGTGGCCTTAGTTGTCGCGAGGCGTAGGCAATGACCTTTCCTTCTTGCATCAACACACAACCTAGCCCATTTTTGGACGCGTCCGTGAAGATCACGTATTCTTTATCGGCTGCTGGAACTGCTAGCACTGGTGCAGTTGTCAATTTCTTCTTCAGCTCTTGGAAGCTGGCTTCACACTCTTCGTTCCACTTATACTTGATTCCTTTGCGAAGTAATTGCGTCATTGGTCTCGCTATTTTAGAGAATCCTTCGATGAATCTCCGGTAGTATCCTGCCAAACCTAAGAAACTCCGGATTTCATTAGGTGTGGTTGGTGATTTCCACACGCGCACGGCTTGCACCTTGGCGGGGTCCACCTTGATTCCATCTGCTGATACGATGTGCCCTAGAAACATTACTTCTTTCAACCAAAATTCGCACTTGCTGAATTTGGCGAACAACTTCTCCGTCTTTAATGTCTCCAGGATGATTCTCAAATGATTTTCATGCTCTTGGTCATTCTTAGAATAGATGAGGATATCATCTATAAACACTAAGACAAATTTGTCTAAATATGGATGGAAAACTCGATTCATGAGGTCCATGAATACTGCCGGTGCATTGGTTAGACCAAATGGCATGACAATGAATTCATAGTGACCATATCTTGTGCGGAAAGCGGTCTTAGATATATCCTCTGGTCTGATCTTCAGTTGATGATAACCAGACCTTAAATCTATTTTTGAGAATACACTGGCTCCTTTTAGTTGATCGAACAAATCATCTATCCTTGGAAGAGGGTATTTGTTTTTAAGCGTCAGTTTGTTCAACTCTCGATAATCAATGCACATTCTCATGGTTCCATCTTTCTTCTTGACAAAGAGTACAGGCGCTCCCCAAGGCGAGACACTGGGTCTGATGAAACCCAAGTCCAAGAGTTCCTGTAGTTGCACCTTTAATTCTTGTAGTTCCTTTGGGGCCATCCTGTACGGTGCCTTTGATACTGGGGCAGATCCAGGTTCTAGATCAATGGTGAAATCTAGTTGCCTGTCTGGAGGTAGTCCTAGCAATATTTCAGGAAAAACTTCTGGAAAGTCTCGTACTATTGCCACATCTTCCACCTTCTTGTCTTCACTAGCTTCCCCGTTTAGGTAGACGAGATAAGCTGTGCTTCCTTCCTTCATCATCTCTTTTCTGGCTTGTAATGCGGATATCACTGGTACTCTTTTCTTCATACCTATGCCGTGAAATTCCGTCGGTTCCTTTCCAGGTGGTCGAATAGAAATTTTTCGTTCACTACAAAGGATGGTGGCGTGATTCTCAGCTAGCCAGTCCATTCCTAAGATCATATCTACGTCCCACATGAGCAGAATATTAAGATTGTTCGCTACCATCTTAAGTTCTCCTATTTCAAATTCTACGTTCGAGCAAACATGTGTGGTGGTAGATCTTTTTCCTGAGGGTGTAGTGATTCTTAAGGCACACTTAGCTCGTTCTGATTCGATTTCTAAGGTATCTACGCAAGGGGCAGATATAAAAGAATGCGAGGCACCAGTATTGAACAGAATCATTATGGAAAAACCTTTAAGCTTGCCCATACCTGCCAGGTTTCCCTGGTTCTTCTCGGGCTGGTTTTGGGTGAGAGCAAAGGCTCTCGCCTGCTGCGGCAATGGTTGCTGCCGCCTCTGTTGCTGTTGGCGTTGTTGGTGCTTGTGTTGGTATTGCTGCTGGTATGGCTGTTGTTGGCGGGGCTGGTGTTGGTATTGCTGCTGGTATGGCTGTTGTTGGCGGGGCTGGTGTTGCCCTTGAACTGCTTGCAGGGGCTGGGCATAAGTGGCCCTGATTGCCGCGCCCTGCTGTTTGTTGGGGCATTGTGAGGAGTAGTGGCCCTTCTGGCCACACGTGTAGCAACTGTCAGTTCCAGCCCTACAGACACCACGATGTGGTTTGTGGCATTTTGGACAAAGGGGAACTTCATTTTGTCTTTGGCTGCCTCCAGCCGGGGCAGGACCCTGTTGCTTCCCTTGTCCTTGTTTCTGATATTGTCCCAACGGCGCATTTCCTTGCCATGGCCTCTTGTTAGTCTGGTTTTCATTTCCTCCATGGTCGTTCCAGTTGCGCTTCCCTTTAAAGTTCTGAGGGCGTGCAGGTGGGTTGGCTGGCGCTGAGGTCTGTGGCGGAGCCAACCTTTCTACTGGCATCGCAGCTTCGATGTCCAGTGCCCTGTTCAAAGACTCAGTGTATGAGAGTCCACCATGACTAGCTAGAGTCATCCGAATCTCGTGCCTCAGACCGGCACAAAATTTCTCCGCCATTTTCTCATCAGTATCCACCTGTTGTGGAGCATAACGCGATAGATCGCAGAACTCTCTGTCATACTCTGTCACCGTCTTCTTCCCTTGTTTCAGGCTATAGAACTCAGCCTCCTTCTTCTTTCTGTAGCTCTTGGGAATATACTTGTCATATAATCCCGTCTTAAAGTCTTCCCAAGTGTATGCTGCCCATTGTTCGGGAGTCAGAGTCTTTCGGCGGGCTTCCCACCAAAAGTCAGCTGATCCGGCTAGTTGGAAAGACATACACGAGAGTCGCTCCTCTTCTGTGCAGTGTAGGAAGGTGAAGATACGCTCCAAGGCGCGTATCCAAGCTTCGGCCTCGGCTGGGTCGCCTGTCCCAGTGAATGTGGGCGGATTCTGTCGAAGAAACAGTTCTTCAGTCCTTCTAGCAGGGGGTGGAGGGGGTGGGGTAGGTTCCCTGTCGTTTCGCCGTCCCTCAGGTATTTCATCACGATTTCCATTGTTGTTAATGTTCCTCCTAGTGGGGCGACCTCGTTTAGGCGGCATTCTGTACAATACAAACACCCATTTTAACGCATTCTATACAGGAGTCTCTAAGGTAATTAATAAAGAACTGTTTGTCAAATTTAACTTATCATAACTCCAAAACTAAAATATAACAGGAACCGTTGCATGCACAAGTCACATTATTCAAAGTTACTACATTCTTAACTGACTCGTGAAGAATGAAACCCGTAGAGAAACATAAAACATACACGAGATCGTCGTAGAAAACCCATGCTAGGGTCATTTTTATCTCATGGAATATTGCCTCATCGAGGGCTTTTACATCGTCAACCCAAAATGTAAGTAAAGTCTATCCAGTACTCCCTATGATGTACCGGCTTACTAGTTAAGCAATCACAAAAAGGTTTTTATTCACGGAACGTCCTAGAGACCAACATTTCCGTACTAATGCTAGCTAGAAACAACATAAATAAAATCATAGTCATTGGAACGAATCATCATTTCCGGAGTACATCCACAAGCTAAAACTATCAAATCTGTGAACTCTGAGTCGCGGTACGACTGTTCCTCGGTGACGCCAGGGGGTCCTCCTCCGGATCCTCCTCGGGGTCCTCCTCCTCATCCTCCTTGGGGTCCTCCTCCTCATCCTCGCCCGGCTCCCAGCTGGGCAACAGAGTCTCTCCCTGGCCCTCGCCTGTCTCCTGCATGATCTGGGCTGAGCGGAAGATATCGTCCACAATCTCACGGATCGGATCGTCTCTGGTGCTGATCCTGGCCGTGGCACGAGGCTCGGTTGGAGCTGGAGGTGGCACGGGTTCAGGACGAATAATCCTCATCATACCATACTGTGCTGTATCATCATCCTCCTGCATAGGGTAATTGTCCCTATTTAGGAACTCTCTCATGTTGGCCATGACCCTGTCGACATCTGCCATGGAAGCCTCAAACCTTGCGTCTATCGTAGGTATCAGTGGTGGTGGAGTAGCAGTAGCTCGGATCGCTGAGTCAGGAGGCGATGGGAAATCCCTACGAGCCCGGGGACGAGAAGGGCCTGTCTCGTCATCGTGCCTACCACGGCGCCCTAGAACTGAGGCACGTGGTGGAGGGTCTCGTGGCAAGGCCATCGGAGACTCAGGGGCAGTAGCGGGTGTCTCCACTGGCAAAGGCGTCCCCACCTGTACGTAGTCTCCCGGAAGGATGTAGGGCCCTAGAGGGGCGCGGCCCCACAAAGTGAAACAGATCTGAAGCTCCGCAATAAAGCTAGGGAAGTCTCCCATGAGGTCGTGGTAATCTTCTCGGCGAAAGATGTAGTGGCCAGAAATCTGTCTAGCCCATCCCTGCCACTCGGAAGGTAACAGTAAGATCAACCTCTGGATACCGTCATACCCTGATACTCCATGTGCACTCGCCTCGACCCAGTGTCTGTGAAAACCTGCGAGGAACTGTCCGAGGTTATCCCCGTGACATGGAGCATAGGTGCGGTAGGACCGCTCGACCTCCTCTGGACTAGCCCATGGGGGCAGTGGTCGTCGTCGGGTGAAAACAGTCCTCGCCATCTAACAAAGGAAATTCTATCGTCAAAAGTAGCACACGACAAGTAACTTAAGGCGATAAGGTTCTAAATATCTAAAATCGGAAAACAAGTTCGGTTCAATAACCATAACGTGCAAAAACACCTCATCATCTAAATCTAGCATTTACACAAGCCATACAGGTTCTTAATACTTAATCACAGATTACCAATTCGACTATCATATAGTTCTAGTGTCGTTGTTTACCGAACTTAGGGCTTGTTATGTGATGATGATATTTTCTTAAATCTAGCAACGAGCACTAAAAGTTTCAACAAAATAAGTTCAAAAGGCCAAGCTAATTCGAGATCTCATCGTAGAAAAACACTCGAATATTTAAGTTATGCCCATGCCATCAACGTACTATTGGCGTTCGTTACGCTGCTCAATCTTCATGCTCGTGGTTTCATCATGCGACCCTTCGTGTGATTCTTCTTTCTCTATTTCGACCATCATTGTCGATGTCATCGTAACATGAAGAAAAAGTTAAGGCATCTCCCTAAGTTCTCTTCTATGTTCCGTCGTGAGAGTGAGCATATATAACTTAACAGTTCTAAGTTCTTGTGATTCATACCATAGTCATACTTATTCATGCTTCATACATTTCAAGAAATTAACTTAATTAAAACTTGAAAGTACTTACCATAACCTCCGTTGAGCGTGACGAGATGTAGTGCCAAGCTTTTGTCAACTAGTTCAAAAGTGTATTAACTTACTTAATCTAGACTCAACTTAGAAGGAATGAGTAGTACTCAGAGCAAAAGAAATGCTCTGATACCATTCTGTCACGACCGCACTTGATAAGGATAGCAAATTCGGGAAAACCGCGACTAGGGGAGGGGATTTAGGAGCGGGATTAGAAAAGGGGCATGTTTAGCTTCTTGATGACTCGACTTGTATAAAGAAATCAATCGAAATATCTAGATATCAATGAAGGCCACAAGGGGACCGTACATAATATTATCCCAAAACGGGGTACTCAATGGTTTTAGTACATTATTAAATAATACATATTGTTTGACAAATGACATAATATCTTAACATAATCAGTGTTCGCAGCGGAATAACAATCTGAGTATATGTATGAAGACATATACTCTACTCTGAGGTAATCATCCTAGATCGACAAAAGCTCCGCTTGCACACTACATCCTCGATCACAGCTCAACCTGCACATTTATAAATACATACAGGGCTAAGTACAAGAGTACTTAGTGGACACTTGCCGAAATTTACATACATGCATAATATTTTATTGTCAAGCCTTTCAACAGTAGTAAGATACGAGGGTTTTCCTTTAAAGACTCGTATTTACCAAACATAATATCATTTCTTTCATCAATAACCCGCGCAGGTATTTTATATCATTAATCACCATATCAGTAACTCGTGCCGAGAGGGAGGCCTCCCTCTACGGACACTATGATCGGCCAACCCGCTAGATGACTCACGATCACAAGGTGTACACTAATTCCGAAGGGATTTGCGGTCCCATCCAGAATCCGAATTCGATTATCATCATATAGGCAATTAATAATAAAACATAAAGCATTTAGGCATTGACAATATCATTTAAATTTCATAAGCATAAAGTCTTAGCAATTCTAATATATAATTTTAGTTTATACATAGAAAGCCCACCTGAATAGCAGACTCACGGTTTAGCTCTAACTCTGGTGCTTGACCTTTAATCCGAGAAAATAAAATAAGATTCTAATTCTCGAAAAATCTCAATAAATGAGGATGCGTGAAATGATTATGCATGACTCATATTCCTTTAATTAAATTATGAGATGCTAATCCTATTTAAGGAATTAAAGCTCGTCTTATGAGGTCGGATTATTAATCTTTAATAATCTACTCAGCTTAAAATAATCTAATTTACTTACTAATTAATGATTAGTAAGTCTTAAAAATTTATCACTAATTAAAAATAATTAGGATTAATAATGGGGCCTAAATTAATAAATCTCATTGGGCTTAACTAAATAAATTTCATTGAACTTAATCAATTAAATAGTAGGAGTTCAATTAATAAAAATAATAAATTCATTATTAACAATTAATAGAAGCCCAATCAAAATAAATAATAAGAGCCCATTTATAAAAATAATAGAGTCCAAACAATATATATATATTAGCCCAATGGAAATAAAATAAGCAAAGCCCAATTGAATTAATCTCCGGCCCAATAAAATAAACTAGGCCCAAAAGGAATCGGCCCAAACCCGGCCCAACTGAGGAAGGCCCACTCCTCTCTTCCACTATTATCTCTCACGCCTCTCTCTCTCTTTTTCTCTACCAATATTTTCCTCTTTCTCTCACAATTCACTATCATCGGTCCCCCTCTTTTTTTTTATAACACAAATCACACCACTCAACATCATCTCTCTCCTTATCTTTAATAAAGTAAAATTTCTCCTCTTTATTAACAAAACACACGCTGCACACACATTTTTTTATAACTCTCTCTCTCTCTTTATTAAAGCCAACATTCATTCTCTCAATATAATTATCGAGACTCTCTCTTTTTTTTTTTAAAAGCAGAACCCACCATCTCCCTCATTCTCATAATTAAAAACGCTGCTACATCTCTCTCTTTCTATTCTCGCAACAATCAAGCCGCCTCCTCACGAGTTCCACCGCCAACGGTTCCGGCGAGAGCCGCGTCGCCTAAAGCCGCCGAGTCAGCCGTCTGGAACTGCTGCTACTCGCCCGGAGTCGCGGCTGCTGCTTCTCCTGTTGCAGAGCTCCGCCGACTGCTGCTGTTCGTGGAGCACCAAGGCGAGCTTCTCGCCTGAAACCGCCGACTGCTGCTGTTCATGGAGTCGGCCTTCTGCTGTCACAAATCTGCCGTCGTCGCAGCGAGACCGGTGAGCAGCACCATCGTCCTCGCGTCCCTCTGGTAGCCTCGCGAGTCGCCGCCACTTGACGTCTCTCGGTCCGACTGAACAGGGCAGTAGCCCCGCGAGTCGCTGCTGTCGTTCTCGGGCTCCGATGAGGCCGAGGAAGTTGCCGTTGTTGCGGCTCGACTGTGCAGGGCCGCGTTCGATGCCTTTCTAAAAGCTAAGTTATTGTTCTATCTCTCTACTATTGTATTTCAATTCGTTTTGTTGCTGATGGAAATTCTCATGACTTGGTTCTAAGTACAAAGGCAGTATAAAGGTATCAATGTATGAATTAAACTATTTCTGTTGAATGCTAATCATGTACGCATATGTGTTTTGCTATGTTTCTCTGTAATAAACTTCATCCTATATTTCTGAATTTCTAAAACATGAAGTGAGGAAAGTGAAATGCATATATGAAGATAGTGAACTGAGATGGCATGAAATACCTTGAATGGTTTTGTTGGTTGGTTATTGTTTGAATGAACTGATACTTGAAAATGCTTTGGCAGAGAATGATGAAGAGCAGTGCAGTCTTTCCTCTTTTTGCTAGGAACGTTTGTGGAATGGGAATGAGGAGATTATGCTTGGTGATTTCTCGATGGAAGGAGTAGATTTGTTGCTGTGATGAAGAAGGTAAATGAGGATGAATTTATACTGAACTTAAGGAGAGCTGATTAGTGTGAAAGGATGATGAATAGTACGGCTAAATTGTTGAGCGTGGTTGAAGAATTATTGAGGGAGCATTAATTGCTGTTGACATTCTTGAGATTAATGAGCGTGGTTGAAGAATTATTGAGGGAGCATTAATTGCTGTTGACATTCTTGAGATTAATGAGCGTGGTTGATGAATAGTACGCTCAACAATCCTAGGAGATTTGCTGAATTCTTTTTTTTTTACTATGTAGGAGTGGAAAAGAAAAGCTAAGCACGAGTGAGAATAGAGTGGCTGAGGGAGCATGGCGTGCTAAATTTAAAACACGGAATAATATCTAAATTAATAACGTAGATTAAATTCTTCACAAGTCGGAATAAATTCACGACTCAAGAAATAATAATAAAAATAGAAAAATAATTCTACTGTGATTAATAAATAACATGACTTAGCTATTTCAGTTATGAATCTGAAATGAATAATTATTGGTTTACTCAATAATTCTCATCGCGGTTTTATTTACGCGAAGCTACTGACTTGGTAATAAAATAATAATCCTGCTTAATTGAATATAATCCAGTGTCATAAGCTGAATTTAAATCATAAATAATTACTGGGCTTCATTTACTGAAAGATGAAATAATAATTATCGTATTCCTGGATTTAAATATAATAAAAGAGCGGGTTGTTACAATTATTCTGACACAATACAAGTGTGTAAGAAAAATATAAGAAAAAATTATTTGATGTCAAAAAAGTAGATTGCCACCCGGGCGGCTACTTAGTGAGGTTGCTGCCCGGACGACAACCTACTTTTTCGGTCGGCAACCTACTTTCGTTTGTAACAAATTAAAAATTTCAATCAAAAAAGGTAGCTTGTCGGTCGGAAGAGTAGGTTACCGTCTGGGCGGCAACCTCACTAAGTAGGTTGTCACCCGAATGGTAACTGATGTGTGTATTTTAGTTGTTCAGAATTTTGGATTATTTTGTGCTTTAATCGAATTTAATTACACAATTAGGTGATTTTTGGTGCAGGAATTGAAGAGTTCGATGTTGATGGAGTCGAGTGAAAGAAAGTAGAAGAATAAAGTTTTTTATGCTAAATATTGAAGGAGCTCGAAAGAGACGAGACGTGACGAGCTTATTAATTGAGCTAGAATTTGATTAGTTTTATTTCTTTGGCCCAATTATCAAAAGTGGCGATCATTAGTGGGCTAAGATTTGATTAATTTTATTTGTGGCCCATGAGCTAATTGACTTTATAGTATTAGCTTTATAATCTTTGGCAAAGGAGTTAGAGGTAATTAGATTAGATAGGTTATAATTTATTTGAGGAGAATACATTTTTTTACCTTCGGCAATTCATCTTGGCGGCTGGAACATTAGAGTTGGCGGCTGGACTACAACAATAATTGGTTTAGTGTTGTAAATATATCTTCTAGATATATCTTATGTGTGTTGACCAAGAAACCTAGAGGGAGAATAACACTTGACATCTTCAAGCCGCCGGAGTTGACTGTCCTCCGTTCACACCGGACGTGTGTGAACGTTCACACCGGACGTGTGTGAACGTTCACACCGGACGTTCACACTTGGTTTAACACCTATAAATATGGGTGTGTTGTGAACTTCATAATGACGATATTTGTATTCTCTACTATATTCTCTCGCTTCTCTCTAGTTTATAACATGTTATCAGCACCAAGAGTCCATGACATGTAATTCTTGCCCGAGATGTCAAGGGCGATGAACTCAAGTTTGGCTATGTTTGCCATCCGTGCAATTCTGCACAAAATAATCAAGGATATATTATCCTTAATTTTAATTTTTTTTCTTTTCTAGTTGTTAAGATGACATTGCTTATTTTTAATTTCAAGATGTTGTTTTTATTTTTTTTATTACAATAATAAAAATCAAATGCTTACTCAATAATAATTAATTTTTTTTCCAAAATATCTCAGAAAATCAAATGGAATCTTGTGATATTTGTCTTGCCGATAGTGCCACCACACACACTATTCTTCAAAAGAAGAATTATTTCCTTAAGTTGACATTAGCCAAGGATAATGTCAACACAATATCAGGTGCATCAAACATCATTGAAGGCTCCGGAAGAGCTTGTATCATTTTGCCAAATGATACTAAATTAGATATTGAAAATGCCCTGCACTTTAGTAAGTAACTTACTAAGTTTCAAGGATATCCGCAATAATGGATACCACATAGAGACAATTGCAGAAGGTAGCAATGAATATCTTTACATAAATTCTTTTGTTTCAGGCTATAAGCTGACAAAAGAAAAATTAGCAACACTACCTTCTGGAATGTATTACACATTCATAAAAGCAATTGAGACAAACCATGTCATGAACATAAAGTTCAATGATACAAAAAGCTTTAAGCTTTGGCATGATAGGTTTGGACATCCTGGAGCGACTATGATGCGCCGAATAATCAATAATTCATATGGGCACAACATAAAGAATCAAAAGATTCTTTCTACAAAGGAATTCCCATGTGATGCTTGTGCGCAAGGCAAGTTAGTTATTAGACCTTCATATACGAAGGTTAATACTGAATCTCCATCTTTCCTAGAAAGAATTGAAGGAGACATTTATGGACCTATACATCCACCTTGTGGACCTTTTCGATAATTTATGGTATTAATTAATGCCTTTTATAGATGGTCCCATGTATGCTTGCTTTCTACTAGAAATGCAGCATTTGCTAGACTACTTGCTCAAATCATAAAATTAAGAGCTCAATTCCCAGACAATTCAATTAAAAGAATTCGTCTTGATAATGCTGGTGAGTTTACATCTCAAGCATTTGATAACTATTGTATGGCTATTGGAATTGAGATTGAACATCCAGTAGCTCATGTCCATACTCAAAATGGTTTAGCGGAATCATTTATTAAACGTCTTCAAATTATTGCTAGACCATTACTTATGAAATCAAAACTCCCAACTACTGCTTGGGGTCATGCCATATTACATGCTGCAACATTAGTTCGACTAAGGCCATCAGCTAATCATGAATACTCCCCAATGCAAATTATCTTTGGCCGAGAACCCGATGTTTCTCACTTACGAACTTTTGGTTGCGCGGTTCAAGTCACAATTGCACTCCCACAACGTACAAAAATGGGTCCCCAACGAAGACTTGGGATATATGTTGGATTTGATTCACCATCGATTATAAGGTATCTAGAACCTTTAACAGGTGATTTATTTACTGCACGTTTTGCAGATTGTCATTTTGATGAAATGACATTTCCAACATTAGGAGGAATAAATCTACATCCAGAAAAGCACAAGGAAATCTCTTGGAATGAGAAAAACTTATCACATTTTGATTCTAGAACAAATCAATGTGAACAAGAAATTGAAAAGATCATTCATTTGCAAAAGATTGCAAATCAAATTCCTGATGCTTTTGTAGATACAAGAAAAGTGACACAATCTCACATACATGCTGCAAATACTCCAGCTAAAATTGATGTCCCTGAAGGACAAAAAGCTTTGGCAGCAAATGAGTCCAAAATTCGCCAAAAACGTGGTCGACCAGTTGGTTCCAAAGATTCTATGCCTAGAAAAAAGAAAGGGGCAAGATATAAACCAAACAATGACGAAAACGACTAATCAATCAAATGAAAGTGATGTAATTCCTAAAGAATTACAAGTATCTGAAAATCATGAGATCTCAATAAATTATTTACATCAGATACTAGAGAGAAAAAATATCATCGTTGATGATATATTTGCCTTTCATATAGCTCTTCAAGTTTTAAATGAGGATCCTGAACCAAAATCTGTTGCACAATGCAAACAGAGACTTGATTGGCCAAAGTGGAAAGAAGCTATAGAAAGGGAATTAAATTCCTGTGATAACCGGAAAGTATTTGGGCCTATAGCCTTAACTCCGGAATCTAAAATCCCTGTTGGATATAAATGGATTTTTGTTAGAACGAGAAACGAGAAAAATGAAGTTACGAGATATAGAGCAAGACTCGTAGCACAAGGTTTCTCACAAAAACCAGGAATTGATTATGAGGAAACATACTCTCCAGTAATGGACGCTATTACTTTTAGATTTTTGATTAGTCTGGCTGTGTCACAAAGGCTTGATATGCGCCTTATGGATGTAGTGACTGCTTATCTATATGGGTCATTAGATACTGACATATATATGAAAATTCCTGAAGGATTTAAAATGCCTGAAGGATTTCAGTCAAAACCCAAAAGCATGTATTCAATTAAACTGCAAAAATCGTTGTATGGGTTGAAACAGTCTGGTCGTATGTGGTACAATAGACTGAGCAAGTATCTTTTGAAAGAAGGATACAAGAATGATGAAATATGCCCTTGTGTTTTCATTAAGAAAACCGAAAGTGGATTTGCAATCATAGCAGTTTATGTTGTTGATTTAAATTTAATTGGGACTCCTGAAGAGCTCAATAAAACTGCTGAATATTTGAAGAAAGAATTTGAGATGAAAGATTTGGGAAAGACAAAGTTTTGTCTTGGTTTGCAAATGGAACGTATCCGTGGAGGAACGTTTATCCATCAATCCACATATACAGAAAAAGTGTTAAAACGCTTCTATATGGATAATGCACATCCATTAGCATCACCAATGGTCGTTAGATCTCTTGATACTAAGAAAGATCCATTTCGACCAATTGAAGAGGGTGAAATGATACTTGGTCCTGAAGTACCATATCTAAGTGCAATTGGAGCATTGACTTATCTGGCTAATAATACTAGACCAGATATAGCTTTTTCTGTTAATCTTCTAGCAAGATTTAGCTCTGCACCCACATTGAGACATTGGAATGGTGTTAAACACATTCTACGTTATCTAAAGGGTACCATTGACCTTGGATTATATTATCAAGAAAATTCTGATAATACTCTAGTGGGGTATTCGGATGCAGGATTTTTATCCGATCCACATGAAGCTAAGTCACAAACTGGATATATTTTCACATATGGTGGAACTGCTATATCATGGAAGTCTGTGAAACAAACCTTGACTCCAACATCCTCAAATCATTCTGAAATCATTGCAATCCACGAAACAAGTCGAGAATGTGTATGGTTGAGAAATGTGACGAGTCATATCCAAGAGTCATGTGGGTTAGCTTTATCAAAGGCCAAACCAACTGTTTTATATGAAGATAATGCTGCTTGCATCGCGCAACTCAAGGAAGGATACATCAAAGGAGATAGGACGAAGCATATTTCTCCCAAATTCTTCTACACACACGACCTTCAAAAGGGTGGCGATATCGACGTGCAACAAATTCGCTCAAGTGAAAATCTGGCGGACTTATTCACCAAGGCATTACCAGCATCGACATTCAGAAAGTTGGTACACGAGATCGGCATGCGTCGACTCAAAGATATTCAATGATTTCGAGTTCAGGGGAAGCAGTTGTACTCTTTTTCCTTCGACTAGGTTTTGTCCCATTGGGTTTTCCTAGCAAGGTTTTAATGAGGCAACATTTTTTAGGGATTGGTCAATCAAGGGGAAGTGTTGTAAATATATCTTCTAGATATATCTTATGTGTGTTGACCAAGAAACCTAGAGGGAGAATAACACTTGACATCTTCAAGCCGCCGGAGTTGACTGTCCTCCGTTCACACCGGACGTGTGTGAACGTTCACACCGGACGTTCACACTTGGTTTAACACCTATAAATATGGGTGTGTTGTGAACTTCATAATGACGATATTTGTATTCTCTACTATATTCTCTCGCTTCTCTCTAGTTTATAACATTTAGGAGTATTTTTTATTTCTTTCTTTAAGATTTGATATTTGTGCTTTGGTTTCGAACATAGAATTAATTGAAGTTTCTAGTAATATTATATATTTCAGTTTGTTAGTGATGAGGAGTAAATACTCACCAGCGCAAAATTATTATCATACACTTCTTTTTCATCTTATCTACGAACGTCCTCTTATTGTGCAGAACTAAGAAGGACTATATATTGTGTGTAACAATTAAGGACCGCGCTGACGCTTGCACTGAATCCTGTACTAAGGTCTCGGCGTCGGGGCTTCTGCTAGCGTAAAACTGATCGATTCTGAAGGACCACTTGCTGCGCAGGTTTAACAGACGTGGAAGAACTATTTCCTAGACGGGTCCTGTTGGCATCATGGGGTTTCGCCCGTATTTATCCGACCTATGCCTAGAGGTTCTATGCTGCACAGACAGCTTCCCAGAAGGCCTGCGCAGGTGAATCAAAACCCAATGGTAGTTGAGAAAGCTGCAAGTCCGTTAGCAAAAGGACGAGCTACAGAAGATAACGACGTCCATCACCTTTCCTGCCTGGGAAGTACGTGAGACGTCAAATGACTGTTGTACCCTTCCCTTTTGTAACTCCTATAAATACATGTAACTGCCCGTTGTGTAGGGATCTTTTTTTCGAGTAGACTCCCTCTTGGTTCTTCAAGTAAGAAGAAAACATTAAAACTTCTGGAGTGTTCTTCAAGCTTTAGCCCCGTCTGAATTCTTTAGGAGGTCTTTAATCAACATTACTCAGGTTCTTATTACCTTTTAACTAGTTAATAGAGGATAGGAGAGGTTTTTCTTTCACCAGTTAGATTATTAGTTATGTTTACTTTATTTAATTTTACTGTATTTTATTTTATTAGTATGATAAGCTAATTTCTTAATTCGGCAAGAATAATGAAACACTGATTTATTAATCTGTGAGACCTGATTGGTTTTAAAATTGGTTCCTATTGATTCCGATTTATTCATTGTGTTTAAAGTTAATTCTGATTTTATTTAAGTGTGGCCAACTTAGGTTTAATTGGATTAAAGAGAATTGGTTCCTCCAATCCATAATTGTTGGAATAAATTGGTGGATAAAACTACCATGTTCGTAGTAGGAATAAATTGGTGGATTGATTATTACTAGCGTATCTAGGATAATTTGTCTAAATTGGGTTCCTTCCTCTTAATGCTATTAGAATATTAAATTTAGGTCTGGCGTCTCCAGCTAGGTTATATTTTAATAAGGGAAATAGACATGTCTGCCGTCTCCAGTTGTTTATCGACACAGTAAGTAGGAATTGAAGTACGTCCGTTGCGTTCACGGTATCCTATAACTGGTTGGTTGATATGGATTAATTTATCTTTGCGTCGATGAACAGAGTTATTAAATTGGTATGGATTTATTCGAGTCGAGTTACCTTTAATTGATTATTTTCTAGAGTTATTTTATTTGATTTAATTTGCTTTCTTAGGTTAATTAATACTTTCTCAAAATTAAGGCATGGTGGCTACACCAAAAATTAGCCTTTAGGGAATTGGATGATTTTACCTGCTCTCTGTTGTTCGACCCTGCTTATCATTATACTCACTTAATTCTTGATAGTATTGCAGGAATTATTTGGTGGTATACGACGTCCACCAGTAACCTACTTTTTCGATAGTTGACTATTTTTGTCTCATGCAAATACATTGTTGTGACATTAACGATAATATAGTCAATTTGGGCATAAACACAATAATTTTATAAAAGTTGGCATTTTAAATTTTTACTCTTTTTAAATCTCGATCAAGTACCTGATTGCGGTGTAGATGGTCCACGCCTTGCAGCAGCTGCTGCATCAAGCAATTTTACATTATAAATTTATATTATTTATTATGTATAATATTAATTTATTTAATATCACAACATATAAAATATGCTAAAAGTTACCATCATATTTAATGCAATACTCAAAATATCATTGAGAAAATGATTATGAATAAAGTTTGAAATATTCCATTAAATTTAAAAGAAAAATATTACTGGTAAATAAAAGATTAAAAAGTAAAAGAAAATACTTCAACTACTAATTAGTGTAAATTAAGTTTTATTGGATCACTTTGTGCAGAAAATAAAAGTTTTTTTGGATCACTGATTTTTAACTTCTTTTTTGAGTAGATTGGATCACTGATTTTTGCGCAAGGTTTCTGAGTTTGGGAGACCACGAAAATGGGCTTCGGAACCAATAACAAGAGGATCCAAAAATGGGCTTATTTAAAAATTTCACCCATATAAATAAATTAATATCGTATTAAATACAAAGCTCCTAGTTTTCTTTTTTAGGAAACACACGAACTACTACTATTTTGTAAATGAATTCTTCTTTTTGAAAAAAAAAAAAAAGTAAATGAAATATGTTGCAAGGGCGATTACAAAATAATAACACGATTAATTCAGAATTCAATCTCCACTGTCCTCATTTTCCCAATTTAAAAAAAAAGACTCATACAGTCCTACAAAAAAACGACAGCAATGCTTAAATGTTTAATTAGTTCCAAAAAAATCCGTGCAACCCTACGTTTCTCTCGGACGGAATCCTCTGTCCCACAATTTAGTGTGTATCACCGGGTACCATTTTTAATATCTTTATTTTATAATTATTTTTTATAAAAATAAAAATTATTATTATATTATAAACTCTAATTAATATTATCATTCAAAATTAAAATTTAAAAACCTAACTTTGAATTAATTAACATAAATAATCTATTATTAATTCAAATAAATATAAAAAATAATTATAAGCCCTACTTGGATGAGTGAACCCTTGTTAATTATCTTTATATTATATTAAAGTATAATAAATTAAAATTGAAAAAAAATAATTAAAAATAATAATAAATTAAAAGTAGTACACACTAAATTATGAGATAGAGGATCATATTTGCATTTCTCTTGTTCATATTTCAGTTCATTTATGATGAACATGTTGCAGGTATATGAATTCGGACTCCCAGAAAGTTAGGGCACACATATTTAATTAGTCATTCATGACAAGACACTCACACTAATATAAAAGAAGATAATTATGTGTGTGTTGATTTAGTGATCGAATAATTAATGTTGTCTAATATTAAATGGGCGGATCCAAGATTTATCAATAGGGGAGGGGGGGGGTGCTGAACTCGAAGGATTGAATGAGGGTTCGGGGGCAGTAGCCCCCTAGCTAAATTTTTCAGGCAGTCTATACAATTCATTTTTTTGTGTAAGTAAAATTTTAATGGATTTAGGATTAGAATTTGATCCCCGACTATAATAAATAATTATTCTCTTTCTATTGATTCAATAACATATACTAACGCTACCCCTGCAAATTGTACCGTTATAATTGAAAGAATATAAAAAACTACATCTATATATTTTTTTAAGAAAATAATCTATCTTATACAAGAATAAATTAATTTTTACTTTTATGTTAAAAGATTTTCTTTTTCTAAAAGTTGGACTGGTCTAAAATTGAACTATGTAAATATTAAGCTAAATATATTTAATATATATAAGACAAAATTTTGGGGTTGCATTAGGCTGGAGCCCAGTGCAACCCCTATATAGATCCGCCACTAATTGTGGTGTGATCTCTAAAAAAGTGATCAAATGGTTAATATTGTCTAATACCAAAAAATTTAATTTTGAATCAATTGTGCAATCTTTAAAATTTATACCATCTCAACTAAAAAAATGAGGATATTAGTCGGACCAAGAAAGAGAGAATTTAAAAGAGAATTTTTTATTATACCTCTTTTCTAATGATAAATTTATCAAGGGAAAAGGTGCAAATACACCCTCCTAGGTGTAGCCCTTATAGCGTATACCTCCCCTTACTCTATGTGAGTGCAACTAAACCCCCAAACTAAAAAAAAAAACGGAGCAAATAAGCCCCTCACCCTAGACGCCGTCTTCTCACCGTCAGTCAACCTATTTTTTTTTTTTTTGCTGTGGGGCCCACCCAAATTCTCATCCAATTTTTGAGGACCAGAATCAACACAAATGGTCGCCGGAAAAGTTAAAACGGCAATGGGATTGCAGAAATCGCCAGCTCAAACGAAGACCTAGCCCGACGCCTCCACGCCGAGCTCCGGCAAGCACCAGCCGCAGGGCCAGAAAGGCTCTGGTGCCGGCTTCTCCCGCTCTTTCGGCGTCTGTTTCCCACGCTCCTCCGCACAGGTCTAGCCGGTGCTGGAGAGCGAGATTTCGAGTAAGGATTGTGAAATTGAACGATCTAGGAAGAAGATCGAGTGCTTGGCTGGAGGTGAAGAATGAGCGGCTGATGAATGAGAACGAGCTCCTACACATGGAATTGACGAACGAGGCACCCTCGATTTTGGGCGGATTCGTCTTGACGGTGCCAAGGTCTCAGGCTACCACGCCGACAACGTGGCACCCTTGATTTTGGGCGGATTCGTCTTGATCTGCAGCTACGAGCCCTTGGAGCTGATGCAGCTGAAATTCCCCCAAGAGAAGAGTCTGTATTTCGTGCTGGTGAATCCGGAATTCGAAGCCCCAACGAAGAAGATGAGGGCGGCGCTGCCGCCGGAGGTTTCCATGTCGAACCACGTGTCGTCGGATAAGATTGTGGAGCCGAGGCGGGCGCAGCTGATTCCGGGGATGGATGCGGTGAAGAAGGCAGCAATCGAGTCAGGGGGTGCCAGGTCTCAGGCTACCACGCCCAAAATCGAGGGTGCCACAGCAAATTAAAAAAAAAATAGGTTGACTGACGGTGAGAAGACGGCGTCTAGGGTGAGGGGCTTATTTGCAGGGCCGGCCCTTGCATAGGGCCAAAGGGGCAAGGCCTAGGGCCCCCTAAATTTAGGGGGCCCCAAAATAAATACAAGTTCACTAATATTAATCCTATTAAAAATTTTAGATTATTTTTTAAATATTTTTATTGTATATAGAACATTGTTGAGTATAATGTGGTTATTGTCCCCTAAAAAAAGACTATACTGGTTATTGTAACTTTAGTAGAAAGAAGTTTTTTAAAATTAAAATCAATAAAATTATAGTATATATTTGCATTCTACTATATCTCAAAAAAGGTTAAATGTATTAGCAATTTTATACTTTAAACATGGCGTATTCTTGAAGAGGTTATTGATAATTTTGTTCCCAAAATATTAAAAATTTACTTTATTTCTATAATTATTTGATCATTAATTTATGATTTATTGCACTTTATAATAATGTTAGTTATATATGCGGCTATCTCAAATTTGCTATAAAATTATGAAGTTTGATTTTCTAGGGGGCCTTTTTTTTTTCCTTTCGCCTAGGGCCCCCAGGATGTCAGGGCCGGCCCTGCTTATTTGCTCCGTTTTTTTTTTGAGTTGGGGGGTTTAGTTGCACTCACATAGAGTAAGGGGAGGTATACGCTATAAGGGCTACACCTAGGAGGTCTTATTTGCACATTTTTCCATTTATCAATAATGAAGAACACGTCCTTAATATTCTATAATTTTCTCATTCCAAAGTATCTATCCTCTTAATAAATCAAGTTTATTCCAACATCTTTTCCCACTATCCAAATAAAATTGTTGTACGATATTGACACTGGTATCATCATTGGATCCGGTCCAAGAGCTCCACCACGTCGATATAGATTGTCCACATTTGAATTCGAGGATGAATGAATTAATCCAACCTAACTGCAGCTATATGTGGAATAATGCCATTGTCAAATGATAAAAAATATTGTAAATATTCGGCTCACGTTTCGTTTGTTGTCTTTGGTCGGCCCAATGACAACAAGCGTAACATTCTCTCTCTCTCTCTATTCCCATTTGCGATAATATTGTTTTAGCATCACCGAAGTTTGCAAGTGTGATTGTGTGAAATCATCGATGATTGGACACTTTAATAGATAAAATATTTTTTTATTTCATCATTAGATTAGGGATTGCCGGATTGGAGTCGATACAAGTAAAAATAAAAATTATTACTCCATCCCATTCTTGATACATGATGTTTTGATTGTTTTTATTAATATTATTTTATATGACATTTTATATATATTAGCATCTATCGTTTATTGGCTCATGTTTACAGCTCGCTTCTTCTCTTCCTCTTCATATACTTCTTTTTTTTTTCAATCAAACTTCTCCATCATTATTGTAAAAATTAACATTATATAAGGTTAATATCGGTAAAAATATTTTTTCTTAATAATTGTGCAAAACACAACGAATTATTTTGCAAATGGGAGGGAGCTTATTAATGATCTTCTTTACAAAATTAATGATATTACTATGCACATCCATTTCTGGAACCTCATTTCATATTGTTTTTTCGTGTCAAAAAATGGCGACGTGCATGTAAAAATGTAAGAATAGTAAAGCAATAAATTAAAAAGAAAAAGGGTAGAAAAAGATGAACATACCTAGCAAATTGAGAAGAAAAAAAAAACAGATTAGAGTGCATGCATTGAGAGAGCAAGCAAAGTTTCCTCGTCGGACTGCGTACCCCGCGCGTTGACGAGCCTCTCGTATACCAAACGGAGCGCTCTCTGCCACCGCGGGCCGCCGCTGCCCTCGCCGCCCTCAAACGCTATCTGACTCATCTGGAACAAAAACAGCCGCACCGCATCCGCCATGTCCACGCAGGTCTCCCGCAGCGGCCGGAAGTTGAAGGCGAATTTCAGCACAAAAGGCCAAAGCAAAGCCGTCGTCAGAAGGGGAGCCAGCCCGCCGCCACCGGCAATGAGGCCGAGCTTTGCTAGCGGCAACACCACCGGAAAACCCATCACTACTCCCAAATTAACGTTGAGAAGGAGAATATCTGGCTTATGACATGGTTAATGTGGCCGCGCGCGATCCTCTTCGATCTTTTTCAAGTTATAAATTAATTAATGCATGTCACACATATACATGTGTGTGTGTGAGGGAATTAAAGTAGCTACTGTGGAGCGTGTGTTGAAAATTTTTCTGCTGGCATGTGGCATCAAGAGAAATACATGAAGACATCCAGTACAAATATAAATATTATAACGTTTATTTTTAAATTATAATTAAGAATCATAGTTACAAGACAAAATTGGTGGACCTATACTATTGGCGCAGGAAATTTCCTTGTAGTTTCACGAAAATCGGACTTTCCGAGTTCAATAATGTTGATGGCAGATTTTTTATTTTTTTGCTTAAGTTTATTATATTTTTATAGGTTTCTAAAAAAGCTGTATCTCTGAAATTTGTGAAAGTTTTGGTATCGATACTCCAAGATGGTGTCATATCCCGATTTAGATGATACATGTACTACAGAAACCTTCAATCAATATTTCGACATGTGAAATTGTTTTTGTCAGTTAGTTAAAAAGTAGGTCGTGGTAAGTAAAGGGATTTAATTAATTGGTTATGTGCCAATACTTCGCCATGTGAGTTTTTTGTCAATCATTTTAAAAGTGGGTCGTGATAAATAGAGGGACTTAATTAATTGGTTATGTGTAAATATGTGTAACAAATTAAGAATGTGACTGCATGGGCATATATACCAAGACAAAACAGAAACACGTAACTGAAAAAAAAAAAAAAAAAAAAAGAAGAAGAAGAAGAAGAAGAAGTTAATATACATAAGATCCTTGGTTCTATTTTTAGCGTCTCACTTTGTGTCTTACTTTCGATTTGTCATAGTTTTTAATAATTTTTTTCTTCAATTTTAATTCATAATGTTTTAGTATAATTATTTTTAAAAAAAATTAACTAGGGTTCACATATCCAATTAAGGTTTATAATTATTTTTTATATTAATTTGAATTAATAATAAATTATTAGGGTTAATTAATTCAAAGTTAGGGTATATAACTTTTAAAAATTTAAATTTTAGTTATAAATGTTAATTAGAATTATATAATAATATTTTTTATTAAATAATTATAAAATAGAAAGATTAAAAATGAACATGAGATATATAATAAACTGCGGAACATAAGATTTCATCCCGAAAAAAAGGGACTTAATTGGTCACGTTCTTTTTCATTAAAAGGATTATTATTGTTGTGTCATTTTGAGAAGTTTGGCTGTTCCGTGAACCGAAACCATACCTTTGTAGAGCTCTTACCGGTGCGGTAAGTATAGATATCGAAATCATGCACCACTTATAATCATGACAAGTTTTTTCCATTGTTTTTCACTTTTATATTAGGAAAAATATCATATATATCTAACATTTGACGTACTTTTTCTCATTAGGATGCGTTCTCTTTGGTTGTAAATTTATCATGAGAAAATGAAGGATAAACAAAATTTCACCATTTAAATCCTTCTAATCTTTTTCTTCATTTTCTACTTGACCCTTACTTATTCCTCATTTACACTACAAATGAAAGATAATATTATCCCTCCAAAAATGGTGTGATAATATTATATATCTTTCATTTGTAGTGAAAATGAGTAATAAGTAAGGGTCAAGTAGGAAATGAGGGAAAAGAAAGAAACGATTTAAAGAGTGAAATTTTGGTTATCCCTTATTTTCCTATGATAATTTTACAACTAAAGAGAACGCACCCTTAATATTTTACAGTCTTTCACCTTTTTTCAAATAATATCGCAAGGTTAAATTCTGGTACTGAAAATCCCACGTGGCATATCATAGTCTGATATTCAGATACATAGAAAATTATGTGGAATTTTCTAGTACCAGATATAATCTCTATATAAGGTTTGAGCTTTTTTTTTAATATCTCAATCTTTAATTAATTAAATTTAATTTACTAAACCCTACGTTTCAACATGTGTGCACCTTGACAAACCATAAATGGGTCTCACATACAGGATGAAGTTTTGTTGGGTTGTGGTCGACATAGAAAAGCATTCAATGCTTGGTGCATGTTCAAAGTGAACTATCTTCGACTAGCTATTCTTTTTTTTAGGAAAAAAGAAAAAGACATAATGGGGATTTTAAAAATTGCAGTGTATCAAAAATGAAATTGCATACAATATATATATAGCCAATTAATCACAATAATAAACCAGTATTCTGGTATTTCTAAATGAACTTTTAGCAAAATTTTACAGGATTAAATGAAATTGATTCAAGCAGTTGAATGTGAAGTGTAGATCTTTCGGAATAGATATATATACGACTATATTTTCAAAGAGAAAATCAAATGTGTTGTTGTCGGAAAAAGTGATGTAATCATAACCACATATCGAGCAGATAGAGTAGGTATTCTGTTGTGACATGGACAGAACAGAAGTGATGGTAGTTTTAAGGTGATCTTCTTGAAAGAACCGACGTCGATAATATTTGGTAACTAAAAGATAGGGATTCGATGTATTGTTAGGAATTTGTCGCAAGTAATTAATTCCGCCCTTGCTAGATATCGATTGATATAAAAAATAAAAATATAACTTTTAAAGTGATTCAACTAAATTGTTTACGTCCTACTCACATCAATATATTAGAGAATCTTAAAAGGAAGAGTACAATAAAAATATCACACTGTATTTTATATATGTCTGCACAAAGACTATCCCTCTTGGGAGCGAATTGGAGATTGGAGATATAAGGTGGTTCTTGGAGTGGATGGGGAACTAATTACTAACATCTAACATGACTTTGTCCGATCAAAAAAAAAAAAGACTATCTACTCACTTTTGTCACTTGTGTATAACTTCAATATTGATGTTTTCCTCACAAGATTCTTCTTTCTCTAGTAGAAGAAAAATGTTTATGTTTTGGTGTACTTCAAGACTGTGAGGTCTTGGGTTCAAATCCTCCGTCGCACGGTCTTTAAATTTCTTTATCTACTTATGTAATTTTTCAAAAAAAAAATGTAAGATGTTGTTAGACGCAATGATTGAAAAACTAATTGCAGCAACTTTTGATATTGAGGTTATAGCCATAAATGTTTGACACGAGCTATAGTAGTAGCCCTTGAAGTGGCTCATTTGACTAACAATCTCCCACTTAAAGATTCAAAGGCAGTCAGATATAGCCTCCCACTTGAAGTGGCTCATCCTCCAATATTAGAGATCTGACAAAGTGATAACGAAGCCTAATATGCTTCGCTTGAGATTCATGCATTCATCGTTGTGTATAGTGTGTCAGTATCCTTGCTACATGCAATAATTATGGCACTTTTAGTGATGTTCTAACAATCACCTGAGAAGTGTGTATCGCATCCTTCTCTTGACAATTGCTTGACGGAGATAAGGTTTTTCCTCAACTCTGGAATCTGTCTCACATCTTTCAATTTCATATGGATCTATTAAGTTTAATATGTACTTCTCTTATGCCACCATGCTACACAGATGATCATCTCCGAGATATACTTCTTCAAAAAATTTCGACACATAATTTATGAAGGAATGTCGATTCGAGATGGCATGGAAAGATGCTCCAGAGTCTATGACCCAATAGTTGAACCTTTTCTCCATAGAGCATATCAAAGCATCACCTTCTTCTTTAGCCACAACATTGGCCTCGACCTTTTTCTAATTTCCATTTGAAGGTACTTTACACTACATTCTGTAGTGTCTGTCTTGGTCACAATTTCATCATTCAACAGACTTTGAGTTGTTGGAATTTTTATGGTTTCTGGACCTCTGCCTACCATTCCTTGACCTGCTCCGTCCACGCCTTTGAACTCTATTTGGGTTTCTGCCCCTGCTTCTATGTTTAAAGCAACACATGAAGTGGAGGCTATATCTGACTGCCTTTGAATCTCTACGATTAAGATCATGCTCATGACATTATGAACTTCATTTTAGACTTGCCAGCAGAGCTGCTAATAGCCGTAACTGTACCATTCCAGCTCTTAGGTAACTACCTAAGTATTAACAAAGCTCGGACCTCATCATCAAATGTGATGTAATCCATCGTGGTAAGTTGGTTTCTCACCTCATTGAACTCGTTCAAATATTCTCTAAATATCCCGCCTTCAATCATTTTCATAGTGAACAATTTCTTTATCAAATCAACTTTATTTGCTATAGATAGTTGCTCATACATGTTGGATAGAGCTTTAATGAGAGATGTTTTCATCTTTTCATGCTTTATGTTGAAGACGACGAACTTTAACAAGGGTAGCCTGATTGCACCGAGTGCCTTTCGATCTATGTTGCACAGGTGTGGGGGGGAGAGGGTGCGAGAACGATACGATTCGGGTGTGGGAATACAGATTTTTAAAAATTATAGGGTGCGATTCGAAGGATACGTCTGTTATATTTATATATTTTATTATATATGACCAATCAAATTGAAAAAAAGAAAAGAGTATTCATAAATTAAATGTTGCATTGCAAACAAAGAGACAACTTCAATCTATCTCGTATAAAATCTTCATTGTTGAGGGATCGAAGAGACACAAATAATTGTAGGGCAATAAATTAAAAAAATTGCATAAGAGCTAAAAATAATGAAGTTCTTCAAAACAATCCTCAATGCACCCTAAACGCACTCGATTCTTGAGGTGGGCGCACCCGATTCGCGTATTCAATTTTTTGGGAGGATTCGCCACGTGGTGAATCTCGTGCGAATCCCACGCGAATCGCACCCGCACCCGCCCCCTGCACGTATCCGATACTGCAAAGTGCTAGTTTTTGGAGAATTCGTGCATCACAGCTTTCGATCAAGCACCTCTCACTCGGCGTCCTTCATTTCTTCTGGCTTTTCCTTCGAAGGCTTATATAGGTCCTTTTGGTACAAGTAATCCTCCATTTGCATTTTCTAAAATAAAAAATTCAAACAATTGAATTTATTAATTTTGGAAATTTTATCGTTTGTTGACATTGCTTCAACTCGATCAAAAAAACATGATAATTTTCTCAAAAAAACCTTTTTTGTTATGAGGTTCAGTTTACACTGCAACCACAAATCATACTAAGAATTTCAAAAGAAAATTTGCCAATTGTTTGCGCTCGAAACACTGTTCGCAAATTTACTATTCACAAGATTCACTATTCACATGAATAGCAATAGCGCAGAAAGAAAAAATTTGTCACCAACGTGGCTCTGTTACCAGTTGTTAGGAATTAGTCGCAACTAATTTTGCTCTTGATCTAGTGTCACGCAATATTTAAGATATCGACCGATATGAAAAATGATGACAAAAATAACACCGAAATGTTTAATGTGGTTCAACCAAACTGCCTACGTCCATGGACCCACACCAATATATTAGAGAATCTCATAAGGAGGAGCACAACAAAAATACCACATTTTATTTTGTATCTGCCTGGGTAGAGGCTATTTCTCAATTCATTTTTATCACAAGTGTATAACTTCAATATTGAAGTTTTCCTTATAAGATTTCTCTCTCTCTAAAAAAAGAAAAATGCTTATGTTCTGGTGTACTTCAAGGCAGCTGCGAAACCCTCAATTTATAGGCAAATGTGAGATGGTGTTAGTCGCAATATTGAAAAATAGTGACAACAACTTTTGAAATTAAGGTTATAGCCATAAATTCTTAACATGAGCTATTTTAGTAGCCCATGCAGTAGCTCATTTGACTAACACGTATGTCCATCTCTTGCTATTTTGATTGTTTTAATTTAAGGGTTAGTTATAGTTAGAGATCTCAATTGAGGAAATTCGTGGGTTTGTCCGAATAAACCAACAACTGGTATGGTTGCAGTTGAAAATTTCTAGTCAAAGAAAAAAATATTACAATTCAAATGACCTGTTATCGAATATATATGAAGTGATATATAGATTCAAATTTGGACCACACATTGTATTTATGTGGACACATAAAAATGCGACACGTGACAGAGTAATTATTGAATTCATTTAAACCTTTACATATATTGTGTTTATATGAACACATAAAAACGCAACACATAGCAAAGTAATTGTTGGATTCATTTCAACCTCTCTCCCATAATTGTTGGATTCATCCCTATATCAATAAGTAATTCTATTCATATCCTTAATTTTATTTACTATAGCACCTCATGTAAAATATTAACAAAAATAATACCTTATTCTTATATAGCCACAAATTATATAAAATTATACCCTAGAATAATTGAAGAATATAAGGGCGAAATCACACTAGATCATGGGGCGAAATTTATGATATTTTTGTTATTTTTCGGAAGGGGCGGACGAATCTGATTCATTAATTTGCTTCCAGTTTGTTCGAACATGTCAATTCAAACCTTCAAATCACAGCTCACAAATTTATCATAAAAAAACACATTAATTTGAACACAGAACACGTAATTGAATTCAATCCTTTTATTAGCCATTTGTTATCAGCAGATTGCAACTTTTCTTCCAAACTTTGATGATGTGTGAGGAAGGCCATCATCCTACTCTTATTTATCATCAAGTTTGATATTTTGGGCCTCTTGAAACAAGGCTTATTGTAATTTACCATACCTCCAAAATCTTTTCTAGGCCCAATATTTATATTTTAGAATGTTACAACACCACAAAAGTATCATACGATTTTGCATATTCGTTCGTTTTTGTGCCATTACTATTGACATTGTCACAAAATTCGAACTTATATACAGTCACGAGACCACCCCATTTTATCAATTAGGTTACTCCCACAAGTCAAAACTTTCGAACATATGTTGAAGGGGCATAATTGCTAGCTTAAGTCGTATTAATTTATTGTGCACTTTGTTTCTTAATACTGTTTACTGAGGAGACGAGGATATCTTGTAGTAAGATTCTAGGATATACTAATATTTGGATGACTTAAAGATTTCTATATATAAATGTATATATATGGCAGGGTGATATTAAATACTTAAATGGCAAAAGAATGTGTGCATCAACATCCATTTGAATTTAAAGTTAATTAGAAGAATAATGATAAATGCACATAATATGTGCGTACATAATACCCTTGAAATTTTATTACCTAATATAAATTATTATCATGACTAAATTATCCTTAATTTATATTGGAAAGCTTCTAAAGATTTTTTTTTTCTTTTTTTTAACTTTAATAATTTTGGAAAGTTATTAATTTATTTCCAAAATATGGCCACTGTTTTTTTTGGAAATGATATGTAACAATATTATTAATTTTTTCTTTATTTTATCTAACATATTATTCAATCCACTTATTTTGCACTTTAACTACTGCTAATTTTTTCTTTTTCTTTTTTCTTTTAATATGACCACTTTTTTCGGCAATTGATATGTATTATTATTTTATTTAACAATTATTTGGTCACTTTATTTTGGACTTTAATAATTAATTTTTTCTTTATCTTTTTTTTTTATAATATAGCCACTTTCGTTTGCAAATGACATGTATTAATATTATTTTTTTCTTCATTTATTTAACATATCATTATGTCACTTTATTTTGGACTCTAACTATTATTTTTTCTTTATCTTTTTTTTTAAATATGGCCACTTTTTTTTTGGCAATTGGTATGTATTAGTAATATTATTATTTTTTCTTTATTTTATTTAACAGTTATTCGGTCACTTTATTTTGGACTTTAACTATTAATTTTTTTGTTGTCTTTTTTTTAACATAGCCACTTTTGTTTGCAAACGATATGTATTAATATTATTTTTTTTCTTCATTTTATTTAACATATCATTAGGTCACTTTATCTTGGACTCTGACTATTAATTTTTTCTTTATTTGTTTTGAAATATGGCCACTTTTTTTTTTTAAAAAAATGGTATGTATCAATATATATTACTAAATTTTTCTTCATTTGATTTAACATACAATTTCATATGGTCACTTTATTTTGTCATCAAAATAGTATTATTTTTATTTTTATTTTAAATATGGCCACTTTTTTTTGGAAATGATATGTAATATCTAATAATAAAAGATATTTATTAATTGCCTTTTCATGTAATATCTTATAATATAATGCTCTAAAATTTAATTTTAAGAAAATAATTTATCAATGTGCTCCACGTATGATATTATTTTCATAATTATATATATATATATATATATATATATATATATATATATATTCTATTTTGAGATAACTAATTTAATATAATATATTATCATATAGTATAATTTCATTGAATAGATCAAAATGCTCAATGTATGATACTTATTTTCATAATTTTATCAAATTTTGAACAAATTATTTTTATTGTTTCGAGTTTACTAGCTAGTATATATTATCAATTATTTTCTTATAGTGTATTTGTATTGAGTTGTCGATCCATGTGATCAATGTATAACGACATTATTCCAAAACAATTATGGTCATTTACTTTTATTTCTAGTTTTTATTTCTATGTCCCTAATTTGCTATGGTTTTTTTGTTAACCTATAGCTCTATGAAATAATCAAATAAATTAGCTACGGTGTGTTATCATTCAAACCATTAAAATAATTTCTTCCTATTTTATATATTTTTTTTACTTCAAGTTCCCTTTATGAAATAATTGAAGAAAGTAGCTAGCGTCATTTATCATTCGTACCATTATAAAACTCCTTCATATTTTATATATTTTTATTTCATATTCACTAATTTATAATGTCCTATTATATAATTTCATTGAGAAAATCGATGTGCTTAATGTGCTTAATGTATGGGAGTATAATATATTTTCTTATAGTATATTTGTATTGAATTGTAGATGCATGTGACAACGAATGACACTATTTCAAAATAATTATAGTCATTCATTTTTATTTTATAATTTTTTATTTATTTTCCCTAATTTGTTATGATTTTTTCGTTAATATATACCTTTATAAAATAATTAATCAAAGAAAGTAGCTAGAGTGTGTTATCATTTGAACTATTATTACAGTACTTTCATATTTTATATTTTATATTCACTAATTCATTATAATATAATGTCCTATATTATAATTCCATTGAGCAATCGATCGATGTGCTCAAAGTAAGACATTATTTTATAATTTTACTCATTTATTTCTATTATTTCAATTTCACTAATTTATTATAATATATTATTGTATAGTATATTTCTATTGAGTTGTCCATCAATGTGCTCATATTGTCATTCACTTTTATTTTCTAATTTTTTATTTCTACTTCCCTAATTTGCTATGATTTTTTCGTTAAGCTATTCCAAAAATTATATACTTTAAATATGTGGCTAATTATTCATCTTTAAATTAATATTAATACAAAATCTAGTTTTGCAATTTAAAAAATAAAATAAAGAGTCCTAAAATGGATTAATCGCATTCTTCTTAATGGCATAATAGTTATCGTAATAAAAAATATGCAAATAAAAACAATAAAATTGATATCTTATAAAAATATATAAAGATATCATTATTATAGAAAATAAGAAATAAAAAAATAAATAAGAAAATCGAAAACTCCAAATTTATGAGAATGGAGTTTGATAACGATTTGATAAACAAATTATGCTAGTTATAACAGTGATTCAATCTTAGCTATATAATCATGTTGAATGGTGGAGTTTGATAATAGAATAGTTAAACATTAACTGCACCTAAAAAAAGGATAGTTAAACAATTTGTGGGATTGATTGATATAATTGAAGAAAGTAAGGTTTAAATTATTATGGAAAGATTATGGGTAATCTTTTCCTTTATAGTATCATGGATATTTATGTAAAACATAAATTCAAATAAATAAAATTAATTTTTTTATAGTTTGAAAATATATAAAATGACCAAAAAGTCCAATTATGTGCGCACATATTATGTGTGTTTAGCGGTACTCTTACTAATTAGAATTTCTCATATTTGAATCAACAGACAAGATTTATTAATTATAATTAGAATTTAATCAAAGCATTTGAAAGTTAATACTCTACTAAAATAGGAAGGAATCAAGCAAGAGAAACATAAATGAAATATTCCACTAGTATAATTGATGGGGAATACGAAATAAATTACTGAAACATAAACCTAAAGACTAAAAATAAATAAAGAATAAAAAGTTAATTAAAGAAAGGTAGGTAGACGTAGATGTATCAAATCAAGGCATGTCATGGTCTTTGCGGTGGTGTTGGTGGACGAATCTTTTCCAGTAAGGATGAGAGTTCCAAACATTTAATTTCCTATTTTTTTTTTCTATTTTGGTTCGTCCCCAAAATATCTTTCTAACTTATTTTTGGAAATAATTTCACTAATTATTATTTTTACAATTTTACTTTTTGTGGGACTCGTTCTCCACTTTCACTAACTATCACTCTTATAATTTCACTTTTTGTGGGACACATTCTCCACTTATCAAATAAATAACTAACTTTTATTAAAACCCGTGTCATCCTCTCTTAGGAAGATGTTTGGGAGACGGATGGAGTATTAAGTTTGTTCACATTCTTTAAATTTGACGGATAATAAATAATTTAATTAAACATATGTCACCTGAGTATCATCTCATATGGACCTAATAAGACCACATCTATGAAGCTCTAAAGACCACATATGACATTTGAACGTCAAAATTTTGAAAACCATATTCTTTGGAGTTTGAAATACCACATCTGAATTTTGAGCATCATCTTGTATGGAGCTTGAAGATTATAACTTATTTGTGAGTATTTCTTTGTCTAGAATTTGTGAAACTATAATTAAGTTATGAGAATAATCTCGTCTCAAACTTTAAACAACATCGTCAAATTTGAAATCATATTCAATTATATATATATACATATATATATATATATATATATATATATATATATATATATATATATATATATATATATATAGGGTTGAGCTAGGGTGAAAACACATCTTTTTGTAAAAACTAAAAACGGCTAAAATGTATGAATTCTATGTAGAACACGTATGAATTAGCTGTGTAACTGTATGAATTGCGAAATTCATACTTGTTCTGCATAGAATTCAGTCGAACACAGGACCTTTCGCAATTCATACAGTTACACAGCTAATTCATACGTGTTCTACATAGAATTCAGCCGTTTTTAGTTTTTACAAAAAGATGTGTTTTTATTATAGCCCCACTATATATATATATATATATATATATATATATATATATATATATATATGGGGCGGTTATTCAATAAACCACCCTTATTTTAAGAATTACGAACCAGCAAAAATGCATGAATTTTATGTATAACACGCATGAATAAACTGTATAAAGGCATGAATTGCGAAAAATAATTTTTTTGCTACCTTGGGCTGCCCACTTTCGTCATGGGACGGAAAAAGATGCAGTTTGGATATCTTAGAGATAGAGTGTTCAGGAAGATGGGAGCATGGGAAAATAAATTCTTCTCAGCAGGGGGAAAAGAGGTGCTCATTAAGTCCGTTTTGCAATCGATCCCGACTTACGCGATGTCATGCTTTCGGATTCCTATTGGGGTTTGCTTTGATATTGAGAGAGCTTGTGGTCATTTCTGGTGGGGAGAGAAGGACAATGCTCGGAACATGCATTGGGCCAGCTGGGAGAAATTGTGTAAACCGAAATCTAAAGGTGGGCTTGGTTTCCGTCGTCTGGTGCCTTTCAATCAAGGGTTACTAGCCAAGCAAGCTTGGCGTATCCTGAAGAACCTGGAATCCCTTCTCTCACGGGTTCTTAAGCAGCGCTATTTTCGATCAAGTAACTTTTTAGAAGCTAAAATCTCTCCTAATGCATCCTTTACATGGCGCTCTGTTTGTTGGGGGCGAGATTTACTCAAGACCGGGCTTCGATGGGCGGTGGGCTATGGTCGACAGATTTATGCTCTGCGGGATAATTGGATTCCTGGGCTCGGTCGATGGAAGGCGGATGAGGCTCCAGCTGATGCCGTTCAGGAAAGAGTGGAGATTTTTATTGATGAAAACAAAGCTTGGGATCGAGGTAAACTTAAGGAGTTTTTTCCAGACTTTGTGATTGAGGCTATCTGCTCGATTAAAGTTCCGAGTGAGAATAAAGAAGACAACTTGTACTGGGCTCATGATGAGAAAGGAAGATATGGAGTGAAGTCAGGGTACCTTCTTGCAACTGATTTTTACAAAGTTCATCAACAACATTCGACACCGCACACCTCGAGGCTGCTTTGGAAAAAATTGTGGGGACTGCACATTCCTCCCAAGGCTAAGCACTTCGGATGGCGAGCTTTGCATAATTTTTTTGCGGCTGACGGTAATTTATTTCGCCACCATGTTCCATGTTCGGGAATTTGTTTTTGGTGTAAGCAGGCTTGGGGCTCTACCTCTCATTGTCTTCTTTGGTGTCATAAGGTGCGATCTCTGTGGATTGCAACTGATTTTTGGGCCTTGATTCGCCCATTTAAGCAGCTGTCATTGGAGGATTTGTGTCGGGTGGTCGAGGATGTGATGGGTTGTCAAGGTTCGGAGAGGTGGATCTTCTTACTTTGGTTTGTGTGGAAGCACCTGTGCAATATTAAACATGGGGATAAGGAGAAGATGCAAGGGTTTTCTTTGATTACTGGTGAGATCATGTTGAATGAATATCAAATGGCTAGAGACCGAGTCATTTTTGAGGAGCAAGCTCTTCCGCACGAGGGGGCCACCTGTTGGTTTCCGCCGCCGCCGAAAGTCCTTCGTTTGGACGTGGACGTTGCTTATCAGGATGAAGGACGGCGAGTTGGGGCTGGTTTCGTGCTCCGCGACTCGGCTGGTATCATTGTGGCGGCCAGCTATCAGCAAATCGGCCATACGGCCACTATGCTCCTCGGCGAGTTGCATGCGATGATTGTTGCTATCGGTTTCTGCTTAGCCAACGATCTCGGTCCGGTGGTTCTCTACTCGGACTCTTTGTTGGCTATTCATTCAGTGCTTGATTCTCATCATGGTTCGGACTCCCTTTGTGATGATTTGTGGGAGGTTTTTGCTCATGCCCGGAAGCACGTGGTTCTCGATTTTTGTCATGCTCGGCGTGAGGCTAATAGAGCAGCGCACACGTTGGCTTGTTTTGCTTTCTCTGTTAATGGTGTAATGATCTGAAAGTCGGGGTTTCCTCATTGGCTGTCGGATATTGCTCTTTCTGATTTGTCGTAATATATGTTTTCTTTCCCTAAAAAAAAAAAAGCGGGTACGGATGTGTTTATAAGAGTGTGTGTACAGTGTATTTGCTCCACGCAGTATAACAAAAATGAGGCAACTTTCGGAAACAGAGAACTCGTGATGATTTGATTCGAAGTTATGTGTGAATTGAAGTGATATTCACGGTGATTGCTTTCATGGAAGAGTATATTGAAATATAAACTTTAGAAATAACTGTTCTGGAATTGCAATAATTAAAAAGCATAAAATATTTAAATTTGAAGTTAAAGAATTTTTTTTTAAAAAAAACCGCATTTGAAATTAAGAACTACCCATCAATTGAAAGTTACAATAACAAGCCTGGTTTCACAAAAAGTGACCAAATATTACTCCTCCGTCCGTCCACATAAAATATAGGAATTATTGTCCAAAAATACTTAAAATTTGTTAATTTTTTTATTTGTAACATGTGCCTTTTTGGGGACGAGATCCAGTGTCACACAATTTTGTGTGTGCCACTGTGTTCCATGTTTATATCTATCATTTTAAAAATATTTTTTATAAAAATAACATGTATTATAATACTATGAATTATATTTAATTTTTATTTCAAAAAATTATTTTTTTTTAAAAAGTATATACCATGATTTTGAATTTATCAATCTATTATTAGCTATAAAAGTGAAATTAAATGATAAAAAATAATTATATACCCTAGATTGATGAAATAAACCCTAGTTAATAATTACAAAATTAAACTAAAGCATAAAAAATTGAAATTGAAGAAAAAATATATAAAAAAAAATAAAATTAAAAATGGGACATAAAGTGAGACATAAAGTATGGTACACTAAATCTCATTCCCCCTTTTTTTTTTTTAATTAAAAAATTGATTTTCTATATGGAGAAAGAAAAAGAGTATTTCCATATTAACACATCATCATATTAGGTGAAAATTCGTCGACGAGGCATTAACTAAATTGTTGTGAAAATGAGAGCACTTTCGCTTCTTCCCGCACAGCTTGTGCTCACAGTTTCGAGGCGCGTTCTCTCCACCAAAGGCTTCAACACATCACTCACTGAGTCAACTCGTTTTCCCACTCGACCTCTTCATAGAGCTACTCGAATTCGGGCTTTAAAAATGACCACCGAGTCGACCTCGCCAGAACTCACTCATGCGATCACCCTCCCGGCTCAACTCGACCAATGCGTCACCGTTGTAGCCGCCGCCGGTGTCTCAGAGTCTGATTTCAGGCATGTCTTTATTCTCATTCTTTCATACTTAGCTCAATTTGCTGTGATTTGGGAATTATTTATATCGGCAAATCGTAATTTACGCTTGTGGATTTGATATTATTCTGGTTGCCATTTGAGCGTTGAGTTCTTATTAATTCGAAGTACGGCATATCAAAGTTTTCCTATAGAACATGAATTCGTGAATTTAGTTAAGACGTTCTTGTCATATTATGAATATGCTAGGTTGAAATAATAGGGGGAGCCGAGTTTTAAACCTTGATTATCACTGAAATATTTTTGCATATATGCCCTTCAAATTGTAAGCTTGTTGATAGATGATAATTTTTTTTTATAATAATTGTAGTTTTACATTGTTTAAATTTGTACTCATACTTACTTTTCCCAGCAGAAAAGCAATTTGTGTATGCTAGTGGCAAGGATTTATCAAAGGGTAAAGATGGTTGTGAACGTACATTCACATAAAAACCAGGAGTATTTGTCTGAAGTCTTGCTTTGACTTTTTCAATGTTGCTAGCTGAGAATGAAGCTGCAAAAAAGAATATAAGAACTGAGATACAACTATTTTAAGTTTCATGCTCATTGCAATTCTGAGAGAACATCCTTATGTGGGATAGCAAAAGAAAAAAAGAAAAGTTGGAGAATCTAATTGTCATTTGAAGTTAAAAGGAGCTCGTATAGCTGACGATTTGTTGTATGGTTTCCATCTAGCTGCTGAACTATTGTTAGTTTAACATATAAGCTAGCATCACTTACACTTTGCTGTTGCTGAAGTACCAAATACGAGAATGAGGTGTGCAGAAAAGGTTGCATTAGTGGTATCAACCATTTATTGTTTTGACATGTTTGATGCTTGTACAATTGATAGGCTACACTTACCATGTTCTTGTTATGGGTAGGGAGCTTGATATACTAATACGGTTTACCTAAGTACTACTAGGTTCATTGTGACAGATCATGCATTACCTGGTTGTCTGATTTTAGTGAGTCTATTTCTGTTGCAGGAATGCCATAGAATGTTCTTTATTCAAACAATGGTTGAAAAACATTCAAACAGAAAATGGGCTGCTTTCTAATGGAGACATGTCTTTAAGACAGGTTATCATTCAGGTTTGTAAAAGATCTCAATCCATCAAGATTGCAGCTATTACTTTTATTGGTGTATTAAGAATTTCCTAATTAATTATACCTATGTATGTTGGAGCAATATGAAAGGATTCCAGAATCACATTCTTTTCTATTTTATGTGAAATAGCACAAGGGCAAATGATTAAGTTTAACCCTAGCTGGTACTACAAACTTAGATATGAGGATGATACTTATGGGTTAATGCATATAATATCATGAGTTTTGCCCGAAATCCATTTTCCCCACGATCTTTAAAAATTCCATTTTTTATCAAATACTTTGACATTTGTTCAATTTCCCCACGATGTTTTTTTTACCCTCAAATCGGAAACGACGTGGCGCTGATGTGGCTCACCGGCACACGCCATTCCGATAAATTAAACGATGCGTTTCAGTTTAAATATTAAAACCCTCGTTTCAGCAATCAGCTCCACCAATGGGCGAAGCAAGGGCGCCAACAATCGGCGCAGTAATTTGGAAGACTGAAAACACGAAGCAATCGGCGCCAGCAATCAACGAGCAATCGGCGTCACTGGTTTAGAAGATCTCGACACTGGTCAGGAGAGGAACCCTTCGATAGAGGTGGTGGAAAGAAAAGCAATCGTTTTTTTCTAGCGTCAAAAGCAATCTTTGATTTCATTTTGCCCGATAAAAATGAGAAATTAACAGAAATTAGGGTTTTTTATTATGATTTAATATTATATGTCTAATTTAAAATTCATATATATTCCGCGTCAGTGTTACGTGTAAAATTAAATCCACGTCACTGCTATGTCATTTTTCCGGTCATCGGAAAAAAAATCATGGGGAAATTGAACAAATATCAAAGTATTTGATAAAAAATGGAATTTTTAAAGAACATGGGGAAAATGGATTTCGGACAAAGTTCGTGATATTATATGCAATTAACCCTACTTTTATCCTTAAAGTTTGAGTTTTTAAAATTTTTAATGACAGGGAATAGACATGTTTGGGAAGCGTGTTGGATTTTTGAAGTTCAAAGCAGATGTAGTTCATAAACAAACAGGGAATAAGGTACCTTATGTCCCTGTAATGAGTCTTTCTTGACTAATGCTCCTCAGTATTCAAATATATTGTTTTCTCTTTTACCTTTCTTTCTTTATTGATGCACTTTATCAAAAGAACCTCGAGTAAAGTTGGCTAATGGATCACTTAGGTGATGGAGAACAATGGATTGAATGGTTGTTTACTTGTACCTCCTAGAAAATATGCTTAAAGTCGTCTAATCCCAGGGTGGTGAGAAGTAGGAAGTTTAGACAAAAAGGGTGAAGCTGGGTGAACAATTTCTTTTATAACTTAATATCCTTTGTTTAATGTAGAGTGATTCTCTATTTGTTAAACCAATATACGATCATCTATTGTACATAAATGGATAGGTTCCAGGAATAGTGTTTGCACGAGGACCAGCTGTTGCTGTACTGATCCTGTTGGATTCAGATGGAGAAACATATGCAGTGCTGACAGAGCAGGTAGTTTAATTATTTTTGTTCTAAGCAATTAAACGTTACCATGAACTTATATCTCCTGTTCCTTGATCAACTTCTTCGAACATGGAAGGTCAGGGTTCCTGTTGGAAAGCTTATGTTGGAATTACCGGCTGGGATGTTGGATGATGACAAGGGTGATATATGTGGAACAGCTGTTCGTGAGGTCTCTTTCTCTGCATCTTTCATGAATTTATCCCATATTACCTATCTTCTTCTGTTGCAACTGATATTTACTTCATGAAATTGTCTATATACGGAGGACTTCAGAATAAGTTAGTAGCAATTATTCTCAAACTATCAAATTTCACCCTAGTTCAATGCTCTGTTTAGGAAACAACATCATAGTGTTCTGTGTCATATTTTCTTGTTATTGTGAATACATGATAAGCCTGATAGGAAGCAGATTAGTCTAATAATGCTTAACAACAAACTTCATTTCTCAGAATCTTGAAGCTACTCTTTATAATTAATCTGAAGGCGTTATACAGATCTTTTTTCAGCAAGGGGTTTTGTATAGGATGGGAATGGTAAGTGTTAAATGTTCTTACATCTCAATGATTCTGTTTTGATCAGAAACTTAATGCAATATAACTCCTAATTCCCATAGGTTTGTCTTCATTTTTTCTTTTATATTCTACAAAGGTATATGAGTTTAAGTGCAGCTACCTGCCATACACTTATTTGATCTTGTCTGACAGGTTGAGGAGGAGACGGGGTTACACTTAAACATGGACGATCTAGTTGATCTTACTGCCTTTCTAGACCCATCAACTGGAAACCAAGTATTTCCATCTCCGGTGAGAGTCTTTTAATTATCTTACGTTACATTAAAAGTCATGTCTTATTTCGTTGAGATAGATCTGGTGCTTGAATGTATTTATGTTGGTGCATTTATATTTATATGCACTAGTAAAAGATGACGTGCATTCGCACGCAAAAGGAATAATTTAATAAATAAATTTCGATGAGTGCAATTTACATATATTTCTATAGTAACATTTATCGCTTTAATATGTTTCTAAATCAACCGTTGGATAATTTTTCAAAATCATAATTTTGAAAAACTCATAAATTTGAAAAGAACTCATCTATATAAACAATAAAAATAATTAAAATATAATTTAATTAATTAAGGCTCGCCTATATTTGTTAGTCATTAGAAAAAAACAACCAACATGAAAAGAAAATTTATATGAAAGTATTTATGTTCTAGGTTTTATGTATACATAATTTTGCCAAGAATTCTGAAAATTAAACTTCTAATAAAACTATTAAATAGATACTTTGACTTGTAATCCTAAAACTAAAATTTATAGAACATAATAATACTCCCTCCGACCCTGAAAAATAGTCTCTTTTTGCTATTTTGGTATGTCCACAAAAAATAGTCCATTTCCATTTATAAACACTAATCTACAACATATTACCCTCAATATATCAATTTATTTACCTATTCGATGACATGGTATGCCTCTTTTTCTACTTACAATATAATTAATTATCATTATTAACACTACCATTTAGACGAGATTCTTTCTCCACGCATAATACACTCGTTTACTTTTATTAAAACTCGTGATGTCCCCTTGTAGAACTATTTTTTGGGGACAGAGGGAATAGTAATTTGTATGGATGAAGAGTTCTAATGGTACTACTACTTAGAGAATTATTAGAATACAAAATTTAAATAATAACATATGTCTAAATTTATTATAAGTATAATATTATTAAATTATACTATTGTCCTTAAGTTAAGTAAATCATAGGGATATATTAGGCAAATCAAAATTTGTTAAACAAGCTTTTTTTAATAGATAGATATATATAGATATAGAGGAAGGATCAAATGACAACTTGTTGAGCCCACTTTCATAGTCATTATATAAAATCACTCTGAATTCATATGTAACAAAGAATTTAGCAAATGTAATACTTGTACTCAGTTCAAGCTGTAACTTTTATTTTCTATTTTTATATTTATTTTTCATCTCTCTTCTTTTCTTGTTCAACTGATAATTCAAATATCAGGGTGGATGTGATGAAGGCATTGGTCTATTTCTATACAGAGGAAGTGTGGATAAAGATATTATAAGACAATTACAGGGGAAAGAAACAGGTCTTAGAGACCATGGTGAACTGATCCAGGTCCGTGTAGTTCCCTATCGTGATCTGTGGCGTATTACTGCTGATGCAAAAGTCCTGATGGCCATTGCCCTCTACGAAATGGCCAAGAGAGATGGCTTGCTCTCACGAAAAGATTGAGCTTGCTGTTTCATGTGGTTCGGGTGATTTACGAATCTCTCCAATGTCATCCGAGATTTGATATAGGCTAGTGCCCGAGATCAAAAGCAACGACATTTGTGGCTAGCAGAACATAAAATGGGTTTAGGTTTCTACACTGTATCGTTGTTCTCCAAGATGTGGGTGCTGGGATGATTGTATTAACAATAGAATTGGTAGGTTTTGTTGCTTGTATTCTAGCAGGGTGGAAATAAATCATATAAGCTCCACCGTGATTTGAGAGATAACAACCCATCGTTACTGCAATCACACCTAAAATTGCTCTAATGATTCTAGGGGTGAGCAGTCTGTCCGGACCGGACCGACGAAACCGAGGATCGAATTTTCAAAAAAATTTGGACCGAACCGGACCAACCAAAACCTTAGGACCGAACCGAAACCGGACCGAAACCGCCATCGGTCCTCGGTCTGGTTCGGTCCAAAACCGACCATTTTTAAAATATTAAAAATTAATAAAAAAATTAATAATATTAATAAAAGTATTAATAAAAACATTAGAAATTAATAAAAATATTAATAAAAATATTAGAAATTAATAAAAATATTAGAAATTAATATAAATATTAATAATATTAATAAAAATATTAATTATATATTTAAAATATATATATTCGATTCGGTCCAGTTTTCGTCGGTTTTGGCCTCCCCGGGACCGGGACCGAACCGAAAAATTTTTGGTCCAAGAAAATAGGACCGGACCGGACCAATACATGGACCAAAACCGACCCGGACCGAAAAAACCGATCGGTTCGGTCCGGTCCGTCGGTTTTGGTCCGATTTTGCTCACCCCTAAATGATTATCTTCTTAGAGATGATACCACCCTAATTTGGGAACTGTATCAACGCACATTTTCTAATGTGTGTTTGCTCATTGTTGATCGATTTTTTGACATCTGTTGTATTTCATTGACTAAATTAAAATCATACTTTACAACTCGCGTCTATCTATTATACTAAAACATAGTTGTGAAGCCAATTTTTTCTCGACTAAATTGTTTGTTTTTTCAACTTCTTATGATGTATTCCCAACTTCAGATCATCTCTTCATCTTCTACTGATGTATTAATTTTCAATATTTTTTCAGCTGATCGGTTTCCCCATATAACTTGCTCAAAGTAATTATTATGATTTTTTATAACATCAACAATACGAACGAACAAATTTTGAAGGAACAAACTTTGAGATATTTAGAAACGTCTACGAAACATTCCTTTGTTGAATGTTGAATTTTTAGCAAAAATAGTCATTGAAAAGGTTTTGAACTGCCACTTCTCGATCACGATGGATCACCTTGCGACCATATACTGAACCTTTGTGGATTGTTGTAGCATTTTAATTTTTGATAAGCTTTGCTACAATATGTTTGATCCATCAATTAATGTTTGACATCACATTCATTAAGTATTTGCTCAAGCTCATCATCAGATGAGCTTGAGTAAGAAATTAGATAAGAAGACCTAGCATGATGATAATTCATACTTATTTTTCTTTCTTGATCGAGATTTTTTTTTTGAAATAGTTGTGTGGATTATTAGTACTGCATACTTTTTAAACAATAAAATGTATACAAAGAAAATCTTATCTGAAAATATATAGAAATAAATCCCCACAGTCCATATCCATATTTTATTTGCAAATTTATAACATCAAATTGCAACCATCCATTTTATCACACCCCGATTTTTAAATGAAGACTCTTTAGCCTGAGATTACGGGATGAAATATAAGAAATGAAGACTCCATGCGTTGAAAACATAGGATTTGCCACAAAGGTTGCACACGGCCTTCATGACAGTTTTGCCGGTTTCGGGATCTTTCACTTGTACTTTTTTGAAGTACACCGAGAAGACGTTGGAACGCAAAGCTCGTTCCTTCTTGCTCGTCGTCGATCGTCTAGCGGCCCGGAGCGGAATTCCAGACTCGTCCATCTTGTCCATCTCGTCCTCCAAATCGATGGCCTCGGCATCGTCTTGTTGAGTTTGGTACGTTGATGGAATTTCGTCATCGGATTGTTGTTGAGCAAGGTGCGCTGCCATTTCAGCATCGGCACGGATTTGTGCCTCCTCTATTTCTTCACTTTCACGGTGATTGGTCACCCTTCGGAATTGAAAAGTAGGATCCTCACTCCCAATATAGGTTGATTTGTCGGGATCATCTCGAATAATAACCCCACATAGACGACGAGGGGCGCATGGTCTATTTCCAATGATAGCTTCGTATTCAACGGGTGTTTTGCCCTTGCCACCACTCGACCAGAGCCGAAACCGAAAGAAGCCATTTTTGTAGTGAGGATGAAAAATGAAAAAAGGAAGAAGTGTAGTAGAGAGAATGCTTAAAGAAAGAGAGATTATAAAAATAGGGTAATAGAGAGAGAGCTTTAGTATAGATAAATGCAGAGAAAGAGAGTAATAGAGAGAGAGCTTTAGTAGAGAGAATTGCAGAGAAAGAGTAGAGAGATAATAGTTCGTGTAAGGAAAATGAAGGGAATTAAAGGTGTGTATTTATAGGAAGAATTTGAGGTGAATTTGGGGGGAGTTTGGGATTTGAATTTGAAATTCAAATTGGACTGCAGCTGCAACCGTTCCCCGTCAATTTTTTGCAGCAAAAGAAGGCTGCCACCAAAAAGAAGGCTGTCACCAAAGCCTGCAAACTGCCAGGCCCGAAAAATGAGGCAGTTCACGGTTCGTGGTTCTGATTCGGTTTCGATGCGGTTCCTGATTCCATGGTTCCGGTTCGAAATAAGGAACCGATAGTTCGCAAAATCAGAATCGTAACTGAACCGTTAGGAGATGGTTTCGGTTCCAGTTTGGAACCGTCTCACACAGTTCTAGTTCCAGAACTGTTTCGGTTCGGTTCGATTCACGGTTCTGATTTTTTTTTGCCATCTCTACTTATGGTTTGTCTTCTTTTATTTATCCGTTTAAGTGATGGCAGAGACTAGTGTTGCCGCCGGTTCAGGAACCGCCAGTTCCGGGCCCGAATCGGCGGTTCAGGGTCGAGAATCCGGCGAACCTGAACCGGCCCGGATGAAATGTAAAGGGCCGGTTTTCTGACCCTGAACCGGCGGTTCTGGGCCGGGCCGAAAACCGGCGGTTCCGGGCTTTTTCCTTTTTTTTTTCAATTTTTTTTGTATTCTTTTTTATGAAATTAAATGATTTGTGATGAAATTTCAAAATTCTAATTCAACTTAAATCTTAAAATATATAATATAAATTACTTGTGTAGAAAATTTAATGATTGTGATGAAATTAAATGATTTATGTCATATTTTTTTAACTTTTATGCAATTAAATGATTTATGTCATATTTTAAAATTAAATGACTTGTGTTGAAAATTTATATTTTATGAAATTAAATGATTGTGAATTTGTGATGAAATTTCCAAATTTTAATTCAACTTTAAATATAAATTATAAACATGTAATAGTTTTTATGTCATATTTTTAAATTAAATGACTTGTGTTGAAAATGTATATTTTATGAAATTAAATGATTTGTGATGAAATTTCAAAATTTAAATTCAACTTTAAATATAAAATATAAACATGTGTTGAAATCGAAAATATAAACATGTAATAGTTTTTATGTCATATTTTTAAATTAAATGACTTGTGTTGAAAATGTATATTTTATGAACTTAAATGATTTGTGATGAAATTTCAAAATTTAAATTCAACCTACAATATAAAATATAAACATGTGTTGAAATCGAAAATATAAACATGTAATATCTTTTATGTCATATTTTTAAATTAAATGACTTGTTGAAAATTTATATTTTATAAACACGACAATTAATATATTTTTAACATAATATTTTGTTATGTCATCTTAATTCTTAAGTAATGCTTGTGCTTTTTTTTTTTATTAAATGACTTGTGTTGAAAATTGAAATACAATAAAAGTACAATAATTCTAACACATTGACAATCAAAATAATGCATAAAAATTGAATTTATTCTATGTATACAAATTACAATCTTCAAAATTGAATAAGTAAACAAACTAACACTAACTAAATAACTAATTCATTACAAGTTTACAATAAATTCCGAAAGAGAGTTGTCTAACAGGGGGGAAAAAAATTAAGGGCTTGAGCTCAATTTTAATATAAATATTAAAATTGAGTGGCCTACGTATCTTCATTGAATAATGAAGAATCAAAGCCCACGTAGTTCTTTTACCTTAACTTACCTAATCGTAGTCCTCGCCGAGCTCGGATCGTTCGGACTCGGTGAATTCATCGTTTGGGCTCTCGTCGGCTTGATCCCATTCATTCTCTTGTTGTCGCAACTCGGCTTTGGACCAATCATCAAGCAACATGGTGGCCTCCATGTTTCGAGGATCCATGTTGATTCTTCTTTCGTCCAAGACAAGCCCACCAACGCTAAATGCTTGCTCGTTGGAGACCGTGGAGGCCGGGACCGCGAATAACTCCTTGGCCATGGTGGCGAGTATGGGATATTCCCTCTCGTGCGTGGACCACCATCTCAAGACGTCAAATTGTATACCACCTACATTTTTTAAAGCAAATGTACTAGACAAATATATATCTAGCTCGTTAGTAGTATAGCTCCTTTGTGTATTCATAAATGAATAAGCGGCTTGAGCCCATTCGTTTTGATCAAAACTACTTCCTAAGGTGGAGGAGCCATATTGACCTTGTGAACTAGAAGTGCCACTTGAATAGTATGAGGGGTTTGCAAGCATATATTTTTGTTCGTAGTCATTAAACAAAGTTCTAAGTGTGTTATCTATTCTATGTTTAATATCATCTAAGTTGGGAAGGTACCATTCTAGCATTTCATTGTTTCTTAATCTTGACTCATAGATATCTCTAAAGGTACCATAACAAATTTCTAATAGACGATAAACACCACTAATTTTCATTGTAGGATCTAAAATCTTAGCAATTAAAAAAACATCGGGAATTTCAAGAAAATATTTAAGCCACTTAATGATCATTTGATATGATACATCCTTCAAATCGTTTTTGTTATAACAATCATTTAAAGCAATACCAATAAACATGCAATGTTCTAAAACTTTAATACTAGTACAATAATAAACACCGGATAAATCCGTGGTAGCATTTTGAAAAACCTTTAAAAGTTGAAATAAACTACCACATTGTTTCCAATAAGAGGGCAATAAAAGCAAGTTAGCCTCGGGAGTTGCTCTAAAAAAATCACATAAATGCTCAACATGTTCCATGGTAGATGCAAGCATGCCAAATGTTGAATCCAACGTGTAGAAACATCTTTAACAAAATTTGTATATCGAATTTTTTTGTGACGACAATATTTTTGCCATTTTTTGTCAATAGCGGCTTTTCTATGCAACATATTAACGGCTTGTCTAATGGGATCAACAACATTATTAATAAGAGTATAAGCATCTTGTACACATCTATTTAAAATATGAAAAATACAACGAGCATGAAAATACCTACCTTCAAAAGAGGGTGCGCACGCGGCAACTAACTCGGGAATGGAGGCGGTGTTGGCGGATGCATTATCAAATCCAACCGAAAATATCTTGTTTAAAATGCGGTACTCATTTAAAACAGAAATAATCAATTGAGCAATGTTAGTAGCATTATGTATTTCATTAAAATCTCTAAATGCAATTAAACGTTTTTGAATTAACCAACATTCGTCAACCCAATGACAAGTAATACCCATATAAGAATATCTTTGGAAAGAATCACTCCATATGTCGGAACATATAAAAAAATTTTGATTTAAATTCTTAAAATGTTTTCGTAAATCACGTTTTCTTTCTTCGGTTTGTCGCTGGATATTTTCGCACATAGAAGTTCGACCTATTTTTTTGGCGGCCGGATTATAAGCATTTTTCATAGTATGTTCAAAAGTAAATTTATCGGCATGTCTAAAAGGCAAATGCTCCATTGAAACATAACGAGCCATGTAATCTCGAGCATTTAGTTGATCAAATTTCCATAAAACATTACCTTGTTCATTACCTTGTCGTTCGAAAGCTTCGGGATGTAGTTGAGTTTGAGTTGTATGGATTCCAAACTCGACAGTGTGTTGTCTCTCCATGTGCCTTATGAGGGTGCCATAACCCCCTCCCGTTTTCCATTGATAAGTAGCATTGCAATAGTTGCAATAGGCAATGAACCTCTCGGGAGCATTTGGAGCATCATTTGGATGTTTAGGAGCGGGTTCCCTCCTAAAATGTTTTGTGAAAATGTTAGAAGAAAGTGATTTACTCTTACCCTTACCCTTACCTCTAGTGGGAGGGATTTCCTCCTCAAAGTGGTGACGTGTTTGCTCGGCTTCCTCCTCCGCCTCTTCGTTACGCAAAGTACGTGCATATTCTTCATCCTCCGCTTCTTGAAGTTGCCTAGCATATGCTTCACCCGCCAAATCGGTAGCCTCCCGGCGTGCGCCGGAAGGTCCTCGTTGAACTGGCACTTTCACCCTTCTCCTAGAGGATGATGATGGAACTTGAATATTTTGAGTAAACTCGTGAGAAGTGGGAGTGCTATCAATATCTTCTTCGTGGTCGACATTGATAGACTTGCCACGGTTACCACGACCATGAGACATGATAACAAATAAACAAGTAGAGAAGAGAATATAGATAATAGAGGTTAGAGAATAATAAGCAAGAACAATAAAGTAAATGAGCAAGTGAGTGTAGTGATAGTGTAATTGAAATATATAATATAGTATAGTATAGTATTTAGTACTTAATAGTAGTACTAGTAGTAATATAATGTAAAGCAAGAACAATAAATTAAAGGAGCAAGTGAGTGTAGTGATTGTGTAATTGAAATATATAGTATATTATTTTTTTTTTTGATGAAATTTTCTCAAATATATAAATAAAGGAAAAAAAGTTACAAAGTAAACTTGGGCATACCCAAGGTGGTACAAGTCGCCAAGTCTCAAGTGAGAACAAGGGACCAAGAAAACGTGAATGCTAATCCTAAGAAAGATAGCAAAGTACATACTTGGCACACCCTTTGCATTTGGATGGTGCCATGAAAAGGTACATGAAGTTAACAATTTCCAAACACAAGTAACAAAAGTGCCGCATGGAATATGGCCCGACGGCCGAGCGAGTGAGGAGCGCGCGCACTGTGTGGATTTCGATCATGTACACTGCCGGGGTGGTTTCCATAAAATTTTCAGCCGAACAAAAGTAGCCCACGTGTACCATAAGGCACATTGATGTACAAGCTGCCAAATGCTTTGAATTTATTGATTGTTGCCGTCCACATCAACCCACAATTTCGAGTTTCCAAGGCATGATTGAAATTATTTTCCTGCTGCCACTCACGGTTGTCCACATTACGGGTTTCAAAACAATGAAAATGAATGCTAAGTGTGCTGGCACCCACAGCCGCCCACTTTTGAAAAAGTCATGAATTTCTTGTCTGCTAGTGTTAACATTGCCGGTCCCTTTTTGACTAATGAAGGTAAAAAAATTCAAAGTATGTCTGCTGGCCCACAGCCGTCCCTTTTTGAATTTTCAAATCAATACATTGATTTCGTTGTCTGTTGCCGTTGGAGAGAGTTCCGACCACCCATTGCCGGTGGGAATTACGTCGGAAAGAAGGAAGGCCCAGGCTAGTAGGTAGAAGATGACTTCTCCGGTGAAAATGCAACCGGAACTTTCGAACAAACTGCCAGAATTTTACCGTTTTTTCAATCTTCTGCAAATCCTTGTGGATAATCGGCAAAGAGCAGTTAAACTCAACAATAACGATGAAGTGAGAGGGCAGTCCCGAAAGCTAAGCTTGGTCCCTCCGGCGTGAAGTATTACCACGGGAGGGATGAAAAATGGGGAGCATAGCCTGAACTCAAGTGCTCTACCACCGAGTAGAAACCATCGACGAGAAGCAACCAAGTAGATGACGGCGAAGAGGGAGAAGGAAGACCCAAAAATAAGCATACCTCCGTCGTGACGTTACACAGCGAGAGGATGAAGGATGGACGGTCTGTCTGCGAACCCAAAACATACTACCATCTGCAAGAAGCTAATAGCCGGATGAAAACCAAACAGGTGGGAGAGCCTCCATCGGAAAGAGAGAACACCTGATAAGCCTTGAACGTGAAGACCACATGAATCGATGGGTGGAGGAAGCAGACCCGAAGGCCAAGAAAAACACTCCCACCGAAAGGAACCCTTGGCAAGTAGCAAAACAGGCGGATGAAGGGTGATGAAGAAGAAGGCAGACCCAAATAATAAGCTTACCTCCGGCGAGAAGTTTCACCGCTAGAGGATGAAGAATGGAGGGTCTGAACTTACGAATAACTGCCGGAAAAAAGACTTCCGGCTTATCCAATCTTCTGCAAAACAAATGATTTCCGGCAAAGAGCAGTTACCTCAAACAGTCGGCGATGGGGGAGAGGGCAGACCCGCAAATGAAGCAAGGCATCTCCGCGAAAGGTTTACCGCGTGAGGATGGAGAAGAAGGGTCTGCCGGAACTCTGAGGCAATTCCACCGGAAGGAACCCATCAGGAAGGAGCTGACCGGCATGAGGGAGGTGAAGAACGAGACAGCAAACCCAACGGAAAAAGCATACCTCCAGGGAATAAGTATCGACGCTGGAGGGTGAATGAGTGAGGGTCGGCCAGAACTCCAAAAACCGCACTCCCAACAGCAAGATGCATCTAGCCGAACGAAGACCAAGTAGGCAAAAGTGCAACCATCGAAGAGGGAGAGAACTGTTATGCCATAAATCGATTCCAAAGATAAACTCCATCCCTAAAAGTGAAGGGAGCTAACAACCGCAAGTGATGGAAGAGGTATCCTCCAGCAGAAGTTAGAGAGAGAGCGAGAGTTTGGAGTCTAGAGAGAAGGCAAAGGCTCTGCCTTCTCTCTAGTGAGAGAAAATCTCAACTTAATCGATATAGTATATTATTTAGTACTTAATAGTAGTACTAGTAATAATATAATGTAAAGCAAGAACAATAAATTAAAGGAGCAAGTGAGTGTAGTGATAGTGTAATTGAAATATATAGTATAGTATAGTATTTAGTACTTAATAGTAGTACTAGTAGTAATATAATGTAAAGCAAGAACAATAAAGTAAAGCAATTGAATAAGCAAGAGAATAGCTAAAGAATTATAAAGCAAGAACAATTTAACAAGAGCAATAACACATAAAGAATGAAGGAGAATTAGAAGTAGAAGAGAGAAGAGTGTAGAATTGTTAATACAATGGAGTGATTTTGAAGGTGGAAGAAGGGGGGTATTTATAGATAAAATTGGGTGGGGGAAAATGTGAATTAGATAAAATTGTGTGGGGAAAAAGTAGAATTATAATTATGAAAATTTGAAAAAAAAAAACACAAAAACATAAAATTTGAATTTTGAATTAAAGTGAGTGAAATGGGAATGGCCGGTCAAGGCTTGCATAGGCGCCTAGGCCTGCTGCCGCTACCCCCCCATGCTGCTGCCCCCCTGCCGCATGCCAGCCCCCCACCACCCAGCAGCCAACAGCTCTCCTCGGTTCCAGCGCCGGGCCCGGCGGTTCCGGGCCGAACCGGCGGTTCAGGATTGGCAACCCTATGAACCTTAACCGGCCCGGATAACTGGCGGTTCGGCCCTGAACCGGCCCGTTGGTCAACGGTCCGGGTCGAAACCGTTGACCGACGGGCCGGTTCAGGGTCGAACCGCCGGTTCCGGTCGGCCCTTGGCAACACTAGCAGTGACAATGGTTCTAGATTAACACTAGATAACATTTATCATGGCAAACTAGCGTTTCACGCCAATTTACAATATTTTTATAGTTACTTTTAGTATTATCATCCATAGACCCGCACGGTTCTATAGGCTTATGTTTTCGAAGAAAATACTTATTAATCAATTAATTAATTATTTTTTGTTAGTTTAAGTTGGCTCAATAGCCCACTAGGTAAGTTTTCTAAAGAACAATCAAACTTTGTAAAATTTATATAATATTAAAAGTGTGATGCCCCGCTCTTTTAAATACATATTAGATTAAATATGTGCATTAGTTATAAAATTCTTTTAATTATTTATTGTGACTATTTTGTTAAGATAATACTATTTCAGCAAAAGTCTGTATAAGATATACAGAGCTGCGATTTAATATTCAGTCATGAATCAAATCAATAATTAAATTATTGGTTTAGCTACACGTTTGAGACTTTGCATTACCAGTTGATTGATTTAATCAATAGTATTAGAAATTTTAGATTTATAACCGATTTCATAAATCGTGTTATTTAAATCGAATTGCTAGAATTATAACTCGAGCTTATGTGAATAATAATTTTATTATTTCACGCTTTATATGTTTAGTACTAAGTCGCGAATTAATTCCGACTTTCACGTATTAAATCCCAAGTCCGAGGATTTAATTTATACGATGAGTATTTAATTAGCAAGAACTGGAGAATTATTGCATCAACGAGTACGAACTATGAGAAATTAGAACATGATAAATAGTCACATCACATCCTACTACACTATTTCATCATCCCCTCATTACTTCAGTCTTTTCAAAAGTTACATATTTTGTCCTGTAACTATTCTTTTCAAAACTGTTAAAAAAAAATAGAGGTAGGTAGCCACCTACCACCTCCACCATTTGCCACCTACCACCATGAGTGCCACCTACCACCATGAATTTGCCTATAAATACCTTCTTCCACAACATTGCAAAGACACACCAAAAACACAACCAAAGCATTCTCTAGTTAGAGAGATAGAGAGATAGAGAGATAGAGAGAAAAAAAACTTGTGAGAGAAAACTTCAGTGTGGAAGTTATACACGAGTGATATAAGTGAGTCGAGAGATAGCCTCTGTGTAGGCAAGATACAAAATACAGTGCGGTATTTTTTGTTGTACTCCTCCTTGTGAGATTCTCTAATATATTGGGGTGGGTCCGTGGACGTAGGCAATTTGGCCGAACCACGTTAAATATCGGTGTCATTATTTTTCCCGTCTTAGATAATTTATATCTTTGATATTGCTTTCCATTTGATAATGGGCGGAATTATTTGTGTATATTTCCCAACAACTGGTATCAGAGCCACGTTTGTGGCGGTCTGATAATTTTCTTGTGCTGTTACTATTCATCGTGAATAGTGATTTCGTTGTGAACAGTGATTGTTCTTTTGTAATTCTTAGTATGCTCTGTGGTTGCAGTAATTACTGAACCTCCACATCAGAAAAGAATTACTTTGAGAAAATTATCTTGTTTATCAATTGGGAGCAGTTACGATGGGCGACGGAAAGATTACGATTGAGAAGTTCGATGGTACGGATTTCGGTTTCTGGAAGATGTAGATCGAGGATTATCTTTATGGAAAAGATCTACATCAGCCCCTCAAAGAAAAACCAGATAAGATGGATCCGGACGAGTGGGAGCTGCTGGACAGAAAGGCGATGAGTGCAATACGTTTATCGCTGTCCAGGAACGTTGCCTACCACACGACTGGAGCAAAGTCAACAAAGGAGATGTTGGCGATTCTGGCGGAGATGTACCAGAAACCATCAACTGCAAACAAAGTACATTTGATGAGACGATTGTTCAATCTAAAAATGTCCGAGAGCACACCAGTGCAGAATCATTTGAACGAGTTCAATATGATCACCACACAGCTGAGCTCGGTGGAGATCGAGTTTGATGATGAAGTTCGTGCCCTAATATTGCTATCTTCTTTGCCAGAAAGTTGGGCCGGAACAGTGACAGCAGTTAGCGCTTCATCGGCAAAGGCAAAGTTGCGCTTTGACGAAGTAAGAGATCTGATGATCAGCGAGGAGATTCGCAGGAAAGAATCTCCATCTACTTCAGGGTCAGGGACTGCACTGAACACGGAATATCGAGGAAGATCGAAAGGAAGGCAGAACAGGGGAAGGTCAAAGTCCAGAGGAAAGAGCCAATCCAGGACGGATAAGGGTTCAATCCAGTGCTGGAACTGTGAAGAGTTCGGGCACTTTAAGAATCAGTGTAAAGCGCCACCGAAGAAAAAGGATCACAAAAAGACAGCGAACGCAGCCACAACAGAAGATGTAGGCGAGGCGTTGGTCCTGAGCGTGACCAGTCCGATGGAGTCGTGGGTGCTGGATTCTGGAGCGTCTTTCCATTCATGCAGTAATGAAGATATAATTGAAAATTATGTCTCTGGCGATTTTGGACAGGTGTATCTTGCTGATGATGAGCCCCTGAAAATCGTGGGAAAGGGAGATGTGCGAGTTGTGACATCCAACGGATCCGAGTTGAAGCTGAATCAAGTCAGACATATTCCTGGACTGAAAAGGAACTTACTTTCAATTGGGCAGCTTGATGCAGAGGGCTACACAGTGACATTTGGCTGCAGTAATTGGAAGATAATCAAGGGAGCTATGATTATAGCTCGTGGAAAGAAGGAGGGCACGTTGTATATGACAACTAACTCCAAAGATTGCATTGATCTTGCAGGAGGAGTGAACAATGCAGATTTGTGGCATTGTCGGCTTGGCCACATGAGCGAAAAGGGGGTGAAGATAATGTGTTCGAAGGGTAGGCTGCCTGGCCTGGAAACTGTTGAAGTTGGCCTGTGCGAGGATTGCGTGTTCGGAAAGCAGAAAAGGGTAAGCTTCTCGAGTGGCGGCAGAACCTTGAAGACGCAGAAGCTGGAGCTGGTCCATAGTGATCTATGGGGACCGGCGCCTGTAAAATCCCTTGGTGGCTCGGAATACTACATAACCTTCATTGATGATTCCACTCGAAAGGTATGGGTTTATTTTCTTAAAAATAAATCCGATGCATTTGATACTTTCAGGAAGTGGAAAGCCCTTATAGAAACTGAAACAGGGCTGAAAGTAAAGTGTCTACGATCCGACAATGGAGGAGAATATGAACTTAAGGAGTTCAAAGACTACTGTGCTGAGAATGGGATTCGCATGGAGAAAACCGTGAGAGGAACTCCCCAGCAGAATGGTGTAGCAGAACGGATGAACAGAACACTAAATGAGCGAGCAAGATGCATGAGGCTGAAAAGTGGGTTGCCTAAGATGTTTTGGGCATATGCAGTTAACACAGCTGCATACCTAATCAATAGAGGTCCATCAGTTCCATTGGAGTTTCGGATACCTGAGGAAGAATGGACAGGAAAAGAGGTAAACCTATCTTTTCTACGCATCTTTGGATGTGTTGCTTATGCTCATATTGATCATGTTAATAGAAGCAAGTTAGATGCTAAATCTCTTAAGTGTACGTTCATTGGTTATGGTGGAGACGAGTTCGGTTATAGGCTCTGGGATGAGCAGAACCGAAAGGTTATTCGAAGTAGAGATGTGGTTTTCAATGAACAGGTGTTGTACAAGGAAAGAGTGAAAGCATCTAGCCCTGGCAATTCTGATTCCCAAGTAGTCGAGTTAGACATCTCAAACTCGAGTGGGAGCAAGGAGAGCCAGAATTTTGAAGAGGTTCCAGATGAGGAGCCAAGAACCCCACCACCAAGCAATCCGCTGCCAAGACCGGTTAGAGAGCGACGTGCACCTGATAGGTACTCGCCCTCTAACTTTTATTTACTATTTACTGATGGTGGTGAGCCTGAATGCTATGCAGAGGCAGATACTGGTAGTAATAAGCGGATGTGGAGAGTTGCTATGGATGATGAGATTGCATCTCTTATCCTAAACGGCACTTGGGAACTTGTAGAGCTCCCGAAGGGGAAGAAGGCATTGCATTGCAAGTGGATCTATCGAATCAAGATTGAAGCTGATGGTAGCAAACGCTACAAGGCAAGGCTGGTTGTCAAAGGGTTTGAGCAACGATACGGTATTGATTATACCGATGTGTTTACTCCTGTTGTGAAACTGACCACTATTCGTTTAGTGTTGAGCATGGTAGTTGCAGAAAACTTGTTGTTACATCAGATGGATGTAAAGACAGCGTTCCTTCATGGTGATTTGGAGGAAAACTTGTACATGACACAACCCGAGGGATTCGTGGTGAAAGGAAAAGAAAATCTTGTGTGCAAGTTGAAAAAGAGCTTGTATGGCCTGAAGCAAGCTCCGAAGCAGTGGTATAAGAAGTTTGACAGTTTTATGTTGGAGATTGGCTACGCGAGATGCCACGCTGATCATTGTTGCTACTACAAGAGGTTCGACAAAAGTTATCTTATCCTTTTGCTATACGTTGACGATATGTTGATCGCAGGAGCTGATGCAAAGGAAATGGATAAGTTGAAGAAGCAATTGTCTGAACGATTCTCCATGAAAGATCTTGGAGAGGCCAATCAGATTCTTGGCATGAGGATCAAAAGAGACAAGGCGGCAGGAAAGTTGTATCTTTCACAAGCCAACTACATTGAGAAGGTATTGGAAAGATTTAACATGCAGAATTCGAAGCCGGTGAACATCCCGTTGGGTTGTCACTTCAAGCTGTCGAAGAAGGAGTCGCCATGTACAAAGGAGGAACGTGCCGAGATGATAAAAGTTCCTTATGCATCGGCAATAGGCAGCATTATGTACGCCATGGTGTGTACCAGGCCAGATATTGCGCATGCAGTGGGAGTAGTAAGCCGATTCATGGGTGATCCGGGCAAGCAACATTGGGAAGCAGTCAAGTGGATTCTTCGTTACTTAAGAGGTACCACGGACAAGGCTTTATGTTTTGATGGCAAGAGTGCCAAGTTGGTTGGCTATGTTGATGCAGATTTGGCATCAAATGACCTGGAAGGTCGGAAGAGTACAACCGGGTATGTATTTACTTTTGGTGGTACTGCTATTTCTTGGTCTTCTAAGTTGCAGAAGATTGTCACGTTGTCTACTACGGAAGCTGAGTATGTAGCCGTGACGGAAGCAAGCAAGGAGATGGTATGGTTGCAGAATTTCTTGGGAGAACTTGGGAAGAAGCATGAGAATAGTACACTCTTTAGTGACAGTCAAAGTGCTATTTTCTTGGCTAAGAATCCAGCGTTTCACTCAAGGACAAAGCACATTGAGTTGAAGTATCACTACATCCGTCACCTGCTGGAGATGAAGATCTTACAACTTGAGAAGATCCAGGGAAGCAAGAACTCAGCTGATATGTTTACAAAGGCAGTAACCATTGATAAATTGAAGTTGTGCTCAGCTTCAATTGGTTTGCTAGAATAACAAAGACAGAAAGGCTGCTGCGTTGATCGAGGTGTGAAGACAGATTGAAATCAGTCTTCAAGTGGGAGATTGTTAAAAAAAAATAGAGGTAGGTAGCCACCTACCACCTCCACCATTTGCCACCTACCACCATGAGTGCCACCTACCACCATGAATTTGCCTATAAATACCTTCTTCCACAACATTGCAAAGACACACCAAAAACACAACCAAAGCATTCTCTAGTTAGAGAGATAGAGAGATAGAGAGATAGAGAGAAAAAAACTTGTGAGAGAAAACTTCAGTGTGGAAGTTATACACGAGTGATATAAGTGAGTCGAGAGATAGCCTCTGTGTAGGCAAGATACAAAATACAGTGTGGTATTTTTTGTTGTACTCCTCCTTGTGAGATTCTCTAATATATTGGGGTGGGTCCGTGGACGTAGGCAGTTTGGCCGAACCACGTTAAATATCGGTGTCATTATTTTTCCCGTCTTAGATAATTTATATCTTTGATATTGCTTTCCATTTGATAATGGGCGGAATTATTTGTGTATATTTCCCAACAAAAACCACATAAATATTTTTTCAAAGATTGCATGCTCAACCTTCCCCTCCAACTCAAAGATTGTAGATTTCAAAGATTGCAGATTTCTAGCCGCAACAAATCTTATTTTTTTAAGAACAGCTGACTTTCACTCACCTCTCCAACTCCCTACACAAATTTCAACCTTCATAACTTCCATTGTCTACGGAATCCACTTATAAATACATAGCATATCAGTTAAAACACAGCTCACTCCACTAGCAAGAACCACACCCGTGCAGAGAAAGTGAAGCCAACAAGCTTCAAAACAAACTTTGCATACTTCGTAAGCTCAAGTGAGCTCCCTTCGCCAGGCTATTTCTTCGCCGACTTAGCCACCGGCCAACTTACGGCCTTCGTTTCTCACTATCCTTACGACGAAAAAGGATCGAGAAACCACCGTTGAGTAGCCTGATCTACCTCGCACGAGGAAAACTAAGTCGTAGACCTTCGCGGCTAAACACCATCGCGGAACGACGACCAGAAAAACCCCCGGCGAACAACTTCCATTAGTGCTCACTTGGACAAGGGTAAGTTGACGCCCTTATTTCGATGCATTCCCGTTTTTATTATATTATGGGAAATTGCTGGGGTATAAATGGGAGTGTGGTGAATATTCGTACAAAGTTTCATGTCATTTGAACTTCGTTTACTACCCTTTTAAAATTCAAGAAGTCTACTGCCCATATCTGCTGAAACTGTCGTGAGGCAGATGATTAGGTTAATTATTTTAGTAACCATATGTTGATATTTAGCTCTCAAATTTTTATTATATGAAGATATATGTGTTACCTATCTGTATATAAAATTTGAGGTCATTCAGGTAACGTTTGCTAGTTTTCAAAAATCTGGTCTTTCAGTTGGCAGAAACTGCCGAATCTGGTAGCCGATGGGAAAATCGCTATATCTTTTAAACTACTTGAAGTTTTTCAACATACTGTTTTTTTCAATTAAACTAGACTCAAAGAGGTTTCTATTGATATAAAATTCGACTCCATACGAGTTCGGAGTAAAAGCAGTTTATTTGTTGAAGTTGAATCTATACAGTTTTGTTGAGATGGAAATGATTCAAAATAATTCCTATTAAGGATTTTAAAGTTTTATTGTTGATAAAATATCACTTTTAGTTTATAAATGAGCTATTGAGATATATAAATATTTTGAGAAGGATTTCATGAGAATTTGTTAGTAGAATTATATTAGATGGAATAGTTGATAAATGAAATATTAAAGATTTATTAATATTAAATGGTTAGTAGTTCTTGAGAAAGATTTTCATGAGAAAGATTTTCCTAAAATCTCACAATGAAATTTTCATTAGGAATTAATGTTTAGAATTTATTAATGACTTATTAGTTCTTTTAATAGTAGCAATATATATATATATATATATATATATTGATTGGCATTATTAAATGGGAAAAAGGAAAACGTTTTATGAATTATTCTTTATTTATAATAGATAAATAAATGAATAATATAAAATGGGCTTTCCTACATCCTCAAAGGTACATGAAGTATTTCGATAAAGGAAGAACGATTGTATATGAGTTAGCTACAGTCGTTTAAGGAAATATGGGTAGTTAGAGAAATGAGTGAAGTGATTCACTGCATTTGTTGTTATCTTTTCTATTATTCACTCGAACACATGTTTTCGTGTTATCAAAGGTTCAAATAAACAAAAGCGCCTGAGTAACATATCACGCTAAGGAAAGAGAATCATTGTCTTAAGTAGCAAAACACTGCAATCAGGTAGGCATTACTTTCATATATATCAAATGAGTTTAAATGTTACGTTCAAGCAAGTTATTTCATGACAAAATCTTTGAATTGATGTTATTTCAAGTATTGTCTTGCCATAAAATGTTTCAATTTCAGTATGATATCTATCTGATATGGCTTTGCCAATTATCATGTAATCGAATTCGAGTCTTGAGCAGTTGATAGCTATCCTGCCTTGGCTAGTGTACACCAATGACCGTGAGTCATCTAGCGGGTTGGCCGGTCAAGTGACCGTGAGAGGTGGCCACCTCTCCGGCACACAGCTTCAGATATGATAGATTACAAAAGAACTTAGTCTGATCAGACGAACTTTAGAATCACAAATGAATTTAATATGCTTAGGGCCTTTTTAAGTAAAAACCCTTGGTTATACTATTGAAATGGCATGACAATTTACATTTATTAAGTATGTATATGATTTTCGGCATATGTCTACTGAGTACTTTGTACTCAGCCCTGCATGTATTTCTAAATGTGCAGGTTGAGCAGTGATGAGTGATGATGGGGTGTCGTGCGGAGCTTTGTCATATTTACTAAATAAACTCTTGGCGATACATGTCTTCATACATGTATCACGTTCTCATTTCCGCTGCGAACACTCAGTTATGATGCAGTTTATCCTATTATGTTGGATTGTCAAATCAAGTTATTGTATAAACACTTAAATCGGATACTCATGACCGATTACTCGCTATTATCTATATATGTGTGACTTATTCTCATATTATATCTTAATCTTAATTTAATTCCTTTATAATTATTTATCACCCCTTTCTGTCCCCTCTCCTAATTTCCCTTCCCTGGTCACGGTTTCCCGACTTACCTATCCTTAGTTAAGTTCGGTCGTGACAGAATGGTATCAGAGCAGTTCGTTTGCTCTGAACCCAAGAGTTACCCCAAAATTTATTCTTTATTGAGTACTAGTGTAAGAAATGTCAGTTGACAAAAGCTCAGCACCTCATCACAACATCCTGCTCAACAGAGAAACAGAGGTAACTATTTATTAAATGATTTTCAAATGTTTGTACAAGTGCTTAAATTTCATGCTATATGATTGAGTAGATTCCTTGATGAACCTAGATGCGTTAGAAATGCTTGATCACTCTTACAAAGAACATAGAAGCAAAACATATACATGAGTTTAGTTATCATTCACTACAGTTGAAGTGAAAAACACAATAGAAGAAAGAAAATCAGGCGTCACTCGAGGATGTATAAAGATAGAGACATGAATAAGCGAGTCACTCATGATGATACGGGCATAGTTCAAATTGTTGAAGCGCTACGAAACATCCATCAACTATTGTCTTACCCGATAAATTTATTTATATAGCTCGTAGTGACAAGTGTGAATTGAATGATTTACTATTTGCACAAAGAGTTGAATCTCTTTCAACCCTTAAAATTCCAATACATATGTAAGTATTAGGATTATGACTGCACGATCTAGGACTTGTGAGTTATTAATTATGCATAAGTCAGAGATTAATATTACTTATGATATGATCATGATTTGTGTTGTTGATCCATGAGTGTAATTAGAAACCTACTGCTATAATAACTTATTATGAGTTTAATTATAGAACGTAATTCTTTCAAAGATGGCAAGAACACGACGCACCGCTAGAAAGCAAATGACAAGGCGACCAAGTCCTGAAAGTATCCTCAGGGAATACCAAACCTACACACGTTGTTGGAGAGATGACCTAGGAGAGTTCCTCGCCCATTATTATCGACTATGGAAAGCTGCACATCCGCATGGAGCCACGGGTTATGACAGGATCATGCGCTTGATCTTATTACTTCCACCAGACTGGCAGGGATGGGCTACAGAGCTCGCGGGTGACTACGTACGCACTGCAGAAGAATCGTTTGATCCAGAAGGCGATTTTCCAAGGTTCATCGCAGCAATTCACTACACCTATGACGCCTTTGGCAGAGCATTCAAGGGACCATATATGAGGCCAGGAGACCTTGCTCCTGTCGGAGTTCGTCCAGAAGAAGGAACCCCACTTATTCATACTCAGGCCCATATAACAACAGATCCACCCATCCCAGTGCAGAGTGTTTCCCCACAACTGTCTGTTCTCGGTCGTCGATGCCGAAACGACTTCGAGGCTGGGACATCACGTCCAAAAGCCCAAAGGAAAGAGACGCCACCACCCCAACCACCAGTCGGTACACCCCCGGTACAGCCACCTCCACCCGGGGAAGAGGACCCCATTTACAGTGCAGCCATGAAACAATTAGAAGAAGTCTTGCGTCAAGCACGCGAACTTATTGATAAGGGCAAAGCCCTGGCATGCACTGACAACGATGAAGGTGAGACCTTACGCCGGGCACTCAAGACTGCTGAAAAGGGAAAAGCCCCAGCCCACGATGACACTGAGGGAAGTAGGAAGAAGACTCCAGGCAAGGCGAGTTGGAAGCCACTACCTGCTCAGCCTCTTTCCCTTAGGAAGGGTGCTACGACCTCCGATGCAGGAACGCCCTGCAAGGATGTGGTGAAAATCCGACTTCTCGGTGGCCGTGTTCAGCTCGGGGCAGAGGGTGAGGGAACAGATGACTACTACCTGGATATCGACTCCGAAGAGGATTCGGAGGAAGACCCGGAAGAGGATCCGGAGAAGGGCAAGTCTGCTAGCTCCCATGGATCGATAGTCTAGGGTAGTTGTATTTGCTTGTATGATGTATCTCGAACTTGTGGGTTGTAATATTCATTTGTCTAGGAAGCTGGTACTACGGGAACAGTAACTACCTATGGACCGTTCTGTAACTCCATATTATTCGAGGAGGCCTCTAGGAGGCAAAACTTCTAAGTACTTATATATATACATATATATGTATGCCTTTTTAATATGTTGTGTACTTATAATGTTTTTGTTTATTTAAAGGTTTTGCATACAGTATAGTTAGAACAAGGAACGACTTTAGAATTTAAGTAGTATACATCTACTATGTACTAATAAACGCATTATATTGACTTATCAGAATGCCACCAAAGAGAGGACGTCCAAGAGGTGGAAGAAGAATCCCACAAAATGATGAAAGAGGTCCAGAACCAGGGCCAGAACCAGAAATAGCTCCACAACCAATACGGCCAGAATGTAGAATAGAGGAATTGTTTTTACGTCAAAACCCACCTGTCTTCAGCGGTACAGGAGATCCAGCTGAGGTTGAAACTTGGGTGCGTGCAATCGAACGCATCTTCAACTTTCTACGTTGCACCGACCAGGAACGTTTAACCTGTGTGTCTTTCCAACTGACGGGATCAGCTGACTTCTGGTGGGAAGCCAGAATGAAGACAATGACAGCTGATCAACTAGAAAACCTCACGTGGGAGCAGTTTAAGATAGGGATATATGATAAATATATACCCAAAAGTTACCGGAAGAAGAAAGAGATGGAATTCTATAACCTGAAGCAGGAGAACAGTATGACAGGATGTTTTGCGACATGTCTAGATATGCCCCAGAACTAGTTGATACAGACGAGAAAATGGCTGAAAAATTTTGTGCCGGTCTGAGGCATGAAATTAGGATGGCTTTGGCTAGTCATGGAGGGTTGTCGTATACTGAATCACTCAGTAGAGCTCTAGACATTGAGGCAGCAATGCCATGGGAAAGACCAATGGCAACGCCTATGCCACCACCCCCACAAGCCCAATCCCAGAACTACAAAGGGAAACGAAAATGGGAAGGCAATAACAATGGTCAGACTGAGAGGAAACCATGGCAGGGACAACCACCCCAGCAACAGGGCTTTGGGAAACAAGTTGCTCCTAATCAGGCGGGAAACAACCAACAGAAAACCTCACCCTGCCCAAAGTGCAACAAAAACCACGGTGGAATCTGCAAGGCTGGCAGTGATAGTTGTTACATTTGTAACCAGAAGGGGCATTATGCAAATCGTTGCCCAAATAAGCAACACGGGATGAACTTAAGGCAAAACCCATCATTCCAAGCCCCACACCTGAGAGCAATCCAAGCACTACCCCAGCCACGCCATCTGCAATTGCCGCAGCCTCAACAGTCACATCAACAACAACTGCCACAACAACAACCACGTCAGCATCAACAAAAGATGCAACCGTATCACGCAAGAGCCTATGCTATCAAACAGAACCAGCCCGAGAAAAACCAGGGAAACCTGGCAGGTATGGGCATGCTACTCAACACACCTGTTGTACTTCTGTTTGATACGGGTGCTTCACATTCTTTCATTGCAAGTGCATGTGTGGACACCCTAGGACTCAAAATAGAAAGATCTAATCAGGACATGAGTATCTCTTCACCAATAGGAGGAACAACGACAGTAACACATCTTTGCTCAAACTTAGAATTGAACATAGGATCACTAGAGGTCATAGCAAACAACATATATGTTATACCAATGTCGGACGTAGACATAATCCTAGGAATGGATTGGCTAGCTGAAAATTATGCTACAATCTTATGCAAGGAGCGGAAGATCTCTTTCAAATTTCTAGGAAATAATGCTTGGGAATTTCACGGGATAAGAATGGGTAGGAGAATACCGATTATATCCACCCTACAAGCAAGAAAGATGATGAATAAGAAGGACTCTCAGGCATTCCTCGTGTACCTAAACGGGAAAGCTGAGACAAAAAGAGCAATTGAAGATGTGGATATCGTACGAGAATTCCATGATGTGTTTCCAGAAGACTTGCCAGGATTGCCACCTAATAGGCAAGTGGAATTTACCATAGACTTAGAACCGGGAGCGGCGCCGGTATCAAAGGCACCGTATAGGATGGCTCCAAAAGAATTGGAGGAACTGAAAATTCAGTTGCAGGAACTACTGGACCTAGGTTTCATCAGGCCTAGTGTATCCCCATGGGGAGCACCAGTTTTGTTTGTCAAAAAGAAAGATGGCACCTTGAGAATGTGCATAGACTATAGAGAGCTGAACAAGCTAACACTCAAGAACAAATATCCTTTGCCAAGGATAGATGATTTGTTTGACCAACTTAGGGGTGCGAGTGTATTTTCAAAAATCGACTTGAGATCTGGCTATCATCAACTGAAGGTCAGACCAGAAGATATACCCAAAACAGCTTTTCGAACAAGGTATGGCCACTACGAGTTCGTAGTTGTGCCATTCGGGCTAACAAATGCACCAGCTGTATTCATGGATCTCATGAATAGGGTTTTTCACCCCTACTTGGACAAGTTCGTCTTAGTGTTCATAGACGACGTCCTCATCTACTCCAAAAATGAAGATGAACATAAAAAGCATTTGAGGACCACTCTACAAACGCTAAGGAATGAACGACTCTACGCGAAATTCAGCAAATGCAAGTTTTGGCTGAGAGAAGTCACATTTCTAGGACACATCGTATCGTCAGGAGGAATTAAAGTAGATCCCGCTAAAGTGGAAGCAGTACAGGAATGGAAGTCGCCAACAAATCCAAACGAGATCAGGAGTTTCTTAGGATTGGCTGGCTATTATCGAAGGTTTATTGAAGGATTTTCGAAAATAGCAAGGCCAATGACACAACTACTCAAGAAGGGGATCAAGTATACTTGGACAGACGAGTGTGAGGAGAGTTTCCAAAAACTCAAGAAAATGCTAACTACTGCGCCGGTTTTAGCAGTCCCCGAACCAGACAAAGAATATGTAATCTACACGGATGCGTCCAAAAATGGACTAGGTTGCGTGTTGATGCAAGATGGCAAGGTAATAGCATATGCATCACGACAACTTAGATCTCATGAGTTGAATTATCCGACTCATGATCTGGAACTAGCTGCAGTAGTACATGCATTAAAAATCTGGAGACATCATCTGTATGGTGTTAGGTGTGAGATTTTTACTGATCACAAAAGTCTGAAGTACTTTTTCGAGCAAAAAGATCTAAACATGAGACAAAGGAGATGGCTCGAATTAGTAAAGGACTATGACCGTGGTATTAACTACCACCCAGGCAAGGCTAATGTAGTAGCCGACGCATTAAGCCGAAAAGTCTCGTCAAAATTAGGACATCTTCTCACGAGAGAAGATGAGCTTATAAAAGAATTTGACAAGATGAAGATAGAAGTGATTAAACCACCTAGAACTATAGCAGGCGTTGTTGCGACAATACCTAGTTTAAGAAAAATGGTGGTAGAAGCACAAAGAAAGGATGAGAAGATGGAAAAATTACGGGAAAAGATAAGATTAGGAGATCTCAAAGATTTCCAAGAAGCACCAGACAATGCCATACTCTTTGAAGGAAGGATATGCATTCCTCAAGATGCAGAACTTAAGAATAAAATCTTGAGCGAAGCCCATGATACCCCTTATACTGCCCACCCGGGAAGTACTAAGATGTATCAAGATCTAAAAGAGAATTTCTGGTGGGAAGGAATGAAACGAGATGTAGCCTCGTTTGTTGAGCGATGTCTTGCTTGCCAGCAAGTGAAAGCCTTACACCAAAGGCCTTACGGGGAGTTACAACCCTTGGAGATACCAGAATGGAAATAGGATGATATAGCAATGGACTTCGTCACAGGATTGCCAAGATCCAAGCGAGGGTAACACGGCTATATGGGTCATTGTGGACAGACTTACGAAGTGTGCGCACTTTATACCAATCCCAATCACCCATGGATCCGACAAGCTAGCTCAACTTTATGTTAGAGAGATTGTGCGTTTGCACGGAGTCCCAAAGTCAATTACATCGGACAGAGATTCCAAGTTTACATCCAGATTCTGGATCAGTTTGCAAAAAGAACTGGGCACAAGATTGAATTTCAGTACAGCTTTTCACCCACAGACAGATGGTCAGTCTGAAAGAACAATTCAAACATTGGAGGATATGCTGAGGACAGTAGTGCTAGACCAGGGTGAAAACTGGGAGCACATTTTGCCACTAATCGAGTTTGCATATAATAATAGTCACCAAGCGACTATCGCTATGGCACCCTACGAAGCACTGTATGGGAGAAAGTGTGGATCGCCACTTTATTGGGATGAAGTGGGCGAGAGAAAAATCCTAGGGCCAGACACAATAGGTGAAATGATTGAAATCGTTCGCCAAATCCGACAGAGGATTAAGGAGGCCCAGGATAGACAAAAGTCATATGCTGATAAACGCCGAACTGACTTACAATTTGAGAATGGAGAAAAAGTCTTTCTGAAAGTTTCTCCATCAAAAGGGATCATTAGGTTTGGAGTTAAAGGGAAACTTAGACCCCGATTTATAGGACCCTATGAGATCCTAGAAAGAATAGGCCCAGTGGCTTACAGGCTGGCATTACCGCCAAGCCTAGGAAATGTCCATAATGTTTTCCACGTATCACAACTTAGGAAGTACGTTTTCGATCAAAAGCACGTGATACACCAAAATGAGATGATCCTTAATCCAGACCTGAGCTATGAAGAAAGACCCGAAGCAATTTTAGATAGGAAGGTGCAACAACTCCGAAATAAATCAATCACCTCAGTGAAAGTTCTTTGGAGGCACCATGGACAAGAAGAAGCTACGTGGGAGCTCGAAGACAAGATGAGAGAAAAATATCCAGAGTTGTTTAACGAAGGTATGCAAATTTCGGGACGAAATTTATTTTAAGGGGGGGTAGTATGTGATGCCCCGCTCTTTTAAATACATATTAGATTAAATATGTGCATTAGTTATAAAATTCTTTTAATTATTTATTGTGACTATTTTGTTAAGATAATACTATTTCAGCAAAAGTCTGTATAAGATATACAGAGCTGCGATTTAATATTCAGTCATGAATCAAATCAATAATTAAATTATTGGTTTAGCTACACGTTTGAGACTTTGCATTACCAGTTGATTGATTTAATCAATAGTGTTAGAAATTTTAGATTTATAACCGATTTCATAAATCGTGTTATTTAAATCGAATTGCTAGAATTATAACTCGAGCTTATGTGAATAATAATTTTATTATTTCACGCTTTATATGTTTAGTACTAAGTCGCGAATTAATTCCGACTTTCACGTATTAAATCCCAAGTCCGAGGATTTAATTTATACGATGAGTATTTAATTAGCAAGAACTGGAGAATTATTGCATCAACGAGTACGAACTATGAGAAATTAGAACATGATAAATAGTCACATCACATCCTACTACACTATTTCACCATCCCCTCATTACTTCAGTCTTTTCAAAAGTTACATATTTTGTCCTGTAACTATTCTTTTCAAAACCACATAAATATTTTTTCAAAGATTGCATGCTCAACCTTCCCCTCCAACTCAAAGATTGTAGATTTCAAAGATTGCAGATTTCTAGCCGCAGCAAATCTTATTTTTTTAAGAACAGCTGACTTTCACTCACCTCTCCAACTCCCTACACAAATTTCAACCTTCATAACTTCCATTGTCTACGGAATCCACTTATAAATACATAGCATATCAGTTAAAACACAGCTCACTCCACTAGCAAGAACCACACCCGTGCAGAGAAAGTGAAGCCAACAAGCTTCAAAACAAACTTTGCATACTTCGTAAGCTCAAGTGAGCTCCCTTCGCCAGGCTATTTCTTCGCCGACTTAGCCACCGGCCAACTTACGGCCTTCGTTTCTCACTATCCTTACGACGAAAAAGGATCGAGAAACCACCGTTGAGTAGCCTGATCTACCTCGCACGAGGAAAACTAAGTCGTAGACCTTCGCGGCTAAACACCATCGCGGAACGACGACCAGAAAAACCCCCGGCGAACAACTTCCATTGGTGCTCACTTGGACAAGGGTAAGTTGACGCCCTTATTTCGATGCATTCCCGTTTTTATTATATTATGGGAAATTTCTGGGGTATAAATGGGAGTGTGGTGAATATTCGTACAAAGTTTCATGTCATTTGAACTTCGTTTACTACCCTTTTAAAATTCAAGAAGTCTACTGCCCATATCTGCTGAAACTGTCGTGAGGCAGATGATTAGGTTAATTATTTCAGTAACCATATGTTGATATTTAGCTCTCAAATTTTTATTATATGAAGATATATGTGTTACCTATCTGTATATAAAATTTGAGGTCATTCAGGTAACGTTTGCTAGTTTTCAAAAATCTGGTCTTTCAGTTGGCAGAAACTGCCGAATCTGGTAGCCGATGGGAAAATCGCTATATCTTTTAAACTACTTGGAGTTTTTCAACATACTGTTTTTTTCAATTAAACTAGACTCAAAGAGGTTTCTATTGATATAAAATTCGACTCCATACGAGTTCGGAGTAAAAGCAGTTTATTTGTTGAAGTTGAATCTATACAGTTTTGTTGAGATGGAAATGATTCAAAATAATTCCTATTAAGGATTTTAAAGTTTTATTGTTGATAAAATATCACTTTTAGTTTATAAATGAGCTATTGAGATATATAAATATTTTGAGAAGGATTTCATGAGAATTTGTTAGTAGAATTATATTAGATGGAATAGTTGATAAATGAAATATTAAAGATTTATTAATATTAAATGGTTAGTAGTTCTTGAGAAAGATTTTCATGAGAAAGATTTTCCTAAAATCTCACAATGAAATTTTCATTAGGAATTAATGTTTAGAATTTATTAATGACTTATTAGTTCTTTTAATAGTAGCAATATATATATATATATATATATATATATATATATATATTGATTGGCATTATTAAATGGGAAAAAGGAAAACGTTTTATGAATTATTCTTTATTTATAATAGATAAATAAATGAATAATATAAAATGGGCTTTCCTACATCCTCAAAGGTACATGAAGTATTTCGATAAAGGAAGAACGATTGTATATGAGTTAGCTACAGTCGTTTAAGGAAATATGGGTAGTTAGAGAAATGAGTGAAGTGATTCACTGCATTTGTTGTTATCTTTTCTATTATTCACTCGAACACATGTTTTCGTGCTATCAAAGGTTCAAATAAACAAAAGCGCCTGAGTAACATATCACGCTAAGGAAAGAGAATCATTGTCTTAAGTAGCAAAACACTGCAATCAGGTAGGCATTACTTTCATATATATCAAATGAGTTTAAATGTTACGTTCAAGCAAGTTATTTCATGACAAAATCTTTGAATTGATGTTATTTCAAGTATTGTCTTGCCATAAAATGTTTCAATTTCAGTATGATATCTATCTGATATGGCTTTGCCAATTATCATGTAATCGAATTCGAGTCTTGAGCAGTTGATAGCTATCCTGCCTTGGCTAGTGTACACCAATGACCGTGAGTCATCTAGCGGGTTGGCCGGTCAAGTGACCGTGAGAGGTGGCCACCTCTCCGGCACACAGCTTCAGATATGATAGATTACAAAAGAACTTAGTCTGATCAGACGAACTTTAGAATCACAAATGAATTTAGTATGCTTAGGGCCTTTTTAAGTAAAAACCCTTGGTTATACTATTGAAATGGCATGACAATTTACATTTATTAAGTATGTATATGATTTTCGGCATATGTCTACTGAGTACTTTGTACTCAGCCCTGCATGTATTTCTAAATGTGCAGGTTGAGCAGTGATGAGTGATGATGGGGTGTCGTGCGGAGCTTTGTCATATTTACTAAATAAACTCTTGGCGATACATGTCTTCATACATGTATCACGTTCTCATTTCCGCTGCGAACACTCAGTTATGATGCAGTTTATCCTATTATGTTGGATTGTCAAATCAAGTTATTGTATAAACACTTAAATCGGATACTCATGACCGATTACTCGCTATTATCTATATATGTGTGACTTATTCTCATATTATATCTTAATCTTAATTTAATTCCTTTATAATTATTTATCACCCCTTTCTGTCCCCTCTCCTAATTTCCCTTCCCTGGTCACGGTTTCCCGGTTTACCTATCCTTAGTTAAGTTCGGTCGTGACAAAAAGAGACATGCACAAATGGACCAAAAAACACACACATTTTCCCTCTAACATGCAATTAGGGCAACATTCATTTTATCTTATTCCATGTACGTTCCATGTGCACTAAGACTACTCACAATGGTGACCCTGCATCAGGGTCACCAGAAACGACAAACTCCAACATTTAATTAAAAAAATAGGAAAGTCATGACAATTGTATGACTCGGTGTCTTTGCAACCTCAAGGTCATCATGCCACTTTTTATCTCTTGCTGCCATATGTCCAATTTTAATTGGTGTATTAGTTTTTTTATTTATATAAAATTTTATAATAATTTTTCTTTATAAAAAATATATTAAAATTACATTAAATATTTTTATTATTTTCAGCTCTATAAATAGCACCTAATTTCGGTATATTTTCACACACAAACCAAATCTCTCTCTTTCTTCACAATTTCACATTTCGTTTAATTTTTTCCTCACAGATTTGTTTTCATTTTAAATTATGAATCCAAATCATCTCAATTATTTTTATTCAAATTCTCAAAATCATCAAAATTTCCAATATCATCCTAAGAGCATCCACATCCGTTGACTAAGGAGCTTACTCAACGGAGTAGGGGACCACATATGAGTAAGCAACTTGCATTGGGGAGACTCATCCACTTATTCATATCCATTAGTTTTGATTTTTATATTTTTTATTTAATTTAAATTGCACCAATTTAAATAACACAATTACTTGCATTTAAATTACTAAAATTTAAATATAAAATATAAAATTAAAAAATTGAAAAAAATACAATAAAAAATTAGAAGCCCACATATTTTCAGTTTTTCTTTACTACTCATTTAAAATAGAAGCTCAAACATTTTCAGCCCAATTATAATTTTAAAATGAAAACTACTCATTTAACATAATAGGCCTCCTGCGCTTCATCTTCACTCTTCATCCTCCTTCAATGGCACCGCAACCGCAACCTCCAGGTAATTTTTTTTTAATTTCCTGCGCTTGTACTACACGCGATGAGGGAAAAGAGCGTATGAGCCTTATATTATCAAGTAAGGCCCAACCCTCATCGGCTTACTCGAGTAAGCCCCTTCGAGTAAGCCGATGTGGATGCTCTAACCCTCAAGATTCTGCAAATTTTACACCTTATCTGACTCCTCTTTTTTTTTTTCAAATTTTGAAAATCAACTAAATTCTCAATTTTATCAAACTCAATTTTCTCCAAATCTATGTCATATTCATACAGCTCAAAGAATTTTCACATCAGAAAATATATCTCGCAATTTATTTTTGGGTGTTCAATGCCCAAACAAAAATAAAAAAAAAAGGGCAAAAAATGTAGCTTGGTGTGTGAAAGAAGATGTAGCCCTTATGTCATCTTGGATCTATGCTAGCGAAGATATCATTTGAGGAAAAAATCAAAAGGGGGAATCACTTTGGGCATGTGCTAATGATGAGTTTTTCCAACAGAGACGAGATGCCACCGGCAGACTAGGTCTCTCAACATTGCAGAAGTGTGCCAGAGCCATGGGGGTGTTGGCGTAGGGGACATCTTCCGATGTTGTCGATGAATATCTCTGAATGAGTTCATCTACGACACGAGAATCTTTAGTCTATTTTTTGGAAGGTGTTATTTCTTGCTTCGGTGGTACGCATTTCTGAAGGCCTAATGAAGAAGATTTGAAAAGACTGCTCTATGTTGAAGAACAACATGGATTCCCAAGCATGATTGGTAATATTGACTACATGCATTGAAAGTGAAAAAATTATCGTAATATATGGTCAGACAATATACAGGAAGAAGTGAAAAACCAACGATCTTTTTGGAAGCTGTTGCATCATACGACTTGTGGATATGGCATGCGTTCTTCGGAACACCAGGTTCGTTCAATGATATCATTGATCCCCTATTTTTAATGATGTCTTAGAAGGTCGAGCACCAAAGGTTAATTACGTAGTGAATGATCATCATTATGATATGACATATTATGTGACCGATGACATATACCCTTCATGGGCCCAAAGATCTGAAAACACACGTTATTCGCTCCACACCAAGAGTCTCTAAGAAAAGATGTTGAGCGAGCATTTTGAGTTCTACAAGCTTGATTCACATTTCTTTGACGCCCATGTCTTGTTTGGGATAAAGTTTTGATGGAAAAAGTTATGATAGTTTGTATCATCATGAATAATATGATAGTACATGATGAACGATATATCTACCAAAATTATTATGATCCAACAGAATTTTTTATGAATACACCTATAAGAGTATAATCAGAAGATGGCGAACATTTCCGCTATTCCACTGAACTTATAGTATTACGAGCTTGTCTGCTTATATGACTAATAGATATCAACTTCACAATAAAGAAGCTCATAGGGTTCTTCAAGATGACTTGATTGAGCACATATGAAAAAAATTGGCACTGAAAATTAAACATGTGATTTGCATTTTTCAGTTGTATTTTTAAGTTTCATGTATTGTACTTTGATTTATTTAATTTCAGTTATGTGTTTAATTCTTGCAATCTTCATTTGTAATTGAGTGAAGTATTAATTATAATGTATGGCAATATATAATTTTAATATGATTATAAATTTTTAAAAAAATATTTTAAATAAATTTTTATTTTATTTTTTAAATATAATAAATAAATATTTAATTTTAAATAATATTTTATTTTAGAGATACTAGATAATTAAAAATAAAGTGAAAAAAATAATATCAGCTACTTTTCTTTCTTGATCGAGATTTTTTTATTGAAATAGTTGTGTGAATTATCAGTCCTGCATACTTTTTAAGTACTACTCCCCCCATCCGCCAAGATTATGGCAATTTGCTTGGGTACGGGATTTAATAAAATTGGTGATGATTTTGATGTAGTGGAGAAAGGGTCCCACTACTTTATGAGATGAGTTGTTGAGATTGAATTTTGAGTGATTTTTTTGTAAATAAAAAGTGTTAGTAAGGATAAAATATTAAAGAGGACGGTGGGACTATTGCCATAAAAGGAAAGTGACATAATCTTGGCGGACGCCCGATATAGTAATTGTGACATAATCTTGGCGGACGGAGGGAGTAATACTTTTTAAATAATACTCCCTCCGTCCCGGCCAAGACGCTACATTTATTTTTTGGCACGGGATTTAAGGAGTTGTAGATTAATGTTTAAAGTGTGTAATAATAAAGTGATAAAGTAGGAGAGACAGTAATAAAGTGATAAAGTAAGAAATAGAAAGTAATTAAGTGATACAGTAGGAGAGAGAAGGTAATAAAGAAATACTTAATTAGTGTTAATTAAGTGTTTAAAATTCTTTATTTTTGCCAAATATAGAAATGTAGCATCTTTGTTGGGACGGCCCCAAAAGGAATATGTAGCATCTTGGGCGGGACGGAGGGAGTAAAATATATATACAAAGCAAATCTTATCTGAAAATATATAGAAATAAATCCCCACAGTCACATACCCATATTTTATGACATAGCAAGAGCGCATGAAGTTCGATCACACTCTGAAAGATAACTGTTTTACAAATATATGTCTCCAGTCAAATTCAATAAATGCTTGCGAATAAATGAGATCATTAAGCAACTAGGAAATTTAAAACAGAAGGTCATAAGATAATCGATCCAGAGGTTTCTTAAGAACATAACTAGTAAATTAAGGATAACTAGTACACCCGCTCGTGTGATGCATGATCAATATTAAAATAGAACGGTATTTAAAATATATATATATATATATATATAGGGGCGCGCTCCAGTGAGACCCCCTATTTTTCGTGTAACATGAGTACAATGAATAAGACATATAATACTAATGAATAAAACGTATATCTAATGAACAAGATGTATATACTAATGAAAAATAAAATTTAAAAAATTCGTAATGAATAAGACATATATACTGATGAACAGGGCCGTATATACTGATGAACAATGCAGTATATACTGATGAATAACAAAATTTAAAATATTTTGCTCCCTCCAGGATTCGAACCCTGCGAAAAAAAATCACCCTCCAGACACAATATCAGTCATAGGATTGATAAAATAAACGCACCAGATCGTGCCCTAGATCTCACTAAAATTAGGGGGTCTCATTGGAGCGGCCCCCTATATATATATATATATATATATATATATATATATATATATATATATATATATAATTTAAATATAAGTAAATGTGAACATGAATCTCAATAAATAAATAAAATTTGAAGTTATCAGAATCTCAATAAACACGTGAATTTGAAAACATTCGAATTTTCAATTTTTGAAATACCAATTAATTGGTTATAATTGATATTGTATATAAATATATTAAATCATCAAATATCAAAAGCAAGTATAAATGATAATGAGTATCATTATGTATCATATAATATTCTAAGATGTACAAAACTATTTATCTGCATATAGTTTAATATATTTGTGTTATTTTACAGACAAGTATTTTTTAACAATGGGCAAGTCGGAAAATAAAGGGTTGAACATGAGATATGTGTCGTTCATTTTCAAAAATAAAATGTATATGATTTCAATATATTTAAATAAATGTGCTACTACAAAATTAAACTCTTCAATTTACTTTTATTTTTTATTTTTAAAGAGAATCAATAAAGGTTTCAATGAGTTGCTTAATAAATATGTCATTGTCAATTGTCAATCTAATATTAAATTTAATTAAGACATAATAATAAAAAAATATGTTAATATAAATAAATATAAAAATTCATACAAAAACATACTATGAAAATTTAATAAATCTAAATCATATGAAATTTAATTTTTAAGATATACATACATATATATATATATATATATATATATCTTAAAAATTGAATTTCAAATATGATTTAGATTTATTAAATTATAATTATTTATCTATAAATTTATATATTAACATAAATGTCACCTTTAAAAATTTATTTTTAAGCTAAAGAGTTCTAAGATGAACAAATATAAGTTTAATCTTTATAGTTGCATTAATTTGTTATAATAATAAAAAAATGTAGAAGAAGGAAAAAAAAAAGAAAAAGAAAAAAAAAGAACAACCGTGCGATTTAAAGAAAGTGGATAGGAGAGAGGAGATAATATTAAATTAATTTTTATTAAAAAGAGAAAGAGGTAAAACGAACCAAGAACCCTTGAGTGCACAAACAACAAACTAAGGGCCGAGCCTCATTAAAACCCTTTTTAAGGCAAACCTGGTCGGAAAATCCTTAAAAGGGAAAAAGAGTACTCGTCTAAACAAGGAGCTGTGTGGGAACGGAAGTGAGACAACTTCAGAGATTCCGGCCGAACCATCACCCCTAAGCAGCTCGGTTCCCGAACACATCAAAGCAAACCAACAAAGGAGAACAAGCAAAGAACAAGCAAAAACACAACCAACTAAAAAGGAACCAAAATGAAAACCAGAAATAGCACGACACCAGCCACAACTAGCTAAGCTAAAAGGAAAATCAGCAGACCAAGAAAAACCATGTAAACGGAAGAAGTAGGAACCATCCCAACACCAACAGACAACCGAAACCCCAACGTAGCAACCGCACCTGTCGCGAGAAGCATCCAACCTATTCGAAACAAACACTAACACCTTAAAGCACCATTCTAACAAAGCTATGGGTAGAAAAATCACGAGCCACCGCATGTTTAATATCGTCAATCGCATAAGGCCACCATCCCTCTTGTCTATCATCATTGGCCATTATGTCCGCGGGGTGATTTCCTTCCCGAAAGATGTGAGTAACAATCAAAGAAAAACCATGAAGACGACGAAGAACCTGCTTCCAGGAAGCTAAGAAACGCCAGGGAACATTCGTGGAGCGATTCTCCAACAACCGCACCACATACATCGAATCGGACTCAACCCAAAGATGAAGCCAGCCACGATCATGAGCAATATTAATAGCAGTAATAACTGCGAGAAGCTCAGCTTCAAAAGCAAACCCACTACCACCCTTGATGTGAAAACAGCCACGGACATAAGCAAAATTATCCCTAAAAACTCCTCCCGCGGCAATACGACTAGGAGCCCCTTTAGCAGAGCCATCGGTGTTGACCTTAATCCAATGAGTCACCGGAGGCCACCAATAAACCTCCACCATGCGAGGGGGAGGAGCAGCTCGACTGCCAATTCCAAGACTTCTAACAATCACGTAGTCAGTCCAATTATTCTTGATGGTACCAAGCCGTGAAAAATTAGAATCCATCTCTTTAAAATAAGCTTTAACAAAAGTAAGAATCGACCGAGCCTCAAAACGGAGATCATCGAAAACAATCGCATTCCTACAGTCCCATATCTTCCACAGGATCGAAATAATGCCTCCTTTCCAAAAAGCCAAAATTTGGGGGCTGAAGCAAGCATTCCAAGCCAGCACTAAAAAAGTGTGAATATCCAAGCAACTTAACAGATCCGTTTTATGAAACCAGACCAGAAACGTTTCCCAAATGTAACTAATCCGAGGACAGCTCCACATGATATGCTCAATGGTTTCAGCATCCATATAACAAAAGGGACAACCATTAGGAGTGACCATACCTTGTCTAACGAGAGTATCCAAGGTTGGAAGACGCCCATGAAGAATCCTCCAGCATAAGATCGAACGACGAATCGGAATGTACGGTTCCCAAATCCATGTCCCCCATTTCACCATAGTGTAACGATGACAATTCTTGGAGAAGGCTAAAGCCGCCGAGACATCCCCTTTGAGCGAATGCTTCCAATATCTAGAATCTTTTTCCTCGCTCATAGGAATCAATAAAATATCAGCCACCACCTCAGGAAAATAATTCACAAACGAAGGCGAGAAATGCCACAGACCATCGTAGTAGTAATCTTTCACAGAGAAATGGAGAAAATCATGCATGTAGTGAGGAATTTTGAGCTTATCCACCAAAATGTAACCCAGCCAATCATCCTTCCAAAAATAAGTATTAGCACCATTATTGATGCAAGAGTAAGAATCAACCACCAAGGGATCAATCTCCTGTTTCACGCCGAGCCAAATAGTCGAATTAGCAATATTTTGCTTAGCATAGCTGAAGGTCGTGAGGTATCTGGACCTCATAATCCGATGAGCCCAATCATCACCTTTTATCATCTTCCATGCCAGCTTCATCAAAAAAGATTTATTCATTAAGGTAAAAGAACGAATGCCAAGACCACCTTCCTCTTTAGGAGCGCACACCCGTCTCCAACTAACAGAACAACGCGGTTGCTGATCAATGTTGCCCGTCCAAATGAAATTACGACATTTACGGTCAAGCGAATGCAATAACGATTTAGGCCATTTATAAACCATCATCGAATGCACAATCGAACTCTGAATCACAGACCTCACCAAACATAAACGGCCTGCGATAGACAGTTGAAGACCTTTCCACCTTGCAAACTTTTGGACAATTTTATCAAAGATCGGCATGAGATACGAGGCCCGCGGACGACCAACAAATATAGGAACTCCCAAATACGTCATCGGAAGATTCCCCACAGAGAAACCCATGACACGCTGAATAGCCCTTCTCCTATCCGTAGTCACGCCCCTAGCGAAGTAGAGATTCGATTTCTCCTGACTGCAAACCTGACCAGAAATCGAACCATAATAATTCAGAATTTCCTTGATCTTTTGAGCATTACGAACCGTAGCAGTGCTAAAAAGGATAATATCATCAGCATAAAATAAGTGTGTTGGAAAATTAGTGGCCCGGCTGAAACCCATCGGACTAAGGTGTCTCGATTCCACACAACTGCTGATAAGGTGACTCAGGACGTCTTCCGCAATCCCAAATAAAATCGGTGACAACGGATCACCCTGCCTAACCCCACGAGAACAAGAGAAGTACCCCGAAAGCTGACCATTGTAAAGAATGGAGAGCTGGGCAGAGCTAAAAATGATCTAAATCCAATTGACGAACTTCTCATGATATCCATTCGCTCTCAAAACTTGCATAATGAACTCCCAGCGAATGGTGTCAAAAGCCTTACGAATGTCAATTTTGCAAGCCATATTCGAACCCCGATTCGTACGTTGCATCGAGTTGAATCCCTCAGAGCTGAGCATAATGCAATCATGGATGTTGCGACCACTAATGAAACCAAATTGGTTATTAGAGATATGAGTGGACGCAATCCTGCTAAGCCTTGACGCCAAGATTTTGGAAATGATTTTAAAGAAGAAGTTCGACAGAACGATGGGTCTCAAATCAGCAACAGTTGAAACATCCTTCTTCTTTGGGATAAGAATCATTGTACTGGAATTGCAACCAGTAGGTAAATAAGAAGACCGGAAAAAAGTTTGAACAGCACTGACAACATCCGTCTTAATAATTTCCCAGCAAGTCTGAAAGAAGGAACCAGAGAAACCATCAGGTCCAGGGGCACTATTAGCGTCCATTCCAAAGACCTCCGCCGCAATCTCACTCTCCGTAGGTATACTGACCAAAAAATTATTCTGAGCATCCGAAACCGCCAGATCAAAAAGCGCCTCAATCTCCAAAGGGTCAGCGCTCGGGCTTCCATCATCCATGAAAAGAGCCGAGAAGTGCCCGATGATATGTTGCTCAATAATACTCGGATCATAGACATCCACACCATCAATATTCAAGCGAGTAATCAAAGTATTCCTCCGTTTGAATTTTATCATTCTGTGAAAGAAAGTCGTATTTCTATCCCCATCTTGCAACCACGAGGCACGGCTTTTCTGTTGAAGAAGATTATTTTTTCTAGAAAGCGCAACATTAAGCTCAGCTTGCAAACGAATCTCCTCATCGAAGAGCTCATCAGTATATCCAGTTTCAGAAATCTGGTTCTGGGTGACCGCCAAATGATTCTGAAATAGACCAATCGAATTATCTACGTTGCCAAAAACATCTTTATTCCAGACCTTAATATCATAACGCAGCCTCTTGAGTTTCAACATAACACACAGAATAGGGCAGCTAGTGTTAACAGCAACCGTCCACGAATTCTTCACCATATCTAAGAACGAAGGATGAAGGGTCCACATATTCAGAAATCTGAAGTGTCTTATGCCAGATGGAGTAACCTGACGGCACTGCAGAACTAACGGAGAATGATCAGAGGTGAGCCTCGGAAGCGCCGTGGTAACAATCGAATCGCATAAATCAGCAAAACCCTTGGAAAAAAATGCTCTATCAAGGATAGATTCAACATGACGGGGAAAAAACCGACGTCCAGACCAGGTAAAGCGAATCCCTTCAGTCGGAGATTCAATCAATTGAGAATCATCAATGAAAGCGCAGAAGTCCAAGCATGAGCTTCTTGAAGGGGACCTAGAACTGATCCTCTCATTAGAGCCTTTGACTGCATTAAAATCACCAATAAAGACAGTATTACCTGACGTGAAATGTAGAAGATCATGCCAAAGTTGACGGCGGAGGATCTGGTCATTGGCTCCGTGTATAATAGCTACACGGAAGTTGAAAGTTTGCCAAATACAATCAACGATCACAGATTGGTCAGAGGAAAAAACCATGGTTGCAATCACATCAGGATGAGCAAGAACCCAAATGTTCGAACTTTTAGATGGTCGACAATTTTGATGAATAGGCACCATATTTAAAGAATTCCAGTAGCTCTGCCTCACCTTACGAAACGCCTTCTTAGGTTCAATCAAACCCAAGATAATAGGAGAAAATGAGCTACAGTGCTCCTTAAGTAACCGCTTGGATTCGTCCGTCAAACCACGGACATTCCAGGCGATGATATTCATGAAGATTGATTGAAATGGGCGGAGGAGCCTCCGCATCTTTCCACCTCAGCCGACCAGCTTTCACGGGCGACATTCTCCATCGCCTGAATACAGTCTTTCTTGCTATTGTCAATAACAAAAGCTTCCGGATTATTGCCAGCATCTCCAGCTTTTCGAAGACGATGTTTAATACTCTCCTCTGCCTGTTTTGAGATTTATTCCGCTGCACGATCTGCGAGCTGTTTTTTTGAAGGCCTACCGCGCCGCTTAGCTGCCATACCCGAAGTAATTGGCTCCTTAGCCAATGCCAGAATTTGTTCCAATCTCTGAGCCTTCATAGCATTCTCAAAAGCAACCGCATCAGTTGGTTGCTGTCGGGAATGAATTTCCTCACTTATAACATCCGCTTCAATTGTTTCCTCCTCTTCTGAACTTTCAGAAACATAAACTTCAAGCGGCCTATCGTACACCGATGTCTCCACAATGTTGGTGATAGCGTCCAACATATCCGGCCCTCTGATATCCTCATTATTCCTCAACTGAAATCTAACATTCTCACCACTGATTCTGTTCTTAGCATTTTCCTCCTGCTCCAACAGATGAGGCGAAGAGCCTCGATGTGAAGGCTGCGCAACCTTCTGAGGTGTAGATCTTGGTTCATTGTCCTCACCGGAACCTTGCTGCTGTACGCGCGCGGATTTATCAGTTATCTGCTCAGCCTCCAAGATTTGTAACCCAGTTTCTTCACCTCTCAGGTTTTCCAACACAGCAAAAGTGTTTCCAATTGTAGTCCCCGAGCACTGCTTATCTTTAACCGAATGTTGCTGAATCTGTTGATCGCCGACAGGTTGATTTCTATGCTCATGCAAGGCGGCTTCATGTTCGTTGTTCGTAGTCTTAATATGCTGAATTTCTTGCCATTGTTTTCCCCTTGGCTGTTGCGTGGCAATCTTGACGTGAGTAGTTGTCTCGTCAGTTTCCTTTTGAATAGCTTTGAAACATCTATCAGGAGAGTGTCCTGTTATTTTGCACCTGTTGCAGTAAAGTGGGAGCTTTTCATAAGTGAACTCAATATAAAAAGCGAAATCTCCTTCATCAAAAAGAAGAGTAGTAGGAAGAGGTTTAGACATATCTAACTCGACCAAGACCCTCGCAAACTGTCCAAAATCCTTCTTCACTGAAGCTGCATCGATTCTAATGGGATGCCCAATATATCTCGCAACTCCAGCCAGCACTTCCGCGTGCCAATATTCTATCGGCAAATAGTGTATTCTCACCCACACATTAGCCAACGAAGAATGCTCCTTGAAGGGATCGAAATTCCTTGACCATTCCCTGAGTCGAAGATGACCATTAAAAAGTTCCCAAGTGTTTTTAACCTTGGCACAGGTTTTGTCCGCCTCACTTTGAAAAACCAAAGTGTAGTAGCCTTTTCCAAGGGGAATAAGTTGCCAAGAAGAAGCAATTCCCCATAAATCATTCAACTCCTTTTTTAACATCATTGCCGGCTTCGGTTTTTCACCTTTACGAAGCAAAAGTCTTCCTGTCAAAGCATATTGAAACTCCGAAACTTGTTTGATAAGAAGATCTTTGGGCATTTTGAAACAGAACTGATCACCCTCCTTCATGGGACATAGTGCATGAAAGTTATGAGAAGCTACGTCAGAGCGTCGTTGCCCCCTGTTAGAAGCCATCTCCGCATAGGATTTGTGGGCATCAATCTTCTCTCCCATATCAGTAACTTGTTGACGAACCGAATTCGTGGGAATAGTTGTCGAAGAGAAAGCCTCCGCCCCATTAGGGTTAGGATTGGGATTCCCTTGTGCTTGCGTAAGGGAAGTACCATCCGGAACCACAAGCGTACGTTGAGGTCCCTTTGAGCCATGAGAAAAGACCATCATTCCAGACTGTTCGTTGGCGTTGTTCAAAGCCAAATTCGGATTAGCAGAAGTAGCAGGCGAAACCAAACTAGGGTGTTTCCTTGGGGAAGAAACATGACGAGCATTCGGGTTAAAATTGTTAGAAACGAGTGGAAGGTTCAGGCCCCCTTTGCCCGACATGATTCAGCAAGAGAGGACGCCGGAATGCGTAAAAGAAACCACAAAGCTTTCACTGGCATTTCATCAAACACCTTATAGGCAAACACAAAAAAACCCAGAAATTGATTTCACCTACCAGAGTAGCATCGATCCAGGCGAGCAGCAGCTCCAGCGGCTTGTGGCAGCTGCACGTCGGCGTGGAGCTCAGGCGTCGAGCTCGAGCGCCGTTGCTGCTGGGACGACCGGACGAGCGAGCCCTGCTGCTTCTGGGACGAGCTGCTGCGTCAGGGAGTGGGTCTGCCGCCTGCTGGTGGGCAGCTGCGCCGGCGCCGGTACCGTGGGGACAAAGGTCTGGAAGCGGTGAGCTTCACCGGCCGGTCGCGAGAGAGTTCGAACTCTGATGCGAGAACAAATTCAAAAAAAATTACTGTTCATGCTACAGTATTTCGCTGATTCCCTGCTACAGTATTTCGCTTTTTTATGTGTGATTCACAAAAGCTATGAGGAGAGAGGAGATAATAGATGAGAGAGAAGAGAGAGAAAAAAAAATTATTTTGTGATTTTAAATAATAATAATTTATTTATTTTAAATTTATTTTTATATCAAATTAAAGATCTTATATTATCTTTAATTTAAAATTCATATTGAATATTTTTTTTATAAATCAAAGTTGATGAGTTTTAAAAGAGAATCAAAACAATATATAAAAGAAAAATGAAAAGAGAAAAATTTTGGAGGAATTTTTTTTATGTTAAACTCATGTTTTATATTATGAAACAATGGTGTCAAATGGCCACATTGAAGATGAAAACAAAATATTTGGCCACTAATTGAAAAAACACAAATTATGGCCATTAATTAGGCAATATGCCTAATATACCCCCAAGTCAAAAAAAAAAATATTTTTTTTATTATTTTAATTCTCTGCGCCCTATCTACCCCTTGACCCCACCCCCCACCACCCACCCCCAAGCCATTTTTTTTACTCCCCTGCCCCCAGACCCCCGACCCCATCCACCCTCCTCCCCCCACTACCAATTTTTTTTTTTTACTTTCCCTGCCTTGTCTACCCCCCCCAGACCCCGACCCCACCCCCCCACCCACCCCCAAACTAAAAAAAAAAAATTTACTTCCCCTGCCTTGTCTACCCCCCAGAACCCCGACCCCACCCACCACCCACCCCCAAGCCAATTTTTTTTTTTTTTTACTTTCCCTGGCTTGTCTACTCCCCCAGACCCCCGACCCCACCCACCCACCCCCAAGCCAAAAAAAAAAAATTACTCCCACTGCCCTACCTACATGTTTGGCACTTATGGCACTATTAGTGCCATAAGTGCCAAAATGACCTTTTTAAACACTTCCCCTAGGGTTTAGATATTTCATTTAGGGTTTAAATTATCCATTTAAGATTTAGATGTTTCATTTAGGGTTTAAATGTTCCATTTAGGGTTTAGATGATGCTGTTGTTTCTATATTTGTTCTGCATGTTTTGCACTTATGGCACTAATAGTGCCATAAGTGCTAAAAAGACCATTTTACTTTGTTTTATTTTGAATTTTCGTTGGCACTTATGGCACTAATAGTGCCATAAGTGCCATAAAATAAAATAACAAAAGTAAAATTTGATTTATTTTTATTTAGGGGGAGTAAAAAAAAATTTGTTTTTTGGCTTGGGGGTGGGTGGGGTCGGGGGTCTGGGGGGTAGACAGGGCAGGGGGAGTAATTTTTTTATTTTTTTGGCTTGGGGGTAGACAGGGCAGGGGGAGTAAAAAAAAAAATTTCGTTGGCACTTATGGCACTAATAGTCTAACCCGACCCGCGTGCCTGATCCTACCCGGCACGCGACCCGCACTCCTGACCCTACCCAGTCCGCCCAATTAAGGGCAAAAACGTCTCAAAGCTATAAAAATGGTCAAAATTTATGTTTTTCAATGAATAGCCATAATTTGTGTTTTATGATTTATTTTGGCTATTTCAAAATTTTACTCTTATATTATACTAGCATTTGCACTCGTGCAACGCACGAAAAATATTTTTATATTTTATTATATATAAAATTGATATTAATTTGATTATTATATGATTAAAAATAATAATATAAAAATAATAAGGAATAATTCATATTAACAAAAATTTATATTGTAAAAAAAAGAAAACAATATAAGTTAAAAGATAATTGAAAAAAATAGATTTATTCAAAAAAAAGAGGAGAGAGGAGAGAGAATTTTCTTAAGTTTTAATATTTAAATGAATATAATTTTTATATTTTAAATCCAATATTTACATAACATATATCAAATTAAAGTTCTTGTCATGATCTTTAATTTGATATGCATATCAAATATATTATAATTAGTCGAATTTCACAATTTTAAAAAAGAAATAAAATAGAAAAATAAGAAGTTAAAGAAAAAGAAAAAGAAAAGATGTATAATTTATAAATAAACATTCAATTTTTATTCTAACTACAAAATTATCACTCAATTTTGAATTTGAAAACTCCTTTTTAATATAGTATAGATTATATAGATTTGATACAGCGGAAGCTTAACAACGACGAAACTTTGTCAAAAGGCACGGAAGTCCTGGCTGAGAGAGAGGGGCAGATTCCGTGAGTGTGTGCGTGAGATCAAGGGAGGCCGAAGGGTAATATGGTTTGGGTTTGGGCCGAGTCAGTTTATTTAATTGGAATGGACTGCAGTTTTATTTTAGATAGAGCAGGGCCTTGTTATTCATTAATTCATTTGGGCTGCATTTTTTTAAATCTGGACCAGATTTAATCACTTTGGACTGTGCACTTTTAATTAATTAGACTTTTAACTAAGTTTAATTAATTAATTATTTTAAAGAATAAATTGTCTATAATATTATTTATGTGCATATATTAAGTGTAATTATTTATTATATGAGTTGAGCATGAAATGATTTGCATTAAAAAAATTTGCAAATGAAAGCATTTATGATTTAAATTGATTTTCACCAATTCAATTATTAAAAAATCGAACGAGGATATTATTGGTATCCTTAGCTCTATATTTTAGTTTTCAATACTTATAACATTAAATTTTAAAAATCCGGCGTGATGAATCATAGTATGTTAAGCATTCGACTTAAGATTAGATTTAGGAGACCTATTAAGAATAGATTTCTTGTAGGCTTTGTGGTTCAGGAGGATTAACGTTGTTTTCCCAAGACAAGTTTATGTGATTATGATCTTCAGGCTTTGCCTAACCAGATGAGCTTATTTTCCAAATGTATGATTTATCTATTAAGCTTAATTGTTTGAATGAAATGCAAACTGTTTATCCAATAAAATATTTTTGTGTACTCTGCTCTGTTTAAGGCTCGCAACAACAAATCGATCGAGATTCTCTTTTGACCTAACAAATTTATTTGAGAATTGTGTACACCTATTAGCTGACTTAGTGGGTTGATCTCCATCGAACACTAATCATGTATGGGGCGTTATAAGGGTGCTCGACGAGATGTGTTCCGCAGCATTGTGTCCCAAATGGGAGCTTGCTTAGGTTACGCTCTCAGGTCAAGAATGAAGGAGTAATGGATCCGTTGGTGGCTAAAAGGTTCAGGATCACAGCGAGTAACGGAAAGGGAGTGTGACATGTGCACACAAATAAAATGAAATGTTTCAACATGCTTAGAAGTTCTTTTACATTAAAATCTTCTAAGTTATGTCAAGCATGACTGGATAAATTGTCTTTACGAAAATATGAAATTAAATGTTTCAGAAAATGCATGCCTACTGAGTACGTTAGTACTTAACCCAAATATATTCAAATGTTTTTCAGGTTGACTGGCTGGTGCTGACGGGACTGAGTTGAGGCTAGGATTCAACTTTCTATTTAGAGTTCCGTTGTAGCACTAGATAATAGCTTGTCTTTCGTTTTTCCTAACTTAAAGACTTTCATATTTCAAATGACATCTCTAATTGAGCTTAGATTCTTAACTTCTAGTTATATGCTAATGAATGTTGGTTATCAAAAGCATAAAACAAAACTTGTGATCCAAAGGGACCTAGCCCGACTTGTTATCTTATTATTCAAATTTCAACAAAAGTTTTCTCTTGTGTTATTTCTATGAATTAGTTGTACCTTGATTGTAATTATTCCTTATAGAATTGGGGTGTGACACAAAAGTTGAAGATACGAAGTTTATACAATTTTTTTATTTTTTGCAAATAGTGCTATTTTATTCTTAAAAGATACATGAAGTCATTTCATTTATATCTTAGGATAGTTCTGAGTGTATTTCGACTTTGTTATTTTTATTTTCAATGATATTTATTTTTGGGAAAATTGCATGTAAATACACAAACTTTGCTCAAAATCCATATTTGACGTAAAGTTAGGATTTTACAATTAAATACACCAACTTTGTAAGTTGTTCAATTTTGACGCCGATTTAATTTTCGTTGATCGGAAAATATGACATGAAGTTAGGATTTCATTCATTTCGTTTTGTTATTTGTCCGGCGAACTAAAAGGCATGTGCCTGCGAGCCACATAGGAGCTACATCATTTTAAAATTTGAAAAAAATGAAATCGGCGTCAAAATTGAACAATTTACAAAATTGGTGTATTTAATTGTAAAATCCTAACTTCACGTTAAATATTGATTTTGAGCAAAGTTTGTGTATTTACATGCAATTTTCCCTTTATTTTTTTTATTATTATTTTTGAAGACTTTAGTTGTTTGATATTTTTATTACTTTCAAATAGAAAAATACTAAAAAATATAAATAAATCGTAAACCAAACGCACCAAACCGTATTAATACAGTTTGATTTGGTTTTGGCACCAAACTGCACCAAACAAAATCACGAACACCCCTAAATAAAACATTAATAATGAAACATACTAATATAATAATTGAGACATTACTAATATATTAATAATGAAACATACTTATATAATAAAAGATACAAAAGCACGGATACACTCGACATGCGACAACATCTTGCAATCTTGAAGTTACCAACATCATTTATTAAAGTTTACATCTTTAGACATAGTACAATATATGGAGTTGTTGCTGTTAAAATGATGATGCTCACTCTATCTAATCGTTCTTTTTTTAAAAGACTTCTCTATGAACACAGGGTACATTATAAGTAGAGCACGAAAGCACATGAATTGGGTCTTAAAATTTGCTGCTGACAAAATCTGCATTGGTTGCTTCCCAGATAGTTGTGCCATCACAAGTGCAAAGCTTTTTGTAGTTCTCGCCAACTCCAGCGCTTCTAGCAACCACTGCAGCTGCAATACCCTCGTCTGATCTATCTTCACTTCCATATACCGCTATGGATCGTCCAATAACATCACCCACTCTTAGCTTCTCCTTCACCCCAGAATAGAACGCCTCACCTTTTTCATCTACTTCCAGTGTTCCCAGGTCACCCACTGCCTGAAACACCATAGCTCTTCGGTTAAATAAACACATGAAACCAAAGAATTAAATACCATGATCCGAAAGATTAGTAGCAAAATCACAAGGGTCCTCGACCCCACCCTATATATAGCCACTGTTGGAAGTATCACTTATAAACTTAAAAGAGAAAAGTAAATAAATCGTGTCAAAATATGAAATATTAATCTAATGGGTTCATTAAATGATTCAAGGGACCAAGGAAATCGGCCATAACATTGACAGAACGGACCAGGAAAATTATACCAACCTCTTTTTCATCCTTCAAGGGATTAAAGACTTTGCCAGTGCTTGCAGCACCCTTTGTTAGATCACCAAATTGATTGATCGACCAACCATGCTTTCCCGGGGGCAAACCACTGAAGTTGGCTTCTATCCTAGCCAGTTCCATATTAACTTGGGCTAAGCGGACAACACCGTATATAGATGGACCTTTAAATTCAGCAACAGCAGCCGATACTAGAAAATCTGCACCATAATACTTATATAACCCTTTCCAACTCAGAAAAATATTTTCCCCCAAGTTAAACTATATTTTCAGGAGACGAAATTAGGGAAATTGCTTCAAGTCAAATTTTATTCAGACATATCACAGTAAATTCCGTTAGAAAATTATCATTATATCAAAGGATCACTCCTTGAGTCTTAGGGCATCCACTATGGTGCTACCCCATAGTGGGTGCTCTTATGATATCTTAAATAAAACTTAATGTATATACCACGAGCATTTTTGTTTGGTAAAACCTTTTTATTTCCGAAGTCATGAAGATTGTAAAAAAGGGACCAAAATAGAGAACTTTCAGATGAACCAGAACTCTGGAGAGCTGAAGCATGAATGTTATTCATTGGAGACAAAGACTTCCACAACCATGTAACAAATTATCTAGAGAGAGAGAGAGAGGACAACGAGCTGAATTTTAATGCTTACCATCTGGTAGACCTTGTCCAATTAATCTGGCCTTCCGTCCAGTCTGGTCCAATGCTTCAGTCAAGATCTTCACAGGTGAATTTCCAAGAACCCTTACAACTTGATTGGTTAAGTCCACATCAACTTTTTTAACACCTAAAATGTTGAGCAATGAGCAAGAATTGTCAAATTGTAGAATGAAACTACCTAAGAGTAACTGGCTATAACAGCAGTTTACTTTCTTAGATCCTCACCATCAACAGTCTGCAACTTATTCCTGACTGAATTAACACAGCCCTCACATTTCATATCCACCATAAATTCAGTCTGTCCAGACATGCTAACAGTAAGACTTTGCAATACATTATCAAAATACCAATAGTTGCCAGATGGTTTGGTTCAAACATATTTTCAATCCTAAACTAGTCATTAGAAATTCATAAAGAACCAAATCATAATGATAAATGAGGTAAACTGAAAGGACAGTACATCAGTACCACAAAAGAAGATACAGTAATGAAAGTAACCAATGATAAGTAAATGCAAAATGACCAGTCCTTAACCCAATGCCAAGAAAAAAGAAATTTTTGGTTGTTCCTATTTTTGTGTGGAGGATGAGTGGAAGACAAGATAAAGATTCATGGGTGAATCTTTGACCCAGTGGCCAGTTCTTGATTGTTCCTATTTTCAATTTCATGAGAACTTTTTCTCTACTTCGTTTATTCGTTTTATCAGGTGCAAAAAACATGGGAATGGCCTGTTTTCATCCTTGAAATGCAGTCTATAAAAGGCATTCCGAAGATTATTTAAACTTACAAACGACTAAGAGATAGACATATAAGACAGAACTAAGCTGATCAAGCAGTCTGTGTCTTTTCTATTAAAGCTGTTTTGTCCCAAAATTCACATTAACATTTACAATCATCTTTGTACAAGTTTCTCTCCTTAGGATTTGTAGCCCTCAAATTATTACACTTTCTACTTAAATTCATTACAAAAAACAAAAATTGTTAACATCTCAAATAAATAAATACATGCACCGCACGGATGAAATACTATTGGAAGTTAAGATGCCATGCACATATTTTCAGTACTGTGTATAACATACGTAGACATAGATGAACACAGAAAATAAACTGAAAATAATTCTAAGAAAATAATTTCCGCGTTTCTTAGATTACTCAAAACTAAGATCTGAGGAGAGAAATAAGTGTCATGAGTTTGTCCTTATCTCCTTGTGAGATTTGTGCCAGTGCCCCCATTAACCCTCTTTTGTGCACCCCCTCCATATTTGAAAATCCAAGTCAAATTAGAAATATTTCATTCACAGGATACCACCACCACCCACCAACCTGAAAAAAGAAGATGCCCAACATGTCCGACTCTATGTCAAATGCAAGTAGTCATTGTTGTGGCTCTCAACAAAGCTGTGATTCTAGTAACATCTGTAGATTACTACTAAAATTTTCCTTCACCACTGTTTACCATTTTAAGCTTATTATCTCAAAAGAATTTACTCAACTCAACAGCTTATGGACATGTCACAAATTCCAGTTGTGATAAGCTTTCAGAAAGAAAAAATATATATATATTCTAAAGAATAAATTAATACAGAAATCAACTTTACTTACTGAAATTCTATAGCTTGAATTCCATGCTGACAAATCAAGAAATATCCACAATGTCTTCTATCATTCATGAATTTTTTTTACTTTTCTTAGTCGTAAGAGGCTTATGAACTGCCAAATTTACAACTCAAGTATATACTGGTGGTCGTCAAGATAATTTCCCTAAACTTTCTCACTAAAACAGCAAATACATGATTTAACCGAACCCCCATGGCAACAGCAACAAATTAATCATATCTAAGATAGAGAGACAATTAAGAAAAACTAACCAGCAATTCCGGCAACACGGCACCATTCTGCGTACCAAATTCGAGAAAACATCCCAAAAAATCAAGTCGACGGTCAAAATAAATAAATTTCAAATTGCAATTCAAAATCAAACAATCTCAAATCAGAAAAAGTAAATAAATAATTATCACCTGCGTCGATTGTTCGGGATCCATTTCGACAGAAACAGAAGGCAGGTTCGTTACAGCTTGCAGGAGGCCCGATTTTTTGGGTCCGCAAATCGGGTTGGCAGACAGATTGAGCGACCCGAAAAATGGGTTTTTGGATACCCCTTTGAAAGAAGTGGAAGACTGTGAAGATGAAGGAGAGGATGCGACTGAAGGGATAGCGAAGACGGCTGGAATTGCAACTGTGGCTGCTGCTACGGCTGTAGTTGTTGTGGCGACTACTGACCTCAAAAATGCCATTTTTCTTTCCCCTTTATGACAGCTGATGCTGCCTATTTCTTTAGTCTCCCGCAACTTCTACAGTTCTACTTCTAGAAAAATCCGAATTTGTATTAACCCACAGCAGCTTTGCTTTCATTTTATTTCTAGCCGTCTAAATTTAATAGGTCATATTTCCTTATTTGGATGTTTCATTTTCATTATCACTATAAAATAAAAGATCAATACATAATAAATATTTCCACATAATTTATTATTTATATCAAATCTCAACATAATTAATTATTTATATCAAATATCATTCTAGCTCATAGATAGTTATCTCTTACTACTTTTTAGACAAATACTATATTCTCAAAAAAAATTACTTCCATCTCCTATTTTATTACTCGTTTCGTCCTATTACAAATGTCTCATTACTTTTGGGTACAGAAATTAAGAAATGCGTAATTAGTAAATAAAATAGATTGATAGAAATTATTTAAATACTAGTATTAGATATAGAAAGAGAATATGTTGTCAAAAAAAGAATGAGACATTTGTAATGGGGACATCCCATTATATAAAGTGAGACATTTGTAATGGTAGAGAGTGAAAATAAACTATTTATTTCTTAATATTCGTGTCCCAAGCCTTGTGGCGTATAGAATTGAAGTCTTTTATAATTATTAATTTAATTTATTAATATTAAAATTTAAATTTAGTATTACAAAAATGCATCAATCAATTAACACCAGTTTATACATAACAATTTCAATATAAAATTGTACTTCATTCGTCTCATCGATAATATGACACATCAAAAGGCAAAAATGCATGTTTATCAATCCCTAATTTAAACAAAATAAAATTCCTCCAAATTCTTACGATTGTAAACATAATGTAAATAACTATTTAAGATAAATAATCTCTATTTAAAATAATCATAAATAAATTTAATCCAATCATTTAATTAATAAGATATCACAAGAAACAACATATAATTACCTCAACTTAATTCTTAACAGTGCAACAATTGAAACAATCACCCAACCAAAAGGTTACTACTACAGTAGGAAGAATTATCAATTTCAATATAGGGAGAAAGACACAACTAACCAAAAGCATATAGTTTGAGACTTTGATAGCCACCATTTTTAAACTATGACTTTAGGGGTCAAAATGCTATTAAAAGACAAAGCTACCCTTACTGATTAGTTAATAAAAATAAAGGAAAATTGAAATAACATTTGTCCTAAAATAATTGTAATAAAACAAAATAAAAAATGAAAGTTTGACTTACAATTTTAAGAAAAAAAACTGACGGCCGTTCTTCCAAAACCTTTCTTCTTCCCCATTTCAAAACCATCCAACTTCTTCCCCATTTTCTTCAAAATTGCCGTCCGTCACCTTCCACTCTCGCCATCTATTCTCTGCTCCACGATTCTTCACGGCGACCGTCGACTTCCGTTCTCGGCGATTCTTCACGGCGCAACCTCCCGCGCCTCTTCTCCACGACGACTCCAGCGGGCGGCGCTTAGGGCCGAGACAGAGCTCCAGCGGCGACGGCGATAGAGCTTCAGCGGCGGCGGCGCTTAGTCCCACCAACCAAGTTGTGACTTCTGTTGCTTTCGCCTCCGCCATTGTTGCGTTTGGTCCAACCTCAGCGCTGCGCAGCTGCAGACGAAGCTTCAAACCCTCGATCTCGCCTTCCCTCTGCCGGAGATCCGCGGCGTACTTCTCTCGCATCAAATTCGCCTCGCTCTGCTTCTCTTGGAAGGCGGACTCGACCGCCCTCTGCTCTTCTCGGAGAGAAGAGATCGTCGACTGCATCTCCGACATCTTGGCGCTGAGCTCCGCCTTCCGAGACCCGAGGCTCGCTATCTTCGTCTTCATCTCCTCCGCCTTCCTCTTCGCCTCCACCACTACGTAGGAGTTGCTCCATTTCCTTATGCTGTTGCTGCTGTGCATGTGCCCATGAGCACCCTTCATGCTTCCCCCATTCTCTCTCTACTCTCTCTCTCTCTAGAAGAGTGGTGGAGAGATAAATAATGAAGGGCAGCAGCTCACATAATTAATGCATGTTGCTTCTCATGTCAAAAAGGCCTTCACCATCATGATTACCTCACAAAAGATGAAGAAATTGCAGTACATTTATTATTTCAAACGATTAACAGATTCAATCATTAAAACCAACAACAGTCAAATCTTCAAAGAGGGGGAGTAAAATCCAATCTTGAGCAATGCAACTTCTCCACACACATAGCCATGTATGAGATGAAAATCCTAGCAAATTAGAACTTTAGAAGAGACTTACCATTTAATAAGCATTGCAAAAGTGAGCTCGAAAAGAGTAATCACAGAGCTAAGAACCCAATAAGTTAGCCATTGTTGATCTAAAAAACTAACTTCATCTCAATTGCCCTAATCGACGCATATCCGATCAAGAGCTTAAAGCCCATAAATTAATCAGCACAATGGGAAACAAACCACTCTCTAAAATATAAGGAAAAGGTTAAACCACAGAAAGAAAAATAAACAAAAAGAACAAGAAGAAAAAGAAGAGGCATAGCCCAACTTGCAGAGAGGCAGATAGACGAGACTGAGAAGAGGGGCGTCGGCGAGTAGGGGCTGCGGTGAACAGGGGCGACGGGGGAGAAGAGCTGAAGGAGACCGCAGCGGGAGAGGGCGGCGTGGGAAGGAGGCTGCGGTGAAGGGCGGTGGGGGAGGGCGGCGTGGCAGACGTGGGCGCCAGTGGTGGGCGGTGTGGGGGATGATAGGCTTAATTGAAATGAAATACGTTAGTAGAGCCTCTATGATTCATTTTTGGCGGGGGATAGGATGGTACCTCTAATTAATTTAGAGATAGGGCTATTTCATAATTAAAAAAAAAATTATTTCATTTTTGGATATTTCAGTTAATAATATTAGTAAAAAATGTATTTTTTAAAATATAATATTAATAATTTTTTTGTAATACTATTTTTCAAATTTCATTATTTAAATTCTTAAGATTAGAAATAGATCTTTTATTATATTTACTATTTAAAGTTATAATATTAATTACTTTTAAGCAAAATTCTTTAATTTTATTTATTTAAATAGTAAATTATTTTTTACAATTTAAAATAAAAATATTAATCATTTTAATTTTTTAAAATAATAAGCTAAATGGCATTAAATTTTCACTACATTTTTTAACAATTAATAGACTACAAAGGTAAACACTGTAGTCAAAACTCGCATATACACTACAGTTTGACTACAATCGTAGTAACAAACAACCTACATACACTACAATATTTAGAGCAATTGTAGACAAAAGTGAAGATACATACCATATACTACGCTTTAAAAAACAACTGCAGTAAAAACTTTATAAAGAACAAAGAATACACTACGATAGTTCATAAATTGTAGAGACAAACTTCAAAAAGACGCTCATACACTACGGTTTTATGGGAAACGTAGTAATAGACTACTATAGACTACGCTGGTGACTACGGTTTGTTCGTCACCGTAGTCTAAAATTAGAAAAGGGCGCTCATACACTACAGTTCATCAAACACATTGGACATATATCGCATGAGAGTTAAGTATACTAAGAGTACGTATTAGAGTGCATATAATAGCATCGTAGTAATTGAGACGTGTTTGATTAAAAACAAATATTCGATTTGATGTGTTAACCCTTGAATTTAACATAGGAGATTAAAAATCTAAATTTCCGATGCCCGAAGTCCTTCAAATCGGGAAAATAGTAAGAGTTCTACGGTGCACAATGACAGTGCACAACTACGTACACAATGAATCGGGGAATACACAGTCAACCACAAACGGGGCACGTTTTAGTAATTCATATGCAATTAAGTGAAATTAAGTATGCAATTTCAATTAATAGACATTATATTCATTAAAAATGAGTCAATAGTGTTCAATTCCATTACCCCTCAAACACATTGGACATATATCGCATGAGAGTTAAGTATACTAAGAGTACGTGTTAGAGTGCATATAATAGCATCGTAGTAATTGAGACGTGTTTGATTAAAAACAAGTATTCGATTTGATGTGTTAACCCATGAATTTAACATAGGAGATTAAAAATCCAAATTTCCGATGCTCGAAGTCCTTCAAATCGGAAAAATAGTAAGAGTTCTACGGTGCACAATGACAGTGCACAACTACGTACACAGTGAATCGGGAAATACACAGTCAACCACAAACGGGGCATGTTTTAGTAATTCATATGCAATTAAGTGAAATTAAGTATGCAATTTCAATTAATAGACATTATATTCAATAAAAATGAGTCAACAGTGTTCAATTCCATTACCCCCTCAAACACATTGGACATATATCGCATGAGAGTTAAGTATACTAAGAGTACGTGTTAGAGTGCATATAATAGCATCGTAGTAATTGAGACGTGTTTGATTAAAAACAAATATTCGATTTGATGTGTTAACCCTTGAATTTAACATAGGAGATTAAAAATCTAAATTTCCGATGCCCGAAGTCCTTCAAATCGGGAAAATAGTAAGAGTTCTACGGTGCACAATGACAGTGCACAACTACGTACACAGTGAATCGGGAAATACACAGTCAACCACAAACGGGGCATGTTTTAGTAATTCATATGCAATTAAGTGAAATTAAGTATGCAATTTCAATTAATAGACATTATATTCAATAAAAATGAGTCAATAGTGTTCAATTCCATTACCCCCTCAAACACATTGGACATATATCGCATGAGAGTTAAGTATACTAAGAGTACGTGTTAGAGTGCATATAATAGCATCGTAGTAATTGAGACGTGTTTGATTAAAAACAAATATTCGATTTGATGTGTTAACCCTTGAATTTAACATAGGAGATTAAAAATCCAAATTTCCGATGCCCGAAGTCCTTCAAATCGGGAAAATAATAAGAGTTCTACGGTGCACGATGACAGTGCACAACTACGTACACAGTTTAACAACTACGTACACAGTCGGCCACAAACGGGGCATGTTTTAGTAATTCCTATGCAATTAAGTGAAATTAAGTATGCAATTTCAATTAATAGGCATTATATTCAATAAAAATGAGTCAATAATGTTCAATTCCATTACCCCCTCAAACATATTGGACATATATCGCATGAGAGTTAAGTATACTAAGAGTACGTGTTAGAGTACATATGATAGCATCGTAGTAATTGATACGTGTTTGATAAATAACAAGTATTCAATTTGATGTGTTAACCCTTGAATTTGACATAAGAGATTAAAAATCCAAATTTCCGATGCCCCATGTTCTTCAAATCGGGAAAATAGCAAGAGTTCTACGGTGCACGATGACAGTGCACAACTACGTACACAGTTTAACAACTACGTACACAGTCGGCCACAAACGGGGCATGTTTTAGTAATTCCTATGCAATTAAGTGAAATTAATAGGCATTATATTCAATAAAAATGAGTCAATAGTGTTCAATTCCATTACCCCGGCCCTCAAACATATTGGACATATATCGCATGAGAGTTAAGTATACTAAGAGTACGTGTTAGAGTACATATGATAGCATCGTAGTAATTGATATGTGTTTGATAAAAAACAAGTATTCCATTTGATATGTTAACCCTTGAATTTGACATAGGAGATTAAAAATCCAAATTTCCGATGCCCCATGTCCTTCAAATCGGGAAAATAGCAAGAGTTCTACGGTGCACGATGACAGTGCACAACTACGTACACAGTCGACCACAAACGGGGCATGTTTTAGTAATTCCTATGCAATTAAGTGAAATTAAGTATGCAATTTCAATTAATAGGCATTATATTCAATAAAAATGAGTCAATAGTGTTCAATTCCATTACCCCTCAAACATATTGGACATATATCGCATGAGAGTTAAGTATACTAAGAGTACGTGTTAGAGTACATATGATAGCATCGTAGTAATTGATACGTGTTTGATAAAAAACAAGTATTCCATTTGATGTGTTAACCCTTGAATTTGACATAGGAGATTAAAAATCTAAATTTCCGATGCCCCATGTCCTTCAAATCGGGAAAATAGCAAGAGTTCTACGGTGCACGATGACAGTGCACAACTACGTACACAGTTTAACAACTACGTACACAGTCGGCCACAAACGGGGCATGTTTTAGTAATTCTTATGCAATTAAGTGAAATTAAGTATGCAATTTCAATTAATAGGCATTATATTCAATAAAAATGAGCTTAATTAATCACTTAAATTATACAATTTAACTTAATTAATAAAAAAATAAATAATATACTTGATTAGTCACTTAATTAACTAGCTAATTTAACAAAATTAAATATTTATTAATTTTTAATAATAAATTATTAAGATTTTTACGAGCTTGTAATTCAAATAATTTGTTAATGAATATATTAACAAAATCAAATAATAATTAATTAACAAATTCAAATAATTAATAACAAATTCAAATAATTAATAACAATGCACAACATTTTTTTTTTATTGTGGATGGAACTGTGTTTCTAACTGTGTAGTTAAGAACAGTTGAGCTCCCAACTGTGTAGCTAAGAACACATTCATAGCTCCCAAACTGTGTCCTCAAAATCAACCATTTATTTTATATTTTTCACACTCAATGTGGTCTTAGACGTGAATAAACTAATTTTTTTCATTACAAAACAACAAATCATGGATTTGATATCAATATATTTTAAACTGTGTCATTTACAAATACAACTGTGTTCTGCAAAATTACTGTTCACCGCTCACTAAAATCGAAAAATAAGACATACAATTGATACATTTGCCATGAATTTAACATACATACCTAAATACAATCAGAATGCCCAAAGAATTTCGTCCGACCCAAGTGTTTTCAAATAACAAAATCCCTATTTTTTTGGGGAAAATTTTCGTGGGTTTCCACCAAAAAAGAAAAGAATGAGGAAGAAGAACACAAATCCACTTTTCATCCATTTCTTCACCAACCTACCTTACATTAGCATTTATTATCACATTAATTTAGCTGTACGAACCATCTTAACCTACGAAAATCAAAGATACGATAAAGAATAAGATCGGCAGTTTCATTAATGGAAGCCATGGAAAGAGTAATGGAAGCCATGGAAAGAGAGAGAGAGAAGATGAAGAGGGGTGGGTGAGGAGTAACTTTTGCTGAGTTGGCAGTTGGAGGTGGGTGAGGAGTAAATTCAATTTTTCTTTATTTTTATTTAGCAATTAGTAAGGGTGAGATTGTCTTTTCATTCCATTTTGACCCCCAAAGTCATTCTTTAAAAGTGATGGCTACCAAAGTCATAAACTATATGCTTTTGGCTACAAGTGTCTATTGTCACTTCAATATACACCAAACAACAAAATTACACAGGGAGTAAAAGCAACAGAAACACACACATACATACACACACAAAATTTGGATACTCCAACCAAGCCAAATATTACCTATGCAAGCGTCAACTCAAATGATGAGTGATCTTTAAAGACAAACAAATTGTAGAACATGAATCAAAATAAGGGACAAAATGACTCAATAGGCTGAACAATACTTGTGCAGCCTCTAATGAGCTTCATCTAATATGATGATAGAATATTGTTCAGCTCCAAGTAGGCAAGACTTATACGCAAGATAACTCCATCGGTTAAGTATCTACACACACTTGTAAGGAAAAATGAATAAGAATGCTTTGTTCTTTCCAGAAACATAGTTTTCAATGTTTTTTATAAAAAGGAGTTTACTTAATAATCGTCTTCTTGTCCCCTACCCCTGCGGTAACAACGACTGCGATCATAGCCCCCATTAGGGATGTCAATGGGTGGGTTTTACCCGGACCAGAACCATTAAAATTGTTACGGTTCCGGAACCAGAACCGACCCATTGCTTAATGGATCCACACCAGACCAGACCATTAAGTGAAAAATTAAATGGTGTGGGTAGGGTAATTACCCATGGGTATTATAAGACCCATAGACCCAATAATACCCATTACCAAACTTAAAAAAGCCCAAAAAAGACCAAAAAAGCCCATGGTCTCAACTCTCAAACTCTCAAATCTCAATTGGATCTGCACGCAGCCGCTTCACGCTCACTTCACCGGGTGAGACTCACCCCAATTCTTCCGCCGCCACTGCTCGCCTCCGTCGCCGCTGCTCGCCTTTGCCGCTGATTGGTGTCGCCTCGCCGCTGATTGTTGTCGCGCTCTTTGGAATTTGCTGCTCTCCGCCACGCCAGGAGTTCCTGCGCTCTCCGCCGCACGCCGCCGTGAAGCTGCTCCTGCACTCCTCAAGGTAAACCCTCAACCACAGCTAAGCTGTCATTCCCTTTGCCTCGAAAAATCTCTTCATTCCTTTTAAGTTATTTCATTGTTTTTCCCCAATTATGTACATTTCTCTTGCTATTTTCTGATTGATATTCTGCTTCTACTTTGTATAATGCATACGTTTTTCCCTGCTGAAGTTAACATACGAAGTTAGGATAATCTATTTGTCCGAATCTTAAGCTGCCTTTTGACGTGTTGGAGTATGTTCTATGGTTCTTATACGAACTTGTTGTTCTCATGATAATGATTGTTTATTTGTGCGTGGTTTACTCAATTCCCGTTTCCCTGAAGAAAATAACAGAAAATGAAAGCCAAGTAGAGAATTTCTTTTTCTTTTTGTGAGAATATTCTTGAATTAATGGATCTGAAATTTACAGCCAAATTCACTCATTCTGTTTGCTAAAATATTTAAATTCGGAGCATTAAAGTATGGTTCATTTTGAAAATACAAAGGGAGAGGTTTTAAGCAAAGTATTAAATAATAGCATGATACTATTGCATATTCTTCCAATAATGCAGCCTATCCTTTCCTTAAATGACATGAATTTTCTTTCTTCAGTATTAATTGTCTTCTTAGTTTGTCAGCTACCCCGTTGAGGTACCAAAACATAATGTTTGTCTCCATGGACCAGTCTGCATTTTCTACTTTTAGTTGTGCACTCGCTATTTAAATTTAAACGTGAGCCCCAACTGGAAGTGTATGTGCTGAATACCGTGTATTGTACTTTTCAGATGCTTGTGGATGATATTGTTGAAGATTCTCAATCTGCAACACATGTGGAAACTGACGCCATTGACAAATAACCTATGGGGCCTCCCACTACAACAACATCGAGGAAATGTAGTGCCAGGAAGAGAAAAGCTTCAGAGGTTTGGAATCATTTTACAAAAATTGAAACTAGTAAATGAGTGTTCAAAGATGCAAACTGCAATTATTGTGATAAAAAAATGAATTGGACTAGCACATCAGGGACTTCGAGCTTAGCGAAGCACCTTAGAGGCCCTTGCCCGAAATTCATTCTTGAAGATACTTCTACAAGTTGCTATAAAAGTCCTAGAAGTGAGTATAAGTTTGATCAGTTGAAAAGTAGAAGGGATTTGGCTGTGGCATGTTTTAAACACAATTATCCATTCAATATAGGTGAACATGATTATTTTGAAGTTTTTTTGAATGGTTTAAACCCTGATTTTAAGTTTCCTTCTAGGAATACCATTAGGGCTGATGTGATTGGTATTTTTGAGGAAGAGAAAATGAAGATTTACAGTTTATTAGATAATCTGAGCTGCAAAGTGTCTTTAACGACAAATATTTGGACTTCTGAGCATTCTAATAAAGCTTATTGTTGCATGACTGCTCATTTCATAGATGATTCTTGGGATTTGCACAAACAAATTCTTGCATTTAAGTTGCTTGAGTATCCACATGATGGGGATAAGTTGTTTAACTTCATGAAAGATAGGATCATAGAGTGGAATTTGGATAAGAAGTTGAGTTCATAGTATTAAATATGTGATATTTATTTAAAGTTGATCCAGTGGGAAAGAAGTGAGCATGAGTGTCTTAGGAAAATGTGTGATCCAATGAAGAAGAAATTTGATAAGTATTGGGAGGAGTGCAATTTGGTATTGGCTGTTGCAGTGGTATTTGATCCTAGATGTAAGAACCATATTGTTAAGTACCTCTACACACAGATTTATGGTGAGGATGCCGCTGTTCACTATATAAGTAGGGTTCAGAATCAATTGGAAGACCTTTATGTCTTTTATGGTGGAAGTGGCATACCATCGAGCATGGTTACTTCTACTAGCTCGTCAGTTGGGATATAGAGTAGTATTTGGAGCAGTTTCAATAAGTGGTATGTTGAATCTCATGCTTTATCTTTGCAGCAGTCAGAGTTGGAAATCTATCTCAATGAACCCATACATCCTCAAGATGAAAAGTTTGATATTTTGAAGTGGTGGAGCATTAATGCTAGTCGATTTCCTATTTTACAAAAGATAGCACGTGATATATTGGCCATTCCAGCTACCACAGTTGCCTCAGAGTCAACATTTAGTCTTGGTGGTCGTATCATAGACGAGGCTCGTTCTAAGTTGAGTCCGGATGCTGTTGAGGCATTAGTAGTTGCCAATGATTGGATTCCAACAATTAGAGAAAAAATGGTATGTATCATTTTTAATAGTATATCATTTTATACTTATTTATTTAAGTTATGATTTTATAATTTTTGTTGCATGTGTGATGTGTTTATAGTGCGGATTAGTACCGTTTCTCGCGATGAATCTTTATGTACACAAAGTGAAGGGGATGAAAATGAGTTGTGAAATGCTAATTGTAAGTAATGCTCACTTTTGTTAACTATTTTTTTTTTTGATAAGTTCAAGTTTTTATAGTTGTTATTCTTGAATTTGTGTAAATGCAGGAAACGAAGTATTTGAAAGATGAAAAAGATGCACTTTTGTTGTGGGCATGTAGCTGGGCAGAGGATGCTTCCATGGAACCTTGTTCTTTCACTAGTGCTAATTGAATTTGTTTGCAAATATTTGGACAATTTCACAATCTACCTCAGTTGATATGATAGGGAAGAGATACATAATTTCCTTATATTTTGCATGAATTCTGTTGAAATATATTTATTGCACTCTGATTTCAGTTAACAATATGTTACCATGTCTAAAGGATGTGATCACTTAAAATTTAGGTATTAGCAAGGCATTTATAAACAGAAGCCTTTACTTGAGGAGAAAATATTTTTGGGTGGGGAGAAAAAAATTAAAATTTTTTTTTGGGGGGGGGGGGGGGGGGTGGGGTTTGGGGAGAAATTAAAAAAAAATTGGGGGGGGGGGGGGGGGGGGGGGGCCGGGGGGGTGGGTGGGGTGGGGGGTGGGGGGTGAGGCCGTGGTGGGTCTGGGTCAGGCTGGTCAGTTGCAAAACGGGTCGGGCTGGACCCATAACAAACGGATCGGATTGGATCTGGACCCGTCAGGTTTAGGGTCTAAATGGGTCGGGTCTAGAACCAGAACCAGAACCGTTGCTTATAGCTCAACGGGTAATGAACGGTTCTGGTTCTGGTCCGGATAAAATCCACCCATTGACATCCCTAGCCCCCATCGTCAAACTCAGCAGGTGCATATCCATTCACTGAAATAAAATGCAACAGAAACAGTTACCGACATTCATCACAAAAAAAAAAAAAAAAAAAGTAGATGGGGCTGCACTCACTTCCCATCCATAAGAATCAAGTTGATTCTTCATAATGATGTTGGTCGAAAAAATTTGCATTGCTTGCTGCATATGCCACCAATCTCTTAAGCTCCTAGCTCAAAAAATAATAAAATTTAAGAAAAAGCTGCTGAAAATGAAAGAGATGAAAGAGAAGTAATGAATTGAAAGACTGCGGGAGAAGCAAGAAACAGTAGTCTTGAGAAGGAAGATAAACAATTGTTACACAAAAAATAGAGAAATAGAAGGTGAAGAAGGAAGCGGCCAAATCAAACAGAGAAAAAAAGAAGAAAAAGAAGAAGAAGAGAAACTGTTATCGCAAAAAACATTTCAAATATTATCTGGTATTAAAATCATGATGGTGTCAAATCAGACACATTTTCAGCTAGTCATTTAAACTTTAAATGTTAAGAAACCAGATACAAACTCTAGGAAAACATGTTTACCTCTGGGATTGGCTTCTGAAGTACTGATTTAGCGGCAACCATGACTTGCACAAAATCGTTACCTACAGTTCCAATTGTTGTGACACTTCTACCTATTGGGTAAGAGTTCACCTACAATACATGTGTAATATCAAATCAATAAATATTTTAGATGCAATAACCAATTTAATCCAGGGAAAACAATCTTTTCCAATTTATTTCAACTCAAAGGAGCCTTTATGCAAGTGAGAGATTATATAACACTACATTATTTGCATTGCTTGCTGCATATGCCACCAATCTCTTAAGTTTATAGCACAGAAAATAATAAAAATTTAAAGAGATGCAAGAAGCTGCTAAAAATGAAAAGGATGAAAGAGAAGCAATAAATTGAAGTACTGCAGGAGAAGCAAGAAAATGAAGGAAAGAGAAGCGAGAAGTTGTTTGTCTTGCAAAGAAAGATAAGCAGTTGTGGCAGAAAAAGTCTTATCAAATCAGAAGTACTGATTCAACACCAACAACCATGACTTGCCCAAAATTTTTACCTCCAGTTCCAATTATTGTGAAACCTCTAACTATTGGATAAGAGTTTACCTACAATATATGTGGTGTAATATCAAATCAATAAATATTAGATGCAACAACTAATTTAATCTAGAAAGACTACAACAAGAAAAGCTCACCAATACAGTAGAATCATCAGGCCTAGTGAAAAATAAAGAATCGCAAAGCTCATTTACATACAAAGGATGCCCACATGTAAAATCATCTCAACTTCCCTTACCAGTGAGAGAGTTAAAAAGATCTCAAACTCTCAGTACACCGAAAAGCTTATTGCTAAACTGGACCCAACTCCCTGCAGTCAAAAAGATAAATTAAATTAAATCAGAATTCTGTATAGAAAGTTTGAAGGCTATAGAACACAAGATATAATGAGAGGAAAAAGGAAAAATACCAATAATGTTGCTCATAGCTCTCAGAACAGGTCATAAGAACAATAAAATAAAGGTTAAGTACCAATTCTCTCCCCCCAACGTTGGCACCCTATCGCCTTTAACACCCCAAAGTCAGGTATGCCGCTGCTCGCTACCCTAACGTGCCAAAAGTGAAGCAAATTCTCCCCGCATTTGAACAGTGACTTAACTCCGTTCGAAATTAAAAAAAAATTAATAACTATGGCCCCAATTTTTTGCTGCTCTCAACCACCCCAATTTGTTGCCTCTTCTCGCCTACTATCACTCCAAGGGTGAAGATAGGCTTTTTCTCTATCTCTGTTCCGATGGAGCTCGCGGCTGGCGGCCGCACGAGGCGTGGCGAGGGCGCTGGAGCACCTCCACCGCCAGAGCGGGAGCAAGGTGGCGGCGCCTCACGACAACCTCAAGTCCTCGAACGTGTTGTTGGACGATTCTGTGGTAGATTCCGTGATGAGCGCTAAGCAGGAGGAATGATTTTCTGTTATTCCGTTAGCTCATGTTTGGTTGGATGTTTTTGGAGGTTGGAAAGGGATTCAACTAATTGAATTCATTACTTGTTGTTTGATTTGGTTAATAAGTTACCATTACCCTTACTTGAGGCTAATTCAATCACTCAATTTGTTATCCCTCAAAATAGAAGGGAAACAAAAGAAAGAGAATCTCTTACTATTGATTCATTTCTATTATTAAACCAAACACTTAATAAAAGTAATAGCTATTGTTATCATTCCACCCCTTTATTTGATTACATTGATTTTTCATTCTTCTAGTACTTGAACCAAATTATATTGTTTGGAGGCTATGTTTATAGGGTATGTAATTTGGGGTTATGAGTTATATGGTAAAATAGTAAATTTATAAATTTTTATTATTATTATCTTAGATATGAAGCTATACTGAGTAAAATAGGGGCTATGAATATAATTACTCTTTGGATAAATTTTCTCATTCGTTTTCCAACTCAATCGTTCACAGGCCCATTCGACCTTTTATTATTTTAGCTAATTTTTATTTTCTTTTCAATTATGATTTGTTTTTAGATCTATACATACTTCTTTTCGTGTTAATTTTATAAGACAAAATTCTCTTTCTTTCAAGAGCATTTGTGCAGCACTCATGTAGTCCCGGCCCATGGAACCCCAAATCACAAGAAAAGATGCCAATCACTTCCATCTATTTAATTATAATATTAATAACACAAGCCATGGTATGAAATGATAAATTATACAAGGCAAAATGATGATCTTAAATGAAAATTAATAATTTCCGAAATGGTCAAATTCACCAACTTTGTACCTATCTATAATCTATAATCTATAATATATTAAAAAAGGAGTTTTCAATTTGATTAGGGAGCTTAAAATTTGCCTTATAGTTTTGTTTTGGCATATTTTTTTTATCCTTTACAATAATTTAATTAGGGAGCTTAAAATTTGCCTTATAACTTCATTAGTTAATACCAATAAATTTCCTCCTCAAAAAAAAAAAAAATACCAATAAATTTTCAATATTAAATATTGACATATGTTAATATCATTAGGCAATAAAAGGTCCAACTCGAATTTCCTTTTCCGTTTTACCAATTTTATTGAATTTTGATAATAAAAAAAAGGGACACCTGAAAATTTTCATGACCAAAAAATCAAAAGAGAGACAGCATAATTAAATAAAAAATCGACAATGAGCAAGATATCTTTATTTAATTTTTTTATTAATTCAAAAGTCATGCAACAAATTTGAAATTGCATTGTAACACTATTGATATTCAATATATTTTGTGGTGAATTATTATCTATGTTCCGTAAGCGTGTATTACATATGAGATGGCACAGATTTAAGAAATGGTTGGTAGATAATGTGTTGACTGTAAATAAATGGTTGTGGTTAAAAAGAGAAAAAAGTGAGGTCATGTCCCGAAATAAAAGTGATACACTCTTCTGAGATAGGCGAAAATAGAATATGTGTTCTTACGGGACAGAGAGAACATATTTTTGTATCACCATTACAAATTCTATATGTAAATTTTGTAGTATTTTATTTGTATGTAAATTTTATAGTATTTCAATATACGTAATTTTTCATAAAAGACCATATATTAGTGGTTTTACATAATTTATTTTTTTAAGTTATAAATTTATTATGTCCGTGCATCGCACGGGAGTGCGTACTAGTACTATATTAAAAAGGGAGTTTTCAATTTGAAATCAATTTCAAATTAATTTTAAAATTGAGTGGTAATTTTATAGTTATAATAAAATTGAAGGTTTATGTTTAAACTATATATTTTTCTTTTTATTTTCATTTTCTTTAACTTCTTATTTGTTGTTATATTTCTTTTCAAAATTATGAAATTCGATTAATTATAAAATATTTAATATGCATATCAAATTAAAGATCACGATAAGAGCTTTAATATGATATATTTTATGAAAATATTTGATTTAAAATGTAAAAATTAAATTTGTTTAAATATTAAAGTTTTATAAATTTATCTCTCCTCTCTCATCTTTTTTGAATAAATATATATTCTTAATTCTTTTTAATTAGTAATTTATTTTGATTTTTTAACTTATTTTTTTGTCTTTGTTTTTCATAATATCAAATTTTATAATTATGAATTCTTTTTTATTTTTTTCAGCATTCAATTCAAATATATTCAATTAAAATGTTTTGCACGGGATGCAAATGCTAGTTTATTTGGAAATAGTGATTTTTGTATCCTGCAAGGCACATAAGAGGCTTGGGAGGCAGGACAGATATACCTTTAACATCTCAAATAATTCCAAACCTATAATCTAGAACTTGCAAATTTTCAAACTTTAAACATATATGAACACATACAAATCAACTTAAAAATAATCGATCTTTGGTTAATCCGGCCTCTCGTATGGATGTCCGGCGGAAAACGCAATATCATTGTATAAGCCAACAACTGATCAATTTATCTGTATGTGTACCTATATGTTTATATATATTGTTAATGGAAATGACTAATTCTTCAACAATAAACATGGCTAATAGCAACCTCAGATCAATCCCAAAAATGGTTCCGGTCGTGTGCATGTTCACCATCATCTCACTGTTTCTTTCTTTCCCGGTTATAGCTGACGAAATTTCAGCAAAGATTAGCTTAGAAACTTACATTGTCCGCGTAAACTCGCCGAAAGGCGGAGTTTTGGCTGATTCCGATGAACAGAAGAGCTGGTACCAGTCCTTCTTGCCGCAGGCCGAGGCGGGTTCCGACCGATTGGTTCACTCATATCGCCACGTGGCTAGCGGCTTCGCGGCGAAGCTCTCGCCGGAAGAAGTGAAAGAAATGGAGAAAATTGATGGCTTTGTTTCTGCAAGGCCTCAGAAAAGGTTTTCTCTGCACACAACTCACAGTCCTAATTTCTTGGGGCTGAACATGAACTTGGGCGTTTGGAACGCCACAAACTATGGTGAAGGTGTGATTATCGGAGTTTTGGACACCGGAATTACTCCAGGCCACCCCTCTTTTGATGGCGCGGATATGCCCCCGCCGCCTGCAAAGTGGAAGGGCAAGTGCGAATTCAACGGCACCGCGTGCAACAATAAGCTCATCGGCGCCAGGAATTTCATCAGCGGCACTTCAGGGCCGCCTGTCGATGATGAAGGCCACGGCACTCACACCGCAAGCACGGCCGCCGGAAACTTTGTCTCCGGAGCCAGCATTTTCGGGATGGCTAACGGCACGGCGGTAGGCATAGCGCCGCGAGCCCATCTGGCCATGTACAAAGTTTGCGCCCCCGATGGATGTGCCGAGACTGACATACTGGCGGCAATGGACGCCGCTATTGATGACGGTGTCGACGTGCTTTCTCTTTCTCTCGGTGGAGCTTCAGTTGATTTCTACGCCGACGGTATTGCTATCGGCGCTTTCGCAGCTACTCAAAAGGGGATTTTGGTGAGCGCTTCGGCCGGGAATGACGGGCCGATCAGCTCTACATTGGCGAACGAAGCTCCATGGATTCTCACAGTTGGTGCTAGCACCATCGACAGAAACATAGTGGCTACGGCGGTGCTAGGAAACTCGGCTAAATACGACGGCGAGTCACTCTTTCAGCCTAGCGATTTCCCATCCGATAAATTCCTGCCTCTGATCGACGCTGGGGCCAGCGGCAATGAGACCGCCGCGCTGTGCGGGCCCGGCGCGCTAGCGAACCTGGACGTGAAAGGCAAGGTCGTGCTCTGTCAGAGAGGCGGCGGGATCGCGCGGATCGACAAGGGGCAGACCGTAAAGGACGCCGGCGGCGCTGCCATGATTCTGATGAACGACGAGCTAAATGCCTACAGCACCATAGCCGATCCCCACGTCCTCCCGCCACGCACGTGAGCTTCGACGCCGGCGACAAGATCCGATCATACGCGAACTCAACGTCGTCCCCCACGGCTACCATCGCCTTCAAAGGAACCGTGATCGGGAACCCGCTGGCCCCCGCGTTGTCGTCCTTCTCCTCGCGAGGGCCGAGTTTGGCCAGCCCGGGGATCCTGAAGCCCGACATCATCGGCCCCGGCGTCAGCATCCTCGCGGCGTGGCCGGTGTCCGTCGACAACTACACGAACGAGGCAGCGCCCTTCAACATGATCTCGGGCACCTCGATGTCGTGCCCGCACCTCAGCGGCGTGGCGGCGCTGCTCAAGAGCGCGCACCCCGACTGGTCCCCCGCCGCGATCAAATCCGCAATCATGACAACCGCCACGCAGTCCAACCTAGGCGGCAAGCCCATAGTCGACCAGACGAACCTCCCCGCCGACATCTTCGCCACAGGCGCGGGCCACGTGAACCCGCGGAGCGCGAACGATCCGGGGCTTGTCTACGACCTGAAGCCGGAAGACTACATTCCATACCTGTGCGGTCTGAACTACACGGACGAGGAGGTGCAGGCGATCGTGCAGCAGGCGGTCTCCTGCGCGAACGTGACGAGCATAAGCCAAGGGCAGCTGAACTACCCGTCGTTGGTGGTGGAGCTTCTCACTGATTCTGCGTCGGCGACGTTCACGAGAACGGTGAAGAATGTGGGAGAGGCGAACTCGAGATATGAGGGTGTGATCGATTTTCACGGCCCTCTACCAATCGGCATAAGCACGGACGCTGAACTTTTGTTTGCGGAAGTGAATCAAACAAAGACGTATCAGATTAGCTTCTTCAGACATGGCGCTACCAATCTCACCTACGGTCAAGGATCACTGATTTGGCAGTCGACGAAGCGCGCTGTTAGAATCCCGATTTCCATCAAATTTGCGTGATCACAAGTGTCTTTTTTTCTTTATCACGTGCTACAATTAAGTACAGTGGTGATAACATCATTGTCATTGTGCGTGTTCATAGATCAGACAATAAAATGATTTGAAGTGGGTCAAAAAACCAAATAACTGGCCTTCATAATATTTCCTCTTTTCTTTGTTTTTTGGGTTGTTTTTGTCATTCCGTGGCGGCAAAAGAAGATTAATGTGCAATTTGATGGTTTCAATACGCCTCAAATATCTTTTCAAAAGAAGATGACACAAATTTTAACAATAGTTAATTATATATTTTATAAGTGAAAAATGAGTCCAACAGAAATAACAATTATAAAGATAATTATTAGTAAATTGTTTCCAAAATAGTTTAGAAAGATGTTTTAAGACGAATTAAAATGTAAATAAAGGAATATGTTTGAGAGACCGAATACTCTCTTCGTCCCAATAATAATGTCCCAAATTTTCTTTTTGAGCATTTCATTTATAATGTCTCAACTCAAAAAAGAAAATACTAATTTGTTTATCTATTCTCTCTATATCTCTCCTCATTTATTTTATCTCTCTCTCTCTTATTTTATCATTACCTCTTTCATTTACTTTATCTCTCTCTTACTATATTTACATTTTCTTAATTTGTATGTTCCATTTTTTGGGACGTTATTATTGGGACAGAGAGAATAATTTTCTATATAATATGTACCACATAAGAGAACTATCAGAATAGGGGAGAAATAAAATAGAAATTACTCTTTGTCTATGATAAAACTTCTCACTTTTCTTTTTCGGACGTCTATAATATTTTTTTTATTCTATTGTTGGACTACACCCCACCACTAATAATATAGTTCATATTTATCCTTAATTTTTACTTTTTTACCCCTCTCAAGTACAATATATTTTCACCATTATTAATACGCTCAACAATTTCATCTTAAAACTCATATCACTCCCTCCTAGAAGGGAGTGATTCTTTGAAAGAATTAGAAATCAATTCGTACCAACATGTATTTGTACGAACTGATTAATTTGGATTTTTTTTTATAAAATTACGATTTACAGTTTAGACTTGGCTTTTAAAAAATATAAACAAAATTAAATCATAAATTGTAATTAATTTTATTTATTTATTGTAATAATAATAATAATAATATGTAAGCATATATTAAATTATACAATATTATCTTCTGTTTTGAAGTGTCATTTTCTATTTGAGGTATATGACTCAATTTTATATTACTATTATTGTTTTGGGTTAATAGCCAAAAAATACACGAACTATCACCAAATTTGCAAATTGTACATGACCTTCAAAAATGGCCTCAGAATACACCACCTTTTTAATTTTGTTGTAATTTGCACACGGCGAAATTTCCGGTGATGAATAAGTTTGACGGGTGATTACGTGGACATTACATGGCATATTGCGTGGTATTTTTTACACGCTGTCAATGCACGCGTCCAAAACGACGTCGTTTTGGACGTCTTTCTCTCTCAAGTATCTTTCTTTCTCTCTCTCTCACTCCCTCTCATCGGTCTCTCTCTCCCCCTCCCCTGTCACGCCGTCACCTGCTCCGACGAACATAGAAACAATTTATCTGGTAGTTGCCCCTCTCATCGGTCTCTCTCTCTCTTCTTCCCTCCCCCTGCCACGCCCAAAATGTTGAGAGGGAGGCATCCATCTGCAATTTATCCTTCTTGAGCCCTAATTCCCCTTCTCTCTCATCTGCATTTTCAATTCCAGAGTTTGTGGATACGCAACAATTTCAAAACCTCTCACTAAAATCCCAAGTCGAAAATGAGGGAAACGGAGAGGCTCGGTATCTGGTAGTTGCCCCTCTCCGTTTGTCGATGATTTCCCCCAATTTCATCAAAGTGAATAGAATCACCCTTTTATGTTTATACCACACTCAACCAACTAGATTTTATCCAGTGTGTGTAGCAAACATTCAAGCAAAACTAATGCTTAATGCGTATACTGTTATGCCTTGTTGATCTCTGTCTGTCTGTAACGCTACAATTCCGATTCATTTGAGCTGTGATGATGAGTTTCTCTGAGTTGGGTCCGGCATGGAGGCGGATCTGACCCGTATCTTGGCGGGGCAAACCCGGAGGGCATTTCTATCTCTCTAGATCTAATGCAACTGGGTTTGCAGCCATGGCGGCGACTTCTCTTGCCTGTTTTTCGGTTTTTCCAGATCTGAGCCTCATTACCAATTACTTCTCCTCTTGCCTATTTTTCGATTTTTCCAGATCTGAGCCTCATTTCCAGGAGGAAGCCGGCGGCCGAGATTTGGAGAAGCGACGCCTCATCTGGATCTGGGCGGTTCGCCGGCCCAAGAGGAAGGCGGCAGCCGAGATTTGGAGAAGAAGGGGTGAGCGGCGGCGGGGGGTGGGGGTGGGGGTGACAATATCATTTTTTTCTTTTTTTAATTTTTTCTTTTTTTAATTGAAAAAAGCTTCACAAAACGACGTCGTTTTGTATGATCGCCGGTATGTCCACGTCTGCAAATTCCGGGAGACATGTCATCTAAGATTTAAGGGATGGTCAACGCATGTGCAAATTACAACAAAATTAAAAGGTGGTGTATTCTGAGGCCATATATTTTTGAAGGTCATGTACAATTTGCAAATTTGGTGATAGTTCGTGTATTTTTTGGCCATTAACCTTATTGTTTTCTTATCTAATTATGATTGTTGTCCGTATCCATTAAGTTGTTGGGTAGTTCCAATATTAAACTTTTTCTTTTTATTCCGACTAATTATTGTGATCCTTTCCCTGAAAAAAAAGGTGATCCTTGTGTTTATTACAATATTTAAATTGTTTCGTTGAATCTTTGTGACAAAAGTTGAAGATGTGAACTTTTTGGGTTTTTGCTAAAAGTGTTATCCTAGTGCTAAGTGAGTGAGACATGAACTTATTTCATTTATAGTATCTTACAATGTGTTTTGATATTTTTTCTATTATTTTTTAATACAAGTACAATTTTTTATACTTTTGAAGACTTTAGATATTTGGTTTTCTTAACTATTAAATATGAAAATGGGAACAAAAATAGGTGTAATCTAATAAATATAATCGCATTAAATCGTATGAATTTGATTTGATTTTAATACTAATACAATTTAGTTTGATGTTAAACTAGATATTTTGGTTTGGTTTTGAAACAGCAGCATATCAAACCGCACACGCAACTAATGATAACATTTAGAAAAACAGAAAAATATATTATAAGCATAACTTTAAGATATATATTAATTTGGGGTTAAAAAAGAAAAGATGTATATTAGTAATTTGTTTCTTTCTAATTAAATCCAATAACATAGTGCCCAAACATCATATCAACTGAAGCTGCAAAAGACTAAGTCAGGCCGATGCGTCGCAGCTAATATCAAAACTCTTTCAACGTTTAATTTTTGCTTATATTATCTTTAGCCCGGAGCTTGCAATTGTCATCACTCGGAATGTGGAATCTTTCACCAGCTTGATGCAAACCTTTATCTTTTTTCCTTTGACATTCATAATACCATATTTCAACTATGGATTCTTGTTATAAAACTACAACCAAGTTGTTGTCCTATACAGAAATTATTCCAAAGGATCATAAATGTGGGAGACCGATCATAGTGATGAAGCACTATTAACAGATACTATAAACACAGAACCACCTATATTCCATTTCACATTCTTACATTCTATGACATGATGGCTCACCCCAAGCGTATACTGAAGCAACAACTCAGTACTAAAGATCAAATACGAGATGAAATATTACTTTTTGACAACGAGAATTGAGAATTTGAAAAGTATCAAGATATATTCCTCTACCGCCCAGGCAGCATATAATTAGCATCTATATATGTATCAATCAAACTCTCATGTCAAAATTATCAGAATATTTTTTTTCTTCTATATTAGAAGAAATTCCGCCGGCCATTTCCTTCACCATATTCCCTATAAATAATTAGACTGAACTGAACAAGTTATCAAAGCAAGCAGAATTAGTAATCATAGTTCCAACCATGGCTCTGCATAAGATATTAGTCTTCTCTGTCTTCTTCACACTCGTCTATGGCGAACAATTTCCTTCCTCCAAAAACGTAAAGACTGAGCTGAAGACATACATTGTTCATGTCAATAAGCTAGACACAAGCACTGATCCCTCTCTATCCGACGACACGAAAAGCTACCACGAATCGTTTCTGCCTGTGAGCACCACCACAACAGACTCCTCTGCAGAAAACCGGCAGCTGATCTACTCGTACCAGAACGCGATCAGCGGCTTCTCAGCAAGGCTGACTGCCGAAGAAGTCGAAGCAATGAAGGCCAAGGATGGTTTCATCTCAGCACGTCCAGAAAGGACATACCGGCGATTCACAACCCATTCTCCCAACTTCCTTGGGTTGCATCCAGAGACGGGGCTCTGGAAGCAATCAAGCTTTGGTAAGGGTGTCATCATCGGAGTTCTCGACACCGGGATCTTCCCCACTCACCCTTCCTTCAGCGGCGCAGGACTGCCTCCTCCGCCTGCTAAATGGAAGGGGAAGTGCGAGTTTGAGGCTGCAAAGTGCAACAACAAACTCACTGGCGCCAGATCGTTCAACCTAGCGGCGAATGCCTCGCAGCAGACGCCGCTAGACGACGACGGACACGGCACGCACACGGCCAGCACGGCGGCGGGCGCGTTCGTCAAGAATGCTAGCGTTTTCGGTAATGCTTACGGCACTGCTGTCGGGATAGCGCCGTTAGCTCATCTGGCGATATACAAGGTCTGCTTCGGACCGGACTGCCCCGAAAGCGACATTCTGGCCGGGCTGGACGCCGCGATTGAAGACGGCGTCGACGTGCTCTCGATCTCCCTCGGCGAGGACTCGATGCCGTTCTTCAACGACAACATCGCTATAGGATCCTTTGCAGCGGTTCAGAAAGGTATATTTGTGAGCTGCGCGGGAGGAAACTCCGGCCCCACCGAGCAGACCATCACGAATGAGGCCCCATGGATTCTCACGGTCGGAGCTAGCACCATCGACAGGAGCATCAGAGCCACGGCCAAGCTGGGCGACGGCCAGGAATTCGACGGGGAATCCGTTTTCCAGCCGAAAGACTTCCCTCCGACGCCGCTGCCCCTCGTCTACGCGGGCGCTGACGGCAATGAAGATTCCGCATTCTGCGCCAACGGATCACTGGCAGGCGCCGACGTCAGAGGGAAGGTGGTGCTATGCGACAGAGGCGGCGGCGTCGCGAGAGTGGACAAAGGAGCAGAAGTGAAAAACGCTGGTGGCGCAGCCATGATCCTGGCCAACGACCAAGCCAACGCCTTCAGCACTTCAGCCGACGCCCATCTCCTCCCCGCCACGCATGTATCCTATGCCGCCGGATTGAAAACGAAAGCTTACATAAATTCAACCACCATGCCCACCGCGACGATCTTGTTCAAAGGGACCGTAATCGGCGACTCATTAGCCCCCATTGTTGCTTCCTTCTCCTCAAGAGGCCCCAGCATGGCGACCCCAGGGATCCTGAAGCCGGACATCATCGGCCCCGGTGTCAACATCCTCGCGGCATGGCCTGTTCCCCTCGACACGAACACGAACACAAAACTGACTTTCAACGTCGAGTCAGGCACATCCATGGCGTGCCCTCATCTCAGCGGCATGGCGGCGCTGCTAAAAAGCGCTCACCCCTACTGGTCTCCCGCCGCAATCAAATCCGCTATCATGACCACAGCCAATCTCGTAAACTTGAAAGGCACAGCGATCGTCGATCAAACTCTAACGGCGGCAGACCTTTTCGCGACCGGAGCAGGGCACGCCAACCCGTCAAGGGCAAACGATCCCGGCCTAGTGTACGACATTGCAACCGATGATTACATCCCGTATTTGTGCGGGTTAGGCTACTCCGACCAACAGGTTAGCACCATCGCGCACAAGTCTGTACACTGCACCTCGGAAATTGGTGAGGGGCAGCTTAACTACCCGACGTTTTCGGTTGAGCTTGGGTCATCTCAGAGTTTCACGAGGACTGTGACGAATGTTGGCGCGGCGGCGTCATATTATAGCGTGAAGATCGTAGCGCCGCAGGGCGTGAGCGTCAGCGTGCAGCCAGCGAGGCTGCAGTTCACAAAATTGAACGAGAAAGCGTCGTATGCTGTGACGTTTAGCCGCAGTGGCAACAATACTAGTTCGTTTTCTCAAGGGTATCTGAAATGGGTTTCGTCCAAGTATACTGTTAGGAGCGTCGTATCGGTGAAATTCATTTGAGCCGAATAGCTACTGTGTATCAGCACTTCGGTACAGGGCAAGAAAAGAAACAGACGAATTGCTCTGTTCGTTTTCAAATATGAAATACTACTCCCTCCGTCCCAATAAAAGTGGCCACTTTTTTTTGGGCACGGAGATTAAGAAGGAGATTGTTATGTTTTAATTGAGTGTGACCCACCAAAATTAGTGAGTAATTTTTAGAAAGTGGCATACAATTGTTGACCAAATTAGTGAGTAATTTTGACATTTTTAGAAAGTGGCCTACAATTGTTGACCAAATTATTGAGTAATTGTTGACTTAATTAAAGTAAACTTTTGCCATTTTTAGAAAGTAGCCACTTTTAATGGGACACCCAAAAAGGAAATGTGGCCACTTTTATTGGGACGGAGGGAGTACTATTAAGCCGTTTTTTTTTAAGTACAAAGGAGGATATTTTATTGCACACAAGAACATGGTATATGGAGATGACCCATCACAAAATATGGTGGTTCATTCCAAACATGATGTGTAAAGATATCTCTCGCGGCCTTAGCTAAACAATGAGCGGCACCATTTCTTTCTCTCTTGACATGACGAACACGAACATGGGGGAGAAGCATCAGTTCTTCACGACATTGGGAAGCAAGAACACCCAACTCCAAGATGTTTCTTTCGCGTGAAGTAATGGCATCGCATGCCCTCTTACTATCGAACTCCACCCATCCCCGGTTATACCAGAGGTCCTTGATCCACGAAAGAGCCTCCTTTATACCAATCATCTCGCCCTCATCCACACTGCGGCAGCCCGGTAGCTTGATGGATTTCGCCACGACAAAATCCCCTTCGTGATTTCTGATGATCAAACCAATGCTCATGGTCTGCTCTTCCTTGAAGAAAGCAGCATCAACGCTGCAAAGAATAGCACCAGCCGGAATGGTGTGCCAACCAACACAGGGGGAGAACGGCGAACTCTGGGTCGTTGGTTTAGCCCGGGCCAGCTGCCAATCGACTTGAGCAGCAGCAGCAAGCATCACAGATCGGGACGGGACCGCGAAAGTATTTTTACACACAACGGCGTTTCTATCCTTCCAGATCTGCCACATCAACATGCAGATATTAGCCTTGAGGTCGTCGTCCGAGCTCTTGACAATCCGGAAGAGAGCTTCCGCAAAGGATTCGCTGCTAGAAGTAATACTCTCGATATGAGGCCCAAAGTCACTGATACGCCAACACTCCTCCGCGAAGGGGCAATAGAAGAAAGTGTGCCAAAGATTCTCGAAACCCCCAATGCACACCCACCCCGACACGACGGGATAAAAGGTTCTCCTTTGTGGGGAGATTGTTCCTCGCCGCACGCCATAGAAAGTTTCAGACTTTCGGGGGCACTTGAACTTTCCTAAGGCTCTCCCAGTGACCCTCGACCCCAAAATTGTCGTCTAGGGTGAGGGAGCTCGCAAGTTTGTATGCCGATAACCGTATAGCGTCCATTCTCCAAGAAGTGCCAAACCATCTTATCTGGGCCAGAGTTCGGAGTAATAGGAATGCTAAGAATCTCCTGCATGCAGGGACGGAGCCAGGAATTAAGTTCAGGGGGGACTTAATTTACTACGGGGGTTCGGGGGCGGTAGCCCCTGAGAAATTTTTTTTGGGCTTTCGTATATTTAAGGCATTTTTTTTATTAAAATACGAGCATAATAATAATAATAACAAACAACATTTTCGTAGATTATATAGTTTCAATATATTACAAATTAGTTTCAATACATTACAATTTTTTTTTTTGAACATTTCTTATATTTTAGGCATTTTTTTATTAAAAGACAAACATAATTCTAAATAACAAACAAATTTTTTTTGGGCATTTCATACATTTTCTATTAAAAGACAAGTATAATAATAATAGTAATAATAATAATGAACAATATTTGCATGGATTATATAGTTTTAAATAACACAATTATCCTTAAGTTAAGTATATATGAGTGAATATAACAAGCAAATCAATTTTTGTATAACCAAGTTTCACTATATTTTATTAAATGAATTTTGTTTACTTCAACTTATTAAATTGGATTTTAAGTAGAAATTATATTGGGCTCAATCATAGAATGAGCCACTAAAAAAATTGTATACACATATATATTTAAATAAACATTTATATACATTTATATATTTATGCATATATATACATAGAAAAATTTAAAATTTTGAGGGGGGCGGTGGCCACTACCAGCCACCCCCCTGTCTCCGTCTCTGCCTGCATGTCAGCCTCATTTACTATATGCATGTCAGCCTCATTTACCACAAGTTTCAGCAGATCGAAGTCCCAGTTATGAGTATCCGGAATCAGCAGATCCCGAACTCTGATGCCAGCAAATTCAGGGGGACAATAGGAAGAAATCCTGAAAGTGTCGTTCTTCCTCAACCAAGGATCGCCGAAAACGCGGATACTAGCGCCGTCCCCTATCCGCCAACGGACACCTCTCATCACCAAGTCTTGGGCCGAGACTATGCTGCGCCATGGAAAGCTCGGGCTGTGTCCAACTTTAGCCGAGAGAAAATCATTGTTTGGGAAGTATTTTGCCTTTGAGACCTTGCAAACCAAAGCATCCGGTTCGTCGATGAGACGCCACCCTGTTTTCTCAAGCAAAGCAATGTTTAGCAGCTGTAACTACGAAAACCCAAACCACCATGGCTTTTGTCTACACACAATCTTTCCCACTTCATCCAATTGATTCCTTTCCCCGAACCGCCCTTGTTCCCCCACCAGAAAGTGTTCAAGAGACATTCCATCTCATCAGTCAAGCTCGTGGGTAAAGCGAATATCGCCATGCAATAAGAGGGAATGGCTTGGGCAACCCCTTTGATGAGAATTTCCTTCCCAGCTTTTGAGACCTTCTTATCGTGTCAACCTTTGATCTGGTTCCACATCCGATCATGGAGATATTTGAAAATATCTCTCTTCTTGCGTCCAACAAGCGAAGGAAGGCCAAGGTATCTTCCCATATTGAGAGGCGAGTCAACATCCATAATGTTGGAGAATTCCCCTCGAACATCCTCCCCGACGTTTGAGCTACAAAAGAACAAGCGTCATCGCATGAAAGAATTTTGTATTAGAGTCACCATTTTTGAGCCAATGTTGTTTGGCTCTTTGTCGCCAATTACCTTTCTCCCGGAGAAGAAGACTCGTTAAATCCTTCCTGGCCTTGAGTAATTGCGCTGCAGAAGACTGATCAGATCGGTCAAGATGACCAGCCCAGATAGATATAGATTCATCCACCGTTGAGAGTTTCTCCATGATAGTAACGCCATGAAGGTTTGTCCAACAATCCCGGATAACAATCGGAAGGTCCGGCTCGAGACACCACTTGTTCTCGAAGCGAAACCTGCGAGGACAAGTGAGAGCAGCTGTAGTATTGCACTTAAGGAAGATGGGGACATGGGGTTTTCCAGCTAGAAGTAGCCATGCCTCTGTCGAGGCGTTCTTCAACGAAGTTGTTTGTGCCAAGCCCCCGGGACCAAGTGAACTGATACCCACTAAGTGGGATGTCGGAGAGGCCGCAGTCCAAGATAGCAAACTGAAATCTTGAGAAAAGCCAGTTGGGATGGTCCACACGGCCACGTTTTTCTCCCGGGTCCAGCAGGTCATTGAAATCGCCTACAATAATCCAAGGAAGAGTGTTCAAACTAGCAAGGCAGCGAAGAAGATTCCATGAATCCCAACGTCGACTTCTCTCTGGGAAGCCATAGTAGCCAGTAAGTCCCAATCACCAGAGGCATCGGTGATTGCATATCAATATGATTTCGCGAGTAGCGCCTAGAAGTTTACAAGTGGCGGAGGATTTCCGTAGCATGCATAGTCCTCCACTTCGTCCAACACAATCCACGGTAAAGCAGCCTTCAAAGTTGAGTCTAGCACAGATCTCCTCCATGCGAGTCCGTTGGGAAAAAGTTTCACACAAGAATAAAAAGTGTGGCCGGTGAGCTCTGACAAGCTCCTGAAGAGTGGGAATTGTAAGAGGTTGGCCGAGCCCTCTGCAATTCCAACTGATCGAATTCATTGTGTCCGATCCGGCCCCGAATTCGAAGCCCGCTGATCTAGAATTTTGAGCGTCGAAATTATCCTTGGAGATTCCAGCAGGAAGTATTCCGGACGCAGGGAGAGAAACAATGCCGGTGGAAATGGTGCCGCGTCGCCGCTTCCGTTCATCAATGCTGGTCATTGATGAGCCATCAATCATCATTGATTCGCTGTCATAAGAGCCGTTGCTGATGTCTCGGAGCACAATCTGCTGAGAAAATTGTGGGATTTGGTCCATTGTAGTAACGGACGTATTCAATGGGAAAAATGTGTTAATGAGTTAATACGCCAAACTATACATTCTCATTTAGTAAAAGGAAAAAATATTCACGAGAATAAAAAATTGAAAAACTAACTTTTTTTAGAGTAAATTACATAAAAATACCCCACTTTATACCAAAATCTAGTTTTTTGACAATCTTTTTAATTATAGCAAAAATTTCAACGAGGTTTCAATTTGTTGCAATTGACTTCCGGAGTGATTTTCCGGCCAAATTAAATTAGGGGTTTTGCTTGTGTGTCATTAGTATCTGATATGTCACCCTCTCCCTACCACGTCACCCTCCCTATCCTCCTCCCACGTCACTCTTCCCTCTTCCCCCTTCCCCTCTCCCCGTCGGCTCTCCCCCTTTCTCCACCGCCACTATTTCCTCCACCCCCTTCTCTCTCTCTCTCTCTCTCTCTCTCCACTCAATTCCCGGCGAATTCAAGCAGGAATTGCAAAGGAATGAAGGGGAGGCCCAATCTTTCTGCTCCTTCCGCTCCGCTCCTTCAATTCTCTCTGCTAAGTCCTGTTGCGGCTCTGCAAATTGGGCGAACGCCGGCTTCTCTACCTCAATTTCATATGCTCGATGAGAAAAGGGCAATCCCTAATTCTGGCCCAAGAAATCAGCCACCGCCGCGGCCGCCTTGCACTCCGGTAAGCCCTAAATCTCCTCTCACTTCACAATTTACGGTTGAGCCCTAAATTTCCTCTCTTCCTCAATCTCAACGGAAACACACAATTGGGAGAGAAAGTCGAACCTCAACTTTTCCGTTAACAGATCTGTTGTTGCCGCCTCTGGGAGACCAAACGCGCCTGGATTTCTCGATTCGCCGTCGGGCTTAGGCCGGAAGATCCGCCGCCACAACCGCCGCTGCATTTTGGTATCTGAAATTTGAGGACTGGAGAATTGTGTGTGAGACAATTGGTGTGTCGATTCTGTTGGTGGGGGAAGGCGGCGAAGGGGGAGGTCGGAGGGGTGAGGGAATTTCGGCTATGAGAGGTTGCGCGACTCAGATTTGGCATTTTTGATGAGAGAGAGTGTGTGTGAGAGAGAGAGGGAGTGAAGAGTGGGTGGGTGGGTGTGATTTGGCATTTTTGATGCCATGTTGGTATTCCGGCTTCCACGTTGGTGGTCCGGCTACCAACTTAGATTTAATTTGGCCGGAAAATCACTTCGGAAGTCAATTGCAACAAATTGAAACCTCGTTGAAATTTTTGCTACAATTAAAAAGATTGTCAAAAAACCAGATTTTGGTATAAAGTGGGGTATTTTCATGCAATTTACCCTTTTTTATGTAAATGTATAAGCATATTCTTAATGATTTTTTTGAAAAAAAATCGATGCCGCCTCAAAAATAGTGACCACTACACACTTTTGCAAAAGTGTGTAATAGTATAAAAGACACTATTATACAACTTTCATTGAAACATGTAATATTGTATTTTATACCGTTATATATTTTTTTTTGCAAAAGTGTGTAATTTAAAAGTAAAAATGTGTAAGTGAAAATATGTGTAACAATTCAAAAACACTATTACACATTTTTCGCTTCTAAAAAGTGTGTAACAATGTGTTTGACACTATTACACACTATCATTGTTTTACAATATTACACACTAAAATGATATTTTGGTCAGAAATGTTATTATTTTCATAATTTTATTTGGGGGTTATTATCGGAAAATACATATAGTTTGTCAATTTTCTAATTTATAACATGATCTTATAATTTGACCAAAAAATACATCAATTTTCAATTTAATCACAATTATAACACGACCTTATAGTCTGACCAGAAAATACACCAAGTTTCAATTTAATCTCAATTATAACATGACCTTATTTAGATTATTGTTCATTATAAATGTATTAATATTTAGGGTTAATTGCGTGGAAAAACACCAACTTTGATCAAAATCCAAATTTAACGCAAACTTAGGATCTTCCAATTTAATACACCAACTTCCAATCTTGTCCAAATTTGACACGGCTCAATGTTCAAAAATTCGAAAAATGACCCATTTTTGAAACTAATGACACAAAGACCTACTTATGTTATTATTTGGGAGTTTCTAGCCCAAAAACTTTATATCCTTATGATGTTTCTTCTAATTATGGCTTGAATGGTATATCGGCTGGAAACTTTCCTCGTGCCCGATAGATTACTTTGTAATCTGGGTCTGGACTGTGAGACAATGCCACGTACTTTCAAGCAAAAAGATAAAACAAAAGATCCTTGTTGAAAATGGTATCAGAGCGGGTTTTTATAGAGGAATTATGTAATTTTTAATTTATTTTATGATTAACCCATGTGGGAGGAGACTCCATTAAAAGTTTATGGATCCGGACGAGTGTCCGAGATGTGTACACTACAGGAACTCTCTCCAGAATCTGGAGATAGAAACCAGTCGCCTATTAGGCGATCTCAGATGGAACAATCGAGTCCTCGTTACCAACTTACGACGAGGAGGAGACATCGAGTTTATTCGCGAAGTCATCGCGAGTATCCAATTCTACCACGAGAATCTCATGAGAATGGCCGCAGCCAGATCGGCCATTGAACGAAACAGAGACGAGGCCCATTGGTCGCACGACTGATGGAACCAAAAGACAAGGCGGGAGTAGCTTATCCAAGCTACCACAAGATCGAGCCAGACTCTTCCGAGAATGTCAACCTACGGGAGATTCAAAAGACGGTGGAATATTATGGCATTAAGCTATACGATCTACCGATGGAGCTGAGCAGAATATCACTCAAACAAGAGGAAATACTAACCCTCTTGCGTGATATCCAGAAAAGAATAGAGGATATCCACTTGATAGTGCTTCGAGGAGGATGTCTTATGTTCACAAGAAATTGTCCGAGTGGTGCCAGAAGGCAGCGGACCAGAGGAATCTCAAGAGATTAAGGAGACTCAACAAGAAATCTCCATTGATGTGCGACAACCTTGATCTTCCAACAGAGATTGGTGCTGAGTTGTTGTATCAAAGGAAAAGTCGAAAGAAACATAGGTATCAACCCTATGAAAGAAAGTCCAGAAGGAGTTCTTGGAAGCCAAGAACTATGTGGACTAGACAGAAGGCGCGTTCCTACAAGTCAGGCCAACGGAGCGGACCATCAAGAAACCGATTCTCAAATCAAAAGAGAATCCCGGCGAGAAAAACTTTCAGGCGTACTCAAGCCAAAACAAATGAAAGTTTTAAGGATTGCAACTGCTGGACGTGCGGTGCAAAGGGGCATATTTCAACTAACTGCCCAGACAACGAGAAAAGAAAGATAAGAAGATTCGAATCCACACCGGATATCGAAGACGCTATCTACAACCAGGAATTGATACCCGTATATCAGTTCGAAGATATATCCTCTGATGAGAGTATATATGAGCAAGAAGAAATCTTTAGTTCTGAGGATTCGGAGATGACCGATGGATCAACCGGAGACGAGTCAGACTAAAGAAGAACACGAGGTTCATCACATCCAGAAGGAGGATCAGAATGGATTCACTAGCCATTTTCTGATTCCACAGGAAGAAGTGGTGAAGAAGCTCGTAAGGAAACTCAACCGAGAAACTGGAGAGGTACAGACATACCAAGGGTTTTCTAATGGGAGATTGAATCGAGTTTTAAATAGCTTGATTCCAGCCAAGAGGAAGCATCATGTGTATTTTGGTGTCACAAACCAAGAAACGGCGCTTCCAATTGAGATTACAAGCAATCAGGTGGAGATCCAGCTGATTCCTGCCGAAGATATTATGCAGGATCTTAAGAAAATGAAGCCAGAAGTCGCAAGAACGATGAAATGGATTCATATTGGAGCAATTCAGTTGGTAATCAAATCGTCCCTCTCCCCAGGGACAGACCAACCAATTGACGTCGCACTTTGCGATAAAAGAATTAGAGATGCTAGAGCGTCAGTTCTTGTAGCATTCTCGGGCAATCTCTATGCCAAAAGGATTATAACAGAGTTCTATCCACAGATCTCTTATAATCTACAGGATTCATCCTTTAGTCGAGCCCTGACCCTCTATCAGGACTACAAAAAGAAGGAGCTTATGACGGGAGGAAATAGGCCATATTCACTGACTTATCAAGTCTCGTATGCCTTATCAAATTCCCATCACACAGAGTTATTTCTGGGAAAAGAATTTATTGAAATTCCGGAAATATTCAAGGAGGTAGCCAAGGCAGTACATCCAAACCGAGTGGAGATTCCTCAGATCGGAGAAATCGACATCGATATTGGAGACAAGCAGGTGCTCAACCACACTCAAAGTCTCAGACTAGGAGCACCAAGGCTATCATTCCAAGGAAATAGGCTAACTTCAGGGCCTATAACAAGAAGTTTCTCTCAATCTTATGAGAGAAAGGCGATTCTGGAAACACCAGTTCAGGACATGAGAGTCAAGCTCAAATGTCCAGAAGGATGGAGACAGGTTTCCACAAGATTTGATACAACAAGCAGGGAAAACAAGTTTCCTTGTAGTTCGTTGTATTACTTGGCAAATCCAGGAGACAACCGATACATCGGAACTCTGGAGGTTGGAGGTTTTGAAATCCAAACCGAAGGCCAAGCCGGACAAGAAGCAGATGTCCTGATCTTAGGACGAGATTTCCTTGACAAATATAAACCATGGTCATGGAAATCAGGAGGAATGGAGATCACCATTGGACGCCAAAGAGTGATGATCCAATGACCAGCCCATTCTCGATATACATCTCTGTAGGGATGTTATATGAGAAATTCAAAGCAGAATATTTTGCTGCTTATGTGGATTCGGGAGCAGGAATCTGTACAGCAAAACGAGGAGTCTTTCCAGCAGGAGTGGAAGAAGATCTACCTCGAATTGCAGGAAGGGATTTCTCCAAAAAGATTTTGCTTCTATCAAAGGGAGTAAAACAAACGGAAATATTGATCGGCGGAGCAGGACAGACACCTTGGTACAAGGTCAAGACTCCACCAATTTATTTCCATGATACTGGAGCAGATATATTATTCAGAAATAATTTTCTGCAAAGCTTCAAGAGGTACATACAGGACAATGAAGCCAGGAGGCTAGTGTTCACAACCAATTGTGATCACAAAATCATTGTGCATAGGCTCAATGGAGCTTTTCATCGCTCAATGCCAATCAAATTCCGCAGCAAGCGTGGTGATGATGGCAGACTCCGGAGACCCCAAATGAAGGATCAAAGGAGATTCGGAGAAGTTTTGCTCAAATGCAGAATTGAGGGATTCCCAAATCTCTCTGAGGAAGAAACCCAAATCCTCAAAGTATCCCTGATATCACACAAAGATATCAAGGAAGAAGAACAGGTGTCCATAGCCGACGTCAAAAGAAGAATCCAGAAGTGTTATCACGAGGATCCTTTGGCATGGTGGGACAAGAATCAGCTCAGAGCAACCTTGAAAGTTAAAACTGGAAAGGAGCATGAGTTCGTAAGGTACAGACCTATCCTGATGAACCCTCAAGATCAACAGGATATGATGAGTATAATCAAGGAACACCTTGATTTGAAACTAATTGAAGAAGGAAGATCACCCTACAGCAGTCCTGGATTTCTGGTGAGAAATCATGGGGAGATCAAGCGAGGAAAGCCAAGATTAGTCATTAATTATAAAGGGATTAATGACATTCTTGAGTTTGATGGATACTTCATCCCAAGCAGAGAACACCTTATCAACTGCATCAGAAGTGCAAGGGTATTCTCAAAGTTCAACTGCAAATCAGGTTTCTACCAGATTCGCATGGAGGAAGGAAGTAAGAAGTTCACAGCCTTCTCAACTCCACAAGGACATTATGTCTGGAATGTCATGCCAATGGGGTTAGCCAACGCGCCTCAGATATTCCAAAGGAAGATGGATAATCTCTTCAAAGATTATTCTTCGTTTATGTTTGTTTACATTGATGATATCCTTATTGCATCAAAAAACATTCATGAACATGTCAGGCATCTGGAAATCTTTGCGGATGTTTGTCAACAAGAAGGACTAGTGCTGTCAGAAAAGAAGGCAGTCATAGCTACCCAAAAGATGGAGTTTTTGGGGATCGAGATCGACGAATCTGGGATAATTCTGCAAGATCATATTGTGGAAAAAGTCCAGGGATTCCCGGAGGATCTCAAAGAGAAGAAGCAGCTCCAAAGTTTTCTCGGGGTTGTCAATTTTGCAGGAATGTTTATCAAAAATCTTGCAGAACACAGAAAGGTCTTCAGTCCACTACTGAAGAAAGATGGTCCATTCATATGGAAGGAGGAACATCGAGAGGGTATGAAAAAGTTGAAAGAAATTTGCAAAAATCTCCCGAAACTTTCGATACCACAAGACGAGGATGACTTGGTCCTCTACACCGACGCGAGTGATTCATGGTGGGCAGCAGTACTCACAAAGATCACCCCTTTTGGAGAAGAACCTTGTAGATATTGTAGCGGTCTTTTCTCCAACGACGAGGCTGTGCGATGGCACATAAACGAGAAAGAGTTTTTTGCAGTCAGGAAGGCGTTCAAAAAATGGCCGCTATTCGTACTTGCTAAAAAATTTGTTTTGAAAGTAGATAACACCAACGTTAAAGCTTTCTTAACTAAAAAGATTGAATCTAAACCTGAAAAGGCTAGATTAATTAGATGGCAAGCAGAATGCCAATATTATGATTATGATATTGTCGTTTTGAAATCTGATCAGAATGTTCTTGCAGATTTCCTTACAAGGGATGGAGCTCCCTCAAGTGGAGGCCATCGAGGCAATACAGGGGCAGCTCTTTGAAAGTCTAGAGCTGCTACAACAAGAGTGGCACAAGTGTGTGCTACATACCAAACAAGCAGGAAAGATACAAACGGCTGATGAAGCCAAAGTATCTAGCCAAATCGATGTCTGTTTCATGAAGATGTTCAATCTTCAGGAAGCAACCAACAAGCCGCTCTTGCGCGCTGTCCGTGAAAATCGGACTAAAGCAATGCTTTCCGTACAGGGCGGATTACCTGTAGCAGGGGATTCAAGTACCCCTAGCACAAGTCCTGAGACAACGGTTTCACAGCCAGACTCTCGAGGAAAAGATGTTGTTAAGGGATCACACCCTGAATCAACATGTCAACCCTCCACCTCTGGGGTAAAAGAGGGAGAGATCAATCTTAGGCCCATGACAGGCCAAGTTAAGGTTGATACTGACTTTTTTGAAATTTCTCCTTCTTGGCAGATGTACCAGGACAGGTGGGAGAAACTTCTCACAAGGAGGGGCATTAATCCGGGAAATTGCCGGGTTGATGTTGCCGGAAAATATCCAAGGGTTTGGACGACTCCAGGAGCCAATCCAAACGATGTCAAGGAATGGTATGAGTTTGGGGCTTTGGCCTCAGTTTATACTACTGCCCCAGCCTTCACCGAAATCAAGGGTCTACCAAAATGGATCCAGAAAACGGTGTTCGACACATGGGAGAACAACGAGTCCCTTAAAAGGGGAGATGTTCTGGAATTGTACTGTTTCAGTGCAGCACCAGAGCCAGTCGGAAAAGGAATCCGTGAAGCTTTCCACTTCATCAAGCTTTGGAGACCTGATACGGGAGCCCTTAACAGGATCAAAGTTCCCGACTTCCAGGCCGCAATCGTCTCAACATTCACGGAGGAACAAATCTCCACTAGACGAGCATGGGGTCTATGGGTCTGTCTCACAGAGATGGACAAAATGAAGTCCAGATTCAAGTTCTATCAAAGCTCGGATTTGGGAACGTTCCTAGTTAATACCATGACAGGAACAACAACTCCTTTTGCCGAAGAATCCTTCGAGAAGAAACGGCAAATGATTTGGAAGAACAAGATTGCGGGGAGCCAGGAGACTCGTCGCAAGTTTTGCAATATGGCTCATCTAGGCCATTGGATCGAGAAAGTCTGCGATCAATGCTCATCGCAGAAGGAGCCAGAATTCGGCAAAGGGTTCTTTCCAAAGCCGGATAAAAGGAGGTTCCGGTCTGATGAACATGATAAGCATCAGACTCCAAAAGGAAGGACACCTCGGGCACCAAACAAGGAAGGGGGCCGACAAAGCTAAGTGAATCATGTGATTCACAGCAAGGATCGCACCCACAAAAGAAACGACAAAAGTGGGTGGAAGAACAGGAGGACCACTCACCAAAAGCTCCAGGACAAAAGTGAGTGGAGAGAAAAGCAGCCGGCCCCTACCAGCATTATCACAAGAAGATAAAGCAGGGGTCCAGCACCATGTGATGCCACTAACAAGTGTCGGCAATCAAGGCCGACAAAAGAAGGTGGATGTCATATTCAAGCAAGTTGGCCACAAGGATGGTATCCGAGGCCAACAACCAAGCAATTATAGAGGGGATTAAACCTCTATATAAACCCAAGTGCTGGAGAGAAGAAGGGCATCGAAAAATTCACAACCTATTTTCACACACCACTCCCTCTCTCTAGAAAAATTATCTTTGTAATTTTAATTTTGTTTTCAAAGTTTTTCGTTTTTAGTTTTAGTTCTTTTTATTTTATGTACACAAGTATTGGCTACTATGAGTAGCTAAAACAAGTTAGTCTCCTCCCTTGGGGATTATTTTATGGAATAAATTAAATTTTATATAATTCCTCTATAAACGCTTTGTTTTTGTCCAACTATTCCGGTTTAGTAAAAATATTTTCTTTATTTTTCCAACAAAGTATTGAGTCGGCACTTAGTGAAGGAGGAGGGTTGCAACCATCATTTGCGAGTGTGTGGTTGGTGCGTGCCGGGGTGGCAGACGAGCCGTAAAACGCAACAAGACTGACTCCTGAAGAAGACCAGTCGACAAAGGTATAATGTTGGTTAAATTTAAGAATTATTTTGAAGTTGTACGGAAGCATGTTGGGCCTGATTATTTGTTTTCATAATTATATAATTTTTAGATTCTCATAAGGATTATTTTGCACTGAAAAGAAACATTAGGGGTTTTTGTGATCTATTGGTTAATAATTGGGGTAGATTTCTAATAAGAGAAAAGCTGGCGTGTCAAAAATGGACAGAACTCTAAGTTCATGTATTTTATTGGATTTTCCTAAGTTGGTGTTAAAAATGGAATTTCTCCATAGTTGGTGTATTTACACGCAAATTTCCCTAATATTTATTGTAATTTCATATTAGATTGTTATGTATAAAATATTATTAATTGATTGATTTATTTTTATAAAAATTAAGTTAGATGATTAATTATTTTATAATAATTATTTCATAATACACACACACACACACACACACACACACACACATATATATATATATATATATATATATATATATATATATATATATATATATATATATATAGGGGAGCGCTCCAATGAGACCCTCTATTTTTAGTGAGACCTGAGACACGATCTCGTGCGTTTATTTCGTCAATTATATGGCTGATATTGTATATAGAGGGAGAATTTTTTTCCTGGAGGGAGCAAAATATTTTTAATTCCGTTATTCATCAGTATATACTACATCGTTCATCGGTATATATTGTCTTGTTTATCAGTTTATATGTCTTATTCACTACCAATTTTTTAAATTTCGTTATTCATCAGTATATACGTCTTATTCATTGTACTCAGTGTCTCACGAAAAATAGGGGGTCTCACTGGAGAATTTAAACGCACGAGATTCGGGGGTTTAGTTGCACACACAGTGAGTAAGAGAGGTTATACGCTATAAGGGCTACCACTTAAAGGGCATATTTGCACCTTTTTCCCTATGTAATATATAAAAAAAAAATTAAATTAATCAAACGCATAAAATATGCATAATTAGTGGTGGTAAAACGGGTTCAGTTATCGTTTATAATCGTAACCGAATCGAATTTTCGTTTAATCGATTAACCGATAATCGATTTTCACTGGTTCGATTCGATTTTTGGTTATCGAATTCTCTAAAATTCGGTTAATCAATTTAACCGGTAACCGATCGGTTAGAACCGATTAACCGGTAACCGATCGGTTAGAACCGATTAACCGAATTAATAATTAAAATATTATATTTTATTTTTAAATTTAAAATTAAAATTAAAACAAAGTAATCGAAAATAATTGCAAGTTTCTATAAAATAATTTTATGTTCTATGTAAAAATAAATGATGAGTTGGTAGACTGGATAAGACTTTACCGTTTTCTAAGGGCACATGTTCGAATCTCTTGAGTAGCAATGGAAGTGCATCCATTTATGTCGAATATGGAATCTCTTGAGTAGTAGTGAAAGTGCATTTTTTATAAAATTAACCGGATCGATTAATCGAAATGCTAATCGATTAGCGATTAGTGAAATCGCTCTTATTCAATTATGGTTAATCAAAAATCGGTTCAATTAAAATCGAACCGAACCGATTACCAGTCCTAGGCATAATCATGTATATAGACCTGTTCGGCTTCCATGTACGTTTATATTTTGTCTGAAATGTGAATGTTACTATTGGGGATAATTGCAACAAAATAGAGGTTCATATTATAATAACTACAACATAATCTCATAGACTATGAAATATTTGAATGTGAAACCACTCACATGGGACAATGGTCCACCATGTAAACATACGACCAAAACGCCAAACTCGGGTAGGAGAAATGTCAGCAAATTGAAGAATAAATCATGAAACTGCAATATATTGATTGTGGAAAATCTTGATGCTATCTGTTCAAAAAAATTCTTGATTGTGGAAAATCTTGATGCTGTCTGTTCAAAGAAAATTCTTGATTGTGGAAAATATCAGCAAAAAAGAAAAGTCGTTAAAAGATGCTAGCAACTGGTTGATTTCAATTTTCACCCAAGACACACATTACACAATACCGACATCTTTAAGAAATAGATGACTGAGAAATCCACAATACACACTACAAAACCAATTCTTGTTTTTCACATTTGTTAAACATGGCATTCCTATCCACTACAATCACCATTCTTTGTATATTCTGCATCACTAGACTGCCTAGATTTGCATCTGAGATACCAAATAGAAACAGTTTGCAAACCTACATTGTTCATGTTGAGGCACCTGATGCACACCTCACGTCTCAATCCGAAGATTTGGAGAGCTGGTACCACTCTTTTCTCCCGGCTACCACTGCAAGCTCGAGTGAAGATGAGGCGCGCCTCATTTACTCCTACCATCATGTGTTTAAGGGATTTGCTGCTAGGCTGTCACCCGATGAGGCTAAGGATATGGAGAAGAAGAAAGGAATCGTCTCAGCACGACCTCAGAAATTGCTATCCCTGCATACAACACATTCTCCCAATTTCTTGGGGTTGAACCAGAACATGGGCTTCTGGAAGGACTCCAACTATGGTAAAGGTGTGATTATAGGAGTGCTGGACACCGGAGTGTTGCCTGAGCATCCTTCGTTCAGCGATGAAGGAATGCCGCCTCCACCGGCTAAGTGGAAGGGGAAGTGCCAATTCAATCACACGACATGCAACAACAAAATCATTGGAGCAAGGTACTTCAATGCCGATGACCAGAGCCCCCTTGATGATAATGGCCATGGCACTCACGTTGCGAGCACGGCTGCTGGGAGCTTTGTACAAGGCGCGAATGTATTTGGCAGCGCCAATGGCACCGCTGCTGGGATTGCGCCACTTGCTCATCTGGCCATCTACAAAGTATGTTGCGGTGAAAGTGATGCCCTTGCTGGAATGGATGCAGCTGTTGAAGATGGAGTGGACGTGCTCTCCCTTTCTCTACGCTCCGACCCGAAGAGCTTCTTTGAAGATTCAATAGCAATAGGCGCATTTAGTGCGATGAAGAAGGGTATCTTCATTAGCTGCGCGGCTGGAAATGACGGCCCAGATTTCATCTCTTTGGCAAACGGGGCACCTTGGATTCTCACGGTTGGAGCAAGCACTATAGACAGAACACTGAGAGCAAAAGCAGTGTTGGGAAACAACCAACAATTCGATGGCCAATCAGCTTTTCAACCAAACAACTTTCCACAAAGGCTGTCCCCTCTTGTTTATGCAGGGATGCTCAACACTTCTGATGATTTTGCACCTTTATGCCCAGCCGACTTACTAAGCCGAAGCGACATCCGAGGGAAGATAGTAGTGTGTGAACTAGGTGAAATACCAAGAATCAGACAGGGCACAGCAGTGAAAGATGCTGGTGGCGCCGCCATGATTCTCATAAACTTTAGGATTTATGCGAACACCACTTTAGCTGACGCCGACGTCCTCCCAACTACAAACGTCGGCTATGAAGACGGATTGAAGATCAAAGCTTATATAAATTCAACAAGAAATCCCACCGCCACAATTTCTTTCCAAGGCACCGTGATCGGTGATGATCGCGCACCAGCCGTCGCTGCATTTTCTTCCAGGGGGCCTAACTTTCCGAGTCTTGGAGTCTTGAAGCCTGACATTTTAGGCCCTGGAGTCAACATTCTTGCAGCATGGCCTACCTCTGTGGAAAACAACACCAACACAAAATCAACCTTCAACGTAGTTTCTGGTACCTCAATGTCGTGCCCGCACCTGAGCGGCGTGGCGGCTCTGCTGAAGAGCGCGCATCCGGATTGGTCTCCTGCTGCAATCAAGTCCGCCATGATGACCACTGCAGACGTCGTCAACCTCGCTCATAGTCCCATTGAGGACGAGAATTTCCTCCCAGCCGACGTTTTTGCGACGGGGGCAGGGCATGTGAATCCATCAAGAGCTAACGATCCAGGACTCATCTACGACATCCAACCCGAAGACTACATTCCGTACCTGTGCGGTTTGAACTACACAAACCGTCAAGTTGGGACGATTCTACAACGCGGGGTGAATTGCTCGGTGGAATCGAGCATAGAGGAAGCTCAGCTAAACTATCCTTCGTTTTCTATCATTTTCAGTGGCAAATCAACTTCCCAGGTTTACACCAGGAGCGTCACCAACGTTGGCGACCCTGCCTCGCGTTATGACGTGGAAATCTCCCCACCACGCGGCGTTGATGTCCGTGTGGAGCCCACCACACTCAAGTTCTCAGAGATAAACCAGAAACTGCAGTACGAGGTTACATTCAAGCTACTCGCATCTGCTCCGAATACCACGTTCGTTCAAGGATTCTTGAAATGGACTTCTCCCAATCGATATGTTAGGAGCCCTATTGCAGTTATACTGGCTTGATTATCCATGGAGTGAACCATGTATGAATCCAGCTGGGGTTCTAATAATTTATGTTTTGTTGCATCTACATAATATGGGATGCCGACATTTCTGAAGAATGATGTAAGCTCTTTTCAAGATGAATCGAATCCTTGTGAAGAAACGGTCCTCTGTTTTTGAGTGATTCTCTTATTTCCTCAAAGGGTTAAGTATCAAATAAGCCTTTAACATGGAGGCCTTTATTACGTTTAGTACCCTATGGGTAGGGGTGTGTCAACTAAGCCCCTGAAGTACCTAATTTCCTCCAATTAAGCCCTCCGACTTAACGGGGAATTAACACAGTCAACTGTTTAATTTTTTTATTTTTTTTTATTTTGTTGATAGTGGGACCCATATCTTCTTTTTCACCAAACTCGCCAGAAACATGCCTCTCTCCTTGCAATCGACGCTCCAAATGTGGACCTCCATCGACCGATTCCTACCCAAAATAGTTGGAAAAGTAGTGTATGAAATGAGCAAGCAAGTTTTACCCACAGCTGTGTCGCCCACGGTCACGCACTTTATAAATCTAGACGAGCTCATCTCGTCGCCGGCAAGTCCCCCTCAAACCGGTGAACAATTATCTCCAACTACGCAACTCCAACTAGCAATCCTTTGCAGCACCGGTTAACACCCTAACCTCAAAATTAAACCCTAACTAGTACAATCACCAAGAAGACAACATCTAATTCAACAACCACATTCACTATCAATCAAATTCAGAAACACGCAGCAAATAAAAGAAGAGGGGAGACATACAAAGCAACAACTAGAGAGAGAAAACACATTAGCATAGCAGGTGAGAGAGAGGAGAGATGTGATGATTTCCGCACAGAGAGAGAGAGAGAGAGAGATTACCAATGAAAGCGATTAAGCGAGGATGGAGTTTTTAAAATAGTAATGTGAGCGAGCAAGCTACGAAACAGACGGTGTGGAGGTTGAGGGCGCCGGGGTCCAGCCCCTGCGCCGCCCATTCTACATCTTTAACGCTTCCCATTTTTATCCAGTTTTTGTTCTTGGATTCTTTTTACTTAAATCAATGCTTTGCTTGGATTTTCAAGGATTAGGTTTCCGGCGTGTTTTCGGCGATTTTCTGGCGAGTTTGGTGAAGAAGAAGGTGTGGATCCCACCACCAACAAAATAAAAAAAATAAAAAGTTAACGGTGTTAACTCTCCGTTAAATCGGATGGCTTAATTGGAGGAAATTAGGTACTTCAAGGGTTTAGTTGACACACCCCTGCCCATAGGGCGCTAAACGTAATAAGGGCCTCCACGCTATGGGGCTTATTTGATACTTAACCCTTCCTAAAATAGTCAAAATAAAATAGAGTATTGTTGTGAATATATATACTATATTTTTCCTAGTAAAGATGATGACCAAATTCTAAACCCTACCTTTGTATCTTCATTTAAATAGAGGTATTTTAATTTGTTCTCGTAATAAATCAAATGGGATAATTTGTCCCACAATTTAGTGTGTGTTATCGTGTCTCATTCTTAATTTCTTTATTTTATAATTATTTGTTATAAAAATAAAAAAATTATTTATATAATGAACTCTAATTAATACTCTATTACTAAAAATTGAAATTTCAAAAAATATATATCCTAATTGAATGAGTGAAACCTTGTTAATAGTATCTTTTTATTATATTAATACATAATAAACTAATATTAAAGAAAAATTAATTAAAAATTATAATAAATTAAGAGTGGGACACAATGATACACACTATATTGCGGGACAGAGGATCTTATCTGGTAATAAAGTGCTCTTATATTGTTGTCTATAATATTTCTCAACATTATTTCCCTCTTCTTTCTAGTTTATAACACATTATCAGCACGAGTCTTTAACCAATTGAATAAACATTGAAGATATGCCATATGAAAGAATCATGTCTTTCCGATAAGATAATTTGTAATTGATTATATATATATATGAAAAATGAATTAAAATTTGTTCAATGGTAATTTAAACAAAATTTGGTGTTTTTAAATCTTGATTGATTGTATATATTAATTACATTTATATGCATCGAATGTTCACCCTAACCCAAGCCTTAATACAATTGTCGTATTGTTTTATGAACTACACAAATTCTTTTACGGATGAGTGCTCTAAATCCAAAATATATGATTTTTGTTTAATTTGTGCAATGAGTGCATGAAGAATTTCTAGAGATTGATTTTTATCTCTGGTCTACTGTCACAAATCTATCAATTCTATAAAGCAATACATGTTGAAGCCCCCATATTCTTTCTCTCTCCTACATGGCACACTCACAGGGCTTTATTTTGTACTCCTTGAAAGCCTTTTTTCTCACCATTTTTGAAAGCCAAATGCGGTTCTTCCTCACAAGGTATGAGTTCGACCCTTGACTCTTACAAATTAGCGGTTCTTCCTCACAAATTCTATTCAGCCTTGGTGTCGATTTCTCTATTATTCAGCCGTTTCTTTTCTCAGATTTCTCTCACAATATCAAGCAATCAACCGTTTCTTTTCTCAAGTTTCTCTGTTATTCAATCAATCTTTCACAAATTAGGGATGTGCTTCATCCATGGCTGCAAACGCATCTTCCCCACAACTACAGATTATCCATGGCTGCAAACGAGGCAGATTCAGTCTCTCTCTCTCTCTCTTTCAATTTCGATTGCCCAAATTTGGGAGGTGCTTCATCCATGGCTGAACCCCACACTACAGATCCATGATTCAAGGTAAGTAATTGGAAGTGATAGATTTGGAAAGGCAAATCAGTGGATTTCATTCTTGCCATATAGCTCTACACCTTCATTTTTTATATAATTTTTTTACAGCCTATTCCTCTACAAGTGGGCTTTAGAAATTGCAGAGAGAGGGAAAAGTTGCAGGAAAAGTTGCAGGTCATTCTTCGTCCTTGGAGCAACAATAGGTAACTCTTTGAACTTTGAGGTTATGAGTTTTGTGGGAAGGATCGAGGCTCATTGAAGTTTAGTGCCATGTGTGGTTTAATGTTATTCCATCTCGATCATGGTTTTGGTTTTTTTCGTTTTTGGAGAATGTTGTGTTTGTTTCGATTTTTTCAATTCTGGTCGCATATATATATATATTTATATATATATATATATTGATGTCGTGGATTTTGTCTTCGATTTTCAATTTATTTAAAGAACTAACCATGGATATGCTATTGTGTACAGGTACTACTGTTTTTCGTCTGGGGATTCTGTTGTTGCAAGGTTAGTTCAATATCATCCTTTATTGCAAGGTTATTGGATTTGATCTGTGTTTAAAGATAAGATTTTTTGGGCATTTCATATTGATATGCAGGCATGAAAAACAACAGTTCTGTTAGAGTATACTTTTTAGTTTTTTATTTCTAAAATTTGGGATCATACACACCCAGGTTCCTTCAATGAGCTGTTTTGAGGAGAGGGCTATATTCTTATCACTTTGCAGGTTGTTCCATAATCTTATTTCCCATCTGACATACTCTTCAGTTGCGGTCTGTTCTTTTACTCCTTTTCATTTCTTTTCATAATGCAGTGAAAAAATCGCTCCCTCCAAGCTGCTGCTGAGGAACAAAGAAAGGCTGGTGAAAAAGTAATGAGGTTGGCAGACGAACAGAAGGTATTTAGTCATTCTCATAACTGAAATCTTTCACATGTGAAGTTCAGATAGTTATAAGAAATCCTATGTTGGCTTTGTAATTTCAGAAACAAAAGGAGGAACTCCATAAGAAAATCATTATGCTGGAGAAACAATTGGATTCAAAACAAGCAGTACAACTTGAAATTGAGCAGTTGAGAGGTAAAGTAAATTTTATGAAGCACATGGGAGATGAAGGTGATCAAGAAGTGTTAAAGCAAGTTGAGTTGCTGATAAAAGCCCTAAGGGAGAAGGAATGAGACATTGATGGTCTGGAAGCGTTAAACCAAAGTTTAGTTGTGCAGGAGCGCAAGAGAAATGGTGAGCTACAAGATGCTCAGAAAGAGATGGTTAATGTTAGTTCTTTAACACTATTAAATTTCATCTGACATAGAAACTCATTGCACTCTTCACTATCGCTTCGTGATCACACACACATGAATCTATAAAATATGATTATTTGGTTTACAATTATGAGTATATCTCTCCACCCTTAAAATTATGATTATTTGGTTTACAAATTCTGAATGAAAGCTACTGTTTTCAATCTAATTTGCTTCTGCATCTTTATATTCAATTCCTGCACTATTTGCAGTCTTTCATGTCAATATTTTTGGTAGAATTGTTTCAAAATATGTATCCTACGTGGCGTTCTCAAATCTATTAATTATATATACAGATACATATTTGAGAGCTCTCAGCAATTCTGTATCCTACATGGCGCTCTCTTAATTATGTATTCTATTCTCAATTATGTATTCTATTTGCAGTTTTGGATTTCATATATGCTTAATTTTTCATTCTATACTTGCTTTCTCCATTTATGTTGTACTCTTCGTCTTAATCACGACAAACTTACGATACTACCCTAAATATTGTGTTCGAGAATTGATGGCCGAGTCAGTGTCATATTTGCTAAGGAAAAAAGGGTGCCAATTCAGAAACTAAAGAAATGTATTATGTTTTTTTCAGGTGAACTTGTCATTAGTTTTTTTTTTCTTAAGAATACTCCCAAGAGTGAGCTTCAGTCTTTGTATATGTGAATGATTAGTACTTGGTGTATATGCATTGCACAATACATCCATTCATCTGATTGCCCCTATCATATTAGAGCATTTAAATTATTTAATATATGATATATGCAAAGCATGATGAGGTATTTTATGTTTAGTCCATTCTGTTATTGACTCTTTATCTTTATTAAATAGTAAAGTAAAAGTGTGAGGAAGTATGTTTGCTCTTTAGTACTTCTGTTTGTTTGTAGGTTGTTTTCACATTATTTATAAGGGATCAATTTTTATATTGCAAATGATGAACAGGTATTCTGAAACTTATGATTGAAGTTGTTGAGGAACCATCGGAAATGAGAGAATCTGCATCGAAGCTCTTCTTTGGTTGTCTATTGTTCAGGTGCTTGACAATTTGGAACTTTATGTATGTATATATGAAGAGTTCCTGGTTGTTCCAGTACTGCCTCCTAAAGTAGCATATCTCCAAAGTGATTGTAGTCCATGACACTCAGAGGATCTTTGATGCATGTGCATTCACCATAAAATCTTTGAGTAAGCCGGAAAGCTTGGATGCGGCATGACTTGTAGTACCGGCGCAAGCTGTGCACGTATATGGCATCCTCATTGCCAAGGAATTCACAATTTTCCACGACAGAGAGATCGTTGTCTGACCAGAAAGCTATTTCTTGCTGAGCTTAAGGCTTGCTGTGTTCTGGATGGTGAGACCATTGGCCATAAATCGGCGGGATACAACAGCTGTAGAAGGTGTTAGATGATAAAGAACTTGATACTCAGTAGAAAATCAACTCTCCTACACAACCTTAGTACTAATCTGTATACAATTGTTATACTACAGAGATTTATATCTCATGAAGACAAGTCCAGAAAATAGAGAGCCATACTTCCAAACATTAGAAAATGACTTTTCTGGTAAAAGGGCTTGCCAATATACAACACACAATGGTAAAAAGGTTTGCCAATTCTGATTGAGTTATTGTAAGTTCAAATTGACGTGAAAAACTTCTAATTATAAGCTGTGTTTATGAGATGATTTTTTGAGTTATGTCAGCTAAAGATATTACTTTTGAGGCATAATAATAATGTAAAAAAAATATGAACGATATCAAAATCATGTCAAACGAATAGTGTAAACTATTACCACACTTATTAACAAAAAATATTTATTTATAAATTATAATGTAGTATAATATCCCGTCGAATTTCGATGGATAACACACTTTTTTAAATAATCAATACTCCTATGTTGCATCACCATATTTTTGCATTTTTATTTATCCTAATTCTCCAAAGATTTTAATATTTATCCATTCTTATTTATCTAAATTTTCTCATCCCACGATGATTTTTTATGAGATTTCACCAAAATTAAATCTATATAAAAGGATGCTCTTACTCTCCAACCCAAAATTTCAAATTTAATTAGTGGAATGATTGAGATTAATACTATTTGAATTGCTTTGTCAATTCAAGTTGATCAAATTTATTTGGTTAAATAAAAAATTCTTTAATTTTATTTTTAAAATTAAATACCAGTGATTAAATAAATTATTTATTCATTTTACTTTGGTCATAAAATAAGATATTTTGCATATTTTTTTTTATAAAAGTTGAATTACACATTGATTTTTATGAAAATTTACCAATTGAAATACTAAATAAATTAATATGATATAATTTGAATCTCATATCATTTTTTTAAGCCTTAGATGAGATGATTCTCGAAACTTAGTTATGGTCTTCCAAACTTCAAATAAGATGATGCTTACTAGCCAGTTTTATTCTTTTAAACTCCAAACAAAATGATATGTGAAACTCAATTATGTTATTTTAAGCTCCAAATGAGATGATGCACATAAACCCAGGGGCGGAGCTAGGGGTGGGGTAGGGGGGTCACTGGCCCCCCCTGGGATTTTCAAAAATAGTAGGGGTATTTTCGTAATTTTATATTAAAAATAAAAAATATATAATTTTATCTACATTATTATTATGTTGAGCTATTTTAAACTGTAATTGGTATGCAATATTTAGAGTTAAGACGTTTTGAAGAAGTGAACACATAATTAATTTATACATATCATGATTGGATTGGATTGGATTTTAGAGATTTATTTTTTTAATTTGATATTGAAAGTTACTTTATCTTACAAAGTTTTATGAGATTTTTGCAAATAAAATCACAAACTATTTCAAATTTGTAATTTTAACATGACTTTTGACTGTGGAGAATTAAATCACTATTTTTTTAATTTTTTCAATTACGTCCCCTATTTTTTTTTAGATCTTCAGAGTGTTGAATTGCAACTTACGTGGATTAGTAAAGACGACGTCGTTTTTGTGAGGCCTAAACGATGTCGTTTCGTACAATTTCAATTAATTTTTTTTCCAAATTAGAAGGAGACTGTATCTTGTATTTGCACCATAATTTTCAATATGTAGTAATTTTATTGAAAAATACATCGTAACATGAATATTACATGGAGAAATAATTCACACAAACTTTAAGTTAACAATTCGACAATCGAAAAAATTGGGGGATGAAATTGCAAAAATTATAAAAGATGAGTGATTTATTTTGCCACACTTTCAAAGTTACGTTAAAAAATTTTTGGACCCCCCTGAATCAAAAGTCTGGTTTCGCCCTTGCATAAACCTGTTATGGTTTTTCAAACTCCGTACAAGATGATGTTTAGAAGTTAATTATGATCTTATAAGCTTCAGATTGTATAATCTCACAGGTCAGTCCTTGTCTTTCAAGCTCCTAATGAAAATAATGTTTAGACTTGAGTTATAATATTTAAAGCATCAGATTGTGATGTTCAAACGATTGACACATAAAAGTCAGATATAGTGTTTCAAGGTCCAGACGAGATAATGCTCAAAAATTTGGCGTTCAAAAGTCAAATATTGTCTTTCGAGTTATTGGTGATCGACTGGTCTTATAAAGATGAGATGAGATGATGCTTATATGACATATGAGATCTTAAATTAACTTTTATTCGTAAATATAGAAAAATTGTACAAAATTTATATAAACGGGTATTTTTATTATTTTAGAAAAAAAATGAACAATCAATTGATGAAGCTATTAGTTCAAAAACGTCTATACTTTTATTTAGGTTTGCAAATATTGAAATCTATTTAATTTTTTTTTAGAATTTGTATTATGAAGTTTAATATAAATTTACTGTGAAAAACTATTGCAACTATAAAAAAAATATGGAAAACTATTTATTTTAAATACATATTACAAGTATTTCTTTATCTAATTTTTTTTCAATGATTAAATTTAATAGAATATCAACATGGGAAAGATAGATGAGCTAATGTATTCATGGAGATTGAGCCTTTTATTTCGGTTATGAATTGATGAAGTTTGTATAAACTCAATAAGGAATAGATGAAAACAAATGTAAACTGTCATATAATGCATAACTGAGGGTGAAGCAAATATTAAATTGTGAGAGTGCCACATAAGATAGAGAATAGTTATGATAAATAAATATTCTCATATAAATTGATATGATATAATTTGAATCTCATATCAATTTTTTTAAGCCTTAGACGAGATGATTCTCAGAACTTAGTTATGGTCTTTCAAACTTCAAACAAGATGATGCTTACTAGCCAGTTTTATTCTTTCAAACTCCAAACGAAATGATGCTTGAATTAAACTTAGTTAAGGTATTTTAAACTCCAAATGAGATGATGCACATAACTCTGTTATGTTTTTTCAAGCTCCATACAAGGTAATGTTTGTAAGTAAGTTATGATCTTATAAGTTTCAGATTGTATAATCTCACAAGTTAGTCTTGGTCTTTAAAGCTCCTAATGAAAATAATGTTTAAAAGTGAGTTATGATATTTAAAGCATTAGATAGTGATGTTCAAACGATTGACTCATAAAAGTCAGATATAGTGTTTCAGGGTACAGACGAGATAATGCTCAAAAGTTTGGCGTTCAAAAGTCAAATATTCTCTTTCGAGATCTTGATGATCCTCTGGTCTTATAAAGTTGAGATTAACTTTTATCCGTCAATATAGAAAAATTATACTACAAAATTTATATAAAAGGGTAATTTTTATTATTTTAGCAAAAAATTTAACATTTAATTGCCGAATATAGTTGAGATTAATATAAAATAAACTTTAATACATCAAGTTAAATTAATTAAAAATAATTATACTTCCTCCGTCTCACTCTAATAGTCATGTTTTCCTTTTCGGGATATCCCGCTAAAATAGTCATGTTTTTATTTTTTGTAATGATTTTACACTATAAACACTGTGGCCTTATACACCTTTACACACTTTTACACTCAAAAAACAAGTTTCTTAATTTATGTGTTGGAAAGAAACAAGACTATTCTACTGAGACGAAGGGATTATATAAAAATAACACAAATAATTTAAATCATAATTTAAAGTCCCGTCGAATTTCGACGGGTTATACACTAGTTTAATTAAAATCTTCTACTTGAGTCAATTGTTTTTTTCTCGATACGTATTGATTTCTTGTTGAAATTGATAACATCAATTTATCTCACAAATAATGATGCATTCAATAATACTTTGCTGCTATAATTGCTTGTATCCGATTACCTTCGTTATGAACCCACCCAAATTTACCTATTTTTGTTTAGAAATTGTAAGAAAAGATAGGAAGAATTAATTTGGAGAGAGAATTTGAGGGAGAAGCATAGGAATAAAGGAGAGAAAAATTGATGAACTTCCAACTTGTTTCTTTCACCGTGATCGATGCCCTAAATACATCAAGGTAGGTCTCATAAAAGAATTGTTATTTTTTGCTAAGAAACGCATTTCAGTTCATATACTAATAGCAACACCCTTACCAAAGTAAACGTGCGACTTTTCAGCACTGCAAATTTATCCAGAAATCGACTCGTAGTAATCCAGAAATCTTTCATCTTGCGAGCATTACGAATAGAAGCTTTACCAAACAGGATGATATCATCCGCATAAAACAGATGTGTAGGAAAATTAGTAGCTTTGCTAAAGCCCACAGGTTTAAGATGTCCCGACTGCACGCACACCATAAAAATATGACTAAGCACATCCTCAGCAATACCCAAGAGAATAGGAGAAAGTGGGTCTCCCTGCCTAACTCCACGAGAACAATTGAAATAACCGCTGAGTCTCCCATTATAGAGAATAGATAGCCTCGCCGAATGGAAAATCACCGCAATCCACTCAATAAACCTGTCGTGATATCTGTTGGCTTTCAAGACTTGAATATTATTTTAAAGAGGTTTACTATAATTATAGAATCAAATAGATCAAATTTGCTAATTAAAAAGTTAAATATATATAATAAATATCACTCCTTCGTCCCGATATTTATGGCATGTTTTCCTTTTTGGGCTATCCCAAAAACTTGTTTAGCATTAATTTAATCCACCTATATATACCTACTAAACCATTATAAACCCTAATTAAAGTATCCATCTTTCTCTCTCCACATTTTTGCGCCTCCCTTCTCTTCTCCACATTTCGCCGCCCTCGTGCCTTCACCTTCTCGCTGCCTCCGCCCTCCCGCCTCCACCCTCGCGCCGCCGTCGCCGCCCTCCCTCCTCTACCCTTCACGTTGCCTCCTCGCTCGACCTTTCAACCTCTCCCTTCTATTTGAATCTAACAGAACGAGTCCCTCGCTCGTCTCTCACAGACCACCGACAAAACTTACTTATCGGTCGATTAATGCCTCTCTCTCCGACGTGCAGCTATCCTCGTCGCCGCCACTTTTTCTTCTAAGTCTCCAGTGAACAACAATATTAAGTCATTGTCATTGCCTCACCCTCAATCCACATCTCTCTCCCTCTCCCACCCTCTATTTCAGCTGCCGCCAACGCCTCTTTTCCCCAAACCTTAGATCCCTAAATCCCTTTAACGTCCCTCTCTTTACTCGAAGTTTGCCGACTACACAACCCTAAGGCGGTCATCGTCAAGTCCTTCCCATCTCTTTCTTGAACTCACAAAGTCAACAACAACTACCAGCGCGCTACCCTTTTTACCTCATCCCTATTCCTATTGGACAACCAACAATAGCTCTGGCTGCCACCGTTGGCATTTCCCTTGCCCATTTTCCCTCATCCCTCATTTTTGTTGTTTTTCACCCCAAAAATTAGGATTGATTGCTTTATTTGTGTTGCTTTGTTACTTTGTTTTTTACTCAAAAAATTTCACCGGTGTTGAGCTGCCCTGCGGCAACAACAAAATTTTGGAGGAAATTGAGATTTTCTTTTATTAAAATATTTAAGATCTATTAACAATAACATTAAATATGTGGGTCATACAACTTTTCTCTTAATATAACTTTCTTTAATACTCGTGCCGAAAAGAAACGAGCCATGAATATTGGGACGAAAGGAATATATTTTTATCATTTGCTATAATTCAATAAAATAACATAAATAATAAAGTAAAATTTTGAAATAGTCAAAATGAAGCATAAAACACAATTTATGGCCACACATTGAAAAAATACAAATTTTGGTCATTTTTATTGATTTGGACGTTTTTACCCTTAATGAGGCGGACCGGATAGGATCAGGCACGTGGGTCGCGTGCCGGGTCGGGTTAGGCACTTATGGCACTATTAGTGCCATAAGTGCCAAAATTTTACTTTGGTTTTATTTTGGATTTCCGTTGGCACTTATGACACTATTAGTGCCATAAGTGCCAACGGAAATCCAAAATAAAACCAAGTAAAATAATCATTTTGGGCATTTATGGCACTAATAGTGCCATAAGTGCCATACGTGCAGCACAAATACAGAAACAACAACATCATTTAAACCTTAAATGGAACATCTAAACCCTAAATGGATAATCTAAACCCTAAATGGAACATCTAAACCTCAAATGGATAATCTAAACACTAAATGGTCGGAATATCTAAACCCTAGGGGGAAGTGTGCACTTATGACACTTATGGCACTAATAGTCCCATAAGTGCCATACGTGCAACACACAGATCAGATCAGATCTGCCATGGCTGAAATCGAAGGAGATTAGATCTGCCGATGGAGGAGGCGGCGCAACGATCAGATCAGATCCACCGCCGCCGCCTCATCAGACCAGATCTGCCGCCGCCGCGCGCTGGAGAAAGAGAGAGGGAGATGAGAAAGAGAGAGGAGAGAGCGACAGCCGCTGGAGAGAGAGAGAGGGAGGATCTCCTCCACCACCGCCGCGAGAGCTCCGACGAATTCTCCAAGCTCGGCGCCGCTGCCGCGCAGCCGCTGGAGAGAGAGAGAGAGAGAAAGGGAGATGAGAAAGAGAGAGGAGCCGCTGGAGCAGATAGAGGGAGATGAGAAAGAGAGAGGAGCCGCTGGAGAGAGAGAGGAGAGAGAGAGAGAATGGTAGAATAGTCATGACATACAAAAAATGACCAAAATTTATGTTTTTTCAAATGGTGGACAAAATTTGATATTGTATGTTGAATAGGGTCATTCGGCCCAATTGTTTCTAAATAATACATACAACATACGATCTTTCTGCTTAATTAATTACTCCCTCCGTCCCACGAAGTTTGAGCAATTTCTTTTTGACATGGATTTTAAGGAGTTAGTATTTTGTATGTTAAGTGTGGTATGTGAAAAGTAAAAATATAAATAAAGGAAAAAAGTTTTGTCATAAAAGTGCTCAAGCTTCGCAAGATAACCCGAAAAGAAATGACACTCAAATTTTGTGGGACGGATGGAGTAAAATGGATTCACCTTCTTGACTACGTAATGTTTGAAGGTGAAACTCTCACAAGGAACAATGGCCCACCATTTAAATTATTTACACCAAAACGCCGAACTCGGATAAAGGCAATCAAGCTCAGAAAGGATCGGAGCAATATTAGCAAAAGGGCTTGACTTGGAAAAGATAAGTCGTTCGAAGATGCTAGCCACTAAATATTTTTAAGGGTTAATTGCCCCTAAATACACCACATTTCTTTGAATTCTACAATTGCATATCACCTTTAAAATTCGTCCCTAAATACACTACATTTCCTTGAATTCTACAATTGTACATCACCTTTAAATCCGCCCCAAAATAAAATCACCTTTATATTTTTTCTGTTTTTGCACATGACTAAAAAATCCTCAAGAAATAAATTAAAGTGTTAATTTATAAATTTAAATATCTTTTTAGCAGCGGAAATATAATAAAATAAATTTTTTTATAAAGTTTAAAATCATATATATATATATATATAATATATATATAAATAAGTATTTTCGTAAAGAAATAAATTCTCTAATAAATTTTTAAAAAGAACTTGAATTAAAAAAATAAACAAGTCATGACATTAAGAAAATAAAATGAAACTTTTATTTTAATAAATTTCACACGAATTCGATATAATTTGGAATTTAGAGTTACAATAATCAAAACCACATGAATAATATAATGAGTTTGAAAGAAACATTTTTTATTTACAATAAAATAAATGTTTGAAAGAAACATATATTTTTGTTTCGACCACTGTTGGACAAATAGATTTTATTGTAGGAAAAGTGGATTTTATTGCCTCATGGTATTCTCCAGAGGCCTAAACATAAATATAAGAGAACAAGTAGGTTTATTAGGTGAGTTGAAAAAAAAATATTTCACCTATATAAGAATTCGGCAAGATAGCTCATTATTTTGTTTCCATAATTTATATAGGGGTATTGGCCAATAAATACATCAACTTTCCCAATTTTCTAGAATATAACATCACCTTTAGTTTTTGCTCCATAATACACCACCTTTATGATTCTTCTAGTTTCTCCCATGACTATTTTCTGAAAATTCTAAAACTACCCCAAAATAATCAAAATTGCAGAATAACCCCAACATATACAAACCAAGACAAAATACCTTTATTATGATTTCTAAAACAATTTAACAATTAATCAGGCCCAACATGCTTCCGTAACACTTCGAAATAAATCTTAAATTTAACCAACATTATACCTTTGTCGACTGGTCTTCTTCAGGAATCGGTCTTGTTGCGTTTTACGGCTCGTCTGCCCATCCGGCACGCACCAACCACACACTCGCAAGAGATGGTTGCAACCCTTTTCCTTCACTAAGTGCCGACTAAATAATATGTTGGAAAAATAAAGAAAATATTTTTACTCAACCCGGAATAGTTGGACAAAAACTAAGCGTTTATAGAGGAATTATATAAAATTTAATTTATTTCATAAAATACTCCCCAAGGGAGGAGACTAACTTGTTTAGCTACTCATAGTAGCTAATACTTGTGTACATAAAAATAAAAGGAAACTAAACTAAAAACGAAAATACTTTGAAAACAAGAATTAAAAGAAATACAAAGATAATTTTTCTAGAGAGAGAAAATGTTTTGTGAAAATGAGTTGTGATTTTTCCGATGATCCTTCTTCTCTCCAGCACTTGGGTTTATATAGAGGTCTGAATCCCTCTATAATTGCTTGGTTGTTGGCCTCGGATTCCATCTTCGTGGCCAGCTTGCTTTGAATGTGACATCCACCTTCTTTTGTTGGCCATTATTGCCGACACTTGTTGGTGGCATCTCATGGTGCTGGACCCTTGCTTTATCGTCTTGTGATAATGCTGGTAGGGGCCGGCTGCTTTTCCCTCCACTCACTTTTGTCCTGGATTGTTTGGTGAGTGGTCCTCCTGTTCTTCCACCCACTTTTGTCGTTTCTTTTGTGGGTGCGATCCCTGCTGTGAATCACATGATTCACTAAGCTTTGTCGGCCACCTTACTTTTTTGGTGCCCGAGGTGTCCTTCCCTTTGGAGTCTGATGCTTGTCATGTTCATCAGACCGGAACCTTCTTTTATCCGGCTTTGGAAAGAATCCTTTGCCGAATTCTGGCTCCTTCTGCGATGAGCATTGATCGCAGACTTTCTCAATCCAATGGCCCAGATGAGCCATGTTGCAAAACTTGCGACGAGTCTCCTGGCTCCCCGCGATCTTGTTCTCCCACAACATTAGCCGTTTCTTCTCGAAAGATTGTTCGGCAAAAGGAGTTGTTGTTCCTGTCATGGTATTAACTAGGAACGTTCCCAGATCCGAGCTTTGATAGAACTTGAATCTGGACTTCATTTTGTCCATCTCTGTGAGACAGACCCATAGACCCCATGCTCGTCTAGTGGAGATTTGATCCTCCGTAAATGTTGAGACGATTGCGGCCTGGAAGTCGGGAACTTTGATCCGGTTAAGGGCTCCCGTATCAGGTCTCCGAAGCTTGATGAAGTGAAAAGCTTCACGGATTCCTTTTCCGACTGGCTCTGGCGCTGCACTGAAACAGTACAATTCCAGAACATCTCCCCTTTTGAGGGACTCGTTGTTCTCCCATGTGTCGAACACCGTTTTCTGGATCCATTTTGGTAGACCCTTGATTTCGGTGAAGGCTGGGGCGGTGGTATAAACTGAGGCCAAAGCCCCAAACTCATACCATTCCTTGACATCGTTTGGATTGGCTCCTAGAGTCGTCCAAACCCTTGGATATTTTCCGGCAACATCAACCCGGCAATTTCCCGGATTAATGCCCTTCTTGGTGAGAAGTTTCTCCCACCTGTCCTGGTACATCTGCCAAGAAGGAGAAATTTCAATAAAGTCAGTATCAACCTTAACTTGGCCTGTCATGGGCCTAAGATTGATCTCTCCCTCTTTTACCCCAGAGGTGGAGGGTTGACATGTTGATTCAGGGTGTGACCCCTTAACAACATCTTTTCCTCGAGAGTCTGGCTGTGAAACCATTGTCTCAGGACTTGTGCTAGGGGTACTTGAATCCCCTGCTACAGGTAATCCGCCCTGTACGGAAAGCATTGCTTTAGCCCGATTTTCACGGACAGCGCGCAAGAGCGGCTTGTTGGTTACTTCCTGAAGATTGAACATCTTCATGAAGCAGACATCGATTTGGCTAGATACTTTGGCTTCGTCAGCCGCTTGTATCTTTCCTGCTTGTTTGGTATGCAGCACACACTTGTGCCACTCTTGTTGTAGCAGCTCTAAACTTTCAAAGAGCTGCCCCTGTATTGCCTCGATGGCCTCCACTTCAGGGAGCTCCATCCCTTGTGAGGAAATCTGCAAGAACATTCTGATCAGATTTCAAAACGACAATATCATAATCATAATATTGGCATTCTGCTTGCCATCTAATCAATCTAGCCTTTTCAGGTTTAGATTCAATCTTTTTAGTTAAGAAAGCTTTAACGTTAGTGTTATCTACTTTCAAAACAAATTTTTTAGCAAGTAAGAATAGCGGCCATTTTTTGAACGCCTTCCTGACTGCAAAAAACTCTTTCTCGTTTATGTGCCATCGTACAGCCTCGTCGTTGGAGAAAAGACCGCTACAGTATCTGCAAGGTTCTTCTCCATAAGGGGTGATCTTTGTGAGCACAGCTGCCCACCATGAATCACTTGCGTCGGTGTAGAGGACCAAGTCATCCTTGTCTTGTGGTATTGAAAGTTTCGGGAGATTTTTGCAAATCTCTTTCAACTTCTTCATACCCTCTCGATGTTCCTCCTTCCAAATGAATGGAACATCTTTCTTCAGTAGTGGACTGAAGACCTTTCTGTGTTCTGCAAGGTTTTTGATAAACATCCCTGCAAAATTGACAACCCCGAGAAAACTTTGGAGCTGCTTCTTCTCTTTGAGATCCTCCGGAAAACCCTGGACTTTTTCCACAATATGATCTTGTAGAATAATTCCGGATTCATCGATTTCGATCCCCAGAAACTCTATCTTCTGGGTGGCAATGACTGCCTTCTTTTCAGACAGCACTAGTCCTTCCTGTTGACAAACATCCGCAAAGATCTCCAGATGCTTAACATGTTCACGAATGTTTTTTGATGCAATAAGAATGTCATCAATATAAACAAACATAAACGAAGAATAATCTTTGAAGAGATTATCCATCTTCCTTTGGAATATCTGAGGCGCGTTGGCTAGCCCCATTGGCATGACATTCCAGACATAATGTCCTTGTGGAGTTGAGAAGGCTGTAAACTTCTTACTCCCTTCCTCCATGCGAATCTGGTAAAACCCCGATTTGCAATCGAACTTCGAGAATACCCGTGCACTTCTGATGCAGTTGATAAGGTGTTCTCTGCTTGGGATGAAATATCCATCGAACTCAAGAATGTCATTAATCCCTTTATAATTAATGACCAATCTTGGCTTTCCTCGCTTGATCTCCCCATGATTTCTCACCAGAAATCCAGGACTGCTGTAGGGTGATCTTCCTTATTCGATTAGCTTTAAATCAAGGTGTTCCTTGATTATACTCATCATATCCTGTTGATCTCGAGGGTTCATCAGGATAGGTCTGAACCTTACGAACTCATGCTCCTTTCCAGTTTTGACTTTCAAGGTTGCTCTGAGCTGGTTCTTGTCCCACCATGCCAATGGATCCTCGTGGTAACACTTCTGGATCCTCCTTTTGACGTCGGCAATGGACACCTGTTCTTCTTCCTTGATATCTTTGTGTGATATCAGGGATACTTTGAGGATTTGAGTTTCTTCCTCGGAGAGATCTGGGAATCCCTCTGTTCTGCATTTGAGCAAAACTTCTCCGAATCTCCGTTGATCCTTCATTTGAGGTCTCCGGAGTCTGCCATCATCACCACGCTTGCTGCGGAATTTGATTGGCATTGAGCGATGAAAAGCTCCATTGAGCCTTTGCACAATGATTTTGTGATCACAATTGGTTGTGAACACAAGCCTCCTGGCTTCATTGTCCTGTATGTACCTCTTGAAGCTTTGCAGAAAATTATTTCCGAATAATATATCTGCTCCGGTATCATGGAAATAAATTGGTGGAGTCTTGACCTTGTACCAAGGTGTCTGTCCTGCTCCGCCGATCAATATTTCCGTTTGTTTTACCCCCTTTGATAGAAGTAAAATCTTTTTGGAGAAATCCCTTCCTGCAATTCGAGGTAGATCTTCTTCCACTTCTGCTGGAAAGACTCCTCGTTTTGCTGTACAAATTCCTGCTCCTGAATCCACATAAGCAGCAAAATATTCTGCTTTGTATTTCTCATATAACATCCCTACAGAGATGTATATCGAGAATGGGCTGGTCATTGGATCATCATTCTTTGGCGTCCAATGGTGATCTCCATTCCTCCTGATTTCCATGACCATGGTTTATATTTGTTAAGGAAATCTCGTCCTAAGATCAGGACATCCGCTTCTTGCCCGGCCTAGCCTTCGGTTTGGATTTCAAAACCTCCAACCTCCAGAGTTCCGATGTATCGGTTGTCTCCTGGATTTGCCAAATAATACAACGAACTGCAAGGAAACTTGTTTTCCCTGCTTGTTGTATCGAATCTTGTGGAAACTTGTCTCCATCATTCGGGACATTTGAGTTTGATTCTCATGTCCGGAGCTGGTGTTTCCTGGATCGTCCTTCTCTCATATGATTGAGAGAAACTCCTTGTTATAGGCCCTGAAGTTAGCCTATTTCCTTGGAATGATAGCCTTGGTGCTCCAAGTCTGAGACTTTGAGTATGGTTGAGCACCTCCTTGTCTCCAATATCGATGTCGATTTCTCCGATCTGAGGAATCTCCACTCGGTTTGGATGTACTGCCTTGGCTACCTCCTTGAATATTTCTGGAATTTGAATAAATTCTTTTCCCAGAAATAACTCTGTGTGATGGGAATTTGATAAGGCATACGAGACTTGATAAGTCAGTGAATATGGCCTATTTCCTCCCGTCATAAGCTCCTTCTTTTTGTAGTCCTGATAGAGGGTCAGGGCTCGGCTGAAGGATGAGTCTTGTAGATTATAAGCGATCTGTGGGTAGAACTCGGTTATAATCCTTTTGGCATAGAGATTACCCGAAAATGCCCCAAGAACTGAAGCTTTAGTATCTCTGATCCTTTTGTCGCAAAGTGCGACATCAATTGGTTGGTCTGTCCCTGGGGAGAGAGACGATTTGATTACCAACTGAATTGCTCCGATATGAATCCATTTCATCGTGCTTGCGACTTCTGGCTTCATTTTCTTAAGATCCTGCATAATGAATTCGGCAGGAACCAGCTGGATTTCCACCTGATTACTTGTAATCTCTATTGGAAGCGCCATTTCTCGGTTTGTGACACCAAAATAGACATGATGCTTCCTTTTGGATGGAATCAAGCTATTTAAAACTCGATTCAATCTTCCGTTGTAAAACCCTTGGTAGGTTTGTACCTCTCCAGTTTCCCTGTTGAGTTTTCTCACGAGCTTCTTCACCACCTCTTCTTGTGGAATCAGGAAATGGCTGGTAAATCCATTCTGATCCTCCTTCTGGGTGTGGTGAACCTCTTGCTCCTCTTTAGTCTGACTCGTCTCCGGTTGATCCATCGGACATCTCCGAATCCTCAGAACTAAAGATCTCTTCTTGCTCATATATACTCTCATCCGAGGATATATCTTCGAATCGATACACGGGTATCAATTCCTGGTGGTAGATAGCATCTTCGATATCCGGTGTGGATTCGAATTTCCTTATCTTGTTGTCTGGGCAATTGGTTGAAATATGCCCCTTAGCACCGCATGTCCAGCAGTTGCAATCTTTAAAACTTTCATTTGTTTTGGCTTGAGTACGCCTGAAAGTTTTTCTCGCCGGGATTCTCTTTTGATTTGAGAATCGGTTCCTAGATGGTCCGCTCCGTTGGCCTGACTTGTAGGAGCGCGCCTTCTGTCTGGTCCACATAGTTCTTGGCTTCCAAGAACTCCTTCTGGACTTTCTTTCATAGGGTTGGTATCTATGTTTCTTTCGGCTCCTCCTTTGATACAACAACTCAGCACCAATCTCTGTTGGAAGATCAATGTTGTCGCACATCAATGGGGATTTCTTGTTGAGTCTTCTCAATCTCTTGAGATTCCTCTGGTCCGCCGCCTTCTGGCACCATTCGGACAGCTTCTTGTGAACATAAGACATCCTCCTCGAAGCACTGTCAAGTGGATATCCTCCTGGTGAAACATACTCATTGATGAGCATTTCCCTCCATGGACTTGGAAGCTTTGGAAAGAAGAGGTCCATAGCCGTCTGATCTTCAACTTCCCCCATATGAACATATAGGGTGTACAGACGCAGAAATTCATTGAGAGCTTTTAGCTCTAGCACTATCAACCTTAGATTGTAAAGTGCCTGTTGATATTTCTTGCGTTTCTCCTCTGCGGATCCTTCGAAAAAACCCATTCCCAAGAAATGGATTTTAATTTGTTTAGTAATTTCCTTAATGATGTCATATAAGGACGTGCTACTAAACAATTCCTCCCTGGTCGGAACTTCAAGTTTTTCCCAGAATTGTTTTGCCATGCCCGCCAAACTAGCTTCGAAGACTCTGGCAAATTCTTTTTTGTCGTAATCAATTGTGGCAATCACGACCTTTAAAGATGAAGCCCATTCGTCGATGAGACCCTCCCATTCTTTGAAACTGGCTTCGTCAAGGTTGAGAATCAATCCGTATGGATGGATTGGTTCCAGTGTGACCTTTCCTACAGGTGTATCCTGCATCTGAGGCCTCCGTCGCCTGGTTCGTTGGAACTGGCTTGCATCGTCTTGAGCTGACCCCTTCTTTGACGATCCTTCTTCTTGAGGCTCTGTTTTGGGAACCTCATCTCCTTGGTTCATCTTTAGCTCCACCATATTGAGGTTAGCAAAAGATTCTGCTAACTCTTGTAGATCTTCTAATCCGATCCTGTCAAGGCTATCCATGATATTTGCCTTTCATGATTCGGATTATGTCTTCCGGCCGCAACTCTTTGGGTGTTGCATCGAATAGAGATGTAGACGTCGGGTCTTTGGACCATTGATTCCGAATTTTTCCGGAACATGGTTTTCGCCTTTCGATCTCCTCCATTCTTTTCTGGATATCACGCAAGAGGGTTAATATTTCCTCTTGTTTGAGTGATATTCTGCTTAGCTCCATCGGTAGATCGTATAGCTTGACGCCATAATATTCCACCGTTTTTTGGATCTCCCGCAAGTTGACGTTGTCGGAAGAGCTTGGCTCGATCTTTTGGTAGCCTGGATAGACTACTCCTGCTTTGTCTTTTGGTTCCATCAATCGTGCGACCAATGGGCCTCGTCTCTCCTTCGTTCAATGGCCATTCTGGCAGCGGCCATTCTCATGAGGTGCTCATGATAACCTTGGATACTCGCGATGATATCGCGAATCAGCTCGATATCTTCTCCTCGTCGTAGGTTGGTAACGAGGACTCGATTATTCCATCTAAGATCGCTTATGAAGCGACTGGTTTCTATCTCCAGATTTTGGAGAGAGTTCCTGTAGTGTACACATCTCGGACACTCGTCCGGATCCATAAACTTTAAATGGAGTCTCCTCCCACATGGGTAAATAATAAAATAAATTAAAAATTACATAATTCCTCTATAAAAACCCGCTCTGATACCATTTTAAACAAGGATCTTTTAAACTGTTTTTTGCTCGAAAGTACGTGGCGTTGTCTCACAGTCCAGACCCAGATTACCAGGTAATCTATCGGGCACGAGGAAAGTTTCCAGGCGATATACCATTCAAGCCCAATCTTATACATGTTTTAGGTATAAATTGTCTTTTAGTCCAAAACCAAAAGTTTTAGGGGTCAAAGTACAAAGAATTTTATAATGGGGTTATTTTTGAATATTCCAAACTTTGGCCATGGGAGATTCCAGAAAAAATTGAAAGGTGATGAATTATGGGGCAAAATCTAAAGGTGGTGTTATAAACTAGAATTTGGTCATAGTTCATGTATTTAGGGGCAATAACCCCATTTATATAATGGGGCAATTTTTAAAAAAAAATTGAAAGTTGGAGGGTTTTGAATAGAAAACGAAAGTAGTTGGGGGCATTTTTTTAGATTTTTTAGAAAGTGCTGAAAGTTGGGGTATTGTGAATAAAAAATAAAAATTAGAGATATTTTGTGAAAACATTGAAATTTTGAATTTTTTTTAATAGAAATAAAATTTTGGGGCACAAAACATAATTAACCCTTTTATAAACTAGTTACCCCACCCCCACTCATAAATATATATAAGAGAACAAGTAGGAATTTATAAAACTAAATAAATAATTTTATTTTATTATATTTCCGCTGCTAAAAAGATATTTAAATTTATAAATTAACACTTTAATTTATTTCTTGAGGATTTTTTAGTCATGTGCAAAAACAGAAAAAAATATAAAGGTGATGTATTTTGGAGCGAATTTAAAGGTGATGTGCAATTGTAGAATTCAAGGAAAGGTGGCGTATTTAGGGGCGGATTTTAAAAGTGATGTGCAATTATAGAATTTAAGGAAAGATGGTGAATTTAGGGGCAATTAACCCTATTTTTAATTTTAACCCAAGACAAAACTTCGTGGAAAAGTTTCAAGGGCTTGACTTGGAAAAGATAAGTCGTTCGAAGATGCTAGCCACACGTTAGACACAATATGGCTCCTATAAGAAGTAGATGAAGAGGAATCCATCATAGACACACAACAGAATTCCAGCTTTTCACATTTGTTAAACATGGCATTACTATCCACTACAATTACTATTATTTGCATGTTCTGCATCTCTAGACTGCCCAAATTTGCATCTGAAATACCAAACAAAAACAGGTTACAAACCTACATTGTTCATGTTGAGGCACCTGATGCACACAGCACACCTCACGTCTCAATCCGAAGATTTGGAGAGCTGGTACCGCTCTTTTCTCCCGGCTACCACTGCAAGCTCGAGTGAAGATGAGGCGCGCCTTGTTTACTCCTACAGCCACGTGTTTAAGGGATTTGCAGCTAGGCTGTCACCCGATAAGGTGAAAGATATGGAGAAGAAGAAGGGATTCGTCTCAGCACGACCTCAGAAATTAGCATCCCTGCATACAACACATTCTCTCAATCTCTTGGGGTTGAACCAGAACATGGGCTTCTGGAAAGACTCCAACTATGGTAAAGGTGTGATTATAGGAGTGCTGGACACCGGAGTGCTACCTGAGCATCCTTCTTTCAGCGACGAAGGAATGCCGCCTCCACCGGCCAAGTGGAAGGGGAAGTGCCAATTCAATCACACGACATGCAACAACAAAATCATTGGAGCAAGGTACTTCAATGCTGAAGACCAGAGCCCCCTTGATGATGACGGCCATGGCACTCACACCGCAAGCACTGCTGCTGGGAGCTTTGTACAAGGCGCGAATGTATTTGGCAGTGCCAACGGCACCGCTTCTGGCGTTGCACCACATGCTCATCTGGCCATCTACAAAGCATGCTGTGGTGAAGCTGATATCGTGGCTGGAATGGATGCAGCTATTGAAGATGGAGTGGATGTGCTATCAATTTCTCTAGGCTTGCACACAGAAACCTTGTATGAAGATTCTACTGCTCTTGGTGCATTTAGCGCGATGCAGAAGGGCATCTTCGTTAGCTGCTCGGCTGGAAACGATGGCCCATATCTCTCCTATGTGAAAAACGGGTCACCATGGATTCTCACGGTTGGAGCAAGCACTATAGACAGAAAACTGAGTGCAAAAGCAGTGCTTGGAAACAACCAACAATTTGACGGGGAGTCAGCTTTTCAACCAGAAAATTTCCCACGAAAGCTCTTCCCTCTTGTTTATGCAGGGTTTCTCAACACTTCTGATGATCTTGCACCTTACTGCTTCAACGAATCACTGAGCAGAAGCGACATCCGGGGGAAGATAGTGGTGTGCGAAGTAGGTGTATTACCAAGAATCGAAAAAGGCGCAGCAGTGAAGAGTGGTGGTGGTGCCGGCATGATTCTCATAAACACTGAGAGACGTGCAAACACCACTTTAGCTGAAGCCCACGTCCTTCCAACTACACACGTCGGCTATGCAGACGGATTGAAGATCATAGCTTACATAAATTCAACGGCAAAGCCCACCGCCACAATTTCTTTCCAAGGCACCCTGATCGGCGATGACCGTGCACCAGTCGTCGCTGCATTTTCTTCCAGGGGGCCTAACTTTCCGAGCCTTGGAATCTTGAAGCCTGACATTTTAGGCCCTGGAGTCAACATTCTTGCAGCATGGCCTACCTCTGTGGAAAACAACACCAACACAAAATCAACCTTCAACATAGTTTCTGGTACCTCAATGTCGTGCCCGCACCTGAGCGGCGTGGCGGCTCTGCTGAAGAGCGCGCATCCTGATTGGTCTCCTGCCGCAATCAAGTCGGCCATGATGACCACTGCAGACGTCGTCAACCTCGCTCATAACCCGATAGAGGACGAGAAGTTTCTCCCGGCCGACATCTTCGCCACGGGGTCGGGCCATGTGAATCCCTCAAGAGCTAATGATCCGGGGCTCATCTACGACATCCAGCCCCAAGACTACCTTTCTTACCTGTGCGGCCTCAACTACACCAACCGCCAAGTGGGGACGTTTCTACAGCGGCGGGTGAATTGCTCGGTGGAATCGAGCATAGCGGAAGCTCAGCTAAACTATCCTTCGTTTTCTATCGTTTTCAGTGGCAGTTCAACTTCCCAGGTTTACACCAGGACCGTCACCAACGTTGGCGAAGCTGCCTCGTCTTACGACGTGGAAATCTCCCCACCACGCGGCGTTGATGTCCGTGTGGAGCCCACCACGCTCAAGTTCTCAGAGATAAACCAGAAGCTGCAGTACGAGGTTACGTTCAAGCGACTCGCGTCTGCTCCGAACATCACGTTCCTTGAAGGATTCTTGAAATGGACTTCTCCCAATCGCTCTGTTCGGAGCCCTATCTCAGTTATACTGATTTGAATATTGTTGGAATCAACCATGTCTGAATCCAGCTCGGCTTCTAATCATTTCTGATTGGCAGCACCTATTATGTACGTTATGTTATGCCAAGAATGATGTAAGCTAGTTTTGAATATGAATCAAATTGCTTGTATTGGAGATGCTCTAAAACATGCCCTGTTCAGTGGTCCTTAGGCAGGGAAGACGAACCTTGAAAGAACATAAGCAAGTTGAGGATAATTATTTGGGTTGCACACAAGTTTTTGCATTGATTGGTCTGGGTGGACCTAGAGAGCATAAGCAAGCCACGCATGCCTCAGCCATCCTTCGGGACAATTTCTTTTATTGTTATTACATGCATTTTGTATTTTCCTCATCTTTTATGTGTAAAAATACAATTTTATCCGCTCAAACTTGCTTTTTAAATAAAAAAAGGTAGTTTCACCCTTTTATTTATAAGATCTTAGTCCTGCCCCTCAGCACAAGTCTACTAGTTATGGATACTTGTTATTTCCTGGAAGAGTAATAACAAGAGCTGTAACACCCCGTACTTTTATGAGTAGTAGTAGTGTCGAGACACTACAGAGAGTACTACGGTGCTGAGATATGAGATTATAATTAAAATAAGATGGAGTATGATGATAAATAGAGATATTGAGTATTAGAGTTACATTATTTTGATGAGACGAATTATTCTTCTAGATGGAGATATGAGTCTGATAGAATCAATGATGATGATAGAGAGTGAGCAGTTTGAGAAAACGAGTTGCTGATTGAATTGAGAAAAGAGCATATTTTATTTTTCCCGATAACGGATACAGAGGTATCTGTAAGATTAATTGTCCTGATAACGGGTACAGAGGTATCTGTGAGATTAATTGTCCTATGGTTAATAAGAACATCTGATTAAGAATAGAGTTGAGATAAGTGAGTGAGAAACCCTATAGAAGGGAGAGTCGATCTGAGAGATGATCTAATTGAGAGATGATTGTTGATTGCTTTACCTGAGATGGTTTGAGTGATTGTCTGCGTGACTACTTGTTATGATGATGTGAGTATGATTTGTTTTGTGTTATGTTAACACGGATTATATTCGAGATTTTGGAGAACGAGATTATTTTTAAATCGGGAAATAGCATACATCTATTATTATTTTTGCATATCAGTATTTTATGAGAAATATTTTACTGAGATATATATATATATATATATATTAATAAGTTTATGATGAGATGAGATATTCCAATAGTTTGAGCTATTGTATTTTTCGTTGAAGAACTAGTGAATGAAATAAGGAAATAAGGATGTATAGAGATGATGGATGAACGTTGATGAAGTTAAAAATGTCTTTTCTTTCGATGGTTTGTAGCCGAGCTCTGGCCTTGGAGTTGTGCTATGGCCTGGGAGTTTTGCTCTGGCTTGCGAGCTCTGCTATGCCAGAGGCGAGGTCAGTCCTCTGCTATGCCAGAGGCGAAGGCATTCGTCTGCCCAGACAGAGGGGAAGTCAGTCCTCTGCTATGCCAGAGGCGAAGGCATTCGTCTGCCCAGACAGAGGCGAGGTCAGTCCTCTGCTATGCCAGAGGCGAAGGCATTCGTCTGCCCAGACAGAGGCGAGGTCAGTCCTCTGCTATGCCAGAGGCGAAGGCATTCGTCTGCCCAGATAGAGGGGAAGTCAGTCCTCTGCTATGCCAGAGGCGAAGGCATTCGTCTGCCCAGACAGAGGGGAAGTCAGTCCTCTGCTATGCCAGAGGCGAAGGCATTCGTCTGCCCAGACAGAGGGGAAGTCATTCCTCTGCCCTGACAGAGAATGCATTCCTCTGGCGAGCATTTCTCTGCTCTAGTGCGGAACCTACTTTTGAGAGAGAGGAGTCAAAGCAAGTGGATAAACATTGTTAACGGATAAGATATTTTATGCAAGTGGATAATTAAGCATGTGTTAATTATCCAATACTTGATGGCTAAGTAAATGGGGTTATATAAATAACACCTTTCTCTTTCATCCCCCATAACAGACGTCCCTTTCCTCTCTCTTTTCTCTCTCCTCTCTCGACTGTCATTATCCAACGCCATTGATGAGCTAGTAAAAAGCTTTGTAAGCTACTTGTATCCCATAACCATCGATTAAATCTAGCTGAAAACACTCTTAAATCCATAGAACAAAAGCTGGGTTGAAGGTTTGAGCTAGGAATCATGAAGATGGAGTTATACTTTTCTCTACACAAAACATAAGAGTAAGCTTCTAAACACATGAATCTACTTATATCTAAGCTTTATGAGCATGTATATAGATGATTAGAGTATTAAAACAACTCCTAATTCAAGTTGAAGTTCATGAAGAAAGTAAGGATTCGAGTATAAAATGAGCCTAGGAGATTGTAGTTATGATAGTTGATGGATTAAAATGATGATTAGAAATGAGTGATAACGAATATGAGTTCTTGAGTTGATTTGAAGATTTGAGTGGTTATATGAGTTCTTGAGCATGCTTTGATGTTAAGTGATGGTTTAGATTGATGATTAGAAGTGATGAAATGAGTTTTGGTATGAGTTTGTTGTTGAGAATTATGATGTTGTATTCAAGATAGAGATGTTTTTGAGATATATGAGTTTTGAGTCCAAATTGGGGAAATTTCGTAGGCCTACTGACCTACTGTGATCGATTGTTTGTCGATGTCTAATAGCTTTGAAAATTTTATAGCAAGTCTCTCCATGAGTCTTGAGTACCCTGGTAAAATTTCAAGCCATTTAAACTTCGTTTGATGTTTCTTTAAAATGAAAAACCTAAACTGCACATTATTACCGAGAATTTTAGAGAACAGGGGAAAGAGTTATTTATTTCAGTAGCTTCCTATGTGATCTAGCTTTCCAAATTTTTATGGTATCAACCTTATTATGTTAGCTAGATATCCACCAAAGTGGAGCCCAGTTAGACAACGTTTACTATTTTTTTCAAAAATTGTAACTTTCGGTGCACAAAACTGCCAGAAATGGTAGATCGTGGTAAAAATGTCATATCTTTCGAACCACTTGGAGTTTTTGACTCTAATTTTTTTTAAATGAAACTAGACTCAAATATATTTCTTTCGGTATGAGTCTCGAGTCCAGGAGATGTCGGAGTTAGAACAGTTTAAATTTTGAAGTTGAGTCAGTGTATAAACAGAGCATGTTTTGATGATGTTTGATTGTGATTGCTATTGTGCCTTATGTGATTGTGTTGCCTATGTGTTTGAATGAGATTAGACGAGCCTTATATGAGAGATAAATCGAGACTTAGAACCATGATTTTCTTGAAACCTATCCTTGAACTGAAGGATGTGTGATGAGTGGAGAGTTTATGTAGAGATGAGTAAGGAGATAGAATATGAGATAGAGCATGGGTTAAAGCTTGAGAATTAGTCAAAGAGTTTCTAATCGAGATTCATTTTATGACATGAACCTTCGATGATGATGATGATCCCTGAAGACACGAGCAGAGCAAGGTAGTAAGTAACTCCACTTTGACGGGAGATTTTGAGTAAGGTCTTCAGGTGGGCATTATTTTGAGTATACAGTTTAAGAGCTTTTCTAAAACTGTTTTAAATAATGATGAAATTATGAGATGTTTTGATGTTTTGAGATTATGATGATGTTTGAGAATTATTGACTTGCCAATATTTTTATGATGATGTTGAGCTTGTATGTTTACCCTCTACTGTTGAGATGAGACGATCGGGTCCTGGGCAGTTGATAGCTATCCTGCCAGGGCTAGTGTACACTGAGGTGACTGTGAGTCGTTGAGCGAATCGGCCGGTCACGGTGCTTGAGAAGGAGGCCTACTTCTCAGTACCTGAGATGAGATGATGATGAGTCGTAGATGTGGTACTTACTTGCTGAGTTTTGACTGCAGTCATTTGAGTCATTTCATTCATTTATTAATGATGTTGAGTTTTAACTGCTTGCACAGGTGCCTTTAAGATATAATTCCTGTGTATTGCTGAAGTGTGGCAAGTTCAATTTATAGCTCTATGAGCAGCTTTGTTTTTCGGCGATATGTCCACTGAGTATTTATGTACTCACGCCCTGCATGTATTTCTAAACGTGCAGGATAAGCGGAGGGGAGTATGGTGCGGTGCTGGTGGGGAATGTCTCGGGTTGACATTTTCTTACTCTATCGTATGTTCGTTTGGTCGATAGAGTTTTAATATAAAGTTATGTTGTTTTAAATCAAGCATTTTACTCACGATTATATGTCTTCATACATATAGTCGGTTCACCTTTTGTTATCACACTCTGAATATTATGACTCTATATAAAAATCGAGCTATACTTGTTTTGCTTTTCATGTTGAGATTCCTGATATTTATCGAGTTATGACGATATTGACGAATATACCCTTTTGATGAATTATGATGATCTTTCCTTAGCACGTTTCTTTGTGAGCTTCCGCTGTTGATCTATGTATTCTTTCTATCTTTCCCCTTTCTTTTATTAGTCGTATGGATACTCGATCCCCGCTATTACTAGTGTCGGGATCGGGCTGCGACAGAGTGGTATCAGAGCCAGGTTGTCTGCTCTGAGTCTAATGCTTGATTGAGTTGAGCTTTTATTATGAGTTGAGTACTAGTCTAACTTGAGTTCTTAGACTGGTTTGAGAGTCAGTCGAAACAGAACCCCAGCACCCCATCTCCTCCGACTTAACGAGGTAAGAGCTTTTGATGTTTTCTTTTTCCGCTTTCATGCTGAGTTTTAACTACCCACTAATGAGTTATGTGATGTTTGATGGTGGAACTATCTGAGCGTGATGAGAACCATGAGTTGAGGAATATTTGGGAGTCATTTTGAGGCTAGTATAGCCGTTGCCCCACCATACCAAATGAGAAAGAGTATGTTGATGATTGGGGTGGAATACCAAGTAAGTTTCGTATCCACTTTTGAGAAACACGATGCTTGTGTTTTTATGATGCAGCGTATTATTGAAGAAGCAACGAAATGCTGGTTTAGAGAGTACGAGCCAGATGAGGACGATACGCTAGGAGAGTTTCTAGCGCATTACCATCGACGCTGGCAGAAGGTTATTCCCTACGGAATCGACGAAGCGGAAGCTATCGACCTTCTGATTCCGTGATTACCACCCACAGGGGGAGTTTGGGCGACAACTTTAGTCCCCCTTATTCGTGGGCACTACATGGTTGGGAGGAGTGAGGTATGGTGATATTAGCGGTTTTATTGCGACGCTCAGCCATCGTTATTTTGCGTTCGGCGATTTCCCTGCACCGCCGTACGAAGTGCCCGATGGGCCAGTCCAGAGTGGAGAGTTAGTGGTTGTACCACCACCCCCTAGTGAGGCAATGCCGGTTATACCTGACCAAGCTGATTCAGATTCGATAGTTTCGAGACGTATTCACCGGTCGTGGAGCACGATCCGTTTTCGTATTTGGCGATGATCACAGATCCTAGCGCCGACTTACCATTGTGGGATTTGACCCCGGTGACGGCACCCTTGCCAATGCTACCTATCAGATCAGCACCGCCGTTTGTTTTTACAGAACCTCATATTCAGCGGGTATCAAGGCCATCCGATTCGAGAGTTGCCCTAGTGCTAGATTCTGACGTTTTGGCTTTATAGCCTTACACGCACCAGCTCCACTATCCACCTTATCGAGGCGCCCAAGAGGGAGGATCTCGATCTGCGAGGTCAGACAGCGATGAGGAGGATCCGGACGAGGAAACTCCGGATATGAAAGTTGGACGCGGGCGAACCCAGCCTTTACGGCATCAGGTTGCGGACGACGGCACCGAGACATGGGTTTCTATTCCCGAGGTGCCGGTTTACTATCCGATGTATGACACGGATGTCGAGGATGAGCCGAGTGACGATAGCGTGTATCGAATCATAGACGAGTATAATGATGTAGAGTCGAAGCCGAGTGAGGATGCACCAACTGATGATGTTGGGAGTAGGACATCAGGTAATGACGATGACAATGACGAGATAGGAGATTGATAGATGACGACCGAGACTATCTAGAGATGTATATGTATATGTATATATATAGTGATGCATAGTCAATGTACATAGCTAGAAGCATAGCATAGAACATATATGACGCTTAGTCCCTATGATGCTTGCATAGCGAAAGCATCATTATAGTATAGGGCGTTTTGTACAGAGAACCTTCGCTTTTGTGTAAGACCTCAAAAGAGAGGCAATTTTCCCTATGATATAGAGATGACGTTGATGACTAGAAAGCTTTATGTCACATCAGAGTTTTGAGATTGATGATTTGATGCATGATGTTAGATGAACGATAGAGATGATGAGAACTATGAGAATTCTATATGAGAAATATAGAATTGAGTTGAGATATAGAGAACTGAGATGAGAATTCTATATGAAATATATAGAACCGAGTTGAGACGTATATTTGAGTTGGGAAAATAGAACTTGTATGTTGCGATGACAAAAAGATTAGCTTTGAGGCTGATATATTTATATATTTCTTACCCTTATAGTATGCTCCGAGAAGGAGAAATAGAAACCGAGAAGAAGAGGAGGAACAGAGAAATCCTACACCACCACCTCCTCCACCACCAGAGAGGAGAATAGAGGAATTTTTCCTGAGACAAAATCCACCGGTGTTTAATGGATCTGGAGATCCTGCGGAGACGGAAGAGTGGATCCGGAGTATGGAACGAATCTTTAGATTTTTGAGATGTGATGATCACGAGCGTCTTACATGCATGTCCTATCAGCTCAAGGGATCTGCAGATTTCTGGTGGGAAGCTAAATAGAGAACCATGACCCCAGAGCAACTAGATGCCCTTACTTGGGATCAGTTCAAAGCAGCTCTGTGTGAGAAGTACATACCCCGGAGTTACCGGAAAAAGAAGGAAACAGATTTTGCCAATTTGAAGCAAGGCAATAAGACAGTAGCCGAGTACGACCGGCAATTTTGTGATTTGGCTCGATATGCCCCATATCGAGTGGACACGGACGAAAAGATGTCGGAACTATTTTGTTCTGGTTTGAAGCAAGAGATACGAGTTGTGTTAGCAAGCCAGAGTGCGCTAACTTATGCTGAAGCGCTAAACAGAGCGTTAGATATGGAATTGGCTATGCAGCCAGAGAAAACGAGTCAAGCTTCGACGCAACTGTCGAACCCAAATTTTTAATCGGGAAGCCAATCTTTTTCTGGCCAAGGCCAGAAAGGCAAGAGAAAATGGGACGATCGAAGTCAAGGTCCCAAGAAGTCGTTGCAGAATCAGAATGCACCGCCACACTATCAGAACCGAGATAGTCGGCCTTACGTTGGCCAGACTGCACCAGCAGCAGCTCCACAAGGATCGCGAGGAATACTTCCTTGCCCGAAATGCAATAAGCTACACTTGGGAGAGTGCAAGATGGGACAAAACAGCTGCTACACCTGCGGAAGGGTCGGACACTACTCCAATCAGTGTCCAAATCGCCAGCAAAGCGGAGGCAGAGGAAGGTCGAACCAGTACCAACCGCAGCTTAAAGCGATGGAAGGAGTCCTACCGCTACCACCGCCACAGCGACAACAGCCAGCCTATCGACCACGTCAGTCAGGAAGGCAGCCGCCAGCCCCGCAGGCGAATCAACCCCATCATCAGAGAGTGTTTGGGTATGAGCGGAAGGCTCAGGACAAGAATCGAGGAAATCTAGCAGGTATTGGTGAGTTGAAGGGTGTACCCATAGTAATACTGTTTGATACGGGAGCACCCCATTCTTTTATTTTCCCCATACTTGTGTCGATACTATGAAATTGAACATAGAGCCTGCTCCGCAACATCTAAGAGTGATGACTCCTATAGGCAAAACCACTACGATCCCACTCGTATGTCCTGACTTAGAATTCGAGCTAGAATCGATTAAGCTCAAGGCTAAAAACCTAAGGATGATGTCTATGTGGCACATAGGTATTATTTTGGGAATGGATTGGTTAGAGGAGAACCATGCGACGATACAAAGCAAGGAGAGACGAATATCGTTTCAATTTCCAGGACAAGAGCCTACTTCGTTTATTGGCGTTGAGAGAAAATGGAGAAAGCCGCCAATAATTTCGGCGCTTCAAGCCTGAAAGCTTTTGTAGAAAAAGGATACAACCGAGTATGCTGTATGCCTGAATTAGAGTGAGGAGTCCAAAACAAACATAGATGACGTGCCAGTCGTGCGAGAATACAAAGACGTTTTTCCTAAAAGCTTTATCGGGATTACCCCCAGATCGATAGCTCGAGTTTACGATTGATCTTGAGCCTGGAGCCGCACCGACGTCAAAGGCACAATATAGAATGGCCCGGCAGAGTTGCAAGAGTTGAAGCTGCAACTTTAAGAACTGCTAGATTTGGGTTTCATTCGACCTAGTGTTTTCCCTGTGGGGAGTGTTTAGCCCTATTTTGTGATGATTTTATGGGTTTTGTTGTTGTGCATTCGAGCATGCTTCGTGTCTTTTTGATCTATCCTTCACTTGCTCGATGTTATTTGGGTGTATTACTGTTGTGTGCAGGAATCGAAAGCAGCCGCGCGTTTTGGCTTCGTTCCGAGCATTTTGGGAGTCAGGCTCACGGCCGCCGCCGTCGAGACGGCGGCCGCGGCCCCACGGCGCGGGCCGTGCATCGCTTGGAGAGAAATCTGCGAAGACGGACCACGGCGCCGCCGCGTCACGGCGACCGCCGTCCACGGCGCCGCCGTTTCACGGCGGCCGCCGTCCAGACGCCGGCCGCGGCCCCACGGCGCGGGCCGTACAAATTTTGGTGGATTCTGCGAAAGGCACTCACGGCGGCGCCGTGGGACGGCGCCGCCGTCTCTGACTATTTCTGGCAGTTACGTTTCACCCTATAAAAACTGATTTTTAGGGTTTTATTAAGCAGCTCCGACCCCAGCAGCCTCCTAGACGTTTTTCCCTTGTTTTCCCTTAGTTTAGAATAGTTAGAAACATCTTAAACATCTTTGATTCGTTAGATTAAAGCTAATGTCGATTTGCATTACGTTGGATTGGATTTCCGGATCGTTCTCGCTGTAAGAACTCTGTTTATGTTTTCTTTAGAATTGAATGGTAGTTTATTTCCTCTGCATAGATTAATGTTGCTTCGATCTCAATTGATGAATTGCTTGTTCGTTTATCTCGCCTAGATAATTAGTGTTTATGATTGTTGATTTACTATTGCTTTCTAGATCGCTAGTTAGAACCCTAGGTTTACTAGTTTCCTGCGTTCTTAATCTGCTTCCTTTTCATTCCGCCTAGATAGATTTATATGCTTTCCGTTGATTCTGCACTAGATAATTCTACAAGCTTTATTAAATTACGCCTAGATTAAAGAGAGAGTGCCAGACCCAATTACCCGATTAGAGTGTTTAGGTTTTATTTCTGTACTTGTGAGTAGCACAGTTGAAGCCCTGCTAAGTCTTCCTTGAGAGACGACTTGAGTCACCTTACCACCCTAGGACGACCTCGTATAGATTCGAGTCCATCCACTAGGTGTTTCTGGATGAGTCAAATTTTGGCGCCGTTGCCGGGGAAGGCTTTAGGCATTTGATTGTGTTGCATTGTTTTCCGTGTTTATTTTTGTTTCTTTCTTTTGACTTGGTTATTTTCTCCCTCCGGTGCGTTTGATTTGGTTTGCTAGTGTTGTGTATGCAAGGTCGTCGTAGCTTGAAGAGAAAGCTAGTGCCTTACTTTGACAACATTCACCGACCTCATGAGGTCCTTTTAAACCTGGAGGAGGAGTCCGAGTCCAGTTCGAGGAACTTTGTGGAATCACAGTCTCAAGAGGGAGACCGTGACGAGAGAATCGCTTCCAATCCCATTCTGGAAGCCATCGAGGATACACCTCCTTTGCACTCGGAAGGAGAAGAAGAAGTTCGGCCTAATCCTGACCAAGAAAACATGGCAGAGCAGAACGTACAGTATATGGGGGATTTTTCCAGGCCTGTTATCGGGAACACTAGCACGTCTGCAATAGTGTTTCCCACGGCGGTCCGGAATTATAATCTGAAGCCCAACGACTCAAACTTGCTGCCGCTCTTTCATGGGATGCCCAGCGAGGACGCCTTGCAGTTCATCCGTGACTTCTGCTCTCAAGTGCAAACCTTCCCACTGTCGGGACTCACCGAGGATCAGTTGAGACTCAAGTGCTTACCTTATGCACTCAAGGACCGAGCTAGGACGTGGTTGCTGTCCCTGCCGCCGAACTCCATCACCACATGGGGAGAGGCATGTGAGAAGTTCATGCTCAAGTACTATCCTAGCCACAAGACACAGGAGATTAGGAGCCAGATAATGAACTTCATGCAAGGAGCTGACGAGCCCTTCCACGAGGCTTGGGAGAGATTCCAAGAGCTCCTCCGCCAGTGCCCACAGCACCAGTTAGCACCCGTCATGTTGATGCAGTTCTTCTATGACGGATTGATTCAGACGGCACAGTTTATGGTGGACAGTACAGCAGGGGGCAACATTGCCCGGAAGACAGCTGATGAGCTCAAGGAGATTTTCAACACACTTGCAGCGAGTTCTCAACAGAAATCAGTTAGAGGAAGGAGGGTTGAAGTCAATGCAGTAGCTCCCAACAATGAGCTTCAGAAGCAAGTAGCGGACCTGATGAGGCAAGTACAACACCTCACGATGAACCAGGTGAAGGCTCCACCAGTTCACGCGCCACCAGCGGAAGGATGTGGCATATGTGGCGATTTTGGTCATGGAACCAACGCGTGCCATCGCATGGGGGAATGCACACCTGAAGGAGGAGCAGAGGTCTATGCTGCTCAAGGCTATCTGGGGAGGCCTCAATTTGAGCAGAGAACCAACTTGAATCAAGGGCAATAAAACTCCAACTCGGGGTGGAGAAATGAGCAGAATTCGGGATGGAGAAACCAAGGTCCTGGCCAAGGGTCGGGATCAAACCAAGGCAATCAGTTCCTCCGACCTCCACAGCATTACCCATATCAGCAACAACAGCAGTTCTACCCACCTCAGCAGCACCAACCTCCAAGCCCCTTATTTGAAGATCAGATGCAAGCTTTCATGCAAGCTAGCAAACAGGCGATGGAGGCTCAGAGTGCTACCATCAAGCGCCTCGAGACTACAGTTGGGCAACTTACAGGAGCCCTGAATCAGCTGCAGCAAGAGCAGCCAACTGGGAAGTTCCCAAACCAGGACCAACAGCCGCATCAAGCTCATGCCGTGGCGGTAATCAATGAGAATGCCCCAATAACCACGGGGAAATGGAGAAGCAAAGCCGTGCAAGCAATCAAGGCTACCCAATGCCCCAGTGAGCCACTGCCACCCGTCACAGTTGCACTAGACCAACCGCCACCCAAGCAAGGAGATTCAAGTAGCTTCATTTTTTATATTAGCTTAGGTGGGGTTGAAGAGGTGTTTGGGATGCTTGATTTGGGCGCGGCAGTCAATTTGATGTCGTTTGACATTTTTGAAAAATTGGGTAATAAAAGGCTGAAATGCACAAATATGAAGATAGAGCTAGCTGACGGCTCTATTAGTAGCCCACGGGGCCTGGTTGAGGATGTTGAGGTTGTTGTGAGGGGGATTAGAGTCTTGGTTGATTTTGTCGTCCTTGATGTGGGAAAAGGGATTAGAGGCGAGAATGGGCATCTCGTGCTACTTGGCCGACCCTTTATGGCTACCACCCGTACTCGCATCGATGTGGGTACGGGAACTGTCAATATGGTAGGGGCAGGTAGAGCGGTAACTTTCTCTGTTTTTGATAAAAAAACCCACTACCCCCACTTCCTTAATTCAAATCTGCTCTTATGTTGAAACATTTGATGCTTTGGATGAGGATTATATTGTGCAGGAATTCCTTGATCAGTTACAGAAGGAGGACGAGATTGAGGAGGAATCCCTTGCTAACCTGCAGGATGGGGCTGACATTGAGCAGGAGTTTATCGATAAGCTGCAAGAGGATGAGGATGTAGAGCAGGGCTTTCTGCTTGCCCTGCCACTGGAAGAGAAGTTTGATGAGGTAGTTCCACTCGGTCCCCAAGAATGTGTGGACAGGAGATCATCTTATGATATGAGCGTTGAACGCTCACCTGGAGGGCCCGCAGCTGCGATCGAAATAGATATGTGTACAAAGATGCTAAGGCAGATGGAGCTTCAATGGGGTTTTGGTTAAGGACCCATCTTAGTCGGGCTGGCGACTTTAAAACTAGCGCTGCATGGGAGGCAACCCATGTTTTTCTTGCTTTATTCCTTGCTCTTGCTTTTCTCTTGATTTGTTTGAGTTGTGTTTCTGTTGTTTCTTGTGTTTGTGCAGGTTGGTGCTTGGGAATGATAGTTTGTGTGGATAGAGACAGGCAGACATCGTGGGACACTACAGACTCACCACTGGATTGGTATTTAGGGAAGTTTCCTCTTTCACCCCTCTTTTTGTTGCACTGAGGACAGTGCCAGATTTTAAGCGTGGGGGGGTGTTTGTTGGTATTTGTAAATCCCGTGGGTGTTTTCCTGTTGTGTTTTTGGGCTTTCTTGTGTTGGGGCGAATGGTCCCCTTATCTTGTCTTCTTGCTTGTTTTTAAGTGCATCGCATGTTGATAGTGATTCATTGGCGATTCTGGATTGTGTTTGTGTTGTTTGTTGTCCTTGTCTGTCATGATTGATTTGTTCCCAACATGGTGTAATTAGCTTAAGGTTTTGGTGCAACACCTTGTTGAGCAACTCTTGACGTGATTTGTCCGGTAGATGCTAGGGGGAGTGTTTTCAGTGCAATTTCCTAATATCTTTCTCGGTGCTGAATTGTTTGGTTGGTTGTTGAGTTCTGATAGCTCTGGGTCTCTGCTCCTCTAATGGTTTCATTATGAGCATGGGAAACCACACGAGAATATTTTGGATCACCTCCAAAAGTTCAATCTCGTGAATTATGGCCCATCTATTAAGAGTGAAAATAACTTGACCCAAAAAAAAAAAAAAAGAGAAGTGAAATGTGAAAATGAGCGAATGTGAAAAAGGAATGAGATATGATTGTAAAGGAAATTGCATTAGGAAATTCACTCCTAGCGGAGAATCGGGTCTGATCGGATTGAGTTGTATCACCTTGTTGTTGCATTTTTAAACCTTAACTTTGAACATCTGATTGGGGACATTGATATCTTGAAGGACTTGGATTGGTTAGTGTTTGCTTAGTGAGAAGAATCGCTTATGGATTTTCTTTCGATGTTGTGATTGTTGCTTGAGGACAAGCAAGGATTTAAGTGTGGGGGGGTTGTTTAGCCCTATTTTGTGATGATTTTATGGGTTTTGTTGTTGTGCATTCGAGCATGCTTCGTGTCTTTTTGATCTATCCTTCACTTGCTCGATGTTATTTGGGTGTATTACTGTTGTGTGCAGGAATCGGGAGCAGCCGCGCGTTTTGGCTTCGTTCCGAGCATTTTGGGAGTCAGGCTCACGGCCGCCGCCGCCAGGCGGCGGCCGCCGTCGAGACGGCGGCCGCGGCCCCACGGCGCGGGCCGTGCATCGCTTGGAGAGAAATCTGCGAAGACGGACCACGGCGCCGCCGCGTCACGGCGACCGCCGTCCACGGCGCCGCCGTTTCACGGCGGCCGCGGCCCCACGGCGCGGGCCGTACAAATTTTGGTGGATTCTGCGAAAGGCACTCACGGCGGCGCCGTCCCACGGCGGCCGCCGTCTCTGACTATTTCTGGCAGTTACGTTTCACCCTATAAAAACCGATTTTTAGGGTTTTATTAAGCAGCTCCGACCCCAGCAGCCTCCTAGACATTTTTCCCTTGTTTTCCCTTAGTTTAGAATAGTTAGAAACATCTTAAACATCTTTGATTCGTTAGATTAAAGCTAATGTCGATTTGCATTACGTTGGATTGGATTTCCGGATCGTTCTCGCTGTAAGAACTCTGTTTATGTTTTCTTTAGAATTGAATGGTAGTTTATTTCCTCTGCATAGATTAATGTTGCTTCGATCTCAATTGATGAATTGCTTGTTCGTTTATCTCGCCTAGATAATTAGTGTTTATGATTGTTGATTTACTATTGCTTTCTAGATCGCTAGTTAGAACCCTAGGTTTACTAGTTTCCTGCGTTCTTAATCTGCTTCCTTTTCATTCCGCCTAGATAGATTTATATGCTTTCCGTTGATTCTGCACTAGATAATTCTACAAGCTTTATTAAATTACGCCTAGATTAAAGAGAGAGTGCCAGACCCAATTACCCGATTAGAGTGTTTAGGTTTTATTTCTGTACTTGTGAGTAGCACAGTTGAAGCCCTGCTAAGTCTTCCTTGAGAGACGACTTGAGTCACCTTACCACCCTAGGACGACCTCGTATAGATTCGAGTCCATCCACTAGGTGTTTCTGGATGAGTCAGGGAGCACCGGTTCTCTTTGTCAAAAGAAGGACGGTAGTTTGAGGTTATGCATTGACTACTGTGAGTTGAATAAGGTGACACTGAAGAATAAGTATCCGTTACCTCGGATTGGTGATTTATTCGATCAACTCCAAGGAGCAAGTACCTTTTCAAAGATTGACTTGAGAACGGGGTACCATCAGCTGAAGATAAGATCGGAAAATATTCCGAAGACGGCATTTCGTACAAGATACGGGCACTATGAATTCATAGTTATGCCTTTTGGATTGACGAATGCTCCTGCAGTGTTCATGGATCTCATGAACCGAGTCTTTCACGAATACTTAGACAAGTTCGTGTTAGTGTTCATAGATGACATTCTGATTTACTCAAAGAGTAAACGAGAACACGAAGAGCATTTGAGAATCGTGTTAGAGAGATGGAGAGCTAAAAAGCTATATGCTAAGTTCAGCGAATGTGAGTTTTGGCTTAAAGAAATCAATTTCCTTGGCCATGTCGTTTCTGCGAGAGGAATCGAAGTAAACCCAGCAAAAGTTCAAGCGATAGGATGGAGAGCACCAACTGCGAGAGGAATCGAAGTAAACCCAGCAAAAGTTCAAGCGATAGGATGGAGAGCACCAACTACACCGCTTGAAATCCATAATTTTCTGGGATTAGCAGGGTATTACCGAAGAATTATTGAGGGCTTTTCAAAAATCGCTAAGCCATTGACGCACCTGCTAAAGAAAGAAGTTAAATTTGAGTGGACGAACGAGTGTGAGTTGAGTTTTCAAGAGCTGAAGAAGAGAAATACCACTGCCCCAGTTTTAGCTATTCCAAAGAAGAACAAAGAGTATGCAGTCTATACAGACGCATCGAGGAATGGACTGGGAGGTGTACTGATGCAAGATGGAAGAGTTATTGTATATGTCTCACGACAACTCAGGCCGCATAAGATGAATTATCCGACGCATGATTTAGAGTTAACAGTCGTAGTGCATGCTTCAAAGGTTTGGAGACACCACCTTTATGGAGTACGGTGTGAGATATACACCGATCACAAAAGTCTCGAGTACTTCTTTGAGCAAAAAGATCTGAACATGCGACAGAGAAGATGGCTAGAGTTGGTGTAAGATTACGATTGCGGGATAAATTATCACCCCAGAAAAGCTAACGTTGTCGCTGATGCGTTGAGTAGAAAGAATCAAAGAGAGTTAAGATTTTTCCTTACTCAAGAAGAAAACTTGATCAAAGAATTCGAGAGATTGAGATTGGAGGTAGTGATACCACCTCAAACGACGGAAATAGTAATTGCTACACTGAACGTTACATCTGACCTACGGTCAAGGATAATCACAACTCAAAGAGAGGATGGAAAGATGGAGAATTATCAATAAACGACAGACAAAGCCATATTATTTGATGGAAGAACGTGTGTGCCTGATAGAGAAGAGTTGAAAAATGAAATCATGAGTGAAGCTCATGACACCCCTTATACAGCACACCCAGGAGGTACGAAAATGTACCAAGACTTAAAAACAAAATTTTGGTGAAAAGGAATGAAACGAGAGATAGTGCGACTGCATGGAGTACGGATGATGATCACATCGAATCGAGATTCCAGATTTACTTCACGTTTCTGGACGAGCATGTAAAAAGAATTAGGTACTAAACTGAATTTTAGTACAGCCTTTCATCCGCAGACGGATGGACAGTCCGAAAGGACTATACAAGTATTAGAAGACGTAATTAGAATTGTTGTGCTAGATAGAGGAAGTCAATGGGAGCAAGTTTTGCCCCTGATCGAGTTTGCTTATAATAATAGTTTCAATTGACTATTATCATGGCTTCATACAAAGCCTTGTATGGACGAGAATGTAGATCCCCACTTTATTTGGGATGACGTTGGAGAACGAGGAAGTGCTTGGATCAGAAGCCATTTAAGAAATAATCGCCATTGTGCGACAGATTCAACCGAGAGTTAACGAAGCACAAGATCGCCAAAAGTCTTATGCAGACACTAGGCGAACAGAGATTCATTTTGATGTAGGAGACAAAGTCTTTCTTAAAGTTTCCCCATCCAGAGGAGTACATCGTTTTGGAGTTAGAGGAAAACTCAAACCGAGATATATTAGACACTGCAATATACTTAAGAAAGTAGGCCCTGTTGCCTATAGACTTGCGTTGCCTCCGAGCTTCGCGAACGTTCATAACGTTTTCCATGTTTCACATTTAATTAAATACGTGTTTGATCCAAGACACGTCATTCATCAAGAAGAAGTGTCCCTAGAGCCGGACTTGAGCTACGAAGAGAGGCCCGATGCTATTCTGGAAGATCCAGCAACTGAGAAACAAGTCAATTCCTTTGGTGAAAATCCAATGGAGACATCATGAGCAAGAGGAAGTGACATGGAAACTTGAAGAGAAGATGAAAGAAAAATATCCCGAGCTTTTTCCCGAAAGTGAATAACTCAAATTTCGGGACGAAATTTTTTTTAAGGGGGGTAGGATGTAACACCCCGTACTTTTATGAGTAGTAGTAGTGTCGAGACACTACAGAGAGTACTACGGTGCTGAGATATGAGATTATAATTAAAATAAGATGGAGTATGATGATAAATAGAGATATTGAGTATTAGAGTTACATTATTTTGATGAGACGAATTATTCTTCTAGATGGAGATATGAGTCTGATAGAATCAATGATGATGATAGAGAGTGAGCTGTTTGAGAAAACGAGTTGCTGATTGAATTGAGAAAAGAGCATATTTTATTTTTCCCGATAACGGATACAGAGGTATCTGTAAGATTAATTGTCCTGATAACGGGTACAGAGGTATCTGTGAGATTAATTGTCCTATGGTTAATAAGAACATCTGATTAAGAATAGAGTTGAGATAAGTGAGTGAGAAACCCTATAGAAGGGAGAGTCGATCTGAGAGATGATCTAATTGAGAGATGATTGTTGATTGCTTTACCTGAGATGGTTTGAGTGATTGTCTGCGTGACTACTTGTAATGATGATGTGAGTATGATTTGTTTTGTGTTATGTTAACACGGATTATATTCGAGATTTTGGAGAACGAGATTATTTTTAAATCGGGAAATAGCATACATCTATTATTATTTTTGCATATCAGTATTTTATGAGAAATATTTTACTGAGATATATATATATATAAATAAGTTTATGATGAGATGAGATATTCCAATAGTTTGAGCTATTGTATTTTTCGTTGAAGAACTAGTGAATGAAATAAGGAAATAAGGATGTATAGAGATGATGGATGAACATTGATGAAGTTAAAAATGTCTTTTCTTTCGATGGTTTGTAGCCGAGCTCTGGCCTTGTAGTTCTGCTATGGCCTGGGAGTTTTGCTCTGGCTTGCGAGCTCTGCTCGGGATGCGAGCTCTGCTATGCCAGAGGCGAAGGCATTCGTCTGCCCAGACAGAGGGGAAGTCAGTCCTCTGCTATGCCAGAGGCGAAGGCATTCGTCTGCCCAGACAGAGGCGAGGTCAGTCCTCTGCTATGCCAGAGGCGAAGGCATTCGTCTGCCCAGACAGAGGGGAAGTCAGTCCTCTGCTATGCCAGAGGCGAAGGCATTCGTCTGCCCAGACAGAGGCGAGGTCAGTCCTCTGCTATGCCAGAGGCGAAGGCATTCGTCTGCCCAGACAGAGGGGAAGTCAGTCCTCTGCTATGCCAGAGGCGAAGGCATTCGTCTGCCCAGACAGAGGGGAAGTCAGTCCTCTGCTATGCCAGAGGCGAAGGCATTCGTCTGCCCAAACAGAGGGGAAGTCATTCCTCTGCCCTGACAGAGAATGCATTCCTCTGGCGAGCATTTCTCTGCTCTAGTGCGGAACCTACTTTTGAGAGAGAGGAGTCAAAGCAAGTGGATAAACATTGTTAACGGATAAGATATTTTATGCAAGTGGATAATTAAGCATGTGTTAATTATCCAATACTTGATGGCTAAGTAAATGGGGTTATATAAATAACACCTTTCTCTTTCATCCCCCATAACAGACGTCCCTTTCCTCTCTCTTTTCTCTCTCCTCTCTCGACTGTCATTATCCAACGCCATTGATGAGCTAGTAAAAAGCTTTGTAAGCTACTTGTATCCCATAACCATCGATTAAATCTAGCTGAAAACAATCTTAAATCCATAGAACAAAAGCTGGGTTGAAGGTTTGAGCTAGGAATCATGAAGATGGAGTTATACTTTTCTCTACACAAAACATAAGAGTAAGCTTCTAAACACATGAATCTACTTATATCTAAGCTTTATGAGCATGTATATAGATGATTAGAGTATTAAAACAACTCCTAATTCAAGTTGAAGTTCATGAAGAAAGTGAGGATTCGAGTATAAAATGAGCCTAGGAGATTGTAGTTATGATAGTTGATGGATTAAAATGATGATTAGAAATGAGTGATAACGAATATGAGTTCTTGAGTTGATTTGAAGATTTGAGTGGTTATATGAGTTCTTGAGCATGCTTTGATGTTAAGTGATGGTTTAGATTGATGATTAGAAGTGATGAAATGAGTTTTGGTATGAGTTTGTTGTTGAGAATTATGATGTTGTATTCAAGATAGAGATGTTTTTGAGATATATGAGTTTTGAGTCCAAATTGGGGAAATTTCGTAGGCCTACTGACCTACTGTGATCGATTGTTTGTCGATGTCTAATAGCTTTGAAAATTTTGTAGCAAGTCCCTGCATGAGTCTTGAGTACCCTGGTAAAATTTCAAGCCATTTCAACTTCGTTTGATGTTTCTTTAAAATGAAAAACCTAAACTGCACATTATTACCGAGAATTTTAGAGAACAGGGGAAAGAGTTATTTATTTCAGTAGCTTCCTATGTGATCTAGCTTTCCAAATTTTTATGGTATCAACCTTATTATGTTAGCTAGATATCCACCAAAGTGGAGCCCAGTTTGACAACGTTTACTATTTTTTTCAAAAATTGTAACTTTCGGTGCACAAAACTGCCATAAATGGTAGATCGTGGTAAAAATGTCATATCTTTCGAACCACTTGGAGTTTTTGACTCTACTTTTTTTTAAATGAAACTAGACTAGAATATCTTTCTTTCGGTATGAGTCTCGAGTCCAGGAGATGTCGGAGTCAGAACAGTTTAAATTTTGAAGTTGAGTCAGTGTATAAACAGAGCATGTTTTGATGATGTTTGATTGTGATTGCTATTGTGCCTTATGTGATTGTGTTGCCTATGTGTTTGAATGAGATTAGACGAGCCTTATATGAGAGATAAATCGAGACTTAGAACCATGATTTTCTTGAAACCTATCCTTGAACTGAAGGATGTGTGATGAGTGGAGAGTTTATGTAGAGATGAGTAAGGAGATAGAATATGAGATAGAGCATGGGTTAAAGCTTGAGAATTAGTCAAAGAGTTTCTAATCGAGATTCATTTTATGACATGAACCTTCGATGATGATGATGATCCCTGAAGACACGAGCAGAGCAAGGTAGTAAGTAACTCCACTTTGACGAGAGATTTTGAGTAAGGTCTTCAGGTGGGCATTATTTTGAGTATACAGTTTAAGAGCTTTTCTAAAACTGTTTTAAATAATGATGAAATTATGAGATGTTTTGATGTTTTGAGATTATGATGATGTTTGAGAATTATTGACTTGCCAATATTTTTATGATGATGTTGAGCTTGTATGTTTACCCTCTACTGTTGAGATGAGACGATCGGGTCCTGGGCAGTTGATAGCTATCCTGCCAGGGCTAGTGTACACTGAGGTGACTGTGAGCCGTTGAGCGAATCGGCCGGTCACGGTGCTTGAGAAGGAGGCCTACTTCTCAGTACCTGAGATGAGATGATGATGAGTCGTAGATGTGGTACTTACTTACTGAGTTTTGACTGCAGTCATTTGAGTCATTTCATTCATTTATTAATGATGTTGAGTTTTAACTGCTTGCACAGGTGCCTTTAAGATATAATTCCTGTGTATTGCTGAAGTGTGGCAAGTTCAATTTATAGCTCTATGAGCAGCTTTGTTTTTCGGCGATATGTCCACTGAGTATTTATGTACTCACGCCCTGCATGTATTTCTAAACGTGCAGGATAAGCGGAGGGGAGTATGGTGCGGTGCTGGTGGGGAATGTCTCGGGTTGACATTTTCTTACTCTATCGATTGTTCGTTTGGTCGATAGAGTTTTAATATAAAGTTATGTTGTTTTAAATCAAGCATTTTAATCAAGCATTGACGAATATACCCTTTTGATAAATTATGATGATCTTTCCTTAGCACGTTTCTTTGTGAGCTTCCGCTGTTGATCTATGTATTCTTTCTATCTTTCCCCTTTCTTTTATTAGTCGTATCGATACTCGATCCCCGCTATTACTAGTGTCGGGATCGGGCTGCGACAAGAGCAGAAGTATGGAGTTATATATCCACCACTACTACTCAATGAGTTTTGTTACATAGGACTTTTTGCGTTTTCTTTCTTCTTCTTCTTCTTATTTATTTATTTATTTATTTATTTTGAGCAGGAAACCATTATCTAGCTATGGTTTATCTATATATTTTGGTTTATCTATATATTTTGTGAAGCGGCGGATAAGGCCTCTATGTTTTTTTTTTATTAAAACAAACACTCGAAGGGTGAGGGATTTAGGCAGAACCCAACCTATAAATAAACATCAACAAATATCTTATACATCTCTATGTTCGCGACTAAAGTTATGCACATATCACTTAATGTTCGAATAGTGACATAATTTTTAACAAATTGAAACACTTTTAAATTTTATTAAATAAAATATGATATATTGACGTGTCATTAAAATAAAGACATTTACCAAATTTAAATTTAGTGACATTTGAAAATACAATTATTCTTTTGACATGTAAAAGTGTAATTATTTTTGTGATATGTGAAAGTATAGTTATCTTTATGACACTCTATTTTATAATTAGTTCTTCAAAAAAAAAATTTTATTAACAATTAAAGTAATATAATAATATTTGTATGTGTATGTGTGGATGTGAGTGTGTGTGTGCGAGCGAGAGCAAAATATATTGTAATATCTATGTGTAAAAAAAAATCTTTTGTGATAAATTTAGATGTTCAAAAAGAACTTTAGATGTTTAATTAGAGATGTTAATTAGATCGGTCCATTTGGTTTCAAATTATTTTTAGTCCGGACAAATCATTTTTTTAATCTTTTGAACTAAAATATTTTGACCTTAAACTTAATCCACTTGGTTTTGGACTAATCCGCTTGAGTCACAAATTTACGATTTTTTTACATGTATGAATTTTCGTTGATAATCATATTCTTGTACGAAAATTAAAATAGGCCACGTTCCTTTAATCAAGCACTTCGCCTCCTTTTAGATACGAAAAACAGTGTAATTTCAAACGTAAATTTACGTAATAAGTAAATTTCTTACCGATAATAATTGGATAAACATTTAATATAAATGACTATTTTTTTTTAATTTCTATATCAAATTTTTTTATTAATTGTTGGAGAAAATTAAAAATAAAATAATACTCCCTCCGTCCACCAATTCGTGTCCCAGGGGGAAGGGCACGAGTTCTGAGAAAAAAATGTATTGTTTATTTGCTGAGTGAAGAAAATGGCACGACTTTTAGGAAAATGTTATTATTTATTAAAAAAATATTTATTAAAAATGGGTAGGAAGTGAATTGATGGACAGATCAAAATAGAAATTAGAACACGAATTGGTGGACGGAATGAGTAATCTATTAATATATGAAAACACAGTTTTTGAACCATTTTATGAAAACACAGTTTTTGAACCATTTTTTTCCCGGCAAAATCCGCACCAGCAATTATATTGTAAAAAGTAACCATGTTCTATTGGTTCATTCCATATCTCAAACCCACGTTTATTTGAAAAGCAACAAAATTGAACAGTTTTTTACGCCGATAACTTATGTGATGAAGATAAGCAGTTATTTTTAGCTATAAACATGGAGCAATTATTGATTTAACCCCATTATATGATAACTCTTAGCAGTCCATTTGTTCTCTCAATTTCAGCATTGTCTCTTTCAAATTCTGCATCGTATATTCTCCTAACAAATTTCTATAATGACTTTTTCACAACACCTAAATGATTTTGTCAAAAACCTTTAGTTCTCAATTTATGTTTTTCATCACCAAGTAGCCCTTTTTCTTAATAGCGACATTGTCGTGCCGAGAAAATTTTGGCAAACCATTCTCCCGATTATTCTTCTGAAATCATTGTACATGAAAAAGAGCATGGCGAGGCCGAAGCGTGGGTACCAAGAAAAACTTCTGTTGGCAAAGAAATGAGAAGATGGAGATAGATGAGAGAGTACGAGACCGAGAGGCTCTACCTTGAAATCATGGTGGCTCCATCAATTTTGGATGTCGATCTCAAGCCTACCGGCAACAAATCTATGTATCACATAAATTTTCATCATCTTTTTTTTTTTGGAATTCATCGCCTTCAACGACAAGGGAGGTGAGTGATCTACGATGCTACGTTTACCAGTGAGTATTTAGAGAATCTTATCAACTGCTAATTTTATGGCCAAATTATTTTCCGGTGATGATTTTCACATCTTTACAGACGCTAGGGATTGAAGTGGAAATCTTTCAATTCTTTCTCTCATGCTCTATCGATCAGAAATGGCAAATGATAGAGTAGTTGTCGATGGCTTTTGTTTTTTGATGACTTTGTGATTATTGAGTTGTGATTCCTGTTAAATTGTCGAGAAACTTGCACCATGAAAGAACAAGTATTTAAGATATTTGATAGTTGTTCAAATCAAAAGAGGAGAAATTATATGTTGTGTTGATTTTAATATTGAACCATCATTACACGGAGATGTTGATGTTTTTTGTATTGATTATTAAGTGGTTATTGGATGGGAGCTTTATTTATTTATTTTTCTCTTTGAACTGCTCGCATCTTCTATAGATTGATATCTATCACTTTAGTTTATTGGTTGTTCATACTTTTTCCCGTGTCGTGTAGAATTTATTGAGACAAAATCTTGAAAGTTATTTGTTTCTTTTGCTATGAGGATTTTTGAGTGCTAGATTCAAAGTTGAAAGTCTGACTTTCTTATTCTGCTGCATTTATATAATTCTTCGAAAATATATGTTGTGTTTCTCTAACTGCTGAAATAGAAATTTTATTAAAATGAAGAAAAAAAGAAACCTACACCCAAGAGAGCACAGACGCAGCTGAGGGCCAGGCCTCGTTAAAACCTCCTTAGGGGAAAACCTTAAAAAGGAAAAAGAGTACCCGTCTTGAAAAAGAAAAAAATTGGCGGTGAGCGGAGAGGACCTCCTCAAAGGCTCCGGCCGAACCATTGCCCCTAGGAGGGCCAGCCCATACCACTGCAACACAAAAAAACAACGCCAAAAAAGAAAAGGCAGACCAAAGAACATCAAAAGAAGGGCTCAACACCTTCGACAGCACCGCAAAACCAGCAACAAGCTCTAATGTTGTGTTTCTCTAACTAACATGTTTATACCATGAAATTGAAAACATTACCTTTTTATGACCACTGTGTTTTACGATAGCATTTTTTTTTCCTTCCCGAAAATACATTTTCGTCTTTATATTTTTACAATTGACATGAAAGCTCTTCGTCCATGGATGTTTGAGTTTTGACCATTATACTTTGTCAATTCAAAATAGTATATGTTACATTATTATTAGTATTTTTTATTTTCTTTATCTTTTAATAAAATGACATTCTCTATAAAAAAATACGAACTGTAGTTTATCTGTATTTTAATTACTTCCATAATTTTTATAATGTGTTTGGGTTGCTCTTATAATTTATTTCATTTATTAAATCAACTCTAATTTAAAATCTGAAATTGAAATGATCAGATTACACGATTTTATAGTAATATTGTTTGTGCAACTAAGGTGTAGAAAATCATATGGTTCAGTTTTGAATTATTCTATCTTAAAACAAAAAATTTGAAAAAACAAGTTTTGAATACAAAAGTTTAGATTAATTAATTTTAAAAAATATCATTTATCAGTTTAACAAATCATTTATATGATGTTGATGAGGAGTAATATATGCGGAACAGAGGAATGACTTTACCAGGGGAATCACGGGGAGCAGCGAGATAGCTCTCGCCAGAGGAATCATACTCGCCAGAGGAATCACACTCGCAAGAGGAATCATACTCGCCAGAGGAATCACACTCGCCAGAGGAATCATACTCGCCAGAGGAATCACACTCGCCAGAGGAATCATACTCGCCAGAGGAATCATACTCAGTAGATGAATCATACTCGCCAGAGGAATCATACTTGCCAGAGGAATAATACTTAATCAGAGGAAAGATCCTTGCCAGAGGGAAGGCTTGCGCCAGAGGAATCGTCCACCTCACTAGTGGAATCATACTCAGCAGAGGAATCATACTCGCCAGAGGAATCATACTTGCCAGAGGAATAATACTTAATCAGAGGAAAGATCCTTGCCAGAGGGAAGGCTTGCGCCAGAGGAATCGTCCACCTCACCAGTGAATCTACCTTTTTGCCCCTGACCACGCGGAGTGCATGTTCTTAGATAGGAGTTTACTATTTTGCCCCCGTCCATGCGAGGAGCGTGTTCGGGGAGCGAAATTACTTTCTTATCTTTAGCTTGTATTCCTCTATAAATACTCGTGCATACACACGTTGGGGGGGATCATCTCATTATTCATTCATCTCTTGTAAAGTGTAAAACACTCTCTGAATTATAGTGGAAAACCTCCAAAACCCCCGTGGACGTAGGTCTTCTCGACCGAACCACGTAAATCCGGTGTCGTTTACTGCTTTCTAGTTTAGGTGTTGGTTTCATGTTTCACCAACTGGCGCCGTCTGTGGGAAAAGTGGGCTAAGACGTGAGAATTCGACCCCCTACGCATGCAGATCTGGAATCGCCGCCGGATTTGCATGCGCAGGTCCCGATTGAGCCGTTGTTCGGAGTGCCCAAGCCATTCTAGCTCGATACTCATGTTTTTACGCCGATCTACTTGCAAATCCGGGAGATCTGCGACTAATTGTATTTTTTGTGCATGGGGGAAAAGTGGTGGAAGTCGCGAATTGGGAGATCTGTGATTATTTTTGATTATCTTACGTTTTATTTCGATAATTGTGTGTGGCTATGTTGTTCTTTCGCTTAATGCTTGTTTTCATTACGGATCTAACATGTTTCGCTAACAATCTGCTGGTTGGTGCTCTGTTTTTGTGTTTTTTGGGTTTTCATGGTTAATTCACCGGGTAATATGTTCTCTCGCCTGAGCTTAACGTCGATCCTATGGGGAAATCTCCATCGTTTTTACTATTCGTGTTCAACTCCGTGTACTGGGTTTATTTCCCAGTACATGGGAGCGTTTCCTAAGGGATTCTATAATGGTTCTCAGACCAGTATTCGGGATGTCTAATATTGGAGTTCTTCAGGCCATGGGATGGTCCGATCCGCTTTACTTAAACATTTCTCACATTTTTTCGTGTGTAGGTACTATGGGTTCCTCTGAAGCTCGTCGTGTTCTGGAGAAGGATTTCGACAACACTGGGCTTGGCTTTGCTGCCCACACTACTGAGGTGCCCACCTCGCTGTTCGATGGGCTGCCCGCCAGTACCGTCTTCACTTCGCCACCGGGCTTTCACAACATCTCAGCCACCCCGCTGACTGCTCAGAATGCCGCTACCCAGAGGTCTACTCTGGTCACTCCTGGGTCGGATCTACCAGGCTTGGTCCCCACATCTGGTGGCGGGCCGATCAACTTTGTTCTGGCAGAGCAGATGATGGCTCTGCTCAATTACGCGGCTGTGCGTCAGGCGTTGGGGACTCAGTTGCTGTCAACCATACCCATCACGACTCCGCTGCCAGGAGCGTGCAACCAGCAGGGCACTGAGGCCCCGCTACCCACTGCTGTGGAGGTACACTATCAGCCCGTCAACAAACTGGCTGTATTGCCCAGAGAGGTGCAGAGGTTCCCTGCTGAGGGGGAAGTGGAGGGAAGGCCGGAGGGGAGCCGCGTCAGGCTGAACAGTGTTGTTAGGAGGAAGGGGGTTGACGAATCCGATAGCCGTTCTGTCACTCCCATGTATGAGGAGGAGAGGCCAAGGGAGAATGCCAGACTAAAACACCAAGTGTCACACCTGAAGAACCAGCTCAGGGATTTGGAGGATACTCTAAGGGAAAACTCTCAGAGAATTGAGAGGATGCAGAGGTCAGAGAAATCATATAGGCCAGAGAAATCCTACAGGGCAGAGAAGTCCCGTCGTTCAGAGAAATCACATTATACGGAGCTGGAGTATTCCTCTGGCAGGCCAGGGCACAAGGGTCACAAGCATCACCACGCTCACGATATGTGGTTCGGGGCCATGATATCAATAAAATCAGATACGTGGTTCTAGGGAATTCTCTGGCGTTGTCTCTTTCACTCTAATTATCGCTTTTCATATTCAATACTCTACTTAACATGTTCATGCAGAGCATTGCACATGTCACCAGAGGGGGGAGTAGGGTGTATACCCACAGTCCCTAATTAACAAATTCAAAATTGTTGTTTAAGCAATTCAAGGGAAACGCAAGCACCAAGAGCAGCCCAGAGGGATCATTGCTATCGTAAGCCGCGAAAGTTGGTGGCACCCCCCGGGTCCTCCATGCTCCGCGCAGAGGGATCATTGCTATCGTAAGCCGCGAAAGTTGGTGGCACCCCCCGGGTCCTCCATGCTCCGCGCAGAGGGATCATTGCTATCGTAAGTCGCAAAAGTTGGTGGCACCCCCCGGGTCCTCCATGCTCCGCGCAAAGGGATCATTGCTATCGTAAGCCGCTAAAGTTGGTTGCACCCCCCGGGTCCTCCATGCTCCGCGCAGAGGGATCATTGCTATAATAAGCCGCGAAAGTTGGTTGCACCCCCGGGTCCTCCATGCTCCGCGCAGAGGGATCATTGCTATCATAAGCCGCGAAAGTTGGTGGCACCCCCCGGGTCCTCCATGCTCCGCGCAGAGGGATCATTGCTATCGTAAGCCGCGAAAGTAGGTTGCACCCCCCGGGTCCTCCATGCTCCGCGCAGAGGGATCATTGCTATCGTAAGCCGCGAAAGTTGGTTGCACCCCCAGGGTCTTCCATGCTCCGCGCAGAGGGATCATTGCTACCGTAAACCACGAAAGTTGGTTGCACCCCCAGGGTCTTCCATGCTCCGTGCAGGGGGTTACTGTTTAACCGTAAGCCACGAAAGTTGGTTGCACCCCCAGGGTCTTCCATGCTCCGTGAAGGGGGTTACTGTTCAACCGTAAGCCACGAAAGTTGGTTGCACCCCCAGAGTCTTCCATGCTCCGTGCAGGGGGTTACTGTTCAACCGTAAGCCACGAAAGTTGGTTGCACCCCCAGGGTCTTCCATGCTCCGTGCAGGGGGTTACTGTTCAACCGTAAGCCACGAAAGTTGGTTACACCCCCAGGGTCTTCCATGCTCCGTGCAGGGGGTTACTGTTCAATCGTAAGCCGCGAAAGTTGGTTGCACCCCCTGGGTCTTCCATGCTCCGCGCAGAGGGTTACTATTTAATCGTAAGCCGCGAAAGTTGGTTGCACCCCCCGGGTCCTCCATGCTCCGCGCAGAGTGTTCAAGCTTGGATGGGAAGCAGCAAAGGAATGCTTGGAAGGGAAGCAGCAGAGGAATGCTTGGATGGGAAGCAGCAAAGGAATGCTTGGATGGGAAGCAGCAGCGAAATCCTCGCCAGAGGAATCAGCGAAATCCTCGCCAGAGGAATCAACGAAGTCCTCGCCAGAGGAGTCAGCGAAATCCTCGCCAGAGGAATCAGCGAAGTCCTCGGCAGAGGAGTCAGCGAAGTCCTCGCCAGAGGAATCAGCGAAATCCTCGCCAGAGGAATCAGCGAAGTCCTCGCCAGAGGAGTCAGCGAAGTCCTCGCCAGAGGAGTCAGCGAAATCCTCGCCAGAGGAATCAGCGAAATCCTCGCCAGAGGAATCAGCGAAGTCCTCGCCAGAGGAGTTAGCGAAACCTTCGCCAGAGGAGTCAGCGAAGTCCTTGCCAGAGGAGTCAGCGAAATCCTTGCCAGAGGAGTCAGCGAAATCCTCAAAAAGCGGAGTCAGAGAAATCCCCAAAAGGCGGGACCAGAGAAATCCCAAGAAAGGCAAACACAGGGGGTTCGCCAAAGGAAGAGTCAGAGAAATTACGGCAACACCAGTCAACGAATGCAAAGATGTCATAAGGAAACCATCAACCATATCAAAATCAGAGAAATCCAATCAGAGGAGTCAGCGAAATCATCAGAGGAGGAGTTAGCAAAAAATCTAAAGAAAAATTTCAGCACTTTGATTAAAAGGATAAACACGCCACTGCACATGAATGAAACAATCATCACATCTCAAAGCTCCAAAGACAAAGCGACAGAATGGCCTTCGTCAGAGAAATGGCTTTCGCCAGAAAAATCAAGGGGTTAGTAATTTAATCTTTAAATAAAAATACAAAATGCAGGGTACCTGAAGAGCCAACTGGCCAAGCTGGCTGGTCAGAACCTCTCGTTTCAATTTCACTGTCACCTCCTTGTCCTTGGGGTGAACGCGGGAAGATAGGGCCTCGACAAAGTCCTGCCCCGACAGACGTGCAATCGGACCAGGAACAGCCACCGTCCGTGATTCCTATGCTCTGCCACCGTCTGTGATTTCAATGCTCTGGCATGACTTCAATGCTCGGGCATGACTTCAATGCTCTACTGTGATTTCAATGCCCCACCGTGATTTCCCTGCTCTGACCGGGTTGCTCTGACGGGCATTTCTCTGTTCTGAAAGGGCATTTCTCTGCTCTGACCGGGCTAGGCATTTCTCTGCTCTGACCGGGTTAGGTATTTCTCTGCTCTACCCTACTCTGCGGGATGCTCTGTTCTACTCTACGGGATGCTCTGCTCTACTCTACGGGCTACACTATTTTGCGCCTCTGCTCTATGGGCTGCTTTGAAGTTCTACTCGCTGCTCAGTGAGAAATAAGCCGCCTCTTAGCGTGCTACTGTCATCCATCGGTCTTCTCGTGCGCTGGTTTTCTTACGCGCGGATTATCTATTGGTCTTCTCACGCGCTCAACAACAGGGTATATTGTTCAGACTCGACAAATATTTATGACGGGTTTTCTCACATGATCAGAGTATCATATTTCTCAACTTCCTATGTTATTCGGGTATCCTTACAACGGTCTTCTGATTCATCCAACACGAAGCATTTATATTGCTTATCTATGCAATGTATTCAATATGGGGTATTCTCAGCGCTGGTCTTCTTATGCGCCCAAAGAAATGGAAATTATTTATCTTTGTCAACATTCAACAAACAAGAAGGAAATCTAACTTGGAACTGCAATTCCAAAGTCAAGGGGAAAATGCTTATCTTTGCTTTTTTACAGTATTAAAACTCTTATATCTTCATGATTTGCAGGGATTAAAGAAAACAGCACAGCACTGGCTTTCACAATACTTCGCTGGTTGAACACGAAGGATACCCGGTTCAACCAGACTAGGGGGAATAGCTGATGAGGAGTAATATATGCGGAACAGATGAATGACTTTACCAGGGGAATCACGGGGAGCAGCGAGATAGCTCTCGCCAGAGGAATCATACTCGCCAAAGGAATCACACTCGCCAGAGGAATCACACTCGCCAGAGGAATCATACTCGCCAGAGGAATCACACTCGCCAGAGGAATCATACTCGCCAGAGGAATCATACTCAGCAGAGGAATCATACTCGCCAGATGAATCATACTTGCCAGAGGAATAATACTTAATCAGAGGAAAGATCCTTGCCAGAGGAAAGACTTGCGCCAGAGGAATCGTCCACCTCACCAGTGAATCTACCTTTTTGCCCCTGACCACGCGGAGTGCATGTTCTTAGATAGGAGTTTACTATTTTGCCCCCGTCCATGCGAGGAGCGTGTTCGGGGAGCGAAATTACTTTCTTATCCTTAGCTTGTATTCCTCTATAAATACTCGTGCATACACACGTTGGGGGGGATCATCTCATTATTCATTCATCTCTTGTAAAGTGTAAAACACTCTCTGAATTATAGTGGAAAACCTCCAAAACCCCCGTGGATGTAGGTCTTCTCGACCGAACCACGTAAATCCGGTGTCGTTTACTGCTTTCTAGTTTAGGTGTTGGTTTCATGTTTCACCAGATGTAGAGCTTCCTCTTCATAAACTAAATAACTCATGAATTTAAACTTTATAATGATTATTTAATAATTGTATTATATATATATATATATATATATCAAAATCATGAGAAATAATAAGTTTGATTTATTTATTTTTTTCATTTTGTTATCATTTTTCTTAATTAGATTCAATAATATATTGAGATTTAAGAAAAAACATTTCCATAATCTATTGTTGAAATTAAAAGATAATGATATAATCATATGAATTTAGCTATTCCTAATTAACATTTTGCTTATATATCAGTTAATTTTGATGTTTGTCGTGCATCGCAGGGGAGAGCGTACTAGTAAAGTTTGAAAATTAAGTAATAGAAAAAAAAAAATCAATTAATCAAGCCAATTCTATATGTCTCAGGCTGATAAAACTATAAAAGAATCAACTCATCAATTTCGGGCACGTACACAAAAAAAGAGCAACCACAACAATGAAAACGTGGACGGCAGGATTCGAACCTGCGCGGGCAAAGCCCACATGATTTCTAGTCATGCCCGATAACCACTCCGGCACGTCCACAAGATGATTGCATTCTGTTTAATTCAAATATAAAGGCGTAAGTAGGATGTTTACCCAACATGGTGGTTAATTTGACTAAGAAAAACATGGAGATAAAAAGTAACTTTAAAAAAAATAGCAATCAATTAACAGTTACTTAGATTATTTAGATGGTCACTCTGCCCACAAATGAGGATTAGGAAGATCTATATCCATTTGGAGCTTAAAGTGATACTCAAACTATTTATACTAATAGAAAAAGAGTCTATGACATCCTAAGGCACAACTTGTGGATTACCTATTTGGCTATTTTATTTTAAGGTAATTTTACATATTATATATTTATAAGAATATATTAATTCATTAGATATTACACTTAATCTATGTGATACACATATATAAATAGTTATCGATAAGGCTTATAAATAAATACATCCATTTTTATAAATTATTTAATAAAAGTAATGAATTAATAGATTTTTTAAAATAATAGATTATCAAATAAAATAACATTAATTACGCGTACAACGTACGTTCTTTCTGCTAGTAGCATAAAAAATTAGGATTAAAAATATTTTCATGCCACAGAATCCTTCTAGTGGCTGCTAAATGTTTTGGGGTTGCTACTAAAATTCATGAATTAGCAACATAGTTCATATTTTTGTCCTTTGCAAAAATCAATTGTATAAATCACGTTACGTTCTGTTCTTGACGCAATCATAATGTCAAATCTTGTATATTCATATTATCATATGTATATTGGCATTTAAAAAATGATATGAATGGAATCACAGTATTTTAATTATCCTTCAAACTATTCTTTTCTTGTTGTTCTTTTCTTTATGCAGAACTACATATTCTAATTTGTTTAATATCCTTAAAATTTTCTGCCTATATAACGTCTCCTGTGGTGAATTTTTTTTTTCTCTATTACTCTATTGCCAAAATATAGTTGTTCCCTTTAAATATAGATAAATAAATATGATGTCATTTTAATCAGTCAAGCATCAGTTGAAGTGAGAGAGCTACTATGAACAAGAAGTTTCAGGAATTAATTCTGTGGCATTTAGTTTTACACTGGAATTTAGTTTTTTATTCATTTTGCTCTATTTACCTTTAAATTCCTTTACTATAACAATATCACTCTTAAAATTCTAAAATTCTAACATATACAATTTTGAATATCCAAGCTCCCAGCATCTCATGAGAGAAATAATAATATGTCGTAAAAAATTAAACTTAACATATTTTTCATATAAGGGCCAGATCTTAGTCTATCAATTCAAACAAAAGACTAAAAATTTATATAGTAAATTAATTGGCTCAATCAAATACAAACAAGAAGTTACGTCCATAAATCCTGTTGACTTACGAACTGATCGTAGTTACTTGATAATAAAATATTGGTTTTTATCATCATCCCACATCGGTTTCGAAACAAACATCTAAGCTCTTTATATTAACAAAATTAACATTGCACATCGCCGAGCCTTGTAACGAGGGCTTGTAACCCAAGTGGGGGCATTAATGTGGTTGGACGTTGGGCCACACCTTTCAGCTGGGCTTCGGATAGCTTTTCTGGCCTGCCCGTTCCAAGCGGCGGAGTTGGGCCATGCGGCTCGTCCGAAGGGACGGACCACGTGGTTCCTAAAGCGGAGGGCACCGCGTCAGGCTGGTTTCACAGAGCAGCGTTAAACTTCCCGCTCTCTGCAGTGGAAGGATAACGGGCCGGTGCTGTCCTGGTCCATTAAAGTTGAATTGGTTGGCCCAATTGAACAATCATTTTTCTTTTACAAATTTTTTCTGCCATCTCACATCTCCCTTAATAAATAGAGTCGTAACTTTGGTGTTTAACTTTATCTTTTTTCTTATTTGAATAATATAATTTTATCTGTAACTCATAAGCTAAATTTACAATCATTTTTCTTTTACAAATTTTTTCTGCCATCTCACATCTCCCTTAATAAATAGAGTCGTAACTTTGGTGTTTAACTTTATCTTTTTTCTTATTTGAATAATATAATTTTATCTGTAACTCATAAGCTAAATTTTAGATATGATTAGAATATGGTAATAAGTTTTCAAAATATCATGGATGTGTAGCTAAGTTATACAATAGAGTTTATACATGCAATGATATAAAGGAGTACAAATTATATTAAGAGAGTGTTTGGCTGAGCATATAAGCGCTTTAAAAGAGTACAAATTATATAAGCGCTTTAAAAGAGTACAAATTATATTAAGAGGTTGTTGGTATCATGAATATGTAGCTAAGTTATATTAGAGTTTATACATGCGATGATATAAAGGAGTTAGGGATGTCAAAAAGTCCGAAATTGACGGGTCGATCCGAATAGACCGATAAAAAAGGTGGGCTAGGGCTGAAAATTTTTAGCCCGAATGACCCGAACCGAAAATAGCCCGAGCCCGATAGGGTTGGCCCGAAAATCGAGTGGGTTGGCCCGATTAACCGAACATATTCTTAATAATTGATTTTTAAACTTTAATACTTTACTTTTTAATTCGATAATAACATTTTGAAGTTTGTAGAATATGTTTTGATTTTTCCAACGATTAATAACAAACATCTATGATACAAAAGTCAAAGAAAGATAGTCATTTATGTTAAATCTATATACAATTTTTATCAGAAACGAAATTAATGTTAGATATTATGTAAATTTATGTTAAAATAACACTATTTTTTGTATCTAAAATAAAGTGAAATGTCTTGATTTAAAAAATACGACATATTTTTATTACAAGAATATGATTATCTATACAAAAATTAAACATATAAAAAAAGGGTAAAACTTGCGGGCCCGAACGGGCTAGCTCGAAACCGAGTGGGTTAGGGTTAGAGTCGAAAAAATTTAGCCCGAAAAATAAAAAAATCGACTAGCCCGAACCGAAAATAACCCGAAACCGAGTGGGCTGGCCCGATTGACATCCTAAAAGGAGTATACAAATTATATTAAGAGGGTGTTTAGCTAAGCTTATAAGCTCTTTAAAAGAGTACAAATTATATGAAGAGGGTGTTTCTATCATGAATGTGTAGCTAAGTTATATTAGAGTTTATACATACGATGATATAAAGGAGTACAAGTTATATTAAAAAGGTATTTGGTTGAGCTTATAAGCTCTTTAAAACAGTGTTTGGCAAAATAAGCTTGTAAGCTCTCCAAAAAATAAGTTCATCTACTCCAACTTGTTTTCTCATTTTCTTTATAAGCAACACTCATTTTACAAAAATAATTCAACTATAATTTTTTATTTTCATTATATCATTCTAATTTCATTTCTTTTCGATTTTCTCTTTGTAACAAAAATTTTCTTTTCTAATTAAAAGTTCTATTTTTAGCTTATAAGCACAATTATCCAAACACTTTGACAACTTATAAAATTTTAAGAAACTACATCTTAGAAGCTCGAAGAACTTATAAACTCTTTAAAATAAGCTTAGCCAAATATCTACCGACTCTAAGTGTTTATGTAAAATCTAGTATACCAAAAGTCTCAAAAGATTTTTTTTTTTTAAGAAGTCTTAAAAGATTGATTAACAATGACTAAAGCAAGAAAGACGAAGAAATCACTTACATCAATAACCAACGCTTGAAATAATTCTATCCAATTTGTGGCAAATATTCGCAGACAGAAACAATATACTATAATAGGTTGCCGATGAGTGCGGAATAATTTTCTTTTCATTTTTTCTCCATCAAACAAAAAAGAAAGAAAGAAAAGTAGAAAGACTTTTTTCAGCATAAAAAAAAAAGAAAAAAAAAAGTCGATTTCACCATCAAATCCCAACAGCCTTTTCGGGGAGGGTGATGATAAATAGACACGAGTGTCTTAGACACTCGGTTAGAACCGGGTTTTTTGCATCTTTTTGGAATGGTTCGGTTTTCGAGGGATTTGTGTTTTTACTTTTTTATCCTTTCATAAATATACTGAATTTGATTGTTTGTATTTTCGATTTTTTTGTTTCCTTATTTTTCGAAATAGAAGTTTTTTTGTTTCCTTATTTTTCGTTTTTTTTGTTTCCTTATTTTTTGTTTTTTTTTTGTTTCCTTATTTTTCGGTTATTTAGTTTTAAAAATTATATAAATCATATATTTGAGGCTTATATGATTATTTATTCCGAAAATTGTTTGATTTATATGTTTCAAAATTTTATTATTGATTTGTTACCAAAATAATCCTAGATTTGTTTCTAGCTATTATTTTTTTCGAAAGTAATATTATTTTTTTTCTAAGATTATTTATTTTTATTTTTTTAGAAAATTATGTTATTATGTTTTTTTATATTCGAAAATTATGTTAGTTTTTATTCGAGGTTTTTTCTTTTATTTGAAAATTATGTTATGTTTATTTGTTTCCAATAATTTGTCGATTCTTCTAAAAATGATCATAGATTTGTTTACACTATTTCAGAGATTTATTTTTGCTTCCAACTTCAATAATATTTCAATTATATAATTAAACTTGATGAACGTTGAGTTTAATTATTTCGACTTCAATACTATATCATAATACATTGTCTTCAAGTATATGTTATATAGTTTTCCGAGCGATATCCCGAGCGATATCCCTGTGTATGATTCATCTTATTCTATTTTTTTTCTCAAATTCACTAATTTATTTCAATTAATTAATTCAGTCTTATTTAATGGAGTATGCTTTTTTTTCTTTTTTCAGCTTCACTAATTTATTATTAATTACCCCATACTTTTGTCATTAAATCAAAAATTTTAAAATACCATATGATATTATACTAACGCTTATACTCAACCAAATTTTTTCCCAATTTCCCAATTTTATTATTGTACCTCCATAATAATTTATCACATAATTTCATTGTGTAATACATTTATTCATTTATAATATATTCTGTGCAATTTTATGTTTTTTTCCTTCTTTTTTTATGGCAAATCCATTTCAGTTGTTTCTCCAACGTAAATATTCCTTCATTTATAAAATATTTAATTTCTAATTTTCATCATTTATATTGCCCACATATATATTCCTTCATTAATTTATAATATATTTAATTTTTTTTATGTCTTCATTTACTTGGCCAACATATATACTCCTCCATTTTTTAATAAAATTTCCTTCATTATATTTATCTTATAAAATTCATTTTTTATTACAACTTCACTAATTAATTTCAACTAATTAATTAAACTTTATTTCATTGAGTATAATTATTTCGACTTCGTTACTCACACAATAGTGGTTCATTTTGTTATCATCATATCGATTACAATACTTGATTATAATATATTCAAATTAAGTATATGTTATATAGTTTTACGAGCAAAATCTCATCGTATGATTCACTTGAATTAATTTTCGTTTTCATTTCTCACACTATAGTAGTTCATTTTCTTATTATTATATCGCTTTCAACAAAGTATATGTTATTTAGTTTTCGATCGACGTCCCATCATATGATTCATTTTTTATTACAACTTCACTAATTAATTTCAACTAATTAATTAAACTTTATTTCATTGAGTATAATTATTTCGACTTTGTTACTCACACAATAGTGTTTCATTTAGTTATTATCATATCGATTACAATACTTGATTATAATATATTCAAATTAAGTATATGTTATATAGTTTTACGACCAAAATCCCTGCGTATGATTCATTTTTTTAAAAAAAAATTCATTACTCACACTATAGTACTTCATTTTCTTATTGTTATATCGCATTCAATAAAGTATTATGTTATTTTAGTTTTTCGATCGATGTCCCATCATATGATTCATATTTTTTAAAAAACTTCACTATTTTAATTCAATAAATTAATTCAACCTTAGTTCGTTAAGTATAATTATTTCGACTTCATTATTACACTATAGTAGTTCATTTTCTTATTATCAAAGCGACTTCAATACTATATTTGAAGGGTTATATACTGAAAGCAACTCTTTATGCTTGTATACATTGGTTCCTTTGTTCACTGTGTTTCTTCTATCTGAAATATTGTTATTGCATAATCCTATAATAGTCCAATTTATCTCATACTCCCTCCGTCCGCCAAGATTACGTAAAATTGCTTGGGCACGGGATTTAATAAAATTGGTGATGATTTTGATGTAGTGGAGAAAGGGTCCCACCACTTTATGAGATGCGTGGTTGAGATTGAATTTTGAGTGGGTTTTTTGTAAATAAAGAGTGTTAGTATGGATAAAATATTAAAAAGGATGGTGGGACCATTGCCATAAAAGGAAAGTGACATAATCTTGGCGGACGCCAAATATAGTAATTTTTACATAATCTTGGCGGACGGAGGGAGTACTATAGATTATATGGTGTGTTGTAGATCACAGAAGATCATATAATTGGAAAAAGTTGAAATATAAATTGAGTTCACAATCGAGGCAACTATGGACGAGTTGCTGATTTAGATTGTAGCATAAATGGATAAATAGTTTGTCTTGGCTATTTATTTATGCTAGTACCTTCTTGTATTGAACAGAATCACAGTGAGATGAATTATTATATTCTGACTAATTAAGAATCAAGATCTCGGCGACTTAAATAGTCTTAACCTTAGTTGGATTAATCAGTGTAAATAATATATTGACTATTGCTTTGATTTATCATGGGTGAGAGTTCTCTTGAAACTAAATATAGTCGATACTTTGGGTGATAGCAATTATTATTTGACATGCGATTATATCACAATAAGGATCTGTGTCCTGCTAATAACAGGATGATAATATCCTCTTTAGGAACTTAATAAGTTTATCGTATTAAACCCTGCAGGTGGAATTAGTTCCAATATGATAATAAGTTTAAGTGGTAGCACTCAAGATGTCGTTTATAATTAAACGACTAATTAATTAATTAATTGATCGTCAAAGGAATTAATTAATTAATGGATATTGGATATATTAAACACGGAGATTAATTAAGTCTAATGCTAGCCCTGACTCACCTGTAAAGAGGTAAATCAGTATTAATTTTCTAGTGGAATAAATTAATACTTATGTCTCGATTTTATTCTGGGCTGAATAAAAAAATCGAGCACTGGGAGGCCAAACTTTATTCAAGCTAGTAGATCCCCGTGTTCGCTATTATTTTCGCTACGCCGCAAGTGCACGGTGTAGTTGCAATATAGGGAAGCAAGGTCGTATTCCACAAGGATTGATGAATTTAAACTTCTAAATATTATTAATGAGTTGTTTTCAATCTATTTAGACAACCAAAGATGAAGAGGTGTTGAGAACTAAAACAAAGCTAAATAAAGCAAGTAAATAAAATAACAACAAGATAAACTTAGTTAATAAATTGGGGAATGACTCGAATGAAAGTTATCCTAGGGACTAGATTTCGATGGATCGTAATGAACTTCAATCTAAAGCAATATTAATCCTGATATGGCCTAATCGTAATGAACTTCAATATAAAGCAATATTAATCCTGATATGGCCTACTTATCTAGGGCGATCTCCCCACTAGTTTTAGCCCCCTCCCGGACGACTAAAACAGTAGATTACGGGTCATAATTGCCGTCCCCGGTCAATTTCTAACCTATAACTCCCAATAGCACAAAAGATCAATAAGCCCTCACCCACCTCTCAACATCCCGGTTTATTGAGATGATATGTATCAAACTCCTAATCTATTGTAATTATCATCTCCCGATTCAAATCACAAATTAGAAATGCACAAAAGGTGGCCAACCAATCATACAAGAGATAAATCTAGGGCTTGAAAAGATAACAATAAGCACAATCAAGATATATATTAAACAAAGAAATCAATCCATTACAAATCCATCTAATCTAATCCCTAAGATAAGAGATTTTAGCCAAGCATATTCATAATAAAAACAAATCCCAAGTCATAAGAAAACATAAATAAAGATATAGATTCATAGAGATTCATAGACGAATCCTATAATCTTGATCTTCAATAATGTAATCTTGATGAGCTCCTTTCCAAGTCTTCCCCTTCTTTATTTGATTTTGGTGTTGTTTTTGTGTGTGGAAGAGAGAAAAATGGTAGAGAATGGAGGCTAGGGTTTGGAATTGGAGTGTTGGGGAAGATGAAAATATGTGAGAATGGTGAATGATATGAAAAGAGGGGGGAAAATGAGTATTTGGGGGCTGAAAACGCGTCTGGGCCCCACCAAAAACATCAATTTTGTGTTTCTCCCGCGGTCACGGCCGTGACCGCGGCGTAGGACCGTGGGGGAGCTTTTGGAGAGGCCCGTGGCCGCGGCCCGGACCGCGGATGCAATCTGTACCAAAATGCCCAGGAAGCCGCGGTCATGCCCGCGGCCGCGGGTGGTGACCGCGGGACCCTGGACTCCTTGCGCAGTCCGCTTGTTTTGCTCAGTTCTCCCTCGTCCGAACTCGGATTTGGTCGCTGTTTGCGGTCACGGATTCCTCTCAAGACGTACTTCAATCCCGTGTCTTCAAAATCCTCCAATTAATCCTTGATTTTTCCTTAAATCACTCCAAAACTACACCAAGGAATCAAATCTTCATAAAACTCAACATTATGGTACAAACACGCATTGACAAGCAAAATATGAAGGAAAATGACAACAAATCATGTGGAATTGAGGTACGAAAATCATGTTTGTCACCCCACTTGGCCCAATTAATAAAGGTTGTACTCCTTAAGTGGGCGTCCCTCTCCTCTCTTAAGCCTTTGGGCTTGGTCTGATTTAATAATTATGCATGTTTTGGGCTTATTATTTAGGTATGTCTAATACCTAGTATAAGTAATAAGACAACCCTAAACCTAATTAATTAATCATACACGTGAGAGAAGATCGTGAGAGTGAGGAGACGCCAACTTTGAGGGAGAGGACTTGAAGCACGTTGCCACCCAATGTCAAGCTCTACCGTGGGAACAAGTTGGAAGATCAACACTGGAGTCTTTGATCGTCGGATTTGCAAGTAAGTTTCAAACTCTTGCAATAGGCACTTGTGATTTTTGTATGTACTCGTTTGGCATCCGGAATGGGTCATGGGCAAATGGATCATACGTCAAACTATGGTTCCTTCAATACTATAATACGTTGTCTTCAAATATTTGTTATATAGTTATCCGAGCAAAATTTCGTCGTATGATTCATTTTATTTCATTTTTTATTTCCAAATTCACTAATTTATTTCAATTAATTAATTCAACTTTATTTCATTGAGTATAATTATTTATTATTATTATATCGCGTTTCATACTAAATTATAATTCAAGTATATGTTATATAGATTCCGAGCAAAATGTCTACGTAGGATTGAGTATACAAAATGTTATCGCGCCAAAGTGTCTCTTCATCTTATGGTTAGCTATTATGAAGAGGATGACAACATGTGATCGACTGCAGAAATTTGGTATTCAATGTGACCAAGCTTGTTGTTTGTGTTCACAAGGGAATGAATCACTTAATCACTTATTTTTCTTGTGTCCCTATTCTGCCAATGTGTGGGATAAGCTTGCTATGTGGTGTGGTGTTCAAAGGAAAGCTGGAGCTTGGGATGATGAAGTGGAGTATTTAGAAAGACAAGGAGCTTCGAAGACGGGGAAGCAGCTTATGCATAGACTTTTGGTGGCAACAATTGTCTATCACACATGGAGAGAAAGGAATGAACGAAGATTTAACAGCAAGGCTTCCCATGAAGACAGTGTAGTTAGACAATGTCAATTGATGATGGTGGTGAGAGGAGAGTTGAACCCTAAAGTTCACAAAATGTTTGTGAACTAAGACGTTTATTCTTTGTTTTCTTGTTGTAAGTGGTGGTTTGACATGCTTTTGGTAAATAAAAAAAATACTATTTCCCAAAAAAAAAAAAACTATGATTATTTTAGGAGAATCTCTAAATTAGTGGAAACAAATCTAGGTTCATTTTTAAAAGAATATCCACATTAGTGGAAACAAATAAAGATAACATAATTTTCAAATAAAAAATAATAATAAATCTTCGGAAAAAACTAACATAATTTTTGAATATAAAAATACAAAATTTCAGAAAAAAAAATCGAAACAATAAAAAAATAATTCGTGGAAACAAAAATAGGATTAGTTTTAGGAGAATCATAAAATTAATCCTAAAAAAAAATAAATAAAGCATAATTTTTGAATATAAATAAATAATTTAATCATCAATAAAAATAAATAATATTAGTTTCGAAAAAAAAATCTGGAAACAAATATATGATTATTTTAACAAGAAACAAATAATAAAAAAAATCCAGAAATAAACTTCGAATACTATTTATATACTTTTTGAAAATAAAAAACCAAAAAATAAGGAAACAAAAAGACAATAAATAAGGAAACTGAAAAACATAAATTTCAGTGTACTTAATAAGGGATATTTTGGTAAATAAACATTTCTCTCTAAAACCGGCTAAGTATGGGTTGATGCAAAAAAACGGGTGTCCAAGACACCCGGTGTTCAAATGTCTTTTCCGTTTCGGGGAACAAATATCGAAGAAAATTCTTTGACGAGGAGCCCAAACATATGTTTGCCTACCATTCATGTCATTTAGATAGGGTTGTAAATGAATCAAATATTTTTATTTAATTTTGTATTCGATTCAAAAAAATTATATTCGTATTTAAAAATATTCAATTTAATTCAATTAGTATTCAAATATAAATATAAAATTATGATATTAAGAACAATTATCCAAACACTTTGACAACTTATAAGATTTTAAGAAACTATATCTTAGAAGCTCGAAGAACTTATAAACTCTTTAAAATAAGCTTAGCCAAATATCCACTGAGTGTTTATGTAAACTCTAGTATACCAAAAGTCTCAAAAGGTTATTTTTAAAAAAAAAGTCTTAAAAGATTGATTAATAATGACTAAAGCAAGAAAGACGAAGAAATCACTTACATCAATAACCAACGCTTGAAATAATTCTATCCAATTTGTGGCAAATATTCGCAGACAGAAACAATATGCCGATGAGTGCGGAATAATTTTCTTTTCATTTTTTCTCCATCAAACAAAAAAGAAAGAAAGAAAAGTAGAAGACTTTTTTCAGCATAAAAAAAAAGAAGGAAAAAAAAAAGTAGATTTCACCATCAAATCCAACAGTCTTTTCGGGAAACAAATATCGAAGAAAATTCTTTGACGAAGAGCCCAAACATAAGTTTGCGTACCATTCATGTCGGATAAGGTTGTAAATGAATCAAATATTTTTATTTGATTTTGTATTCGATTCGAAATTTTTATATTCGTATTTAAAAATATTCGATTTAATTCAATTAGTATTCAAATATAAATATAAAATTATGATGTTCAATATTCGTAGATACCTAATTAAATATTTAAATATTATGTATATGTGTGTATGGATAGAATGAAATAAATTATGAACTATTTTTTCATCCTTTGATTGTAAAATTTACGATAAATACATCACTTAATTTGTTGGATGAATTTAATTTTACATTAAAAAATATTTAATTAACTCCATAACATTATAAAAGAAATATAATAAAATAATTATGGTATTATATAATAATTAACAATTTTAAAAAGGAAAAATGCAAAGAATCATAATATACATGTATTAGAGTCATTCTTCACAATTTAAAAAGTAAAACTTCACAATTTATAAAATCAAAATTTTAAATTGAAGTCATTCTTCCACCACAAATCGCGATTCTTCATTCCGATGGTAAACTAATTAAATAATTTGTATTTGATTCGATATTCGAATTTTGATATTCGTATTCGATTAGAAACATACATATTCGATTCGGTTAGTATTCAAATAAGAATACAAAATCACGATATTCGACACTATTCGATTCGTTTACAACTCTAGATGCCACCATCGATCAATATTAATTTACCTATCGCAAAATTATAATAATTCACTTATCTGACTTTTATTAAGATTGTTGGCATAACACATTAATGTGAAGCTGGTGGACATTAGATTACTTGAATCCTACATTGAGATACATTCAGAAACTGTCCATCTCAGATAGTAGGATGATAGCTATAGGGCTCCGAACAGAGTGGGTTTGAGAAGTCCATTTCAAGAATCCTTGCACGAATGTGGTTTTCGGAGCAGATGCCAGTAGCTTGAATCTAACCTCGTACTTCATTTTCTGGTTTAGCTTTGAGAATTTGAGCGTCGTGGGCTTGACGATGACATCAACGCCACGTGGTGGGGAAATCTCGACCTTGTAATACGAGACAGGCTCCCCCACATTGGTCACAGTCCTGGTGTAGACCTGGGAAGCTGGTTGGCCATCGAAAATGACAGAGAATGAAGGATAGTTAAGCTGGGCTTGAGGTATGCTCGATTCCACTGAGCAATTCACCCTCCTCTGTAGAAACGTCCCCACTTGACGGTTCGTGTAGTTCAAGCCGCACAGGTACGGAATGTAGTCTTTGGGTTGGATGTCGTAGATGAGTCCTGGATCATTAGCCCTTGATGGATTCACATGCCCTGCCCCCGTCGCAAACACGTCCGCCGCCACGAACGTCTCGTCCTCAATCGGATTATGAGCGCTGTTCACCACATCTGCAGTGGTCATCACGGCCGACTTGATCGCTGCAGGAGACCAATCAGGATGCGAGCTTTTCAGCAGCGCCGCCACGCCGCTCAGGTGCGGGCACGACATCGAGGTGCCAGAGATTATGTTGAAGGTTGATTTTGTGTTGGTCTTGTTTTCCACAGAGGTAGGCCATGCTGCAAAAATATTGACTCCAGGGCCTAAAATGTCGGGCTTCAAGATTCCAGGGCTTGGATAGTTGGGTCCCCTGGAAGAAAATGCTGCCACTACAGGTGCGCGATCATCGCCGATCACGGTGCCTTGGAAAGAAATTGTGGCGGTGGGCTTTCTTGTTGAATTTATGTAAGCTTTGATCTTCAATCCGTCTGCATAGCCCACGTGTGTAGTCGGAAGGACGTGGACGTCGGCTGAAGTGGTGTTTGCATTTTCCTCATAGTTTACGAGAATCATGCCGGCGCCGCCGCCACTCTTCACTGCTCTGCCCTTTTCGATTCTTGGTGTTCCACCTAGTTCACACACCACTATCTTACCTCTGATGTCGCTTTGGCTCAGTGAGTCACTGAAGCAGTAAGGTGCAAAATCATCAGAAGTGTTGAGAAACCCTGCATAAACAAGAGGGAAGAGCTTTCGTGGGAAGTTGTTTGGATGGAAAGCTGATTGGCCATCAAATTGTTGGTTGTTTCCCAACACTGCTTTCGCTCTCAGGGTTCTGTCTATAGTGCTTGCTCCAACCGTGAGAATCCAAGGTGCGCCGTTTCCCACAGCGGAGAGGTATGGGCCGTCGTTTCCAGCTGAGCAGCTAATGAAGATGCCCTTCTGCATCGCACTAAATGCGCCAACAGCAATAGAATCTTCATACAAGGTTTCTGTGTGCAAGCCTAGAGAAATTGATAGCACATCCACTCCATCTTCAATAGCTGCATCCATTCCAGCCAGGATATCAACTTCACCACAGCATACTTTGTAGATGGCCAGATGAGCATATGGCGCAACGCCAGCTGCAGTGCCGTTGGCGTTGCCAAACAGATTCGCGCCTTGTACAAAGTTCCCAGCAGCCGTGCTCGCGGTGTGAGTGCCATGGCCGTCATCATCGAGTGGGCTCTGGTCCTCGGCGTAGAAGTATCTTGCCCCAATGATTTTGTTGTTGCATTTTGTGTGGTTGAATTGGCACTTCCCCTTCCATTTAGGTGGTGGCGGCGGCATTCCTTTGTCGCTGAACGAAGGATGCTCAGGCAGCACTCCGGTGTCCAACATTCCAATAATCACACCTTTACCATAGTTGGAGGTTTTCCAGAAGCCCATGTTCTGGTTCAACCCCAAGAAGTTGGGCGAATGTGTTGTGTGCAGGGACATCGATTTCTGAGGTCGTGCTGAGACGAATCCTTGCTTCTTCTCCATGTCTTTCACCTGCTCCGGTGATAGCCTAGCAGCAAATCCCTTGAACACGTGGCGATACGAGTAGACGAGACGAGGCTCGCCCTCACTCGAGCTTGCTGTCGTAGCCGGGAGAAAAGAGCGGTACCAGCTCTCCAAATCTTCGGATTGAGACGTGAGGTGTGCATCAGGTGCCTCAACATGAACAATGTAAGTTTGCAAACTGTTTCTATGTGGTATCTCAGATGCAAATCTAGGCAGTCTAGTGATGCAGAATATACAAAGAATGGTGATTGTAGTGGATAGGAATGCCATGTTAATTTGTGAATTGGTATTGCTGTGTGGATTCCTCGTCATCTACCTAGCTCTTATAGAAGTTGATTTCGTGAAACGTGTGCCTTGGGTGAAATCGGTGAGGGGCTACCATTTCTGAACGACCCACTTTTCAAGTCCACCACTAAAAAATTTCCACACTACATAGTGCTCTCATGATCCACACTAAAAATTTCTCCTTGTCTAATTGGTATTTTAAAGATCATGGGCTTTTGGTGGGAAACTTCTACGTAATGCGTTGTCCTAATTCTCTTAAAAATATTTTGAAATAAAAAAGATGTGAGTTGAGTACCTAAATTTTAGCCTTTTTGTTTTAATATTTTTATTTTTGCTTCGATTTTTTGTTTTTTTTTTAATAATTGCAATATTAAATTTAAATAGCACGTGACGATGAACTCAAAACTCTTTCGTATCTTTTCGTTTTGATAATCTCTTTCGTATCTTTTTAGTTTTGTTAAATGGGCGTATGTAATTTCGTGGGCTTACAAAGCAAACATTAACTCTGGATGATCCAACTTTTTTTGAGAAGGTCTGGATGGTCCAACTTAAGTCAACATAGATCACCCAATTATGCTTTTTGGTAAATTATATATATCTCACTTTCGTTAATGGCTCATCCTCTTTTTTTATCTTTCTTTTGGGATAATATTTTATTTATACTAATAAAACATGTCTTGAATATAAAATATATACTTTTTTATCATTTTGGGACGTCCACATAACTTAAGTTTTTTTCCATTTTTTGAAACTTTCTATATATAATAGACCTATTTCTTCACTCACAATACAATTAATTATTATTATTTACACTACTTCTTAAGTGGAGCCATTTCTCCACTCATAATACACTCAACTATTTTTATTAGAACCTATGTCATCCCCTTCCAGGGGCGGAGCCAGGCCGCTAAAGATTAGGGGGGCAAAAACTTTGCCCCTTTTAATTTTTTTCAAAATTTTGGTGCGGCAAGAATTAATTTTTTTTTATAATCATACACATATATATGAATATATTAGCTATATTAAAAAAAATTGAGGGGGAGCAATTGCCCCACTTGCTTAAGCTGTAGCTCCGCCACTGTCCTCTTCTAAGATTATTTTTTGTGGATGAAGAGTGTATTTTGAAAAATAAGTTAATTCATTAGATATTAAAATACAATAAAAATATATTAATTAATTAGTTTGATATATATTTGGAACTCTCACCATGATATATCAGTGGAACTCTACCTTCAACAAAATCCATTTAGATATATATTTGAAACTCTTCTTATAAAATGCAAAGGATATTAATAATTTTGTTTAGATGTATACTTGAATTATATTTTTAGGCATAAATTTTGCATAAAAATTAGATGGATTAAGATAATATTAATATTTACTATTTTAGTCATATCCAAAATGTTAGAACTTAAAAGATGCATGTCAATAAATTTAGTGACGTTGTGTATTTAAGCATCAACAGAAAATCATGGTATTAATTAATTTAAATCTTAATGCATCGATTTTTTTAAGGGTGCAAGGTGTGGAAGAAATCGGTCGATATATTAAGCTATTTAAGAGAGAGAAAGACAAAGTAAAACAAAAACAAAAATTGAAAAAGAAAAAGAAAAGAAAGAACATGCATATATGATTGAGTAATTTCATATATCCTCAATAACAGAATTTCTTTACCCTCATCCTTTTATTAGAATAAGGGTGTGTTTACTTTTATGGAAAATAAAAGAAAATATATATTTTCGGACATTTTTTTTTATATTATTTTTACATATTTACTATAATGAAAAAAAAATTCGGGACATGGTCAAATATTTTCTCGGACAGTTCATTTTCACTTATTTTCTCTCAAATATTGGATAATATTATCATATGGTAGGGGTGTGAAAATATTTTCCAACATCTTTTCATCTCTAGTAGACACAATAAAAAAAACAAAAAAAAGAGGGAAAAAAATAATATTTTGTCATCTTTTTTAATCCATTATTTTCCAATAAAAATTTTACAACCAAAGTAAATGCACCCTAATAATAAAATAAAACTAATTTAAATGATAGAAATAATTAAGGACATTGAAACATCCCAAAATTTTAATTTATCAGAACAAATAAGGAATTAGAATTACTATTTTTATTTATCAAAACTAATTCTTCCAAGCAAATGCCCCTTAAATCCTTTTCCACAGTTAGTTAAATTTTATGGTTATAAACTAAGAATATTTTAAGTCCCACCCACTAATTTGAGAATTTACAATTATATAACAAATGGAATCCTCCGTTTCAAATGTAGTGTGTAACACTCTTAATTTCTTTATAATTTTTAATTATCTACTATTTAATTTTAATTTATCATGCTTTAATATAATATAAAAATAATTAACAAGGGTTCACTTATCCAATTAGGGTTTATAATTATTTTTTTATATTTATTTGAATTAATAATAGATTGTTTGGGTTCATTAATTCAAAGTTTGGATATATTATTTTTTAAATTTCAATTTTAGTGATAAATATTAATTAGACTTTATAATATAATAATAATTTTTATTTTTATAAGAAACAATTATAAAATAAAGAAATTAAGAGTGGTACACAGTAGTACACACTACATTCTGGGACAGATGATCTCATCTGGCCAGGTAATTAGTTGCTTATGATTTTCAGTCAAACCTCCAATTTGTCACCATATATATAGCGTTGTAAACTTATATATATAGCAAAACACGTTATTAGGTTTCTATATCTTTATTCTCCTAAAATAAGGTATCTATATTTTTATTCTGTATTTCTGAATTTTTTTTACAAACTTCGATTAATATATAATAGTAAAACACACTACACACACGCCACCCTAATCGTAGATGTATTCGGATCTCACTAATCATGAACATATATAAGATAGTTCAATCTAGAATAAAAGAATATCCATGCAAAGTACAATATATCTTAGTATATAGTACTCCCTCCGTCCCGGCCAAGACGCTACATTTACTTTTTGGCACGGGATTTAAAGAGTTGTAAATTAATGTTTTAGGTGTGTAATAATAAAGTGATAAAGTAGGAGAGAGAAAGTAATAAAGTGATAAAGTAAGAAATAGAAGGTAATAAAGTGATAAAGTAGGAGAGAGAAGTTAATAAATAAATACTTAATTAGTGTTAATTAAGTGTTTAAAATTCTTTATTTTTGCCAAATATAGAAATGTAGCATCTTCATTGGGACGGCCCGAAAAGGAATATATAGCATCTTGGACGGGACGGAGGGAGTACTAATTATGAAATACGCATTTCATAATACTCCATAATACTCCAAGATGCATGCCATGATGGATAAGAGTCGGATAGTTTTTTAGGACAATAACTTAGGCCAATTTAGAAATTAGGACAAAAAATTTTGAACTTGTAAAAATATGACACTAATTAATAAGTGTTGCACCCGCAGAATATTTCTCGGCCTATTATTGAATTTATGGACTTAATCAACTTGGTGTTATCATCTCATTAGTGATATGAAGAGATGGAGGGGTTGATTATGTGGCAAGCACGTCATTTTTAGGGCTCTAGATAAGATGTCATGTGCTTGATTCGTGCGGGTAAGCCCGAAAATTTGATAATAGGCCAAGAAATGTCATGTGAGTGCAACACTTATTAATTAATGTCCTATTTTTATAAATTCAAAAAAAATTATCTTAATTTTCAAATTAACCTAAGTTACTGTTCTAAAAAAACCTCCGACTCTGCCATGATGTTACCATTGACATTAGAAGACTAATAAGGTGATTTAAGTTGATTTTTTTTTAATACAATATCTTCTTTTTTACTGTAACTCTTTTCTGAACAAAATAACATTACTTATATTTTTTCTTGGGCCTAACTATACAAGCAAAATAATAGATTGATGACTACAGTAAGGGCACAATGGCTGAAACAATATAAACACGTACATTGTCATAGTTTTTTATCATATCAAACAAAAGAAAAAGAAATCTGGCATCTAATGCCAAATCACTACGCCAAAAACGCTCATACATAACGAATTTTATTCGTTATCTATACGAAAAAACTTGCGTTAAGTATAGTGGTGTTATATATATGGCGCACATACATAACGGATATTTATACGTTATATATACTATTATACATAACGGTTATCCATAAATAAATAACGCCTGATAATCCGTTATTCTATAGGCCTTTTACATAACGTTTCAGACCGTAATGAAAGTTTATATATCTCCGTTATCTATATCGGTATACATAACGGCAGTTTTTAAATAAATAACGGTGAAATTTCGTTATCTTTAAGCATTATGCATAACGGTTCTAACCGTTATCTTTGATAGAAATACATAACAATTATATATCCTTATAGATAACACTAATATCTGTTATCCATAACTGTTATACATAACATTACATACCGTTATTAAAGATATAACTATAATATTTTTTTCAATTTTCCTGTTATTTATCTCAAAATTAAATAAATAATTCTAAAACAATAAAGTAACATTGCCATCGATAAAATACATTACTCCATCCGTCCCGGCTTTTGGTATCCAGTTGAGAACGGCACGGGTTTTAATAAAGTGATTGATGTGTTGTGAGTGGAATAAGGGTCCCACATTTTATGTGAGAGTTAAAATAATTAAAGTGGAGTGAGGGCCCCACTTACTTTTACTAAAAATAGAAATGGATACCAAAATGTGGGACAACCAAAAAAGGAAAGTTGGATACTAAAAGTTGGGACGGAGGGAGTATATAACATCCAAAATATTCAGACATTATCATCCAAATATAATGAAAACATCACATTTATTTATTCAGTTATATGTCTTAAAAAACATATTACAGATGCGCACAACTTGCTAAACATTTGAAACAATATTCTCTGCTTCCGCCTTCTTGTTAGTAGTAGTCTTCATAGCACAGTTTTCAGCTGCATTCTCGATTGGAAAACGGTGCATCAATTTCCATCAACTTGAGACAGAGTGGCATTATAAGGCTCAACAATGATGCATCAATTTCCATCAACTTGAGGCAGAGTGGAAGATATTTTGCATGAAGGTTGAAGAAGGTGCACTCTAAGGATATATCAGGTATTCATAACTACGTTGCACTGACCTCGGGAACCTCAACCTCAACACCATCCACCTCAACCCGAACCTGCCAGGGGAAGTTGGCAAATGTCCTATCCATTATACTCTTTGCACCTTCTCTTGCATAAAGAACCTTATTCATGAACTGGAAGAAACAAGTTATTTTGAGTTAGATATAAAAGTAATCTATTTTATTAATGGAGGACTTTAGCCAATGCTAGGGCCTTGACCAAAAGCGGAAAATATGCACAAGTGCAGCACATAAAGACACTTGATGACTCCCATTCACATTGATGGTTTGCGAAGTGCAAGTACATTAGTGCATTACCAACTTGAGAAATAAAAGGCATTTTCTATTATTTAATAAGAACTTTTTTAGAAATAGGCAAATAGATAAGTACACAGACACTGACTTGAGTAGGGATGGTGGATACGGATAGTGACTATCCATACCCATACCCGCGAATTAAATGGATAGTAGTTTTTAATCACGAAATTATCCATGGATATTAAATGATATCCAAACTCGCTACCCGCGGATACTCGCTATCTCTCGGGTATCCGCCAACCCGCTATCCATCGGGTATCCGCCACCCGCTATTTGTCGAATACCCTCACCCACTATCCATCGGATACCCGCGAAACAGAATTTAAATATAAATTTATAACAAATTTAATACAAAAAAAAAAAATCAACACAAATGACATAGTTCAAATCCACATCCTTCATCCATGTTGAAATCCACAAATAACATAGTTTAAATTCAAATTTATCAACTAAAATATAAAATTCCAATGGCTGACTTAGTGTTTGGGTCTTAGGTTTAGATTCTGTTAAGGCCTTTTTTTAAGATATGATATGTTGACCCATATCTCAAATGTATATTCAAAGCCCATATTTTTAGGAATTTTTTCGCGGATATTTTTCGCGGGTAAACGAGTTTCGCGGGTATGGATAGTAAGTATCCAAACTCATACCCACGAACTAAATTGATAGTGAATTGCAACCACGAAATTATCCGTGGATATCAAATACTTCTCAAATCCACCCTAATAGGTTCGAGTCGTTACCCGCGGATAAATTGTCATCCCTAGACTTGAGTTTGACAAACAACATTTAGCTTCATATCTAGTACATCATCTGATTCCAAATTCAAACGTGACTTAGCATAAGCTAATTTCAAGTCATAGATAATTAATGCCTATAAATAAAACATAACATACCAAAGATAAAAAGAACCCACAGGCCACAACATGAAGCCCAATGAACATAAGGAAATCATGCATAGAACATATCAAACAAAATGGGAAGAAATAACTTCAAATCTCTGTCATAAACAGGCCCAGTCACTCGCCTGTATGCCACTGCCTACCGGCAATTTAAACAACTCATTTGGATTGTTTTGCAGTCCTCCTTATCTAATCAGGTGAGTTATGGAATATGTGAACAGCAACAATGTAATCTGGTTTTTTGGGATTAGTTGCTCCAATTTAGGTTGACTAGTATCCAAGAATAAAGGAATATAGGTATCAATTTATGCATATGAATCTATTTGTTATTTTTGCTCCTAAATATCACAATGTGGCTAAATCCTAAGTTCCTAAGTTCCTAACATAAATAATGAAATATGTTAAAGAACAAAAAAGAAGGTTTCTGTTGTTTCATTTTCCAGTTAGAGATATCCTACTCTTGAGGATAAAAATAATCAATCATTCAAAGTAAACGCCCCTAGTAATACTCCCCTATACAAGGGAGAGACTTAGGCAGTGTTGAACCTTTGATTTTGCCTTTTCCAAATCAGTCTGCTTATGACATCTTAAATGTTCCGGTATTTTCTTTGCCCCAATCTTTTGCAGCCCAAAATTTCGTCCCTGGCGCGAGTTCTGTAAAAGGAAATCCAAATCTGGTTATGTAATAAACAAACATGGAGATTTGTGTGGAAGCAATGTTGAAGTTAACATACCGCTGCTACAGGGTGGAGCAAAGATGCATGAGATTGTTTTTCTTTTCATCCTCGTACATTACATCTTCTTCTGAGCCAGAGTCGAAATTAATTAACTTTCATTTTTTTTTCTTTTTATTTGCATAAACATTGTCTATTTGTAACGTGCATGAGGTGATTCTATTCATGGCTTCAATTTTACTCTTTATAATCTCTTTATTTATAATCCGTCGAAATTCGATGAAAATTATTTTATATCGTTATTTATTATTTTTATTGTTATAGCATATGAAATAGTTTATATATAAATTATTTTTTTAATTAATTTGATATGATCAAATTAAATTAATAGAACAATATTTGTGATAATATTAATCTCAATTACTTTCGCCAATTAAATATTAATTGTAGGTTGTGATAATAGAAATACATTTATATATAAATATTCGTTTGATGAAGTTGATGTGGGATTCAAGATTATAGAATAAAAAAATATGTAAATTTGAAGTATGATGCCGCATCTGTTGTTAATCTTATACCGATAATATTTATTAAGTTTGTACAAATTCTTTAAATTTGATGGATAAGAAATAAATTAATCAAGATAACATATATATGTCATCTGAGTATTATCTCACATGGACATAATAAGATTAGATAATCATCTGGAGCTCTAAAGACCACATATGACATTTGAACGTCAGAATTTTGAAAATCATATCGTCTGAAGTTTGAAATACCACATTTGACTTTTGAGCATCATCTTATATGGAGTTTAAAGATTATAGTAATTTACTTGTGAGTATCATTTTGTCTAGTGTATGTTTCCAAAACTATAATTAAGTTATGAGAGTAATCTCGTTTGGAGCTTGACATGTCATCTCTAACTTCTGAGCCCCCTCTCGTGTGAAACTTGAAAAATCATAACTAAGTTTTGAGCATCATCTTATCTAAAACTTGAAATACCATAACTGAGTTTTCAGCATCATCTTGACTGAAACTTGAAATACTATAATTGAGTTTTCAACATCATCTTGTCTGAAGTTTAAAAGACCATAACCGACTTGTGAGTATCATCTCGTCTGGAGTTTGAAATATCATAATTGAGTCTTGATAATCTCGTCTCTTACTTATGAGCATCATTTAAACTTGAAAGACCAAAATTGAGTTATGAGCATCATCTCGCCTCAAAATTTAAACATCATTAAATTTGAAATTATATTCAATCATCTATAATGATCAACTCTCTAATAAATAAAATTCTAATAACTTAAACACAAATTCTTGTGTGCACCTGGGTGCACGGTGCACCCGGGTCAAATCTGACCCGGATTGGTAAACAATGAATAATTATTAAACTGCCTAGAGCATTTACAAATTGAGCAATTAGCTCAGCTGGTTCGCACCCATTCCTATTATCTATGAGGTCGCGTGTTAGATTCCTATGCGCACTATTCTAGTGATTTTTTCTTCATTTGTTTGGCTCCCCCCTTCAGCGCATTTTCACTTGTTCTTTTTTCGTTCTTTCCACTTCTCCTTTTTTTTTGTTTTTTATCTTTTCGTTTCTTCTATTTTTTTTCGTTCTTTACACTTGTTCTTTTTTTTATCTTTTTTTTTCGTTCTTTTCTTCTTTTTTTCGTTCTTTTCGGTTTTCATTTCTTTCTTAATTTTTTTTTATTTTCAGTTGTTTTTTTTTTGTAAAATTTTGTTTTTTGTTTTTTTTTAAAATATATTTTTAATATATTAAAGGTGTCATTTAATGATACTATTTTTCTTTAAAATTACAATATCTACATTCATAAATGATATTATATGTATATTTGAATGGCACTTTTAATTTATGTATAATGATACTATTGTTGTTAGTAAATTACACTATCTATATTATTAAATGACACTACTATATTTCTATTTGAATTACACTTTTAATTATGTATAACAACACCAATTTTATTATTAAATTATACTATTTACATTAATTATTAATACTATATTGATATTTGAATGACACTTTTAATATATCTAAATAATAAGTATTATTTTCTAACTCGATGACACTATCTGCATTAATAAATAATATTATTCGGATATATAAATGACACTATGTCACACCCCAATTCTTGAAGGAATAAATACAATTGAGGTGCAACCAATTCATAAAAATAATACAAGGGAAAACTTTGTTGAAACTCGAATAATAAGATAATAAGTCAAGCTAGTCCCCTTTGGATCACAAGTTTTGTTTCATGCTTCCGATAACCAATATTCATTAGCTTAAAACTAGGAGTTAAGAGTTTAACCTCGATTAGAGATGTCATTCTAAATCTAATTAACATGAAAGTCTTAAATTCAGAAAACAAAAGACAAAAGAACATGTAAGAGTAATTGCTACAGCGGAAGTCTAAAATAGAAAGTTGAACCCTAGCCTCAGCTCAGTCATGTTACACTCCCTTTCTGTTACTCGCTGTGATCTCGGACCTTTTAGCCACCGATGGATCTCTGTCTCCTGCTTACTTGAACTGAGGGCGTAACCCAGACAAGTTTACTTTGACCTTGAGACGCTACCCAGGCAAGCCTCATATTTCTCATGCTCCGAAACACATCCAGCCAAGCACCCTTATAACGCCTCTGGTTAGTGCCCGATGGAGATCAACCCACCGAGTCAGCTAACAAGTGTACACAATTCTCAAACAACGTGTTAGGTAATAAGAAAACCCCAATTGATTAACTTTGTGAGCCCTAAACAAAGCATAGTGCACATAAACATTTTATTGGATAAACAGTTTGCATTTCATTAAATAAACAGTTTCCAATTCATTAATACATTTATATCTTAATAAGTCAATCATACTTTATACATTTGGAAAGTAAGCCCACATGTATAGGCAAAGCCTGTCGTTTAATCATAACTCTGAATCGGAATAGCAGCGCTAATCCTCCCGATCCACAAAGCCTACAAGAAATCTATTTTTAATAGGTCTCATGAATCTAATCTTAAGTCCTAGTGAAGGTTCTTAACATTCTATGATTTATCACGCCGGGTTTTCAAAATTTAATAAATAAATAATTGAAAACTAAATTTTTGAGGTAAGGACACCAACAATATTCTTACTCGATTTTTTTTCATAATTGAGTTTATAAATAAAACCAATTAACTCATAAATACTTTCTATTGCATAATGCAAATGCAATTTCATGTCATGCTTAAAACATATAATGAGTAATTACTTAAAATATGCACATAATATTATGCAAATTATTCTTTGAAATAATAACTAATTAAACTATTTATAAGTCTAGTTAATTAAAATAATGCAGCCTTTAATTAAAAATCTGCATAGCTTAATTAAATAAAATAGATTGGGCTCAACACTTCAATTAATGGTCAGCCCAAGGTTTTAAAATAGGGAGGCCCAACTGAATTTAAAATTTAAAAGGCCTAATCCAAAAGCCCAACAATCCAAGCCCAAAACCCACACTTATTTCTCCCTCTCTCAATTACACGACACTCACAGCAATCAGATCTCCCTCACTCTCGGTTCTCTGACTCCGGCCACACACGGCCGCCGCAGACCTTTCCCGGCGAAGAACCGTCGGCCACCATCCATCTCTCTCGAACTCCCCTCTCTCTAACAATTAAACAGAAAACACACACACACATCCCTTTCAGCGGCGCATAACTCACACACACAGACAGAGCGGTCCCTCATCTCCGGTCCTCCTCCGCCGTAGCAGCAACCGCGGAGAACCCACGGCCGCCGCTTCACGCCCTCACTTCTCCCTCAAACCCCATCTCTCTGTCTTACCATCAGATCCGCTCCCTTCCTCTCAGATCGAAAACCTCAGCACCGTCGCGGCGGCTCCATCCCCGACGAAGCAACACCCGACAGACAACTCTCTCTCTCTCTCTCTAAATTCTGAAGACGGCGCAGCTATAGGCTGCGCTTCCACCCCGGTCTCGCTCCTCTCTGTCTCCGGCAGACAACGGCGACAAGGCCGCCGCCTCGCCTCTCACCCCTCTCTGGCTTTGACGGACAACAGCTGTCAGGCCGCCGCCGCCGCTGCCGAGCTCCGATATCAGAAAATACTCTCCTCCGATCTCGCTCGTCTCACACAACAGCAGCAAGAAACCAACAAAAAAAAGTCATGGCAAAATCGAGTTCAACCCAAGATCTCTCATTTCCCACTCATTTCTTCTCATATAAAACAGGCTGTACATAGTGATTCTAAGTCCTATTGTTTGTAAAAACATGAACTTGAAATTTTACTAACAAAGTAAACATGTATGCATTTCTGACTTCGTTATCTGTACAAAAAAATGTTGTTCTTCTTATGGATTAATGTTTAGTGAAATACACATATGCATGTATATACATATATCTTGTTGAAACGATGTAATGAGTGTATGCTTTTGCTTTCAGTTTAGTGAACCTTCAAGAATGCTGTCAAGCTACAAGATGAATTAGAGGTATAACCTTTGGGAGGAATTCTGCTGTATTGTTGAGCGGTGAAGGCTTGCATCAGTTTAGCTGGTGAAATTCTTAGGCGAGAGAGCTCTTTCTTGTGAGATTAGAGTATATGCGTGTGAATTGATTTGTGAGAAGTAGGGTTGTCTAGTTGGTTATCGGGTTTTGGATAATCCGTTAACCGAACCGAAATTTCCGGGTTTGGGTATCCAATAACCGAATTTTTGGGTATCGGTTCGGTTTCGGGTATCATTTTTAGAAAAATTTCGGGTATCGGTTAACCCAATAACCGAAACGGGTTAACCGAAATAACTGAAAATTATTTAATATATATATTATATATTTTTAATTATTAATTCATTAATTTATTTATTTTTATTTAAAAATTGAGTCTTAGCTAAAATAAAATTATGATATGTTTAAAGTTTAAGAATAAGCTTTAGTCTAGTGGATAGCGGTTATTGGGTAACCGGACACCTAAAACAGTTCGGGAACGGTTAGTGAAATATGACAATTTCGGGTTCGGGTAACCGAACCCGAACCGATCGACGGCCCTAGTGAGAAGTGACATGAATATATTGGCTGATGTTTCTTGATAACAAGGGATGGCTTGCAAGAGAAGATTCAACCCAGCCCAAGACTATAGAGTTGATGAGATAGAGTGTATGAATAGACTTTTGAGGAAATTAGGGAATGACTTTGATGATAAGGGTTGTTTAAGCAACGAAATGATGTGATGACAAATAAAATTTATCAAGACAAAATTATTGAAACTGTAATAATCGTTCCGTGTTCGCTAAATAATTAGCTCGTGTAAATGCTTGAATGTTTAATTTAAATGAATATGCAATGCATAAGAATTTAAATAAATAAATAAACAAATTTTCAAAGCTTTTGTAAATCATTTTGTTGGAATTAAAAATAAATTCATTTTCTTTTATCCGACGTCAATCATCCTGACTTCTAAGTTCAAAATTAATTAATCTAAACTTAGCTACGAGAAAACAGGGTATTACACACTGTAACATTGAAATTAACACTATAGCATTTGTAAACGACACTACGTATAAATGACACTATATGAAAATGACACTATCATATTATACAAATAATACTATTATGTTCTACAAACGGCACTATATGGAAATGACACTAATATTATTATAAAGAACATTTTTATGTTCTACAAATGACACTAACATTATATGAAAATGACACTAACACAATCATGTTATATAAAGAACAATTTTCTATTCTACAAATGACACTAACAATATATGGAAATGACACTAACACTATCATATTATATAAATAATACTATCGTGTTCTACAAATAACTCTATATAGAAATGACATTAACACTATTATAAAGAACACTTTTCTGTTATGCAAATGACACTAACAATACATAGTTCTACAAATGACACGGTATGAAAATGACACTAACACTATCATAAATGATGCTATATAGTTCTACAAATGACACTATATGGAAATAACACTATATGGAAATAACACTAACACTATTATAAATGACACTATTATCTTATATAAATAACACCAATACTATTATATTTTACAAATAGCACTATATAAATGACACTATCATGTTATAAAAATAACACTATATAAATGACACTATCATTTCAAAATGTTAAAGTGTCATTTGAAATGTTAAAGTTTCATTCGTAATGATGTGGTGTCATTTCAAAATCTTAAAGATGTCATTTCAAATCTCATAGTGTCATTTTGAAATGTTAAAGTGTCGTTACTAATCTTATATTGTTGTTTGAAATCTCAAAGTGTCACTCCAAATGTTTTAGTGTCATTTGAAATATTATAGTGTCATTTCAAATTATGTAGTGTCATTCGAAATCTCATAGTGTCGTTTGAAACGTTATAGTGTCATTTGAAATGTTATAGTCTCATTCAAAATATTATAGTGTCATTAGAAATCTCATAGTGTCATTTGAAACGTTATAGTGTCATTCGAAATGTTATAGTGTCGTTCCAAATCTTGTAGTGTCATTTGTATGTCGGAGTAGTGTCATTTGAAATACTAAAGTGTCATTTGAAATATTAAAATGTTATTTACAATAACCCTATAATGAGTGGAAAATTATCAAAAATAGACTGAATACATTTTATAAAAACGAACAATAATGACAAATTGGATATATTTATGAGGATGGAGGGAATAATATTTTTTTATGAAAATAAGCTTATATATTTGGGACAATCGAGATAGATAGAATATTTTTTAAACTTATATTATATATATGAGTTTAATAACCACTGGGTCAACTGTGTTGTCCTTGTACATGCTTTGCTTATCACATAAAATAAATTAAATATGTGACGTTTTATCGTTCCCGAACAAACTCTTCTTTCTTTCGAATTTGGGAAAAGGATATTAATATCAACAGCATGAAAGTCAATCCTCGCAAATGCCATTAAAGAATTCTTTGGACCCAATCCATATGGAAATAAATCTAAATTAATTAATTAAAATTTGACAAATGGAAAAGGATCACAAAGAACATATCGTTTGATCAGCGGAATGTCTTGCGTATTACTCTCTCGCCCTTCTAAAAATATGGACTCATCACTTATCTATGGTGGGCAAAGTATAATGTATGTGCCCATCGTGGTTATTTTAATTAGAAAAAAGAAATAATAAATCTTACTCTAATTATAATTGTCATATCAATAGTGAAAACATTATGCTTGTCTATATTGGATATGTGATCGGTTCTATTTTGTCATTATAAACTATCTCTCAAAATATGTACTTTTCATTTTTAAAGACCATTCCATCACATTTTTTTTTATTCTTATTTTTCATATATTAATTCACAATATTGTTAAAGTAACATAACATTATATAAAGTGGATCTCCTTCTCAACTCATAATATATTCATTTAATATTTCTTAAAACTTGTATCACCCACGCCATCGCATATTTTAAAAGACGGAGGGAAGGAAGTATTTTTTATTTATTTATTTATTTATTTCATAATAGAATTGAATATTTTTAATAGGCCATTGTCAATCTCTCATTCCAAAATTTCCCTCCCAACTTAAAATTAACAAAAAGAATAATCGGAAAGTATCGTGAATTTTCTTTATCTTATCTCATATCATAAAACTAAACAAAAGACGGTGGATATATAAATATGTATATGGAACAACTCAAAGATTAATGTAAACCAGAAATAAAATGAGATATGTGAGAATAAATAATCCGAGTTCGGAATTTATGTGAGAGCCAGTCTCTATTGCTAGCCGTTTACTATTTCTCCTTGCTCAAAACTATACGCATTTCTATTCTAAAAAAAAACAAACTATACGCACTTCTTAATAGAATTAAAATTGAATCAAATTAATTCGGATCAAAGAATAATTAAAACAGTCACAATATTAAAAATAAAAATATATTTTATCCTAAATAATGCACCACCAGTAATTCTTTCTTCGAAAATATCAACATGATAATTTTTTGAATAAAATAATGTTATTGACATATTCCTCACGCGTCACCTTATCGACATAGGAATATATCCATTTTCGCAGAACCATGTGCATCTATTCTATAATAATTTCATAATTATTAAACAGCAAATAAATTTAGACTAATTCCATATATTTTCGCAGCGTCAAATAGCCACAGAGAGATTCCTTCAATGTATGAAAATTTTCACCCAACAAATTCTCAATATTTTCTACAGCGATTTAACTTAGTCTCCGAGTAGTGGTCAATAAAAGAATAAGTCATCAAATAGACGGCCAAGTTGTTGATGACAACACAGAAGGGGGCCACTAAACGTATATACATATATGTAAGCTGTTATCACAAACATCAAACAACACACCTAATCTCTAGTCATTAATTGAGCGTTTGACATTTTGAAGTGCTTCACTAAAGATGGGTTACAAACCTTTGATGACCCTAATGCTTTGCATGCTTAATTTGCATGTTATCATAGCAAATGCTACACCAGATGAAATATCTTTAGAGACGTACATTATACGCATTGATCACGGAGCCACGGCGGAAGATTTGGACACCTGGTACAAATCATTCCTGCCACCACCAACAACAACAGACACAACCTATCATCGACGGCGATTGACCTACTCATATCGCAACGTGTTTCGAGGCTTCGCCGCCAGATTATCACCGGACGAAGTGAAAGCGATGGAGACGAAGCCCGGCTTTGTCTCGGCACGCCCTCAAAGAAAAATATCCCTCCATACCACCCACTCCCCCAACTTCCTGGGGCTGAACCAGAACACCGGATTCTGGCAAAACTCCAATTATGGCAGAGGTGTCATCATCGGAGTCCTGGACACCGGAATCCTCCCCGAGCACCCTTCGTTCAGCGACGAAGGGATGCCGCCTCCGCCTGCTAAATGGAAGGGGAAGTGTGAGTTCAACCACACCTCGTGCAACAACAAGATCATCGGCGCAAGAACCTTCACTTCTTCTGCTGACACCCCTTTAGACGATGACGGCCATGGGACCCACACTGCGAGCACCGCCGCCGGAAGATTCGTCAGAGGGGCTAATGTTTTCGGCAATGCTAACGGCACGGCCGTTGGTATTGCGCCCATGGCCCACCTTGCTATCTACAAGGTGTGCGGGACTTTCTGCTTCGAGAGCGACATAATTGCTGCAATGGATGTCGCTGTTGATGATGGTGTTGACATTCTTTCCCTTTCACTAGGTTCTCTTTCGTTTGATCTTCATGATGACCCTATTTCCCTTGGAGCTTACACTGCAACGGAGAAGGGCATTTTGGTCAGTTGCTCCGCTGGTAACGGCGGACCTTCTAACTTCTCGTTATCAAATGAAGCGCCGTGGATTCTCACAGTCGGTGCCAGCACCATCGACCGGAAGATAAGATCAACCGCCGTGCTGGGAAATAACGCCACGTTTGATGGCGAATCCGCTTTCCAGCCGGCGGATTTCCCGGCGACGCAGTCGCCGCTGGTGTATGCAAGTATGCTGAACGCCACCGACCCTCAAATCCGGTTCTGCGGCGCGAGATCGCTCAACAAAACCGACATACGAGGGAAGGTCGTGGTCTGCGACTTGGGAGGGCTCATACCGAGAATCGAAAAGGGGATAGCAGTGAAGAACGGCGGCGCCGTCGCCATGATCCTGGTGAACACCGCCGCGTACGGCAACCTTACCCTCGCGGAAGCCCACGTGCTCCCCGTGACGCACGTGAGCTACGCGGACGGTCTGAAGATCAAGACATACATCAACTCAACATCCACGCCAACGGCGACCATCGTATTCAAGGGAACCGTTATCGGCGACGACCGCGCCCCGGTCGTGGCCGCGTTCTCCTCCCGGGGCCCGAACTACGCGAGCCCCGGGATCCTGAAACCCGACATCCTGGGCCCCGGGGTCAACATCCTGGCGGCGTGGCCGGTCTCGGTGGAGAACAACACCAACACGAGATCCACGTTCAACATGATCTCCGGCACCTCGATGTCGTGCCCGCACCTCAGCGGCGTCGCGGCGCTGCTCAAGAGCGCGCACCCTGACTGGTCCCCCGCCGCCATCAAATCCGCGATCATGACCACCGCTGATGTGGTGAATCTGGCCAAGAATCCGATCGAGGACGAGAGGTTCCTCCCCGCCAGCGTATTCGCTACGGGGTCGGGCCATGTGAACCCGTCAAGGGCGAGTGATCCAGGGCTCGTTTACGACCTCCAGCCCGAAGACTACGTTCCTTATCTGTGCGGTCTAAACTACACGAACAGACAAGTCGGCACGATTCTGCAGCGGAGAGTGAACTGCTCTGCGGAGTCGAGGATACTGGAAGGGGACCTCAACTACCCTTCGTTCGCCGTTACTTTCAGGAGTCTCGTGTCGTCGGGTTCTCAGACGTACACGAGGACGGTGACGAATGTGGGCGAGGCGAACTCGTCGTACGTTGTGGAGATCGTGGCGCCGTCTGGGATGGAGGTGCGTGTTGAGCCTACCAAGCTCGATTTCTCCCAAGTTAAGCAGAAGCTGCAGTATAACGTGACGTTCAGCAGATTGAACTCGACGGTGTTTGGGCACGTGCAAGGGTACTTGAAATGGGATTCTGCTAAGCACTCTGTTAGGAGTCCCATTGCCGGGATACTGCGGTGAATGCAGAACTAACCTCAATTGCTCTTTATAATTTACTATGATTTGTTCGATTGTTTACAAAGCAAGTTTCTATGTACAGTGTGTTGTATTAATTATTCTTTGATGATGATTAGCGTCGATGAGAGAATGAATGTTTTTAATATTGTTTGTTTTGTCATTCTCTTCGAATTTTCAGAAACAATCCATGTTCGGAAATTTTCATGTTGCGTTGACTAATTTAGCAACATCGATATCATATTGATGAAGAAAATCTTTCCAAAAAAAGTTTCATCAGTATTTAAAAAGTCAAATGGGATCCTCTCCCCCACCATGTACCACCGGAATGAGATTCAGTGTACCACACTTTATGTCGCATCTTGTGTCTCACTTTCAATTTTATGTATTTTCTTATATTTTTTTTCTTCAATTTCAACTTTGTATGCTTTAGTTTAATTTTTTGATTATTAACTAGGGTTTATTCCATCAATCTAGGTTATATAATTATTTTTTTACCATTTAATTTCACTTTTATTAGCTAATAATAGGTTGATAAATTCAAAATCACAGTATATACTTTTTAAAAATTTTAATTTTTTGAAATAAAAATTAAATATAAATCATAGTATTATAATAAATTTTATTTTTATAAAAAAATATTTTTAAAATAATAGATATAAGCATGGGACACCGTGGTACACATAAAATTGTGGGACATTGGATCTCATCTGATGTACCACTCTTAATTTATTATAATTTTTTATTTTTAATTATTTTTTCTTCATTTATTATGCTTTAAAATAATAATAAAAAAATTAACAAGGGTTCACTTGTTCAGTTAGGATTTATAATTATTATTTATATTTATTTGAATCAATAATGAATTATGAATTTGGAATAATTAATTCAAAGTTAGAATATAAATTTTAATAAATTTCAATTTTTATTATGATAGATATTAAGTAGAGTTTATAATATAATAATATTTTTTTATTTTTATAACAAACAACTACTATAAAATAAAGAGATTAAGAGTGGCACACGACTAGACGGTGGGACAGAGGATCTCATCCGTAAAAAGGAAAAAAAATAATAGTAATTCGTACCCACGTTCAAAATTAAAACACAATAATACATATATATATAGGGCAAATAGCATCAAAATCCCTATAGTTTCGTCCGTTTCGCATTTTTTCCATCACCCAAAAATTTCTGGTTAAAATTCTTGAACTTAATCTCGATTCTTAATTTTCCCATAAAATTAATCTTCCCCTAAACTTATGCTGACATGGCTATCGAAAATCCACGTAGGCTTAATTTTCCGACGAAACAAACGACAATGTTTAAGTAATAACATAAAATGTCATCGTTTTATATATTATTTGGGGATTTATTGAAATCAAAGTGAAAAATTGAGGACGACCTTAAATCCCTTGTGAAATTAGGGTTCTTCACCCAAAAAATCCCCAAATCAGTTAGCAATTGAAGACAAAAATTTGCCATGTATTCCTCACCATCATCGCGCGGAATGAAATCTCCAATACAATAGTTCCCAACGACTCCATTGATTCACTCAACAATTCCAAAACTTTCTTCTCATTTTCTGAATCGTTGTATTTCCGGCCAAAAGTTGACCGACATATGATGGGCCTGTTCGCGAAAGTTAGATCATCCGTTGTCGACACAATCAGCACAGAAACACTACCGAAGCGGAGAAGCATAAATGGGCCGTGTTTTATAGGCAGTGATTGGAGATTCCGGTGAGGCAAGAAGCCCAACTGATGCAGATTTTCGAGTATTGGCAGCTTTCGTGGTGATGGTGGTAGGTTTTTGTTTCCAGAGAGCCATTTTGGGCTTCATTTAACGACTCAGCAAAAGCTCCACCACAAGTGACACGTCATGTAATTAGTGGCTGGAAAGCGTTATTAAGGAAAAATTAAGAATAGGATCAACGGTCAAGGATTTTAACGAGAAGTCTTTAGATCATGGAAACAATTGGTGGTGGTGATTATGGTATCAATTTGTAAATGGCAACCGTTGGTGGTGGTGATTGATTTTCGAAGCCCGATAATCCGTAGCTAATGGTGGTAGATTTGTGAATTGGTGACAAAACTATTTTTTTTATATAAATTATAAATAAAAAATAAAATATAAACATATTAAAATGTAATTTAAATTTGAAATGATATAAGAATAAAATAATCCTAATAAATAAAATTTACATATTTTACAAAATATTAAAATGAATATATATCATTTTGCCCTAAAAAAACTTCAAACAATAATATTTTCTCTTCAACGCGATTGGTTCAGGTGTGTCGCCCTCATCTTTTCTTTTATCGACAGTGGACTTTGTATGCCGAAATATATAAAACCATTCAGCACGCCCTTTCTTTCCCAAGCGTGAACAAGATCATGATTTTGGAAACTGGCATGTCCTTTTAGTTTTTCGGGAGTGTTTACTTTGCATGATTATTAAGATGTATAATTAAGTATTTTTATTTTCAAGAGTATGATTTCTTCAATTTTATTATTTCAATGGGATATGAATCAAGCGAAACTAGTTCAAATGATTGAAATATCCCAAAATTTCAATCTATTAAAATAAATAAAAAATTAATCTTATTATTCTTATGTATCAAGATTAATCCTTATGTTACAAGAAGTCAAATTTGAGATAACTTTTGGCAGTAACCCCGTTTGCAAAAGAAATAGTCTCCTTGTCCGGTGTTTAAACTTATAAGAATATAATTATTGGAAACAAAAATTATGATAAAAAAAATATAAATTGTAAAAGTTAAAAAGTGTTAATATGTCTAAATAACTATTTTGCTCAATAAAAGGTTAATAATAATCATAAAAATCTACGGCGATGGTGCAGGCGGTGATAGTGTCGTCCGGCTAGTAGCAGAGGGAGCTGGGGACGGGAGTTGGGAGGGGTCGGGGAGGTTTTGATTAGTTTTTTTTTTTCCTTTTTTTGTAAATTAAATTTGATTTAAAAACAATAAATTCTTTTTTTAATTAAAAAAAATCTTAGATTTTAAATTATTATTAAATTAAAATAATAATAGGACATATTCGTAAAAGTATTTATAAGTATATTTTTATTTGGATAAATATCAATCAAAGACCTAAATTATGGGTGGAGTCACAAATTTACCCTAAACTATTGATAATATCAATCAAAAGTCTAAATTATGGGTTGAGTAACAAATATATCCTAAACTATTGAGAATATAAATCAAAGACCTGAACTATTAAATTTGTATCAAATATGACCCGAGTTATGTTTTCTGTAATAGAAAAATGATGTGCATTTTTTTATTTTTTAATGTTGATTGGGCAAAACGATCCAGTTTTGTCCAATTTTTTCGCTCAGATTGCTATTGCTTAAATTTTCAAAAATCTGAGCATCTAACGTGGCTGAGTCTTTCTTTCAACTGTGTGAATGAAAATATGAGTATATGAACAAAAATTTGAGCTGGGTTAAAAATAATAGGCCAAAGCAGTGTCATTTTAACCCGTCAGCATTAAAAAAAAATGTACTCCTATATGTTATTTTTCTGTGATGAAAAATGTAACTCATGTCATATTTGATATAAATTTGATAGTTCAAGTCTTTGGTTGATATTATAAATAGTTTAGGATATATTTTTGATTTAACCTATAATTTAGGGCTTTAATTGATATTATGAATAATTTTTGTGACTCAACACATTGTTTAGGCATTTGATTGATATTTATCCTTTTTATTTTTATGATGATATGATCACTATTAGTTTCTACTTAAGTAAATTGATTATTTTAATTTTTATCTCTATAATTGCCAAAAAAAAAAGTTGCCTTCATAGAAAAACAAGAATATTTTTTTAAAAAATTATCATGTACGATTGAAAATTATTGTGGTGTCTTGTGATATAATATTACGATTGAGACCTTTTTTTGGGCACAAAAATTTTAAAAAATGGTATTTTGTGTGTAGATGAAAAAGTGAATAAAGGGTAAAAATTTTGCCAAATAAAAAAATATCTCAAAATAGGTGGGACGTCAAAAAGAAAAGTGTCTCAAGATAGGTGAGACGGAGGGAGCAATAGACATATAGATGTATATTTCCACAAGTCGTTCCATGCACTATATATAGGGATGGCAGTGGATCTTGGACCCGGTCCAGATCCGTGGATCCAGATCCGTTTTTACGGATCTGGATCTCAATTTTTTGGACCCGACGGATCTGGATCTGGATCTGGATCTCAGTTTTGAAAACGGATCTGGATCTGGATCTTGAAATTTTAGATCCGAATCCGGCCCAGATCCGACCCGTGGATCCGTTTTATTTTTTATATATTTTATATTTAGTTTACTAATAATATTAACTAAATTAAAAATAATAAATAAATTATATTCAAAAGAATAAAAACTAAAAGTAATTAGATAAAAGTATTTTGTGTTATATTTTTCATGATGGAAATTAGATGTTGTTGATTTTGTGAAATTTTTTTAATTTAATTTAAAAATAGTAGATCCATGGATCTGGACCCGTGGACCCGCGGATCTGACGGATCTGGATCTGGATCCAAAATTTTCAGATCCACGGATCTGGATCTGGATCTGGATCTGGTATATGAAAACGGATCTGGATCTGGTATTGGCCAGACCCGGTCCAGATCCGGCCCGTTGCCATCCCTAACTATATATGCATTATCTTTCTTGCGCAATGTGTGATTTTCATCAATTTAGATCACCTAGCGCCTATCTTTCTTGCATTATCTTTCTTGCTATAGCTTAACGTATTTATGAATAATTAATTGATATGTGATAATATTATAGATTTAAAATATAGAGTTTAATTGATAATCCTACTGCTCGACGTAATTGATGTTGCTTTCGACGACGAAGGACAGCGGGTGGGAGTTTGCTAGCTTTGCGACTCCAGGGGCACGATCGTGGCTGCCTCCTGCCAACGGAGTGGCTATACCCCCACGGTGCTTCTCGGTGAGCTTCATGCCATTTTGCTTGCTGTTGGGTTCTGTCTCGAGAATAATTTTGGTCGTCCTCTACTCGGACTCTCTGCTTGCTATTTATGTACTTCAAGAAGAGTCTTGGGGATCTGACCTCTGCGAAGAGCTTAGGGATCTGACCTCTGCGAAGAGCTTAGGGAGGCATTCGATCACGCGAGGGAGAACGTTGTGCTTGAGTTTTTTCATGCTAGGCGTGAAGCTAATAGAGCTGCACACGAGCTAGCTCATTTTGCTCTTTCTGTTTCTGATGTAATGATCTGGAAGTCGATATTTCCGACCTGGCTTCAAGATATTGCTCTCTCTGATTTACAGTAATATGAACTTTTCTTTCGCCTAAAATATATATATATATATATATATATATATATATATAGAGAGAGAGAGAGAGAGAGAGAGTTTAGAACTTCTCCAAAGAAAAGATGTATAGAATTTATATAAGGAAAATACAAATTTTTAGAATAGCAATGTATCCTTTAATTATATACAATAGATAACATCACAAAATTTGACAATAAAGGATCTTAAATGGATTTCTAATTATGCATACGGCTTATGCAAATGACAAGTCTTCAATCGAAGCTTGTAGCTTGCTAAGTCCAAATTCCAAATAATTTAGATAGCAGAGTGCAATGATTTGTTTTAGATCTAAACTGTAGAATGAATTATAGTTTCGCTGGAGTATATATATGCTTGATAGATTGTTTGATAGTTGGTGTAAACATACAGTTACAGACATGCACAACCATCTAAATCTTTTATCGTTTCGAAAATAAGAAAACCACTTACATTTCATCAAAGCATGTCAACATCAAGAGTTCATCTAAACAAAGAAACATAAATCAATTATATGCACCAAAATCTCAGCAAATTAGGAATAATTAATTTGACGTCCTAATTTGTTCTCACTCTCGTTTGGATTTAATAATTTGGCTTCATCTAGATACTTGAGCACCTTATTTTTCCTTCATTTCCCTGAGGACATGCAGATCATCCATTCATCCACCAAACTATATCAATTCAGAGCTCTCAAAGCCGTCCAATTTTGTCAAAATTATCAAGTGTTCAAAGAAAAAAATGATTATACTTACTGACAGATTTTAAAATAATTTCAGATTATTTGAATCCTGCAGCAAAGTGCTATAAATACTTGATATTGAGATGTTCATAACATCATCACCATAACCAAAACTACAACATGGCCTGCATGATACTAGTCTCAATCATTTCCATCCTAACTTTGTATCCTTCCATGGCTGCAAAAACCTCCGATCCAACCATCCCACAAACCTACATTGTACATGTACACCTCCCTCATCCTCAAATCTCACCATCAGACATAACAAACTTGTACCTCCCTTTCCTGCCTAAAACAACCGATCCGTTGAGTATAATACACTCCTACCGCCACGTGGCCACCGGATTCGCGGCCCGGTTAACTCCGTCGCAAGCTAAGGAGATGGAGAAGATGGAAGGATTCATCTCCGCGAGGCCGCAAAACACATACACACTCCACACAACCCACGCTCCCAACTTCTTGGGCCTGCACATCAACTCGGGAGCTTGGGCGGCCTCCAACTACGGGAAGGGCGTAATCATTGGCGTCATAGACACCGGTATCACCCCGAGCCACCCGTCGTTCAGAGACGACGGCATGCCACCTCCGCCGCCCAAGTGGAAGGGGAAATGCGAGCTTGAGGGCGCCACGTGCAACAACAAGCTCATCGGCGCCAGGAATCTCGTGGGCCGTCTAGCCGGATCGCCGGCTCTCGATCAAGAAGGGCACGGGACTCTCACTTCCAGCACCGCCGCAGGGAGCTTCGTCGCCGGCGCTAGCATGCTGGGCAACGCCAACGGCACCGCAGCAGGAATAGCGCCCCTCGCGCATTTGGCGGTTTACAAAGCTTGTTCATCGTTTGTGTGTGAAGAGAGTGATATACTGGCGGCGATGGATGCGGCGGTGGACGACGGCGTTGATGTCATCTCCGCTTCTCTCGGCAGAGGCCCCGTGAAGTGGTCCGACGACGGCGTTGCGATCGCTGCATTTGCTGCGATCGAGAAGGGGATTTTTGTGAGCTGCTCGGCCGATAACGGCGGCCCGAATAGTTCGACGCTGGCCAACGAGTTCCCGTGGGTTCTAACAGTGGGTGCTAGCACCACTGACAGAGCCATAAGAGCTGTAGCAGCTCTCGGAAATGGCGATGAGTTCGATGGTGAATCTCTCTTCCAGCCTAACGATTTCAGCTCTGTGTTTCTGCCATTGGTCGATCCTTCTGCAATTCGTAATAATCAAACAGCGGCCTACTGTAAGCCCTCCGCGTTAGCCGACATAGATATAAAGGGGAAAGTGGTCTTCTGTGCGAGCGGCGGCGGCATCACCACCGTCGGCAAAGGCCAGGCCGTGAAGGACAGAGGAGGCGCCGCTATGATCGTGGCCAACGATGAGTCCACCGGCTACTCCATCACAGCCAGCGTACACGTGCTTCCAGCAGCCCACGTGAGCTACGCGGCGGGGCAGAGGATCAAAGATTACATCAACTCAACACCTATACCAAAAGCAACCGTGGTGTTCAAAGGTACAACCATCGGTGCAAAGAGTGCACCAATGGTGGCCTGGTTCTCCTCGAGAGGCCCCAGCCTGTCGAGTCCGGGCATCTTGAAGCCCGACATCATCGGCTCAAGCGTCAGCATCGTCGCAGCGTGGAACAAAGCCTTGGACAACGACACAAGCAGCGTCATAAACTTCAACATGGTTTCGGGCACCTCGATCTCATGCCCTCAGCTGAGCGGCGTGGCGGCCCTCATCAAAAGCGCGCATCCCGATTGGTCCCCCGCGGCGGTGAAGTCCGCCATCATGACCACCGCCGTTCAAACCAACATGGGCGGCGGCCTCATCGTGGACGAGAGGCTCCTCCCGGCGGACGTATTCGCGGTTGGCGCAGGCCACGTCAGCCCACCCAAGGCGATAGATCCAGGCCTAGTGTACGACATCAACCCTGAAGATTACGTGGCGTATTTGTGTGGGCTAAGCTACACGGAAAAGGAGATCGCGGTGATCACGAGGCGAGCTGTGAGTTGCGAGGGGATGGCCATATCTGAAGCAGAGCTCAACTTGCCCTCTTTCTCGGTGCATTTGGGGAAGGAGGCTGCTGCTGTGTATTCGAGAACGGTGACGAATGTAGGGGATGCGGAATCGATTTATCGTCTGGAGATGGAGAGTGTTGCGGGTGTGGACGTCGTTGTCGAGCCTACGGTGCTTAGGTTTACGGCGAGGAATCAGAAAATGACGTACAGGATCTTGTTTAGCAGATCGGCGTCTGTTGATGCAACTTATGTGCAAGGATCCATTGCGTGGGTTGGCTATGGTGAGAAGCACGTTGTTCGAGCTCCAATATCTGTTAAACTTTTGTGATGATGAAATCAACTAAGATTTTAATTATCTCATATTTCATACGTACTTCTCTTCAAATTTGAAAGTAAAATGGTAATTGGAAGAGTTTTATCTCTTCTCTCCTTATAATCGTATCCATATTTATGTCCCTTGAGGACTGTTATTAGGGTTTCTATTTATCACAACATAGAAAATAAGAAAGTAGTATCAAATAAGCCCCTAACATAGAGGCTGTATAGTCGAAGTTGGTTCAACTAAACCCCTAAAGTCCTTAATTTCCTCCAATTAACCCCTCCGAAAACTCGTCGAAAACATGCCGGAAATTAATACACCTCTCTCACTCCCCTTCTCTCCCATCACCGAAAACACGCCGGAAATGAGCCAAGAATCAACTAACTTGAAATACGCGCCAGCGTATGAAAATGTCATTTGATCCTTAGTTGGGAGGGCAACCACATAGAAATGTGCAAACTGTTCCTTTAACTTCTGAATTCTGCACCAAGCAGACGAAAGAACCAAAAAAAATTAGAAAATTGATCTTGCACGGGCCCATTCAGTTTGTTATATGTCAAGTCCAGAATTTGGAGTGTTAAATATTCCTTTAGTAGAAATATTTCCAAACAACTCGTCAAAGTTTTCTCCTAAGTCGTTCTTATCAAGGTATAAGACACGCATATGACCCAAATCGCCCAAAGATTTTGGAATTTGACCTTGAAACATATTAGACCTGGCAACCCTGATGTTACAAAATGACAACATCCAAGCCTCTAGACGCTTAAGACTTAAATCTATAACCAGTTGGATTTTGCCGGGCTAGCATATTTCTATTTTTTGGGTTAAATTTGATAAATATATATGAGATATGTTACAAAGAAATTTTCAATAAAACTAACAAGCATGCAATCATCTGGCAGACAATAAATAGATTCAAACTACAATGCCAAGGAGAAAATAAACTAATTTAATTAGAAAACGAGAAGTTTTGTCATATATTGAAAAAGATAAAATTAACTTTTGATCAAGAGTTGCCATGGCTTGAACAATGTTCTTCCCATTAATTACTTTTAAAATATTACTATCACGATAGCATTATTTTGATGGGATTTAGGTGAAGCCATTGATAGCGGTAGTGGTGGTTTTCGACGGTGAAATTAAGGTTGTGTGGAAGTAAATCAAGGGTTGTCGAATTTATAATTGAGGTGACGAGATGAGGTGAATTTATAATCAAGGGTTCTACTTCATTTGATAATTTCTTCTCTTCCGAGCATCTTCTTCTTTTAAGTGTTAAATCTGATCAAATAACATATGCTCCTGCCAAATAATCGAATAGTGTAAATTATACACAGTGTCATTTGTATAACAGAATAATGTCAATTACAGGCAGTGTCATTTGTATAACCGAATAGTGTTATTTATACGGTTGAAGTCAAGATGCGGGTTCAAGTTAGGGGCGGGCCAGAGTTTGGGTGCAGGTGCAACTTAGTTGTAGCTCTTCGTTAAATATTACACTAAAACTATGTGATATATATCTATAGTGATCGATAAGACTTATATTCAGTAGAAGTAATGTACTAATAGTTTTTCTAAGAAAAAAATAGAGATAATAGAATTAAATAGATCAAATTATTAATTAAAAAATTAAATATAATAAATATTATATTTATATTTTTTATTTTATCAAATAAAATAACATTACTCTTTTTGCTAGTATATATAAAAGAACTTACCCCAACATACGTACGTATGCATAATGTAAAACAGACAAAGCATACGTTGCCATAGGAGAATGCATAGTGGAAATACAGTCATAGTTGAACCACTTGGGCAGAATAATATTCTTATATAAAACGCAACTAATCTCCAATCGGTGAAATCAAATCATTATATTATAAGCTAGATAAAAGAGTATAACCTTTGTCGAAAGACACGACTCTTTTTCCTTTCAAGAAATCACAAATTTTAGTTTCCTTTTTTAAAATCCTTCTCCCTGTCTTTTTCATCTTCCAGTGACAAATCGATGTGATTCACTGAATTTGCATTAATATCATAAACACATAATAGGAATCTACTGATCTAGTTGATTTATATACTAAACAAACTGAGCCATATATAGACTTAGGATGTGTTCTCTTTTGTTGTAAATTTATCATGAGAAAATGAGGAATAAATAAAATTTCTCTCTTTAAATTTTTCCCTTCTTTTCCCACATTTCCTACAAAATAGAATTTAACCTTTACACTATACAGGGGAAATAATATTATCCCTCCATTTTTGGTATGATAGTATTATCTCTCTTTTATAGTGAAAATGATAAATGAATAAAGATCAAATTCTATTTTGTAAGAAATGAGAAAAAAAAAATTAAATGGTGAAATTTTATTTATCCTCCATTTTCTCATGATAAATTTACAACCAAAGAAAACACATCATTAAAGTAATCCAAACACAAAATGAGGATCATAGACAAATGCAGAAAACATGGTCAGATCAAAGTTTCTCAAAGATCAAGAAAATACATATACAAAGTGGGTGACTTTTGCAATGAAAAAAAACTAGTTAACGCAGTAAATAGTACACGTCTCTATATACAAGTTCATTGATCATTCACTAAGAATACAACAAGAATTACACATCAATTCAAGTCCCACGACTCAAAATTATAGCAATTAACGAGGTTCAAAACACGACCCGCTTCGCGGAAAGACGAAACAACTGCAGCTCATTTACAGTACAACATGTTAAACAAAACAATTGAAGCCATGAAGCACTCATTCAAGTGATTGGCGGTAACTCCTCTTCTTTGAGCTGTTGGCCGATTGCCTGTTTTATATAAATGCTCAAAATCATGATCATGTGCTTACATAATTTGAATGGAGATTCGAATATGAATCACTTACGAATCATCAGATCGTTCTTTACTGGATGATGACTTCTGCAAGCTCGTGGACCGCCCCGCAGCCTGTGAAAATATGCATCAATCTCATTTAGCCTCTCATAGCCAACCTAAGTCTCCTACAATAAGCAGTTAAAAACAGCGATGCCATATATATGCCATTGCAAAACATACACTGCCTTTTGAAAGTTGGCAAGATCCTTAGGAACTATTAAATGCCGTTTTGAGAAACAGCCATTGCAAGATTATTGAGATTTCTGAAAGTGACATCCATCAAACTGAAACAGTTTCAAATAACTCCCAGGACCATCAATTCTAGACAAAAGGTATTAGTACTATCCCGGAAAATGAGTAAAACAGTACATACAGTTCACAAATAAAGATTAACTACTGCCTCCACTCACAACAATTCTCCGAATGTTGAGCATATGCACCTTATTTAACATCCTACAAGAGAGCTCCGTTCTAAATACATATAGTTCACAAATAAAGATTAACTACTGCCTGTAGTTCCACTCACAACAATACTCCGAGTGTTGAGCATATGCACCTTATTTAACATCCTACAAGAGAGCTCTGTCCTAAATAAATAATTCGTTTATCTAATATTAATCGTCGAGTATAAAAACAATATACTATCAAAAGATGCCAATCTATTTGCTACCAAATTCTTCCTTGCATCTCGAAAGCAGACAAGATCCTCAAGAATTCTTCACTTAAGAAATATAGTACTGCAAGAAACAGTTCTCAAAAATTTCCAAATGTCAATCAAGTCTGGACTTGACTTAACTTTTAAGAGACCATTAGACCACTGGAGAATAGTTTCAATAGCAATTACTTGAATAAACTATGATTGCAGATCTTGATCCTATAATACTATTAAACATTAGATTCAGCGAGGAAGAACCTATACTGCAACTCCCTCCACCCAACTTTTGGTTCCACATCAACCATTATATGGTACTTGGCTAATAGATATCCAATAACATAATTACAGACATTTATATTCCCCAGAAGTATATGAACAATAACAATAAAGTCAAAGACATTCCTATCTCTAAAAAGAGATTCCTATATACACTTCTTGAATGACACTAAAAGCTTGAGATATTCTCCTGGACAAGGAAATTCATGGTTACGGGAAGTCAGAGGTCTACCAAGTATTGTAGGCACTATGGCCCATGTTTTATGTTACACACATAACACAAACAATTCACATTAAATTATCGACAATAAGCATCAAATATACTAACAGTAAGGTGTAATCTTCTGGTTGCTTGAGTATGAGCTTCAAGGTATTCTTCATATGTCTACAAAAAGAAACAAACGTTGCAACCATCAGCAATACAACCTTCACTATAATGATTTAACTTGAGAATTAGTTATATTGGGGGGAGCACACTCAAACTTTACATCCATCAAAGAGGTGAACGACACAAAATAGGAATAAGCATCATAAAATTGAAAGACCAACAAATGAAAGATTCATTGTATTAATACAATATCAGAAAAGCTTAAACAGCAATCAGATGATAAATATGTACAATTCTCAACCAAATTTATAATCAGAAACTGAAACACTGACTTCGTACTTGCATTATTATGAGGTAACAGAATTACTGGGTACAGTTATGTGATTCCATAAAATGACTTAAATAACCTTGATTTGAGTGTAAACTAAATTCAATAGTACTAAACTACAACTCTGAGTCAAAATTACTTAATTGTGTAACTTTGTGTACACATGAATTTATTTCCATGAATTGGCATTGGACAAGTGCAATTCTTAATTTGAACTTACAAAGTCAAAAATTCACAAACAACTTGTCGTCCAGAAATTGTTTGTGAATGGTACACCTCATTTTCTGCACATAGCTTTTTTCTTAGGCTAGTTCCATAGCTAGCTCAAAAGCTTTTAGTAGAAAGAAAATTACTTATCAAACAACACTGGGGTGCTCGTGGCAATTAGAGTTGAGGTTTTTCTAAGTAGGAAAGAAAATACTTAATTGAGTCAAAATTAAAAAGGGGTTCTCCTGAACACTATTGAGAAAACAATCCAATAAATCAATTTTGATTTGACAAAGTGAATTATTGAGAAAACAATCCAATAAATCAATTTTGATTTCACAAAGTGAATTACAGTGTTAATCATACATTTCTGCCTGGCCTGATAAGGTTTAAAAGGCCATCCAGTATGCACCCCTAGGCAATATATCAAATCTTTCTCTGTGACAAAATCAACATGGGCATTATCCATGCAACAGATCACGTCAAATGTCAGCAACCAGTGCTTACTTCTTAGCCATGTATCTCAACGAAACTTGGCTTCTTCATAGGCATAAGCACTATATGATTCATGATTGGTAACAATGCAAACATGTTGTAATTATATAATGAGGGGAAGTTCCAACATTAAATCGAACTTAAAAATGCATTACATTAATTCAGGATGATTCCATACTCAGATTAAACTGTTATCCTTCTTTTCTCAAACAGATAACAAAATGAAGAGCCATTACATTCATATCATGAGATGGGCGCACGTACACATGTGTAACAAGGTATGTACACTGGTATTACACTTTTAAACATTTCAAATGTCATATGCATCATTCATGAAATTTTGTAATAGAGAAAGGTCCATACACCTAGAGAGATATAAGAGGTTTCCTATCAAGAGCTTGACCCGATACCATGGGTTAAGAGAGAATAAACAGACAACAATGGGTAGCAATGAAAGTTTTAGCATTTTGAGAACTATTCTGGGAGGGTGTCAAGGGAACATGTTCTGTCCTAGCTCATCGTTGTCTTTGGTTGCAAGGTTGAAAATGGGAAAAGTTTTCATGTTGACATGGACCTAAACCACAAAACAGTCATGTTTCAGCTCAGAAACATTGCCCACTGAAATAAAGCGACATGCCATGGAAGAAAATTTTGGTTTTGTAGAAGTATAAAGCACTAACTTTAACAAAAGAGATGTTTCGACAAATAGATACTTTTGAGCCTAACAAGTGGGCTAAGAGCAAGATCAGACTTCAGAGGCTTGCAATAATGTCCCTAATCCAAAGAATTGTGTAACATTCAAAAAAAGACCATGCAAGACAAAGTTCCAGTAACAAGTTTTATTGCACCCCTTTTTCTCTGATCACTTACACCATCATAGGAAGACCTACACTAAGTAGTAATTTCATGAATTAGTAATTCGGTAATGCAGCATATGATGAAACAATTCTTACCATTTCCAGTATATCGTCTTCAGTCAAATTGCCAATGTCCGTGCTCCTTTCTGCTGACAAGCCCCAACTATCAATTCTAGAAGAACTATTGATCTTGTTAGCTGAGCTTCCACTTATTTGACCATGTCTTGACAGTTTTACTTTTGATGACTCGGGAACTTTTGAAATATTATTCAGTATTACATCAGCTCTCTGGGGTGGCAACTGAAATCTACTTGCTTCTGCTTGATGGTGATAAAGTAAGGATGAATAAAGTAGAGGAGACATATGCATTGGATTTGGAGGCACGTTAAAATCCTCATCTTGTACTGACTGGAATGGCTCTATGTAAGGTCTTCTTCCAGAAAAACCATCGCCAGAGATTTCATCCCTTCATTAGAAAATTTTATACACGTTAAATTCCTCATCTTGTACTGAATGGAATGGCACTATGTAAGGTCTTCTTGCAGAAAAACCATCCCCAGAGATTTCATCCCTTCATTAGAAAAATTTATACGACAAAATGCCAGAAGAGAAATGAAGAAATGTAGTAGTGCCTTATAGATTAATCACTGGATGTAAAATATACCTAAACAAGTTAGTATCCATATCATCCCCCTCATCAAGAAGCTCACAAAGAGCTGCACCTATATCCCCAGGCAACTCCTGACAAGTATATACCCGATCATACGTTCATGTAGCAATAACAATACATCAGAAGGCTCTTACAAAGCTCAGACAAGTACCTGACAGTCTCTACTAATTTTGACGGGTTTGAACTCATTCCAGGGATTTTTCAGATGGAGTGTTCTCTGAAAAGGTAAGTCATGTAAGCGCAGCCATTTGACTTTAAAACTACGGCCCCAAGGATTATTTTTCCCACTTCCTTGACTCCAAATGTTATCCCTTCTCCAACCAACGGAAGACATCATTTGAGCATATCCTTGGAAGAACCCACTCATGTTGACACTAAATATAAGAATTACCTTGCCAGAATTCTGCATAATCACTTAAATTGTATTATTTGTATGATACTTTCTTCCTAATTTTTCGGGGGAAATCACACTAGCATTCTAGAGAGAACAGTCATCTAAACTCAAACCTATCTATCATACATTAACATCAAAAAATTTACTAAAATCATGTTACATGAACAAAGTCAAAAAATAAGGAAATGTTACTTGAAAGGCTTCTTCAAGAATGGGCTCATTCATTACTTGAGTGGCCCAAATTCCCTTCTTTATTGACATTTGAATATTTTGATGATTCAAGCTCTTGATAACAAAATATCTTGTATTATTCAAGTTATTCTTCTTCATTTCACTTGACGTTCCCACCCGATCACATGAATGCACTTGCTCCTCATCTGCTGAGTGGCATGTTTCCTCATTTGACCTACCTCTTGGATGCACTACAAAATAGTTCCAGATATTTCATTCAGAAAAGCATCTAGTAACTCATGGATTAAGATCAAGTCTAATGTTAGCATGTTGACCACAAGAAAAGCCATGCACTATCACCACAGTATTCAGATTGTTTAATGTCATCGCGTCAGATATCCTTAACGAGGCAGTAGGTACGGTTCCCACTAAATAAATGGGAAAAGGAAAGAGCAAAACAACAGCGAAGAATCATCGCTGCATTCAATTATAAACTACACAAAGGTAACTTCAATTTTGTAATGCACTCATGCAATATACACAGTGCTCCACATTTGGAAGCAAAAGAACTAGGAAGCAACTTAACATTCTGAAATTCTTGATGTTGTTCATTAACGTGGAAAGTGCCATTGCTCCTGGGAAATCATTTATATCGATCATTCAGGAAAATTGAGGGCTCAAATACAAAGCCACAACAAAAATTGTTTTGCAGGCATCATTCAAATCAACAGTCGAGGATATAGCAAAGAAGCAGGGAGGTTATATATGCTGGATATCAGGGTTACTTATCCTAAGCATATAGAAAAAACAACATCAAGACAATTTTAAATGGATGTTCTAGTCCATTACAGTGCCTATAACTTGTGTAGGAACACAATAGTATATGGCAACGACATCAAACATGAATATTTACATAGTGAATTTCTAATTATCTCAAACCAAGTAGATGTCTTCTACAGATCGTCTAAAATACAGTGCCCTGACACTGTCAGCACTATTCCATATGCAAGGCACAATCATCAAAATCCGAGACTAGACCTAATATAAGTTTGACAGAATGTGTTGCTGTTCAGCAGCCCATAATAAGGCAGTAATTTATCACCCAAGCTTAAATATTTAAATTCAGCAGACCTCCTTCTTCGCTAATAAAAATAAATGACAAAATACTCAGTTGCTCATTTCCTCTTCAATACCTAAACTTCTATTCTTCGTTAAATGGTTAGTTTATAGTTCGTGACAAAATAATAATATAAGCCTAATGCAAGTTATTACTGTTTCATTTAAAAGCTACTGTGCACTGCAAGGAAGAAGGGCATTGCATTTAGCTTCAGCTTGCTTCCTTTCTTTGGAAGCATGCATTAATAGCCCAAACTACTGTAAATTCTTCAACTGGATAAATAATGACTTTGAACAGGAAAAGCATCAAGAATACACAGAAAAAACAAGTCTTGGTGCTAACACTAAAACTACAACGATGATAAAGCCTGACATCAGAACTACACAGTTTAAATTTCATATCCACAAATGCAGTAATCGAAAGCAAAAGTGTGTGAATACAGAGAAAAGGAAAAGAAAGATCACCTGAGTCATGCAAATTCCTCATGTCTTTTTTGGATTCAGCGACTAATAAATCGATAGTGGGTATAACTTCTCTTGCAGTCTCAGACGGCATGCTTTGTTAGTCCCCTGGCTCTACAGAACCAGAAGAGAGGAAACCATAGTGATATCAACAAAACTCTCACTCAGTACACACTCACGCTAATGACTGAAAACTAAAATCAAGAAACAACATAAGCCTGGGTAGTCCAAAAAAGTTGGATACTGTAAGAGAAGAGTATCCACAGGAGAAGTAGCTTTAGCATTCCTCTAATTCAACACCGTAACTAACCTTTCGCTCCAAGGGACTGTAGATCGGAAAGCGCCTGGATTCTGTTCAACAGCCCAAGGACTTGGAGCACATTCTTTAAAATTAATTTCTTTCACAAATTTCCAGTACCAAAGAAATAAGTAGGCAGCTTAATCATAATAGGAAATACAAGCAGGTTTCATCAGAGTGAACACTAGATGCATCATCTTAACACAAAGATTGTAATTTGAGAGTCAAATACCCAGTTGGAATCATTTGAACTTCCACTTAACTATAATCTCCAAGGAACACAAATCAAGTGCAAGAGCTGCGAGAAAACTAAAATCGTTTGATTAAAGACACAGCGCCATATTTTAGCTTAATGAACTCAAAACTACTGCAGTTAATCCATGAGACTCAAATATATAAATAAGGTTTGAGATGGAAACAACTAGATTACAAATTCAGGATGTATTGGGATTCTTTTACAGTTTCACCGCATTTTGAGGACACACATTTCTTCTCCATTCAGGAATAGAAATCCGTAGAGTGTCAGAACAGATACATTCCCAGATTTACTATAATATAAATCACATTGATATGGATCATTCATAATGGAAAACCTTTAATTAAAAAACTGCATACATGAAAATAGACACTAAAGATAAACATGCTAACATACATAAAAATGTAACTCTTTAAAGTTAAAGCTCCAACGTTCCAAGCTATATGTAATGTGTCCTTGTTATTGCTCCCATATAATGTTCTTTTAACTCAAGAGAAAGACTAAAGATCTCATAATTAGAGGATAAGTACGTAAATGTAACAAAAGATGACAATAAGAATCGTACCATATAAATGTTATTTTCTCCTCTCCTTCTCTCTCTTTCTCGCCTTTACCAAATATTATAACAAATTGCACCGCAATTCCACATTTTTTAACTAACAAGAATGTAGAACTAATAAGGCTAAACCAATTTATGGGCGTAAAACCACTTGATTTTACCTTTGAAGAATGCAAGGATAACCTAATTAGAATCCAAACATATAGAACACATTTACACACCAATATAACTTTACAATCGTTCTCTTTGGTAATTTCCCAATTTGGATAAAGTTATTGTAAATCTAAACCTATGTAGTCTTAGCCTTTCCACACATTCTCGGTGCTACATTCACAAGCCCTTAGTCTAAAATATCTTGTCTGAGCTCTCTTCTACTACCTTCTCTCAGTGTGTGGGAGATGCATTTCTGGCCTTCACTATAATTACTTGAAACTAAATTTTTCCATGCTTTCTTCCTGATCATTTCTAGTTCCAAAAAATACCGAATGCCACCTCATTCTTGTGTATCATCAATAGAGTATAAAATATCCTCTTCTAGATAGTTCTCTGCAAATACCTCATCCAAAATAGAAGTACGACAAAACTGTCTGATTAATGAAACAGAGCCTAAACGGCATCTTTCCAAACCCTTGACTTGATCACTCAAATTGAAGGATTCAATCACAAACATTTTCCCTTTTGCATTTCATTAACCAAATGCCATGAGAAAAACCAGTATAAGATTGTGAAGAAAAAAAACAATGGTGCTCCCAACCACCATACAACCACCGTAAAATGAAAATGTTTATAGAAGGAAATCAAATAAATGAAGTGCTAATAGTAATAGCAACACGCAAACCAAAAAAGTACACACAGAAAATTTTACATTGTTAGTTCACAATCCAAACGTAAACTCGAACATTTTGTGCGGGAGAGTGAGAGAGCAAGCAATTTTGAAACTTGAGCAATGAAAAAGACAAAAGAATTAAGGAAAGCAAGCTGCAACGTACCGTCGAACGAGAGAGAATAGAGGGGGATTTGGTGAGAGAGTGAAACAGAGAGGAGAGAGAAACGAGCAAATGTAGCAAGTGAAAAAATGTTCTGATAAGATCTGCCTGCCCTAATTTCATTTACCCAAACAATTCGCTAAACAAAAGCCCTTTTATCTTTTTTTTTTTTCTCCTTGTAATAATAACTAGTGTATAACCCGTCGAGATTTCACGGAATATTTTTTTATGATATAATTTATAATATTTTTTTTGTCAGTTATCATATTGATAAATATACTATTTGTTTTATTCGAATTTTATTCATTGTCAATTTTTAATAGAATATTGTCTGTCCCATTATTCGTGGCATGTTACTTTTTGGTACGGAGATTAAGGAAAAGCAAATTAGAGGAATAAGGAGTGTGGTCCACATCTTTGAATTTGTGATTAAGGGGATTATTAGTTATTTCTATTTTATTAATGTCCAAAAAGACTTTATTTTTTTCTTTATTAATTAATTTTATTTTTGATAACATATACTCCCTCCGTCCCAATAATGAAGTCTCCTTTCTTTTGGGCACGGATATTTAGGAGAGTTAAAGTAGATGAAAAATAGTAGGGACCACATAATTAGTGCTTTAATTAATGTTATTTTATTTCTTAATTAACACCCACACACATACACTCAATCGCAAAGGAGAGAGCAGTCGCCTTCTCCGGCAACTCCGCCGCCAGCCTCCCTCTGAAATCCGGCAGCTGCAGCGGTTAGCAAGGCCAACCACCACCGCACGCCCAAAGCCGCCAATCGCCTTCCCCTTTCTCCTAACCTTCATCTCTCTAAATCACACTGAAACCCTAGATCTCTAAATCTGCCCCTCAAGCTTCGATTTTCGGCGTCCGCACCTCCGTTCCCTAGCTCTCCCCTCCCTCTTCCCATTGTTCGGCCAGACAGCAGCAGCTAATAGCCACCGCCGTTGCCGCCCTGACTCCCGACTCTCACCTCTCTCCCTCGACTGACGCTCACACATCAACACCAACAGCACAAGCCAACACAACAACACTTCTCTCCGCGAACCGCCGCTGCTGTGCTCGATTTTCGGCAAGGCAGCAGGAGCTCCACCTTTGTCGCTCCATCTGGAATTCACCGCCGCCGCTGCTGAGAGGCCGGCGAGTCACCGCCCTTATTCCTGCTGAGAGGCGGTGGAGGCAGTGGAGAGATTGGAGGCGGCGGCACCTTGCCGTCGCCAGGAGAGGATGGCGGCAGAGGCGTGAGGCGGTGGAAGGTGGAAGGTGGAGGGATTGGAATTTGTAGGTGGTGAAAGAAGAAGATGAGATGGGGGGAGATGATAGACGATTTGAGAGAGAAGTGAGGAGAGAGAGAGAGAGGGGGGGGCAGGTGGGGTTGGTTTGTGAGAGGAGAGAGAGAGACATAATTAAATCTATTAATTGTATCCTAATTAATGCTAAAAAAAGAAAGGGGACTTGAATATTGGGACGGCTCAAAAAGGAATACGGGACTTGAATATTGGGACGGAGGGAGTATTTAAATTGATAATTTCATAAAAATTGAAAAACTGCCAAAAATTGAAAAAACTTAAAATTGATCCATAATGAGTTATGTACTCCAAAAATTGAAATCTGACTAAAAAAACTTTTACAAAATGGCGCCACTAATTGTAAAAAGTAAACTGAATTATGTTTTTTCATTGAAATTTTCAAAGTTCCCACAATTTTTCAAAAGGGCAGAAACTAAAGCCCTTTATAAATAAGGCATACAATTTGATTCCTAAAAATCCTACAACATTCGGCAGATCTCACAACTCCTAAAAGAAAAATAAAAAAACAGCTGCAAGATAGCTAGAAGAAAAGATCTTTCTTCCTCCTTCAAGGTAGCAAAGATGGAAAACCTAGCAGAGGGAAGATGAGTGCAGCAGTGCAAAAGTGGAGCAGCTCGCGAAGAACGATTAGTCGACTTTGGGCAACTGCAAAAAAACAAAGTGAAAGTGGTGAGGTAATTAGTTCTTTGAGCAAGAAAATGTTAAGACCAAGGAGAAAACTTGTAGAACTTGATTTACATTTGATTGCAGGCTTAGATTTGTCAAAAAGATCTACCATTAGAAGGCTAGCATGTGGGATTAAATGCAGTAAAAGCACTGTAGGCAGGTGGTTATCAAGAATGGGATATTGATGACACGTAATAGGTTGGCATGTGGTTTGCATCATATTTTTAGAGAATGTAGTTGATCTCACAACTAAGAGATATTTGATACTCATTTTATTTGTTGAGTGGTATGCTTTGACCAAGTACAATGCTTGCACTCCATCTAAGGGATAGATACGGCTTGTGCTGGGTACATCATGAGGCAAATGGAAATGGTAGTTGAGCCAAGAATATGATTCATTCATCGATTTGAATTTCGAGAGAACACTTCAAATTCTCTATATTATTTGATCGTTAGTCATTGGCCAATGCAAAGATATATTCAATTAGAAGTAGTTGAATATGATCGAATTGGTCATATAATAAAGATGAGATAAAGTGATTGAGCTATTTTAATAGACACATGGCAGATCATAGGCTCAATCGAGTGGTTTGTGAATGGTGCGTCGTTTTACACCAAAAATATCCGGCAGTCAGCCGGTATGCTCACACTGCGCAGACAGCAGTAAACAAGATCGTCTCCCAAGGGACTGGCGAGAATTTCTCTAATTAAAGCCTGCAAGTAACCCACGAAATTTTGAGATTAAAATATAGAAAATACTAAACTTAAAATTAAATAAATAAAAATCAAATAACCAATTTTGATAATGACGAAAAGATGAATAAAAATCCAACAATTAATAAAAGAATTCCAGCAATCAATTAAGCCCACCCTAGCTTAATTATTCCGATCATCGATGCAAAAATAACTTTAAATCATGCTAACAAACCAGTTATAACCACCGAAGACGCTTCTGATGTGATCTTATTTCTCCTTAATTATTCGGTAACCAGGAAGACGCTTTACTAATTACTACCCTAATCGACTGACAACCGTAAGAGACGCTCTATAGGTTTAATGAGTCAACATCATTAATATCTAGAGAAATCCGATTCAAAACCAATAAACTCTGACGCTAGATTATTGAATTAAGACTGTTTTTCCCTTGACCCTGATGTGTCAATTTACCACTAATCAAACCTAAACCACAATTACGGATGACCGGTTCAATTGGCTATATGCACTACAAAAAAACGCGCAAATAGCGACGAAAACTACCGACGGCGGCGCCGCCGCCGGCAATTACCGACGGCACGGCGGCGGCAAAAACGGCGACCCGCCATTTGACTATTACCGGCGAATTACCGACGGCAAAACGGCCGCCGCTAATTAGCGGCGGTTACGCCGTCGCTAATTTAAATATATATTAATATACATATATATTATTTATTACCGACGGCATTTGCCGTCGGTATTTACCGGCGGCAATCGGCCCCGCTAATCGCCACCGCCGGTGACATCCGGCGATATCACAACCGCCGTCCGGCCAACGTTACCGACGGCATTTTTCCGCCGCTAATTACCGATGGCAAATGCTAATTACCGACGGCATTTGCCGTCGGTAATTAATTTTATTTTTTTAATTTTTTTTAAATTTTTTTTATTTTTTATTTTTATTTTTTTTTTTTAAATTTTTTTTTCATTTATCATCTAATAAATTGATCAAAGATAAAAATACAAAAACATTGAAATCAAATATATATTGAAATACAAGTGAAAATTTAAACATTGATTATTACTAATCTAAGATTATTACTAAGAATTCAAGATTCTTAGTAAGAATCTTATAATTATAACTTAATAATGTTAATTTGATTAGTGATTCACTCATCAATCATCACTAATCCAAAATTATTACTAAGAATTCAAGATTCTTAGTAAGAATCTTATAATTATAACTTAAGAATGTTAATTTGATTAGTGATTCACTCATCAATCATCACTAATCCAATATTATTACTAAGCATTCAAGATTATTAGTAAGAAACTTATAATTATAACTTAATAATGTTAATTTGATTAGTGATTCACTCATCAATCAACACTAATCTAATATTATTACTAAGAATTCAAGATTCTTGGTAAAAATCTTATAATTATAACTTAAGAATGTTAATTTGATCAGTGATTCACTCATCAATCAACACTAATCTAATATTATTACTAAGAATTCAAGATTCTTAGTAAGAATCTTATAATTATAACTTAAGAATGTTAATTTGATTAGTGATTCACTCATCAATCATCACTAATCCAAAATTATTACTAAGAATTCAAGATTCTTAGTAAGAATCTTATAATTATAACTGAAGAATGTTAATTTGATTAGTGATTCACTCATCAATCATCACTAATCCAATATTATTACTAAGCATTCAAGATTATTAGTAAGAAACTTATAATTATAACTTAATAATGTTAATTTGATTAGTGATTCACTCATCAATCAACACTAATCTAATATTATTACTAAGAATTCAAGATTCTTGGTAAAAATCTTATAATTATAACTTAAGAATGTTAATTTGATTAGTGATTCACTCATCAATCAACACTAATCTAATATTATTACTAAGAATTCAAGATTCTTAGTAAGAATCTTATAATTATAACTTAAGAATGTTAATTTGATTAGTGTTTCACTCATCAATCATCACTAATCCAAGATTATTACTAAGAATTCAAGATTCTTAGTAAGAATCTTATAATTATAACTTAAGAATGTTAGATTGATTAGTGATTCACTCATCAATCATCACTAATCCAAGATTATTACTAAGAATTCAAGATTCTTAGTAAGAATCTTATAATTATAACTTAAGAATGTTAATTTGATTAGTGATTCACTCATCAATCATCACTAATCCAATATTATTACTAAGCATTCAAGATTCTTAGTAAGAATCTTATAATTATAACTTAAGAATGTTAATTTGATTAGTGATGCACTCATCAATCATCACTAATCCAAGATTATTACTAAGAATTCAAGATTCTTAGTAAGAATCTTATAATTATAACTTAAGAATGATAATTTGATTAGTGATTCACTCATCAATCATCACTAATCCAAGATTATTACTAAGAATTCAAGATTCTTAGTAAGAATCTTATAATTATAACTTAAGAATGTTAATTTGATTAGTGATTCACTCATCAATCATCACTAATCCAAGATTATTACTAAGAATTCAAGATTCTTAGTAAGAATCTTATAATTATAACTTAAGAATGTTAATTTGATTAGTGATTTACTCATCAATCATCACTAATCCAAGATTATTACTAAGAATTCAAGATTTTTAGTAAGAATCTTATAATTATAACTTAAGAATGTTAATTTGATTAGTGATTCACTCATCAATCATCACTAATCTAATATTATTACTAAGAATTCAAGATTCTTAGTAAGTAACTTATAATTATAACTTAAGAATGTTAATTTGATTAGTGATTCACTCATCAATCAACACTAAGGTTATGAATGGTGTATAAACTAGATTGATAAAAAAAAAAAAAAAAATTCAAAAATTAATAATAAATTAATTAATAAATATTTTTCCGACATAAAAATAAGAACGGAAACGAGCCCAATCCGTAATTAACAACATTTTTTGTATATCATCTCGACATATTCTAAGGTTATGAATATATATGATATTGTATATTGAAGTAGACTTTAAATGAATTAATTGATACTATATATATCAATAATACGAGTGTTCTGTACTGGTGACCATTCGAAAAGAAATTCAAGGTTAAGCGTGCTTGACTTAGAGCACAACTAAGATGGGTGACCGACTGGGAAGTTCGTCTAAATTATGCAATACTGTATAAATACCGAAATAAATTGTGGATATACAATAAAATAAATAAATAAATAAAATAAATAAATAAAAAAAATAAAATTAAAAAAATAAATTAAAAAATATTACCTAGGGCAAATGCCGTCGGTAATGCCGTCGGTAATTACCGACGGCATTTTGCCCTCGGTAATATCGTGAACAACCCCGGCGTGTGCGCCACCACCGTCCGGTGGAAATTACCGACGGTGATCTCGCCGTCGGTAATTTTCCGGCAAGTCTCCGCCGTTCAACGGCGGTATTTAACGGCGGAAATGCCGGCGGCGGCCGATCGCCGTCGGTAATGGCGTTGCCGACGAACCGTTTAGCGACGGCGAGTTGCCGCCGGTAACGCCGCCGGTAACACTATTTACCGGCGGCCGTCTTTTGTTACCGACGGCATTTCGCCGTCGGTAATCAACGATTTTTTTGTAGTGATAATTAATTCCAACCCAATAAATATTTGCAACTATCTAATGGATTAAAATAATTAATATCATTAAACATGGAGAATCGCAGATGTAAGCATAAAATAAAGTATAAGAACAATTAGATCTCACTGAATAATTTTGCTAGTGCTTCCCTAATCGTTGCCGGAATAAACGAATTTAGCTAGAAAACATAATAATTAAACAAAATAAATAAATAAATAAATAAATGCACGAAAAAGATGAAAGAAATAAACAGAATAGAAAAGCTCCAAAATCACGTCCAGAAATCTGCTGCTAAAAGTTGCGGCTGTTATGATGTGTTGTAAATAAACTATAATTATTATATATATAAAGATAAACTAACCTAATCTAAGGGAACTAACAGGTGGCGTATAAGCCAAGGAAATTAATTAAAATAAAACCTAATCTAATATAACTTAACAAAAAGTGGCACATAAGGCCTTTGATCAAAATAAAGAAATAATTCAGCCCAAATCAAACATGGCAGCCCAACATTCCTTTCTTCTCGGCACTTTCATCATAATTGCTTGGATTCAGACCACGTCCAGGCAGAATGGGCACACCGCATGGCAGACGTGCACAGCTTCCTCTTCACACAGCTTCACCACTTCAAAACTCTTCTCAAAATCAATACTCTTCTCCAAAACCTATCAAATACCATCAAAATTCATATAAGACCATAATTCATATCCAAAAGACGATATTTAACACGAATTAAACATAGAAACCATACCAAAACCCCCCAAATAAATGCGTATAAATACGCCCAATCAGTAAATGAAAGGATATTACATAAACTTCATATAAAGGTTTGTTTACATAATCCACGTAAACGTTCTTCATATATCGAGTTCGCTACACAGCGCAGTCTAGGAGTTTTGTGTAGACTTTAATTTGATTATTAACGATAATGGAGGCCTATTGGGTCACACTTTTTGTGTATTGTTGATTCGCTCAAAGGTGCAAAGATAGTGATTGGTGTTTAATCTAATACTAGCTAGTCCAAGTGGGAGATTGAAAGATATTTTAATGGACTAGATTAGGATATATATGATATATTCTAATAACCTAATTAATTAGCTATTAGTTGGACTATTGGACTAATTAATTGTAGACAAAAGAAAAGGTCCGGCCTATTAACCTAGGGTTAAGGGGCGATTATTATTCCTATAAGAATATGAATATATTTTTTTGTCAGATACGTGAAAACACAAGAGAGAAAACACATAGAGCACTTTAGTATTCAATCAGGATTTCCTAGCTTTCTGTGATTGAAACTTGCACTTGGAATTGTTCCTGCATCGAGTCTGCATACACGTGGATACTTCTAGTAGTGGATTCAACTGCAGGAAACGTCACGATCGTTCTACCACACAACAAGTAAGTTATTTTAACTGTTGTGTGTTTTATCTCTACACATGAATATAATTATAAATCTAGATCTTATCCTTGATTGTATTTCCGCTGCGTATAATTAGATGATGTCAAGGATTTTTAACATTAAAAGCATGCATAATACAGTCCACATTGATGAGAAATGGTTCTACATCACAAAAATTGCACAAAGGTTCTATTCGACTCCTGAAGAGATAGAACCTCATAGGACATGCAAGAGCAAGAAGTTCATCACCAAGGTGATGTTCATGTGTGTTGTATGTAGGCTAGTTTTTAGTAGTGATGGTAGTTGCTTGTTTGAAGAAAAAATTGGAATTTTTCTATTCACTGAATTGGTGCCAGCTAAAAGGAAGAGTAAGAACAGGGCAGCAGGTACAATGGAATGGAAACCAATACAAAGCATCACCAAACAAGTAGTGAAAGATTACCTAATCAATCAGGTACATAAGGTAAATAATATATGCTCTAAATATAACAATAGCATGTACCAAGTTCAATTCACTTCAATATATGCTTAGTTAATGTAATGTATTGCTAAATGCATGGAATGTATTGCTAAATGGCAGTGTATGCATTTGTTTCAAAGTCTGAATGTTTTTATTTTTAAAATTCAGATTGTTCCTGCTATTAAAGCAAAGTGGCCAGCAAATGCTAGCAAAACCATCTATATACAACAAGATAAATGCTAGGCCTTACATTCAAGACTCGGATCCAGATTTCAGGGTAGCAGCATCAGCAGATGGCTTTGACATTCATTTGGTGCATCAACCACCAAACTCCCCAGATACAAACATCAATGATCTGGGGTGGTTTAGGGCAATACAGAGCCTACAAACTGAATCAGTTTGTACAAGTGTGGGTGATCTAGTTGCACAATAGAATAGGGACCAAAAGTATAGATGCACAATAGAATAGGGACCAAAAGTATGAGCATGTTTTCATCATTTCAGACCCACATAATCACACATAGCACATAGTACAAACACTGCAAATTCCACATGCAACAGCCTATACCAACTTAAGAACAAGGGCTCGGCCACATATATATCTACCGTGAAGACCAGATTAGGGCTTAGGGTAGATCTCACCAGAAAATAGGCAGGAACCAGGATCTTCATCATCCTCAACTCACGATCACTCATTTCCCTATGTTGCCAATTTTTCTCACAAAGAAAAAATGAATCGGGGTAAGCATCACAATTAGGTTTTGAAGATAATACAGGTAGTTCATCGGAGACCATAGGAGTACACGGGCTAGAGGGAATGAAAGGGCCTTTACCTTGAGGATTTAATTTATATAAATACGACGAGTATTTAATCAGCGAGGATTGGTGAGTTATTACAGCAACGAGTACAACTATGATAAATTAGATCATGATAAATAGTTACATTACTACACTATTCCACCACCTCCTCCAACCCATCATTATTGCATCAATTCTTCTTTTCAAAAGAAGCAGATTTTCTTACGTATAAATCTTTTGTTTTTCAAAAGCGGCTGGCATTTTCTTTTCAATCACTTCTCCAACTCTCTACAACATTATCCCGAATAATCTGCATTTTTTTTCAAAGGCTGCAACTTTCCACAGTAAAGCCATCAACCTCTCTACGAAAATTTTCTTCATAATGAATTTCGTTGTCTGCGGAATTCCTCTTTATAATCACGCCAACGATTCAGCTCAAATCAACAATTTCACTCATCAAAATCCTAAGGTGCAGAGCTATTTTTTTTTTAAAGCTTCAATAGAACCAATTACATCAGAAGAACAAGGTATATGCTATACTAATCTCTTGGTTCTTCAACTTCATTCATCACACAAGTGTCTATATTCAGTAGAAATTCATAGACAAATCATATATTAATTTTGCAGTTTAGAGAATTCTTATACGCATCAAGCTTTCAACAAAAATCAGAAATAGAGCTTTTCAATCACTAAGGATACAAAAAACCAAGCTTTCCAGGTTTGACGTGTCGGCGGACGGCGGTGGTTGCACCGGACCCTCGCTGACCTCAGGCGGCAGCGGCAAAACCGTGAGTAAGGGAGAGAGAAGGAGAGCCGCAAGAGAGAGAGAGAGAGATGTGTGTCGGTAGAGAGAGAAAGGCGTGAGTTCTTATAAGTTTGGGGGAGAGCCGATTAAAAGATAGAAGATAGGCTACCAAATTTCTTTTGGACTACTATTTGGGACAAGGGTTTTATTTAAAGGGTGATTCTATTCATCGCCCCCATTTTACTCCTTGTAGCCTATTTTAAAAATATTAATAATACTTAATTAAAAATTTACTATTTTACCCTATATTCTATAGCCTCAAATAGAATTAAATTTTAAATTCATTATTTCTTTTTAGCCATTGAAGATGGATCTGCCGCAGGCGAAGACCACCATTTCTTGATGGGGACATCAGATCCAGACCACCTGAGTTCAAAGTTCTTTCTCCTGAATGGTCTGATCTGTCTTCAGAGCTCTTCGGGGATACTCTATCTATATCCAATCCATTGCCATTTACAGCAGCTTCTGAGAAACAATGAACGTGGATGAGATGGGGAAGTTCCGTCTCTTCGTGTGGCTATTGATGGGATATAACCCACTAAAGGGAGAACCAACAAACCTATCTAGTGTTCCAGAATTATTAGCTCTTCTGACCCCACCAGACTCGCATTTGCACGTAGTGAAGAAGGCTGCTTTAAGTTCATTGATTTTGGATCAGGTAGCTTCACATTAGGAATCATTTGATCAGTATAATCATGTGGACTTGAAGCTTGCTGTTAACACCATTGGGAGTTTGGTGAGGGTCAGTGCGCTCAGGAAGGAAATGGATAAGCATAACGTATAGCCTCTAATTGAAAAGATGAATTTAAATTTTAATTTAATTTGAGGCTATAGAATATAGGGTGAAATAGTAAATTTCTCATTAATTATTATTAGTATTTTAAAAAAGAGGCTACAAGGAGTAAAATGAGGGCGATGAATAGAATCACCCTTATTTAAAAATTGAAAATTGGGGGCTTACTTTGGGCTGATTTAATATATATATATATATATATATATATATATATATATATATATATATATATAGGGGGCCGCTCCAATGAGACCCCCTAATTTTAGTGAGATCTAGGGCACGATCTGGTGCGTTTATTTTATCAATCCTATGGCTGATATTGTATCTGGAGGGTGATTTTTTTTCGCAGGATTCGAATCCTGGAGGGAGCAGAATATTTTAAATTTTGTTATTCATCGGTATATACTGCATTGTTCATCAGTATATACGGCCATGTTCATCAGTATATATGTCTTGTTCATTACGAATTTTTTAAATTTTATTTTTCATCAGTATATACATCTTGTTCATTAGATATACGTTTTGTTCATTAGTATTATATGTCTTATTCATTGTACTCATGTTACACGAAAAATAGGGGGTCTCACTCGAGCGCGCCCCTATATATATAGGGGTGAGCTACCGTGAGAGCACATCTTAAAATAAAAAATAAGAGCAATTTTTAATGTATGAATTTTATGTAGAACACGTATGAATTCGCTGTATAAATGTATGAATTGTGAAAAATAATTTTTTGCTACCTTTGAGATTCGAACTCAAGACCATAAATCCATGCAACAAGATTATGAATCAACCGTAGATCTTGATGATCTAAGGGCTGAAAATGATTCTTATTTTATATCTTAAGAAATGCTCTTATTTTAGCCCTTCCCTATATATATATGTGTGTGTGTGTGTGTGTGTGGATTGGGCTCATTTGGTCTTTTTTTTCTTTCTATATAGCTGAATTTGGTCAATTTTAAGTTAAGCCTTGATTAATTACTCCCTCCGTCCCAGCTTTTTGTATCCACTTTTAGTTGTGTCCCACCTTTTTGTATCCACTTTTAGTTGTATTTACAACTAAAAGTGGATACAAAAAGCTGGGACGAAGGGAGTATTAATTTGCCTAAGTTTTATTAATTACTTAGTTCCTTTAATTAATTAATTATTGGAACCCTATTATGTCTAATTATTATTTTTAATTAGAATTGATTAAATTACTTAATCTATTAATTATTTCCTTAAATTAGATTTTGGTAACACAATTAATCTTTAATTCAAATTAGTATTAATTTGGATTAATTAAGTTATTAATTCGATTTATTTAGACTTTGGAGTTAGTTGGAATAACACTGATTTATTAAAGAAGGGTACTAGATTATTAATACATGCTATTAATCCAACTCGTTAGTTAAGTCTTTACTTTAGTTTTATTATGTAATCATAGTCATGATTATTAATAAAACTACTTAGATTATTATCTTAGAATAATAATTTCTCGATTAATAATGACTTCATAGTAAACATGCATTCTCATTAATTGAGGATTTCTGAATGTCTTATCTTATATTCTCATAATAAAAGGTCAAGCGTGGGAGTCAGTGCTCTCAGAAGAATCACTGCCTTAGTAGTGAAACTCTACAAGCAGGTAGACATTACTTTCATAAATATATATCAAGCAAAGTAAATGTTTACATTCGAGCAAGTTATTATTTTTAGAAATATTTAAATTGAAATTATTTCAACTATTGTCTTGCCATAAATGTTTTAGATTTTAGTATGATATCTATTTGCTTGTTTATAATTGAATTCGGATCCTGAGCGGATAGCTATCCTGCCAGCATTAGTGTACACAGTGACCGTGAGTCATCGAGCGGGTTGGCCGGTCAAGTGTCCGTGAGAGGTGGCCACCTCTCCGGCACACAGCTTCAGATATGATAGAATACAAAAGAATTTAGACTGATCTGTCGAACTTTAGAATCACAAATGAATTTAGCATGCTTGGGCCTTTTTAAATAAAAATCCCTTGCTATACTTTTGAAATGGCATGACAATTTACAATTTAATTAAATATGTATGTGATTTTCGGCATATGTCTATTGAGTATTTTGTACTCAGCCCTGCATATATTTCTAAATGTGCAGGTTGAGCAGTGATGGGTGATGATGGGGCGTCGTGCGGAGCTTTGTCATATTTACTAAATAAACTCTTGGCGATACATGTCTTCATAAATGAAGCACGTTCTATTATCTATATATGTGTGACTTGTTCTCATATTATATCTCAATCTTAATTCAAATCCTTTATTATCATTTATCACCCAATTCTATCTCCTTTCCTAATTTTCCTTCCCTAGTCACGGTTTCCCGGCTTACCTATCCTTAGTTACGTCCGGTTGTGACACAAATGAACTATACTAATAATATCTATACTTAATTATTATAAAAGAGCTTTGTTTTACCAAACTAGCTAGTTTTGCTCCCGTGCAATAGTTATTTAATTGAAATAGTGAGATGGTAGAAATAGTACTATTGAGGATAATAGTTATTTAACTAAATTATTAAAAAAGTATAAGTAATCTATACTTTTTAAAGATGAATGTATTTTTACATTATACAATTATAATAGAATTATTAATACTTTCATAACTTAAAAGATAACATTCATAATTTTTTTTAACTTATATAAGTAGATCTCACTAATCCTATAATGTTCAAATAAAGGTGACTTTTTATAGTTGTATTTGAGTCAAATCAATGACCAATATCTCAATTAACAACATATTTTTATCAACGCTCATTATTAGCTAGTTAAAATGTTAATCAAAATATCCATCTATTTTTTATTTTAAGTTTCTACTAAGCAAGAAAGATTTTCTAAATTTTTTTTATGCATATTAGCAAAAAAGATTTTCTAGAACTTTTATTCTTTGATGCATATTATACGAATCAATTTTTTTTCAAAATACTTCATTCATCCCAATTATATAGGCTAATTGAATTCTGCACAAGGATTAAGAAAATCATTAGAAAATATTATTAATTCACAAACCGAGCTAGAATTCGAGCCTAAATTTGAAATCGAGCTCGAATTTGAATTCAAATTTGAAATCGAGCTCCAAAATTGAGCCAAATACAAACCGAGCTCGAGCTTGAGATAAACGAATAATTAACAAGCCGAATTCGAACCAAATTCGAGCTTAGTATTATATAGCCGAGCCGAGCTCGAGCTCAATTTAAACCTCGAATTTGAGCTCGAGCCAAACTCGAGCCTAGCCTAATTTTCACGAACTGAGCCCGAGCCTGGAGGTATTTGGCTCGGCTCGGTTCATATACAACCCTATCCATAGCGTCTGATGTGAAGATGGGTGCCAATTTGAAACTAATTTCTCACCAACTTTTTGGAAACCGATTTTTGCTCTCCCGTAGTTTCCAAACTTAAAACTAACTTTTTTGTGCCGGTGGAAGCATCCATCAAATACAAGCTTTGGAACCAAATATTTTTTTAGAAGATCAAAAAGATATACTCCCTCCGTCCGCCAAAAGTAGACTACTTTGGTTGGGCACGAGATTTAATAAAATTGGTGATGATTTTGATGTAGTGGAGAAAGGGTCCCACCACTTTATTAGATGTGTGGTTGAGATTGAATTGGGGTGAGTTTTTTGTAAATAAAGAGTGTTTGTAAGGATAAAAGATTAAAGTGGGTGGTGGGACCATTTCCATAAAAGGAAAGTGGTATACTCTTTGCGGACGCCCAATATAGTAAAAATGGTCTACTTTTGGCGGACAGAGGGAGTACTAAATAAAGCGAGTATAAGGGGTTTTCGAATCTCTTACAAAACGATCCAATTATAACAATTCATCTTATTCAAGGATAGACGGAATACATACAATTGGCCTAGACCACCAACCATGAAGAGAATGATCAAAAGAAAAATCGAAGAAAGAGTGAATCCACTTACAAGATCTAAATTTGACTTCTTCCACAATGCTTTCCACCTCCGGTTTGATATCGTTGAAAATGACATCATTTCTAGCTCTCCAAATGCTCCAACCAACACATTGCCAAATGATATTGAAAATCTTCTTCTTTGTCTTTCCCGTTTGGATGCCAACTGTAGTGGGCAAAATTCGTATAGCCCATTCGAGTAAATATTCGCGGCCCAAACGTCAAGCCCAATCCAAAAAATAGAATTAATTTCAATTGATTCAACCCGTGCTCTAGGTCGTCAAGGCCTATCGACCCAAACCCTAAATATGGCAGTGACTTGGGGAGGAAGGCAGGAAACAGATCAATGATATCAATCCCACAAATATCGGAACAACCAGGGTTTAAGGGAAGATGTCATCAAAACCCTAGCCGTTAGGCCATCACGGTATAAATAAAGACGAATTAGGTCAATAGAGGACACATTCATTGGCACTCCAACACGTTCTCTCACTCTTCTCTCCCCACTCGCACTATTCTGCCTCCACGCTCTCAGCCTTAGGTTTTCCGGTGATCAGATCAACCGGGACGACCCAACGGCCTCACTCATTGCTCAATCGCCTTCAAATCCGTCGACCAGATCGACCCGATTTACCCTTTCATTTACTTTCAATTGCTTTCAATACGATTTTTATTAATATTATTTACTGACTTGAGCGTCGGAAACCCTTCCATCGACACCCCCACCAGTGCTCCAAGAAGGGCTCTAACGTTGTTCGTGTTTCAGGTTGCTAGTGCCCATTGTATCGGACGACCCCGACGTCCTTATCCGTAATTGTTGGATTCATCCCCAACACCAACAAATTAAATATAATGACATCTAAGAACGCTGCATCTAACCATTTGAAGATCAAACCATCCTAAACACTTTCGCCACACATCAGAAGAAAGATTACACGAATACAATAGATGATCAATGTCATCCAAAGGATAGGAACAAAAAATACACATTTTTATCTTGACCATCTAAAACAATCCCCATTCTTTCCAAATTATCTCTAGTTAGAGCTCAATTCCATAAGGCCTTCCAAATAAAAGAATAGACCTTACTTGGGACACCTTTGCACCACAATTTAGCAAACATTGTCCTCCGCAAAGACCGCATTGGATAGGGAGATGTACATTGATTTTGTTGAAAATATTTCATCGTTTGAGCTTTACCATGTAAATGAATCCGGCTCCACTTTGTTCATTTCAAAAATTCTTTCATTTCAATTGAATTAAACACTCTATTCCATTTAAAGTCTCAAACCCAAGAATTATTCTCCCTAAATCCATGGTTCGTACCTGAACACATGCTCAATATGCTCCCACTTAGAGCCCTATTTTTTTTTGGGGAGGGGGGGGGGGGGGGAGGGGGGCATTTTTTTATGTAGTACATATATAATTTTTATTCTTAACAATAAAATAGAATTTCAAGACATGTGCTGATATGGTGAAGGTTTTTTTTTTTGTCATTTAGATTATACCATTAGTGTTGAATTCTTAGTGCCTTATCTTTTGTTTGGAAACTCTTAAATAATTGGCTGAAAACGATTAAGTTAATATATTAATATTATTGTATCGTTAATATAAAAGAAAATTATATAAAGGCTCATTTTATAATTTTTGCTTAGGGTCATGTGAGGTATAAGACCGGCCTTGCCTAAAGCCCATGTCCTTCACCTTACAATTCTTTTGTGTTGACAATTTAAGAAGAGCACAAAACTTTTACCTCAACACAACACAACACTTGTTTCAACTCAAGAATCTTCCCAGCGAGCAATATTTCCTTCTCCAAACAAAAGCAACAAGTTATGACAAAAAAATCCTCCCCTCCAACCCTTTCCACAAGAAAGTAAGATCCCTCCACCATAAAGATTTCAAATTATTCTTCCAACCAAAACCCTCATCATTAATTGCCCAACACACCATACCTAGACTTTAGAACTTTTAATCAAAGAGAATTAGCCTCGCAACCATCTCCACAACCACTTGTAAATAGTAGTAAGAGATAGAACATCTTCAAATCTCTCACCCCTAAACCTCCTTCAATCTTTCACTTAACCCAACCAATCGTGTTTTTATTATTTTTTTACCCATAAAAACTTCTTTTGAAGTTTAGTAGCGAATTGGATAACACTCACAGGGGCTTTAAAAAAGGAGATATAATACAATTATATAGAAGAAAGAATACTTTAAAAAAGGAGAGATAATGCAACGACATTGACGAAAGAATCGAGACATAAATATAGTTATCGTGTGTATCCAAACCCATAGAAAATGTCGACTGCTGAATTAATAATCCATTACAAGTTTTGTGTGTATCCAAAATGTGAACTGACATGAGAATAAAAAAACATTGAAGATTCTGCCCAGAAAGGAAAAGACAAGATCAGCAAGTAGTTTTTTTTTCTTCCACCAATTAGGTAATCAGCCTTAAATCATAAATAATATTTTTGCTCACGAAACGCAATGCTATTCCCACGATCTTCTGCAACATGGCCGCCGCCGACGACGACGAAGGCCACCAGCCCAAAGGAACGCCGCCACTGCTTATTCTCCACCACCTCCCGAATTTCAAGCTACCGATTTTCCCTCTCCTCCGCGCCAGATACACCGTCCTCGACCCGAGCGACGAACCACCCGACCCGTCATTCCCGACCCTCTCGAAGGCCGCGCGCCTCATGCTGTGCGCGGGGCCCACGCCCGTCACGGCCGACGACCTCGACAGGTACCCCGCCCTCGAGTGCGTGATCGGCTCCAGCGCCGGCGTCAACCACTTTGACCTCGCCGCATGCCGCCGTCGCGGCGTCCGCCTCACCACTGCCGGAGATTCCTTCTCCGACGATGTGGCGGATTACGCCGTCGGGCTCGCGATTGATGTACTGCGACGGGTCTCCGCTGCTGATCGGTTTGTACGGGCCGGGTCTTGGCCCGTTAGGAAAGAGTATGGTCTGGGTGCAAAGGTTTGTTTCCATATAATCTTTCTTTTTTCATTTAAATTTGTCGTTTATATTTGTTATGAAAATGGAGTATTTTGTAATAGCTGAAGTTTGGAAATTGGACTCTATAATTCACTAAAATATGAGTAAAACTTATAAGCTCAAAGAAAAAAAAGACAATTGAACAAATACATGTAGCTAAAAGGTAGCCATCAAAAGTAGTTGATAATACCCATATCACCAAAGGGAATTTTTTACCTTGAAAGATTACTCTTACCGATAAAAATAGTAAAATAAATTTTTATTTATTTTAATAGATTAAAATTTTAAAATATTCCAAAGTTCTTAATTATTTCTATGATTTAAATTAGTTTTATCTAATTGAAATAGTGAGATTGTAGAAATAGTAATATTGAGGATAAAAATATTCATTAATGCATCTTATCTATCATGCAAAGTAAACGTCCCTGAAAATACGATCAGTCAAAAAAAAAAAAAAACAAAGTATGTTCTGGGTTCAGAAAAATATTCTTGTACATTTTAAAATTATTATTTTAAATTAGATTTGAACATTTTTAAAAAATTAAATGTTGATAATAATTGTTTAAAACTGAATTTACAATTAATATATAAGCTTATCCACCTTTGATAATGCATATATAAAAATACTCATCTATACTAATACTCTCTATGTCCCATTTTCATAGTCCCTTATTCATGTTTTAGATGTTTTGATATATAATTCACTTCTTAAATTAAATTAGCATTAATCTTTTTTTTATTAAAATAACCTTATTTAAATATAGTCAAATATAGATAAATAAGGCAAATTGAATAATTATATATATTTTGTATTTTCCAAGCAATATTAATTGTATTTTCTTAATATGTGTGAAAAAGTAAAGTGGATTATGAAGGTGGGACGGAGGGAGTAGAAAAAGAGTCATGGTGGATTGCCTATTTTTACCTATTTTACATATTTTATTTTAATATTATTTTACATGTTATATATTTATAAAAATATATTAATTTATTAGATATTTTACTAAATTTATGTGATATATCTATGGTTATTAATAAGGCTTATAAATAAATATATCTATTCAATAAATTATAGCATTGATTTAGTGAAATATCTATAGCTATTGATAAGGCTTATAAATAAATACATCTATTCAATAAATTATAGTACTCCCTCTGTCCCACTTCAATTGACACTTTTACTTCGGGCACGGAGATTAAGAATAAATGGTTGAGTGTGTAAAGTGGGTGGGGGCCATTTGTTTAATGTGTGTAGAGAATGTAGGGACCACATGCTATTTTTGGAAAGTGCCAATTGAAGTGGGACAAACAAAAAATGCAAGTGTGCCAATTGAAGTGGGACGGAGGGAGTATTTAATAGAAGTAAGCTAATAGATTTTCTAAAAAACTTGTTATAAGAGATATTGATATATATATAGGGGAGGGCTACGGTAAAAACACTTCTTAAAATATGAATATAAACGTTTTTTAATGTACGAATTTTATCCAACAAAGTTACGAATTCATCCAACATGGTTACGAATTGTGAAAAATAAATTTTTGCTACCTTTGGGATTCGAACCCAGGACCACGAATTCATCCAAAAGGGTTACGAATCAACCGTAGATCTTGATGATCTAAGGGCTGAAAATCATTTATATTTTATACACTTAAGAGTGTTTTTATTCTAGCCCTCCACTATATATATAGAATCAACCGTAGATCTTGATGATCTAAGGGCTGAAAATCATTTATATATATATATTTCATCATTGTTTGTTACTATCTCATGAATTCTCACATGACGTTTAGATGTAGAATTGTAAGCTCTATAAATAGATCAAATCCAAGATCAATAAACTCTAACTTTCCAAAGCACATTTTCTCTTTATATTTCATGCTTCAATTCATATTTAAACAGAAATATGGATTTTGATTTTGGTGACTTTTCTTCCACCTGATCAGAAACTATTGATATAAATAAATTCAATTAATCTTCATCGATTGTTGAACCTCCATCGTTAATGAGCCTTGAAAAGCTCATAAACTTCTATTCTCAATTTGGTTTTAGAGTATTACGACCCTTAAATATCTTGAAAGTTGCAGAATAACTCAAACTTAAAGTGGATCTTAACTGCTAGCATTTAATTTATGCTCATACAACTAATAGAATTATAAGAGCATTCACGGGGCGACTCGATGGGGCTACTCGAGTCACCCACACTATCGGGTCCCCTACTACAGACGGCCTCGACTCGAGGATGCCCCAATTTATCGGGTGAGCCACGATCCCTTCGATAAATGGCGCGTGTCACACACGCGCCTAATAAAAAAAAATCAAATTTTAAAAAATTCGGCCATTTTTATTTTATTTTTTGAAAAATCGGTCATTCGACTGTTGCCTTTTTTTTTTTTCCCTCTCTCTTCTTTATATACTCTCCTTCTTCTTCTTCTTCAATCACAACAATCATCTTCTTCTATCTTTTTCCTCATTCTCTCTCAAATTCCTATAAAAAAAATGGATCCATACAATCCAAACTGGTACGACCCAAATTGGGTTCTCGACCTCTTCGGCGGAGGCGATTATCATCCCGATTTGGCGGGTATCAACTTGGAGGAGGAACCTCGTCAAAGCGGCGAGAAGGAGGAGGCACCGCCCGCCCACAATGCGTCGAAGCCCAAGAAAGGAGGGCGGTGGAAGGCTATGGCCTTCAAAGAGAAGGCGCCGGCTCCTATGCCGGAGGAAGGAAGGGTCGCTCTGCACACCTACACCCTCGAGAAGACGGACCTTATTATCCGAATTTGGACAAACAAGACCAACGATGCCGTCCAAGGTGTCGACTAGAAGATGGAGGCCTATTGGGGATGGATTCTAGAGCGAGTGAACACCCTCATCGGCGTCAACCTCAAACCCCGCCAAATAAAGGGACACTTCGCCCGAGTAAGTGCGGAGGTGAAGTTATAGGAGAATATCTGGGTGGAGACGACGGCCAAGTGGCCTTCCGGCCATTCTGACGACATGCTCCATCAGAAGGCCCAAGTTCTAATCTAGGAGCCCAACTTCCAGCCCCTTCAACTACTGGAATGCATGGAGGATGTTTCACGTCAATAGGAGGTTCAAGTCCATGTACCTTGAGGGAGATGTCCATTCCTCCAAGAGGACGAAGGCGTCGGAGATGGGCGACTTCACTACCTCGGCGTCGTGCGAGGAGATCACGTCTTCCCGGCCAATTGGCAACAAGGCAGCGAAGGCGGTGACGAGAGCGGCAAAAGCGAAGGGGAAAGGGAAGGCGTCGGCGCCGCAAAGCTCGGAGCCTCCACTGGAATTCAAGGAGAGGTTGGATAGGTCAGACGACAAGCTGGAAAAAATCATCGGCGAGTACGCCAAAAAGAATGAGCTCAAGAGGGAGATCCACGATGATCGGATCTTATTCATGAAGACGGATGTCATGGATCCGGAAACCCTCCAAATCCACAAGGCTCGGGTGGCAAAGATCATAGCTAGGATGAAAGAAACGGGAGATCTTTAGGTTTTAATTATGTTTTTAGGTTTTAATTAAGTAATTTTAAATTATGTCTTTACTCTTTAGTTTTTTTAATGTAATTTTTATGATTTTAAATTTAATGCAATTTACTTTTGAAGTAAATTGTGTTATTTAAATTTGTGCAATTAAATTTAAATGAAAAATACAAAAATCAAAACTAAAAAAATCAAATCATCTATCAAGTCACCGTATTGTGGCCTTCTAACTCATTGTGGTCCCCCCTTCTATCAAGTCACCTATCAAGTCATCCCACTCTGGATGCTTTAATAGTTCAACACAATGTTATAGAGCTTAATTTCAACACTACAGATGTCCAATAACTGATAAAAGAATCAACAATTCATTGTGAGCCGAAAAATTAACAATATACTAATATATCAACAAATGAATATTGGGTTAAGTATCAAATGAGCCCCTAACATAGAGGCCCTTATCACGTTTAGATCCCTATAGTTGAAGTTGGGCCAACTAAACCCTTAAACTGGCTAATTTCGAACAATTAGCCCCTCCGACTTAACGGCCGTTTAACACCGTTAACTATTTTAAATTAATTTTTTTCGTTGGTGGTGGGACCCACCCCTTCTTCTTCTTCTTCTTCACCAAGCTCGCTGGAAACAACCGCAGAAGCAGATTTCGAGACTCCATCCCAATCAGATTCAATTTCTCCATCAATTTCGCACAACCGCAGACGCAGCGCTGCCATTGCCACCATTAGACTCTTCTGCAGCATTTCGTCGAACACCTGAGCTGCCAACAAGAGTTGAGCTCTTGAACAATGGTATCTCCCCCAATTTTACAGAATTCTTCTTCAAAACCTTCACTGAATTCCCCCAATCACTGAATTAAAATAGTTAAGTTGGGCAAAGATCTGGGCTTTCTCTCCAATCGAGCCCTCGAAGAAGATGAAGCATCAGAGTGTTTCCGGTGGCCGATGTCGGTTCCATATCCGGCACAGCCTCCTCTCATTGTTCGTCTCTCCGCCGGCGATATCTCTCCCGTCATCACAGCTGTCGCACGACTCCACTTCCTCCTCATCCGCCGCTGCCGCACCGAATTGAGCGAGGGTGTGTTGGAGGTCGATGCACAGGGAATTTCCCGCCGCCTCGTTCGTCTGCGCCATCTCTCACCATAGCTGGTTCTCAACGTAGAGGCCCTTAGCTTTTTCCTGAAGCATTAGATTCAATTTCGCCATTTTCTTGATTTGATCGTCTTTCTCTCTCAATGTTTTCATCACCGATTCTCCAATCCTTGCTATCATAATTCAACAAATCTAATTGGTGCATCTCAATCATTACATGTTTGCAAATAATGGCGTCGATCTCCAACTGATATTGCTGGATTTGAGGCAAGATATTTTCGCCCAAGAACTGAGAGCCGCTCCGGCATAGAATTCATCTGCGGCCCACCGATTAAAAAAAAATGAAAACAAACGGCATCAACTGACCGTTAGAGGCTAGGGCTCGATTGTTTGAAATTAGGCAGTTTGAGGGTTTAGTTGGCCCAACTTTCACTATAGGGATCTAAACGTGATAAGGGTCTCTATGATATGGGCTTATTTGATACATAACCCATTAATATTTTATTAATTTATTGATAAATTAATAACTTTTTAATTTATGATTTTATGGTGTGTAAAGACAAATGAGAGATAATATTTAAGTTAAACAAATGCATGTATCTATCAATTCATTGTGGTTGATATTACTAGATATCCTAATGATGATCAAATTGAAGATGATTCAACAATAAATTCATATTTTAATAAATTACCATAGTATTAATAATTGTAATGTAAATTATTAATTTATAATAGTAACATGACCTATATATTTATAAAGAGGTTCTCTAAAGAATTATAATTTATTATTTTATTCAAATTGATGATTTTGAATTGACCCACGTCGGGACATTAGAAATTTATGAGTTCATAGAGTTGATTAATTTATTGAGTACTCCATCCGTCCCACGAATCTTGACACGTATTTCTTTTTGGGTCGTCCCACGAATCTTGACACATTTCCAAATAAGGTACTCCCTCCGTCCCAAACAAAATGTCTTGTTTTCCTTTTTGGGTTGCCCCAAACGAAATGTTCTATTTCCTTTTTTGGCAATACACTCTCTCTCTATACTTAATATTTAAATAATTTTCATCAACCCACTTTATCTACTCTATACACATTTCTTAATCTCCGTGCCGAAAAAAATAGGACATTTCGTTTGGGATGGAGGGAGTAATAATTAGTCTAAATATATGGGGTCTTAATTACATTCTCTCTCTTACTTTATCACTTTATTACCTTCTCTCTCCTACTTTATCACTTTTACACTTGCCGAAACTAAACGTGTCAAGATTCGTGGGATGTAGGGAGGAGTATTATTTTAATAAGAATTTACTTATTTTAAAAAGGATTTACTGTAGTTGTAATTAAAATTAAATTGACGAAATTATTAATTGAAAAATTAATTATAATAGATATTATATTTATATTTATATTTTTTATTATCAAATAAAATAACATTAAAAAGTGTAGGGACATGAAAGCCTTTGAAATTTTTTATCAACTGCCAAATCAAATGGCCGGAACCGCTAGTTGTCCGAAGAGCAAGAAACAGTGTGAAGAATCGAAAGAGAGAATATAAATGCAGTACATATTTAAAATGCCTGCATTGAGACACTAGAAGTTGCAACAGTGATTGAATCATACATCTTGAATTAATTTACACATTCAACAGCAAATTCCAAATTTTGAAATGCACAGGTGAGTGGAAAACGAGTTGGGATAGTGGGACTAGGAAGCATCGGGTCAAGAGTGGCGAAGAGGTTTGAGGCATTTGGGTGCAGCATCGCCTACACCTCAACAAAGATGAAGCCAAATGTTTCCTATTCTTACTACGCCGATGTTGCTCACCTCGCATCCAACGCCGATATTTTGATCGTCTGCAGCGCCCTCACAGACGAGACACGCCACTTGATCAATAAGGACGTTATGAGTGCGTTGGGAAAGTCGGGCATAATCGTGAACGTAGGGCGTGGGGCGCTGGTTGATGAGAAGTGCTTGGTTGAGATGGTGGTGAGAGGTGAGATCGGTGGTGCTGGTTTGGATGTGTTCGAGAAGGAGCCTCATGTTCCACAAGAGCTGTTTGCGTTGGATAATGTTGTGTTGTCTCCGCATCATGCTGTTTTGACTCCGGACTCCTTGGGAGCGCTTGAGGATCTCATGTTGGCCAACATTCAAGCTTTCTTCTCCAACCGCCCTTTACGGGCAGAGCTGCACCTACCTCCACCTTAATGTATGTCATGTTATTGGAATAAATCATATATTCAATGGTATGAATTTGAATTGATTGTGATTTGGATATGCTATGTTATGAAATGTCTTTTGTAATCTTCTATACAACTTGGTAACCGTTGTGGTTAACCAAAAGGTGAAGGGGGATCTAGCCTCAGTGAGCATGGATCGAGACAGCTACAAACAGTCAAAACTATGGGCATATCTAGGAATCCATTTGATCAAATATTAAACCAGAAAACAAGAGTAAAAATAAAAAAAAGAAAGAATTGAAAGAGGAGGATCAAATAAGTTTGTTTTGTTTAACCTCTCTCTAAAATGGCTGCAATCTTGTGATATATCAATCAACCCAACGCCTCTATTTTCCTTTCCCTTTTTAGCTCAGTATATTATTGTAAGTTTGATTGCTCCGAATTTCCTCATCATCTAAACCATAGAACCATATCTTCGATTTGCAATTTCTCTTCTTATATAATACTCCCCCCGTCCCGCCCAAGATGCTACATATTCCTTTTTGGGCCGTCCCAACGAAGATGCTACATTTCTATATTTGGCAAAAATAAGGATTTTAAACACTTAATTAACACTAATTAAGTATTTCCTTATTAGATTCTCTCTCCTACTTTATCACTTTATTACATTCTCTTTCTTACTTTATCACTTTATTACTTTCTCTCTCATACTTTATTACTTTATTATTACACACTTAAAACATTAATCTACAACTCCTTAAATCCCGTGCCGAAAAGCAAATGTAGCGTCTTGGCTGGGACGGGGGGAGTATATGGCTAGTGATTGATTCGTCGTCGTGCCAGGAGGTGGAGAGCTCCAACTCGGAGAACAACAACGTTAACACCGGCGGCAGGATGTCGAACCTGAGCCGCTACGAGGACCTGAAGCAGCGTGACTCGAACACGTTCGGGCAGTACCTGAAGAACCACCGGGCTCCGGTGTCGCTGGAGAAGAAGCGGAAAAAGGAAGCCCTTGCTCCGTTACCTTCGAAGTGGAACCTGAGGAGGCCGCCGAAGAAGAGCTGGTGAGTCCAAAAACGGGAAAGCTCCAAGCCTCCAACTCCAAGAAAGAAACGAAAGCAAGCCATAATCACAACAATTAGTCGTGCCCAAATCTGTGGATATGGAGACCTTGGAGCGGCTAGGATTGGCGGTCCAAGTAAAAGAGAAATTTGAAGCAATTGGATGGGAAAAGTTCCTAGAGTGGAAGGGAGAATTTTACAAGGAAATGAGTGTGGATGAAGGCCCGGTGGTGCTAGAATTCAAATTGATGGGCAAACGATATGCCCTCTCTATCAATGAGCTCAACATGGCTCTAGGCATGATGAACTCCAAAGGCGTTATGACCATGGAGTACAAGACTGCGGGCACGGTGGTGCCCGAATTTGCCCAGGCAAAGTGGGAAACGATCTGGCAAGAGCTGGCAATGGGGGGAGAGTTCAAGGCATGCTCATCCAAGGGCACATCGCTCAAGACTCCGGCACTTGGAATCTGCCCTAAGTTACCCTGACACGGGTACGGGTATCGGACTCGGGTGCGGATCCGAGAGTCCGATACTTAAATTTTGAAAATTTTAGATACGGGAACACCGTCTTAACTTTGGACACGGGTACGGGGATACGGTAAATAGAAATATATATATTATAAATTATAAAGTGTATTCATAATTTAAAAGTCCAAAAACCATCAAGTTATTACGGGAATATTGCGGCTGTTAGTATGTGGCTGTTACTACATAGCAGCTATTACTTTAATTAAGTTAGTGAAGTCAAACAGTCAAAAGTTGCGGCTATAAATGCAAATTGTGGTTGTTAAAAAACTGCAAGAAACCTAATGCCAAAAATCTCGTGTCCGAAATGCAAGTTACGAGTCGGACAAGGATCCAGTGTCCTAGTAAGTGTCGTGTCGTGTCGTGTCGACACAGACACCTTTGCCCAAAGTGTCGTGTCCGAGTATTGCAGATTATCTGCCATAGGATTCTGTCCTTGAACCTTTTTGGGAAGAAAGACAACAGTAATACTAATTCCCAACAAGAGCTTTATATCCTGTGGTGCATGGAGCATAAGAAGAAGCTAAACTTTGGGGTCTTCGCTGCAATGCATCATCAACAAAGCACAACAGCGACTCTCCCTCGCCCATTTGCCCACAGTCTTTGCCCAGAATGAGTGAAGGAGTGGGCTACCCTTCTGTCCCTGAGAAGAGCTTCGACATGATCTGCCTTCAGAATGAGGATGGCAGAGACTGTAGAGAAGCCGTTGTCCCAACCATCCAGGGCAGGATCAACTCAACCCGAACCACTATACCAGGATCCCTTGATGCAGACAGGACTTTGACCCGAATCATGGAAATCGTGACAGAAATACGTGATGCCCCAATTGCCTACTTTGCCCACATCGGGTTCAAGTACCCACCTGGATCCTCTTAATTATCCTCTCTTTTGTTTAACTTAGTTTGTGTTTTATTTTGGTCTAGTCTGTTAGACTTTCCCTGTTTTGTCCAAGGCACAGTAGTGAATGAGGAAAGCTCGTTCGTTTCCCTTTTTATTTTTTCCTTGTACATTGTGTATGTGTTGTTTGCACCTCTCTCGTTACACCTTACACTTTGGATTTAAATGGATAAAATGACTAGGAATATAATATAGAGAATAAAAAATATGCTAATAGATATGTCAATGAACGCGCCTTCGTCAGACAAAATCACCGAGAGCGAAAAAAGATGCACGAATAAAGAGAGAGTGTGGGAGATCCGGATGAGAGAAAAAAATTGTAATTCAAAAGTTGACCAAAGAAGAAAGAAAAATATGTGATTGAAAAGTTATAAATTAATAATTCAAAAAAAAGGATACAAATAAAAGTGTAATTTGGTCTCTTTAACTCAAGTTAACTACGACAACGAAACGCAGCTTAAAACACTTTCCTCCAACAAATAGGTCAGAGGTTCGAGTCACCAACAAAAAAAATACGGAATCATTATTGATTCTCTTTGATAAGGAAAAAAAATCAAATTAACTAAAATTTATTAAATTTAAATTAGTAGACAACTATTGATTTTCACTTATTTGATTGACTAACTCTCGCTACTAACACATATCATGGTATTTACAAAAATAAAGCCAAAATATTTTTCACAATTACTAATCCCTTCATTTCTATTATATATACTTATTTTCCTTTTTCAAATATTCTTAATATATTGACTCGATTTCCATAAAAAGTCATGTATTTTTAGCTCATTGTATTGTCTAAAAATAAATATATTATAAAATTATTTGTATAATTATATTTTTAAACTAACTTTCTTGATTTTTGTGCAAAAGCAAAATCCAATAAACTTATATATACTTCATCCGTCCCATAAATCATAATAAATGTCTATATTTCTTTTTAAAATTGTCTCATGACAAGTGTCTACTTTTTTAAAAAGGCATCTCAACAAATATCTACATTTCTTTTTTAAATTGTCTTATGACAAGTGTCTACTTTTTAAAAAAAGGCATCTCAACAAGTGTCTATATTTTTTTTGGATTGTCCCATGGCAAATATACCACCATTTTATTTATTTATTTACACTTTAATCATTTCCACCTAAATTACATTTCTCTAACAAAATAAAGTGGACTCTTATCATTTTTTTTAGTCATACCTACTTAAATTTTCGTGCCGAAAAGAAAGTATACATTTGTTATGTGACAGAGTGAGTAATTGGGACGAAGGAAGCATAAGTTGTGAATTTTTAATTTTTTAGGTATGAATTTTTCCGCTTAATTCGAAATGTATACTGTTCATTGTGAACGCTATAAGTCAACAAGCAGTTATTAAAAAAAATCTCTTGAGGCAAATGGTTAACTTTACTTATTTAAAAAGAGAATAAATTGCATGAAAATACTCGATTTTATACCAAAATTTAATTTTTTGACAGATTTTTTAATTGTAGCAAAAAATATAACGACCTTGCAATCGGTTGCAATGTCGGCTCGGAGACATTTTCCCCTCAAATCGATGTTGAGGTGAATCTTCGGACAGCTGAGTGATGGCTAGTCGGGTCGACTAATAAAACGGTGTCGTTTCCATTTGCATAAATGATGCCGTTTTAGCAAGAAATAAATCGGTTGCAATACATATAAGGATTATGGATTCGATCGAGCTTATCTCACTATCTCTTCTTCCCACTGTTCTTCCATCTTCTTCGACATAATTCTTCCAGAAATTCATCCAATTTCTAGAAACGATGTCGTTTTGGTCCCAATCGAAAACGACATCATTCAGTCATTGCACACACACCAGGCCACGAATACAATTAATTTTTGCCACATCGGATAAAGCACACACGTCACGTAAGCAGTAAACTCTAATTGAATTTAGCCAGAAAATATCTTCGGACCGACATTGCAACCGATTGCAAGAACATTAGTATATTTTTTACTGCAATTAAAAAATTTGTCAAAAAATCAGATTTTAGTATAAGATCGGGTATTTTCGTACAATTTATCCTTTAAAAAAAGGTTAACAATGCACGTGAGAAACATATGCAGTGAGTATCATCCACGTGTCAGGACGAGGGCGGCGTGAGATGATTCCCAAAATCAAGAAAGGCTGACGCGGCAGATTCACAACAGTCGTAAGAAGAAAACAACCAAAGCAGCAGATTTTCATTACCAACTCAAACAAACTCTCCCAAATTCCCCGCCACACATTCCCACTCGCCTTATCTTCCTAGCTCTTCCCTCTTCCCACTAATTTCCCACATCTTTCAAATGCACCCATTTCCCAAAACCCGCCTCCCATTCTCCTCCTTCCGCCGCCGCCGATGGCGTCAAGACTTGGCTTCAACCTAGCAAAACCCAGGCTTTTCACTGCCCAAATCAGAAAACCATTCTTCTTCGCGTCTTCTTTGCCGTCTCCTGCTCCCGGAGTTCATTCGGTTCAGTTTGGTGCCAAGAAATTAACTTTCCCGCGCAGACTGGTCTTTCTTTCTCCTCAGGCCACCAGTGAGCAGCCAGGTTTAGTTTCGCCACCTCAAATCAATGATGATCAGATTGAATTAGTTTATGATCGCTTCTTTCTGCAACTATTTTGGATGCCCTTTTTAGTATAGTGAAAATAGATTCAAGTATTGGTCAATATTGTTCTTCCTTTGGCACTTCAAACAGAGTAGAGTTAGTAGAATTCTCAAAGATTTCGAAGTTGTGTTTGGGGATTGTTATCTACTTAGCTACATATAGACTAGTTTTGTTTCTCTTTTTGTGGTAAGTGTAGGCACTAGGATCATTTCTAGATTTCAGATTTTAAAATCAATGGAAGTAGACTATAGTAGATCAGTATGCAAACGAGTAATCAAATTATCAGCAGTGAAATTTTGCTAGTAGGACCTATTTCGCTCTCCAATGGTTTAATGAAGCTTTTCCGGATACATAAATAGTTTGGATTTGAGGAGGCAGTTGTTGCCCTTGAAGACTTTGTATGAACCAGCTCCATGTGTATTGTTGCCTTGGAGAGCGAACAACGTGATATAAATTTGAAATATTGACTCTGTTGTAATGCCCCGACTACAGATTAGTTTCTACTGAAGCGTTTTACAAAAGAATATAGCTTTACAGTCATATCTTGTGCTGCTCATGTTGAAATTTATATATATTACAGGTCAGGTCCAAGGAGATGAGGTTGTTGACAGCAATGTCTTGCCTTATTGCAGCTTAGAGAAACAGAAAAAGTCTATTGGTGAGATGGAGCAGGAGTTTCTGCAAGCACTCCAAGTAAATATTCTCAGTCCTTTGTTTTCTTTAGCAACTTGTTTTGTCTATGTTATCTATAGACCTATTTCCAGAAAGTCTATCGGTACGATTTATGTTGTCTATGTTAGCCTTGATCAAAAGCTGGTTGTACCTTATTTCTGTATAATATTTGATGTTCCGTGAGTATTACTTAATTACAGGCATTCTACTATGAAGGAAAATCTATCATGTCCAACGAGGAATTTGATAACCTCAAGGAAGAACTTATGTGGGAGGGAAGCAGTGTTGTAATGCTAAGTAATAACTGTTACTTCTTACATTTACTAGTTTTTGGAGGGCTTCAGATATTTGGTAATAAATTTTCAGATCACTTTAACTTCCTGTGCTCAATTCAGGTGGTGATGAACAGAGGTTTTTGGAAGCTTCAATGGCTTATGTATCTGGGAACCCAATTATGTCAGACGAGGAATATGATAAACTGAAACGACAACTTAAGGTATGTCAGCTCCAGGGCACGAATAATAATGTAAATAACAATATAATCAATGAGAACTAACCTCAATGTCTCTTTAAATCTTTTGGGGAAAAAAAGCTCTGCATATTTTCTTTTATATATGAACTCTTAGGAAACTTGTTTGAATTACTGCATACGTTTATATATATCGTTGTCTCACGGTCAGTATAGTTCTTTGATGATGATTTTTTTCGATATGTTAAATGTTTGTTTATTTTCTATCGTCTTTGTTATTGCCTTATTTGATATTATGACCTTATTCTCGGCCTTGTTTTCATGCGGCTTCCCTCCCTTTTGTTGATTTCACTGGTATCTTGTAGATTGATGGGAGTGAAATCGTGGTCGAGGGGCCTCGATGCAGTCTACGTAGTAAAAAGGTTTGTTGCTCTCCTCCTTCCTTACGTATATGCTTGAGGACTAATGCTTTCGTGTTAATTACAAATTTATTGTACTCTTCCCAACAATGTAAATTACAAGCTTTTGGCACCTGTCATTTAACAAGATTGTGCTGGTAGAAAACTTATATGCAAAATTGAAGGCGGTTTGTTTGACTAATATTGATTCAGGTTTTGTCAATACACTGTTTGGTTTATCTCCATCTCCCAACACAAGTCTAAGGCATTGATACTTTCCATTTATTTCCTAAATTAAACCTCATATTGGACAAAAATTGCCACTCGCTACTAGGGGTGAGCAAAAAATCCGAAATCGAATAATCGAACCGATCCAAACTGAAAATTTAAAATATCGTTCGGTTTTTCGGTTCGGTTCTTTTTTTCTTTTTTCTTTTCCATAAAAATTCGGTTTTTCGGTTCGGTTTGGTTTGGATTTTTTAAAATCGAACAAAACCGAATTATATTTATATTATATATATATATATATATTAAATATTTTAATTATAATTTTCTAATATCTAACTTATTGTCTAACCCTGATTATAATATTTTAATTATATGTTCTTGAAATGAATGATGGATAATGACAAAATATATAATATAATTTTGAGCATTTTTTTAATTATATATAAAAAAAAAATCGGTTTTTCGGTTTTTTTTTTCCGGATTAATTTGGTTTTATTATTCGGTTCGGTTCAGTTTTAATTTAAAAATTCCAGTTAATTCACTTCTGTTTGGTTTTTTTTTTTTCAAAACCGAATATAAATTTGGTTTGGTTTGGTTTTAGCACAAATTGAACCAAATACCCGAATGCATACCCCTACTGGCTACACACTGAACTCAAAGAAATAAATTCTAAATGTGTAATTTATTTTTTTGTGTGACTAAATCAAAGAATGGACTCATCTGTTTTTCTTGAGGCCTATCATTTGGTGTCCACGAACAGAGAATTTCCAGTTTAGATTACTGAGTAATATCATCTGATAGCTTTCACTACTTTTTATTACAATATTTTTTGTAGGGGATGGATCTATTTATTACTGGTTTCATAAACATGGTTTTCCTCGTACACATGCCTTGGTTTCTGCTTGGTTGAGAAAAAGGCATATGAGTGTGTTTCAGAAAATGAGAAATGGGTATTCTTATCCTGGGGATGTGTGCTTTGCTTTCTTAACTTCTTTGGTGAATGATGAAGAAGGGAAAGTTGTTTCCGAAAAACTTATTCTGATGAACTTCCTTTTTCAGAAACTATATTTTGTGTGAGGTTTCCTTATTTTATTCCTTTGGCTCACGCTCAATTAATCCGTCCAACTTGGAAAATTAAAAAAGTAAAAACTTCAGATGCTATCACTTCCGACGAGATAATGCCATATTTCTTGTTCTGCTTCAGTTGCTACTCGCTACACCAAATTCCTAAGTTCGTTCGTGAAGTCATTGCACATGATTGATTACGAGGCATAATATATCCATCTTTCATTTATCCTACACTTTGCATATCTACATTGAGTGCAGTTAAAAAATATGCGTTCGTTGAGTTGATAATCCTACTTGATACATTAACAAAAATAAAAACTCACGATAATGATTTTCTTAGGTTATGGCGGCAGCTGTATGTAGCATGATATTATCATTTGGTTGCTGGAGAAAATCCTCTGTATTGTAAAAAAGTTGATATGATGAAAATTTTGATTTTGTAGGTTTATCTTTCTGCTAAAAACATGAAACAACTTCATTGTATCAACCTTTTTGATTAAAATATTATATGCGAGTGTCCGTCCACATCTCATTTATTTTGGACGTGCAGGTATATAGTGACCTTTCTGTCGACTACCTCAAGATGTTTCTTCTGAATGTACCAGCTGCAGTTGTTGCACTAGGATTGTAAGTGACATTGTATTTTGACATCAAATGCTATTTTACTTATGGAGAACAAACTCCGAACTGTAGTTAGATTTTACTAATTTTATCTGAATCCTAATTTTAATTTTTATCATTTCCATTTGTGCACCTATATTTTCGTTTAGAAGAGTGCACACATATATATCAGCTTAACGAGATCTCACTCTATCCTATATTGACAGGTTTTTCTTCCTCGATGATTTGACTGGATTTGAGATCACTTATCTCTTGGAGGTAATCAATACCGTTTCTGCAATTTTGATATGAACATTATCGTAAACACCTACCATCTCATCTGCATCCAACATCCCCTACTTGAAATGGAAAGTGATTCTTAGCAAAATACTTATCATCTTCACCTCTGATATTCTTTTACTCGCATTAACTTAAAAATATTGCAGCTTCCAGAGCCATTCAGCTTCATTTTCACGTGGTTTGCTGCTTTGCCACTCATACTATACTTGTCTTTCACCTTTACAAACATCATTATAAAAGACTTTCTGATCTTAGTGGTAAGGCTCTCCTGAATTCTTGAATTTTGGACGAAATTCATTCTCCTTATCGCAGTTCTCAAGTTGTTCAATAAATTTGATATTTCAGGGACCATGTCCAAACTGTGGCACAGAGAACACTTCATTCTTTGGCACCATATTGTCCATATCTAGTGGAGGAGCCATTAACAAAGTGAAATGTTCAAAGTAAGTCGACATTCTTGATGAAGTTAACACATTTAAGTCGGACATTTTGCTAACTGTATTATGGCATGATTCTCAGTTGTGGTACGGACATGGTGTACGATTCTAAGACACGCTTGATTACGTTGCCCGAAGGAAGTGAGGCTTGAACTGAGGTATTCCGCTTCACTGTTTGCTTTGCTTCTCTTTCCTATTTCCAATCATTGGTATTCATGCATACTTTTTATTCCACCAAATAAGAATATGAGAGTAGTTTGTATGAATTGAAATATATTTTAAATCAGGAAATATTTTTTGGGTAATCTTCAAGAGCTGGTGATTCGAGGGGAAAAGAATGCATAAGCGATGTAAATGTGAGGATGTAGAAAGTAGTTTGTTATGTGATGGCTGTATAAATTAAAGCTGTATTGTGTGTATATTATTATTCTATACAGAATATATCAGACAGGTTGAGGGTCTCAAGAAATGAGATGGTTTGATAGATTGGATGACTACACATATTTGATGTCGCTTAATCTCATATGTTGTGTTGATACATTTTTAAAAAAATAAAAAATCTAGTGTGCCCTCTATTTATGTTTCGGTGTAAACAGTTGGGAACTTATCATTCTACCTGTGTCTTGCAGCTTTGTTTCATTGTTTACCTTTATAATGGTAGCTTATCGATCACCACCAATTTAAAAAGAAAAAGAAATAATAATAATAATAATAATAATAATAATAATAATAATAATAATAATAATAATAATAATAATAATAATAATCTACCGCCTTCTACCTTATTAGTTATTATGACTGCAAACACTTAAATCAATTTTTTTAATTTTCTGAAATATATATTAATTTCTACAAATATTAAGGAAGTGATTGGTATAGTGGAATAAAATTTAATTGATGTTTATAGTTCAACTAAAAATCTGTAATTGCAAACTTAATATAAAAAGATCTCAAATTTTTATTTCTTCATTTTTTAGCTTTATGTAAAAAAGTTTGTCACTCATGACATGATATGTATTTTATATTTCAAAAAATACATTACGATATTTTTTATTTAATTTCCACCGCTTCATTTTCCCTATAAAATGCTTAAAATGAGGCAAATAAAAAAATGTATATTTTAGACTTGCCACATTTACTTTTTATATTTGACTTTATACTTTCATTTTTCTGAACTCTTCTTTTGTTTAAAAAAAGAAAGAAAAGAAAGTCAATAAAATAGAGTACATGGCAACATCACACGTGGCAGAAACAGAAAAAAGGACAATAGCACATTTTTTTTTCTTTGACAAGGGCGTATAAATGAGAGAGAGATATTAAAAAATATAGCCGTATTTTCTCCAAAAAAAAAATAGCCGTACTCTTTTTAAACAAGTGAAAGAAGAAGAAAGTCAGAATATTCTTTTATTGAAAAAAAAAAAAAACAAACGAATTACAACGTAGTGAAACATAGTCAATTAAAGTTATTGGTCAGGATGTATATGGAATTTCATTTTAACATATATATAAAGTGAGAAGGTAAAATGATATGATAGAAAATTAAAGTCGAAAACAAGGCGAGCAAATTACTAGGCGGTACGAGTGTCGAGTTCGACTTATTTAAATATTTGAATGTCCAAGTTTGACTCAGAGCTTTTATCTTATAGATTGAGTTGTGATGAGGGATAAGGTCCTCATCAGCGCAGCACCTGATTTACACTTCATAATTTTACTAGCATTGATGTTGGCTATTATAATTATTACTGCACAAACTGGGAAACTAACAAGTGCAGGATAAAGAGTGAAGATCCCAGTGCTGACTAAAAGACAGCGCATACACCATCGTTGACGAGAAGACAACGCAGACATCAGTGCCTCCGAGAAGACAGCGCAGACATCAGCGTTGCCAAGAAGACAACGCAGGCTTATCTCCGCGTAAGTGCCCGAAGATGCTAGCGCGGGCGAGAGTTTCCCAACTACTTTCTGAAGAATGCAAAAGCTGCAAAGCCGTTTGGGGCAAGGACAGTTACCGGTGACAACGGCATCGAGGACGCACCGAGCACGTGCCATGAAGGAAAAGACGACCCTACCCCTCCATCTTTGTTCCTTATAAATAACACATCTGTAATAGAATAGAAGACCGAATTCTAGTTTTCACCACTACATGTTTGTATTCTCGAAGAACATTGAAGTATTCATCTGCCCTCATTTTTCAGGTTTTGATCTTCCATTAATCTTCTAGTTTTAGGACGTTGGTGAGTTGACGCCTCACCAAGTTGGATACTTGGATTCGTGTAATATTGTATTTAAATTTGAGCTCAAATTTAACTCGTTAAATATGTATATAAATAATGTTTGAGCTTAAACTAATAAAAAAGCGCTTTTAATTTTTTTTATATATAAAATTAACAATTAAACACAAAATTTAAAGACTCCACCATAGTGAATTAGAATTCAAGACCTTCGATCTCTTGATTTTAATTAACACGTTACTCAGTTCGAACTTGTATCGTTTAAGGCTCATCCACTGCTCAATTAATGGCTCACAAACGAATCCAAACATGCTTGTGATCAGCTGAACGAGCCGAACACCGTCATGCTTGAGCTCAACTTATCGAACTCGAGCTCGACTCGTTATTTACTATCTAATCAATACAAACAAACTATTTTCAAGCCGAGCTTCAAATAGTTTTCAAATAACTCTATCCATTTACAATCCTATAAAAATCTATCATGTCATTTCATAATAAAAAAAATCACTAGTAAACATACTCTTCATTTTATTAGAGTGCTATAACTATATTTAATCCTTACAGACCTTATCATTTAGGCCAATTTTCTTATCCGATTGCCGCCCCCTAAATTTGTAATTAGAAGACTAAGTTTCTTGCGCAATTATCTTAATTATAAGATTAATTTCATACATTGAACTTCTAATCTAACACACCAAAAAACATAGCACCAAACAACAAAGACGACATGCCCACACGTCTTCATAGAATTTAGGGCATAAAAAATTCTTGCTGTTAGACTATGTGTTACAAGATAAATCAATTATTCTTCCAAACCAACTTCTAAAATATAAAATTTTAAAATGTTTGACTTGAAATTGCATGTTTGTGAAGGTCACGTAGTACACTACTTAATGTACAATGCCGAAACTATATAAACATCTCATCTCCAAGTCAATTTGGCATATCAAACACAAACTATATTCCAGTATTAATTACAAAAGTAGCAAAACTAAGCTAAGGAAAACAATGGCTTCTTTGCTTCATTCATGGCGCCTCATCTTCTTCTTCTTGGCCGTGGCGGCCGTCGGCAAGGCTGCCGCAGCGGGATACGCCACGCCGGTGTTTCGTCCTACTCCTTGGAAACTTGCATATGCCACATTTTATGGCGATGAGACAGCTTCTGAAACTATGGGTGCGTTATCATTTTTTTTTTTGTAAGAATAATTTAGCTTAATTAATGATTTTTCTAAATAGTTGGATTTCAATACATCAAGAAAGAATAGGAAGTATATATATATTATATCATAAAAATATTATAGTTCCTTCTTCCAATATTCTAATATCCCTTTTAATACTTCCTCTTTCTGTTTCATTTGCACTGGTCCATTTTAATTTATTAGTAGTTTTTTTTTTCTTTTTTCATACAAATCAACAATTGTAGCAAACACATTGAACAATCAAACTCCCAACGATGTCACATATATATACAGTTTCTATTGGCTATATATAACAATGATGAAATCTAAAACAATTTGAAATTTCTAAGACCATATATATGGAGTATATTCGTAAAGGTTAACAATATTTTGTCTTCTTAACTTTTAACATTTTTCAGTAAATGTCCCCAATAATGTTTTTTATTGAAAAACCTTCAATTTTGGAAAAAGATAGATTTAAGTATTTATAGAATTCAATGACGAAATGATGAGTCACCTCGCTTGGTTCTCTAGATCTGGTGAATTTATTTTCATCTTACCTACTAAATAATATCGATTAACAAAAGAATAAAAAATTCCTCCTAAGAATTAATAGAGGAGAACTTTCTCTCTCTCTCTTCAGGTGGAATTTTTTCATTTCCTATTTTTCTTTCTTTTTGTGAATCAACATCAGCTAATGGTTGTTGGTTGTGAGGTGAAAAAAATCCCAACTAAAAATATGGCGAAATGACTCATCATTCTGTTGCCAAATTTTGTAAAACAGAAACATAAATCAAACTCTTTCAAATTAAAATTGAATTTATTTTAATAGAAAGCATTAGTTATGATTTTTTTTTTAATAACGCTGGAAATTAGGACATAAAACATGAATAACCCATTCATTAATTAGTCTATAAAATTATGTCAAATATACAAAGAAGTGAAAAAAAGTAAAATTAATTAGAATTATTGGATGCAGGTGGGGCTTGTGGGTACGGAAATTTGTTCAGCAGCGGATACGGCACGGACACGGCGGCGCTGAGCTCAGTGCTATTCAACAACGGGTACGGGTGCGGGCAGTGCTTCCAGCTGCGGTGCGTAAAATCGCAGTTTTGCTATCGGAATTCGCCGATCGCGACCATCACCGCCACCAATCTCTGCCCTCCCAACTGGTCCAAGGACTCCAACAACGGCGGGTGGTGCAACCCTCCCCGCACCCACTTCGACATGGCCAAGCCGGCCTTCATGAAGATCGCTGAGTGGAAGGCCGGCATCGTTCCCGTCCTCTTCCGCAGGGTCACGTGCGTGCGCCGCGGCGGCGTGCGGCTGACCTTCCAGGGGAACGGCTACTGGCTGCTGGTGTACGTCATGAACGTCGGCGGCGGCGGCGACATCGCCAACATGTGGGTCAAGGGCAGCAAGACCGGCTGGATCAGCATGAGCCACAACTGGGGCGCTTCCTACCAGGCTTTCGCAACTCTTGGCGGCCAGTCGCTTTCTTTCAAATTCACTTCCTACACTTCTCATGAAACTATCATTGCTTACAACGTTGCTCCTTCCAACTGGCGTGTCGGAATGACTTATTCTTCCAATGTCAACTTCCATTGATCCATATCTACTCATAGCTTTTTTTTTTCTTCTATTTCTCTCTCATCTTGTGATGAGTTTTGTGAGGGAATGGCTCGCTGATCGTGTAAACAAGTGGCCATTTATAATTTAAATGTCGTAAAAATTATGAGCAACGGCATTTGAAGTCTCTAAATAAGATTATGCTTTCTTTATGATTGATTCCCTACACCTAATCTTGCGAAAATCTGTGATTGATTCAATACATAATAATGTTGTAGTTCATGCATCTATTTAGAGACCGCCTTTAGCATAATTTATCACAGTAACAGAATGATACTTCGTTTATACTCCAATCAAAAACTAATTAATAAAGGCGCGTGCGTGCAATTATAATCAAGTCTACATGGAAGGCGCAACGGATATGAAGCAATTAACCTTCAAATTCTTATTGCCCATTGATGGTGGTCCAATTTAATGACAAGTTTGTGAATAAGAAGTCATTGACTCAAATCCCTTCGATATTTATGAAACAAGCAGTCAAATTTTTATTTCAAAATTTTGGGATGCTGAGAAAGTTAATCAAAATTAGTGGTCACCAAAAAAAGACTGTGTGTGTGTGTGTATATATACACTATATTATAAATGAATCGAGGAGATTGAGGTACTCCAATTTAATTAATTACTCGAAGAAAAATAATTAAGCAAGAATGGTCCCCCTTAGAAGAAGCAATGTAATGAGCATGGTAGCCCACAAAAGTGGTTGGAGTGGGAGGCATGTAATCAAAACATACAATCAAATTTATTATTAAATGTGGTGTATATATAAATATATTGATTATTATCACCAAACGCAGTTGAAGTGAGACTACTTCACCTTCACTCTCCCGTGTCATCATTCTCTTTTTCTGCCTACTTTTGAATCAATTATAATCACAAACCCACGCTCCCTAAATCATTCCCCCAAGGCCTTTAGATTCTCCAAGTCATGCACTGCATTTTAAGGCAAGCATTCTTTCAAAAATGTGGACAATCAAGAACAATTGGTCGGTTTAATTAAAGGCCAATTCTGAGTAAATTAATTAATCCGTTGGGGTCCTTTATTTTACAATTGTATGTTTCATCATATATATCTCACTAAAAATATTACTATTTTGATAATATCTATTGTAAAAAATAAAAAATATTATCAAATAATAAATCCTAATTAACATTTCACTAAAAATCAGAGCTTAAAAGTATATATACCATAATTATGAAGCAATGAACACTGATAATCAATTGTTAACTAAAAGTTTAAATATAAGTAGTACATAAAAAATTGATAATGAACTACGAAAATTGGAATAGAAAATCTCAAGTGGAAGAAAACGATAGACAGAAAACTAAAACAAATTGATAATGAAGTACAAAAAGCAGGAAGAGGATCCTAAGCGAAATTAATGCCCTGTTTTGACATTCTTTAAGTTTTGTAATAGGATTAATGCCGACATTTCGGCATCAAATAATTTCCTACTTAATTAGTAGGATAAAGTTGTGTTGCTTATATCCTAAACTTTAAACCTTGAATGGCAGCATTGCCCACTTGATAAGCTAGCATGATATTAGTGGACTATGTTGTACTAATTAAGCATATATAATTCCACAAATAATTGCGATCTCTACTGCTAGACTCAAATGAAACGCCTTCCTAACTAACTAGCCAAAGTTGATCAAATTATAGTGATTACACTCACCTTTTCTCCTAAAAAATTAGAACAGTTCCGCGTGCCTCTCTCTAAAGAAATTAAGCAGTTGCTTGAGAATCTATCAATGGGGAGCATGGCTGTGATTCTTCTCCTAGTGTTACAATCGTTGAGAATCCAAGGGCAAGAGATCAAATCCGCGCGGCTGCTGGATCTGGTGATCCGCGACTACACATTCAAATCGTACACCAAGAATTTCCGGACAGGCAAGCTCCACAAGATCAACCTGCCGTCGAATCTCTCCGGCATACACGTGGACACGGTGCGCCTGCGCTGCGGCAGCCTCCGCCGCTACGGCGCCACCATCAAAGAGTTCCAGCTGAGAGCGGGCACGTACGTGCACCCCTGCGCAAAGCGCGTGATGATCATCCGCCAAAACCTGGGCTCCAACTGGTCATCCTTGTACTACGCCAACTACGAGCTCTCCGGCTACGAGCTCATCTCCCCCGTGCTCGGCCTGCTGGCCTACAACATCGGCGCAGCGGCCACGGAGCTCGGGATCCAGACCGGGATGAGGCCCATCACCATAGACTTCGGGGGCGCGGCGCGGGGGAACGGCGGGGGGATTATTCCGCTCTGCGCGAGGTTTGATGAGGACGGGAAGGTGAGCCTGTGGAGGCAGCCGCGGGCGAACGTGTGCGTGGCGACGAGGCAGGGCCACTTCGGGGTGGTGGTGGAGTCGCCGCTGATGCCGCTGAGGAGGAGGGCCAGCAAGTGGAGGATGGCGGTGGGGGGCGCCATCGGGGCGGCGCTGGGGGTGTTCCTGCTGAGTTTACTGGCGATGGCGGTGCTGCTCAAGGCCAAGAAGAAGGCCAGGATGGAGGAGATGGAGCGCCGGGCCTACGAGGAGGAGGCGCTGCAGGTGTCCATGGTGGGCCATGTTAGGGCGGTTACGGCTTCTGCAACCAGGACTCTGCCCACCATTCACCACCATCACTCTAGACCTCCTCCCTCTAATTCTTAGTCTCTTTTCTCTTTTCGTTTTTTAGTTTCTATTAACTTTTGGCTATGTAAGAAATGTGATTTATTTGAGGTTTAGGAATATTTGATGCTGACACATAATTTGTTCATCAGTTGTGCTGATCTGACTCCAATTTGGGAATAGAATGTCTCTGTTTTAGGTTACCATCATTCTTTTAATTTAATTTCAGTAGACTAATGAACGTGGCCGCGGTGGTAGGTGATCGGGATTATATGCAAAAGAAGTTGCCTCCATCAATGCTAATTTGTTGCTGTCTGCTATATTTTTTTGCATGTTTCCCAGTTTTCTTGTATTGAATAGAAAATGCTAGAAAGTGATGTTCAATTTGTTGGAGAGGTGAAGTCCACTCAAGTTATATTTCCTGATTCGAGGTATAAAATACTACTCGCCAACTCAGCCCCAAAATAGCTAAACAGACCTCGACTTGATGAGCTCATGAGTTTTTAGCAAGGTTAGTTAAGTTTAATCCGAGCTTAGAGTTATTCAGATCACACTGTCAAGCACCAAGCGTGTGCGCCTATGAAACCATTGAAAGATTAATTTAGCTTTTACAAATTTGGTAAGCAGATATTGAGTCAGATTGTCAATGTGAACACAAACTCCACAAAATTGAAGTTTGATCTAAGCTTAATCTTAAAATATATGACCACATGATACTTGGCCATGTAACTAAAACACAAACTCTCTTCAACAAAAAATAAAATTTATTTTATTGATAAAAATAATATCAAAGTCTGCCTCATAATACATCAAGACAAGTAATAGACTTAGAAACGAATTCTATTTCAAATCTTAAAAGAAAATTAATACACTAAAAAATTAATTAAAGGATTAATTGTAGTTTTTACTTATTTTAAAAGACAAAAACCCAAAAAAAAAATACTCACACAAAGTAAAACAAATAAATAATAATTATAATTAAAAGGGTAAATGTTAGTTTTGGCCCATCATTTGATCATTTGTAAAAAAATGTCACACTCTAAAACTAATTACACATTCCAATTTCCAAATCCCGAGGTCTCGCGCAATAAATACAACATTCCGTTACATATTACGCGGGAACCGCTATTACATCAATTTTAACCACCGCGACTCCTCCGCCAACCACCGTTCCGCTGCCGTGCGCCACTTCACCAAGTTGGATCTCATAAAAAATGAAAAACAAAAAGTCCCCAGCAGCACGAGCACTGCCACCGCCGATCCCATAACTCCGGCGGCGAAGCTCATCATGTCCGTCCATCGCCGGCCCTCATCCTCTCGCACTAATTACGGCGACTGTTTCATTCCGAGCCGCTCATCTTCAAATTAACCTCGCCAATTCCACTACCTCCAACGACAATTCCTCGTCTTGGGACATCGATTCTACCTACACTACCCTCTTGAAGTCTGCCAAATTCGGGCCCCACTGCGTAGGTGAGGTTGGCTCCTTCAAGCCATTGGCGCCGGCTAGCGGTAGAAGATTGAGAGATGGGGATGACAGTTATTTGCATATTGGTCCTCCTAATTGTAATATATTCAAATACAAGACTGAAAATGAGAAATATTTGAATTCTCATTCTCTGTTAAGCTAGATGGTCAGCTTCATCATTCCTGCCTCATCTTTTACCCCTGTCAAGACTCCCAGAAAGGTTCCAAGGTCTTGTTATAAGGTACTCTCTCTCTCTCTCATGGATTTTGTTCTTGATGGTTCGTGTATTGGTTGTTTATGGTTACCAAGTTAAGATGATCATTTGGTTTGTTTGCTGGTATGGTTTTAGGTTCCTTCATTTAATTTATCCACCCTTCTCTCTGATTTTATCATAGTAGTATTTTAATGTGTGATAATTTGAATAACTTTGTTATAGGTTTTGGATGCACTTGAACTCCAAGATTGCTTTTATCTGGACCTTGTAGACTGGTCTTCGCGTAATGTGGTGGCTGTGGGATTAGGGGACTGTATTTACTATGGAATGCTTCAAGCAGCAAGGTGATTTCTTTACTTTTGTTGGTTTGATGATTTGACATTTCCAGCTTCATGATATGCTATTGTTTCCCCATGTTATATGCAGGTAGTGAAGTTGTGTGACTTGAGAATCGATGATAGTGCGTGTTCAGTCAGCTGGGCACACCATGGTTCACATCTTTCCATTGGAACCACCAACGGCAAGCTTCAAGTATGACATGAAACTTTATTCAACCCTCTTTTTTTTCATTTCTTGATTGAAGGTTAGGTATTAGCAATCAGCCTCAAGTTTTTTATTTCTTGTGTTCTTTTGTAACTTTCAGTTTCCTGCATAGTGATGAGGTCTTAGATGAGACACTGCCAACTTTTATTGTTAAGTTGCTGGTTTAGTTGATTGACATTTACGACTACGTGGAGACTAAGGTGGTGCCCTATTGATGGAAATCATAGATATTATGCAAAACATTGGTCATTGATATATTATGATTTCATTGTGCTATCCAACTTGATAAGTCAGCAGAAAATGCAAAAGAAGAAAGTAAAAAAGACAGGAAGTGGAAGTAGATGAAGAAGCAAACAAACTTGATACAATTGTCAGTTATCAAAGGGTAAAATAAATGAGTTAAGGCATTGTGAAGTAACTGCTTAGCTTCTTGAATCTTGATACTTACAAAGGAATCTCTATTTCAGTATGATTAGACATGCAAGAGTTGTTTCTTGCTCTTCGTTTCATCTGCACCCAGATTTTCCATTTGCACAAGAACAGATTATACCACCATATATCCTATACCAATTTGTAGAAGTATTTTCTTGGATGTATTCTGTAATTGGATCTGAGAATTTTGCACTAACACTCTAATGACCTCTTCTTTTGAAAACTTTATGCTATAGAGTTATGGGATGTCTCTTGCTGCAAGAGAATAAGAACTATGGAGGGTTACCGGCTGTGAGTTGGTGCCCTTGCCTGGAGTCTGACCTTGTTATCCTCTGGAACACTATTCTTCAATGTGACATAAGGACTCGGGAGGACTATGTTAGCAAGCTAAATGGACATAAATCAGCGGTCAGGTCCTTCATGGATTTGCTTTAGTTGTGTATCCTATTTTACTAACCTGTAATTTGTCTGAATCCGAACTATAATTTGTGGAGGTCTGTGGATTGAAGTGGTCTCATGAAAACCGAGAATTAAGCATCCAGTGGAAATGGCAATCGAGTAAGTATTTATTTATCTAAAATTCTAGATACATAAATTTTACTAGACATGACCTTCATTTCATGCCCTTATTCTTGCTAGCTTTTAGTATAGAACCATCATACAACTCAGCCAGTGGTGAAGTACTGTGAACACACTGTTGCTTGGTGCGTCGTTTTACACCAAAAATATTCGGCAATCAGCCGGTATTCCCACACTGTGCAGACAGTAGCAAGCAAAATCGTCTTCCAAGGGATCGGCAAGAATTCTCCTAAAATTCAACCTGCAAAGTAACTCAACAAACTAAATTTATGGAAAAATATGAGAAAATACCCAAAAGAATTGCAATGGTTCTAATTCTAAAGAATAAATAGAAAATTCTAACAATTAATAAAAGATTTCCAGCAATCAATTAAGTCCACCCTAACTTAATTATTCTGATAATTGATGCAAATATAACTTTAATTCATGCAAGCAAACCAGTTATAATCACCGAAGACGCTTCTGACGTGATCTTATTTCTCCTTAGTTATTCGGTAACCAGGAAGACACTTCACTAATTACTACCATAATCGACTGACAACCGTAAGAGACGCTCTATAGGTTTAATGAGTTGACATCATTAATTTATAGAGAAACCCGATTCAAAACCAATAAACTCTTACGCAGGATTATTGAATTAAGACTGCTTTTCCATTGACCCTGATGTGCCAATTTACCACTAATCAAACCTAAACTACAATTACGTATGACCGATTCAATTGGCTGTATAATTAATTCTAACCCACTAAATATTGCGCATTATCTACTGAATTAAAACAATTAATCTCGATAAACACAGAGAATCACATAAACAAGCATAAAATAAAGTATAAGAACAAATTAGATCTCACAGAATAATCTTGCTAGTGCTTCCCTAATCGTTGCTAGAATAAAAGAAATTAGCTAGAACTCATAAAAAAATAAAATAAAGAACCGATTGAAAAAATAAAAGCTTGATTAAACTTCCAAGACTCGCGTCCAACTGCTGCTCCCGAAAACTGGCGTTTGGTGTCCTGTTTAAAAAACAACTAATGCTAATATACTCCATATAGCACTAATAATAAAGAAACCTAATCTAACCTAAAAGGACATAAAATAAGCGCATAGGCCCAAAGCGATATAGATAAGCCCAATAAAAGTCAAAGTAGGCAGCCATGTAATCACTCTTCTCGCCACTTCAACAAACAATCAATTCAGTTCGGATATTCAGGCGGTATGGGCATCCCGTCCAGTATACACGCACAACAATCAATCACTCTTCTCCCACGCAATTTTTTTTTGTTTTTAATTTTCTTTTAAAATTTTTCCTCCCCAATCCCACCCCAGCCCCGCCACCCCCCCCCCCCCCCCCCTCCCAATTTTTTTTTTATTTTCTTTATTTTTTTTAAATTTTCCTCCCCAATCCCACCCCAGCCCCGCCACCCCACCCACCCCCACCCCCCCACCCCAATTTTTTTTTAATTTTTTTTAAAAAATTTTCCTCCCCAATTCCACCCCCACACACCCCCAACCCCCACCCTTCCCCCCTCCCCCAATTTTTTTTTTTTTTTTAATTTTTTAAAAAAAATTTCCTCCCCAATTCCACCCCCACCCCACCCCACCCCACCCCCCTAATTTCCCCCACCCACCCAATTTTGTTTTTTGAAATTTTTCTCCCCACCCCCAGGCCCCACCCCACTGCCCTCACCCCTCCCACCCCACCCCCACCCCCAATTTTTTTTTTAATTTTCTCCCCATCCCCCTTTCCAAAAAAATAATTTTTTTTATTTTTTTAAAATTTTCTACCCAGCCCAACCCCACCCCGACCGACCGCAACCCCTCCCCCATTTTTTAAAATTATATTTATGTCGTTCGGCTCTATAGCTTTCGATCAACACTCGCACTTTTGTTACATAATTTCTAATATAATAGATCGAACTATTTAATAAACGATAACAAAAAATTACAAAATGATACACGCCGTTTTCATTGTTCAATTAAATTCTTGACCTATAAAGGGGTGGGGAGAAAAATTTAAAAAGGGGGGGAGGGGGTTGGTGGATGGGTGGGGATGGGGAAATTTTTTTTGGGGTAGGGGTGAGGGGTGGAAGAGGTGGGATTGCGGAGAAAATTATTTTAAAAAATTGGGGTGGGGGGTGGGTGGGGTTGGCGGGGCTGGGGTGGGATTGGGGAGGAAAATATTTAAAAAAAAAATTAAAAAAATTGGTGGGGGTGTGGGGGTGGGGGTGGGTGGAGGTGGCGAGGCTGGGGCGGGATTGGGGAGGAAAAAATTTAAAAAAAAAAAAAAAATTGGGGGGTAGGGGTGGGGTGGGTGGGGGTGGAGGGCTGGGGTGGGATTGGGGAGGAAATTTTTTTTAAATTTTTTTTAAAAAAATTATTTTTTGGGGTGGGGGTGGGGGGGATGGGGTGGGATTGGGAAGGAATTTTTTTTTAAAAATGTTAGAAAAAAAAAAAAAAATTGGGAGGGGGGGTGGGTGGGGGGTGGCGGCAAAACATGTCGGGTCGGGTTGGACCGGACCCATATCAAATGGGTCGGGTCGGATCTGACCCGTCAGGTTTCGGGTCTAAATGGATCGGGTCTTAGAACCAGAACCAGAACCGTTGCTTTATAGCTCAACGGGTAATGAACGGTTCTGGTTCTGGTCCGGGTAATACCCACCCACTGACATCCCTAGTTTTAATTACCTATTGATTTCCAATATATTTTACTTTCTAGTTAGTTATCTTAAACTCATAGGCATCTAACATAGATAATTCGAAAACCTCCTACTTAGCAGAAAACTGAGAGTGAGATTGGGGCCTCATCTCTTGGGAGATCTTTGATTCGTTGATGTGTAAGGTCTTCAACCACACTGCCGGGCTTTGTTTATTTTGTATTGCTACATTCTTACAGAAAACAATGGTTACATGGAACTAGATAGTTGGTGAGATCAAGTTGATGAACGTATAATTTGCAGCAGAGAAGGCATTCTCCATGACCATGAGAATGGATCAATATCAGGTGATTCAGTACCTTTATTTGTGATATAAATATTTTGGGTTTTTTAGTAGTATGATATTGTTTGTTATATGCAAAGTCAAGATGTTTTAAGTTTTGTATGCCAGAGCTGCTAATTTACTTGGTTATAACCCAGACATCTAATTTATAGTTTTTTCTTTACTTGGGTTGAGCACCAACTTTTTGTAATATTTTTTTAACTCAAATCAAAGGAGGATGCATGCAAGTACTCCTTCCGTCCACCAATTAAAGGCCTAGGGCAAAAAACATGGGTTTTAAGAAAAAGTGTATTTTTATTAGTTGAGTGGAGAAAGGGTCCCACTTGTTTGTAAAGTGCAAACAATTAGAGAATTGATTAAGTTTTTAATTTCTCTTTCCTCATTAGGGGCTGCCGCTTTTTTTGATTAAAAAGGGACCCACCATTTACAACAAACATCATCTGGCAGCCGCTTTTTTTGATTAAAAAGGGACCCACCATTTAGAACAAACAAATACAGCAATCACACAATTTTTAAAAGTCACGTTTTTTTGATTAAAAAGAGCAGAATATCATTTCATTTCCTGAAAATTTATGGAGGGAAGGCCACAAATTTTCGGCTCCCTCCAAATTCTAAAATTCAGATCCTACTTAAACACAAGGACATCACTATTACAGCACTAATTCATCTGCAGCAGTTAAGGGAAAATTTACACAAATGGAGTTCACTAGCAAAAGAAAAGTCCTAACTTCAGAAGAGCAAAATGCTTTGGCTCATTGGCTTCTTGAGCAAAGTAGCAACGGGAAATGCAAGGATGGAGTACAAAAGGAGGCAGCTTTGTTGTATGGAATAGGGACCCGAACAGTACGCCGTGTCTGGAGCAAAACAAAAGAAATGATTAAGTCAGGTACCCCTGTACTGTTCACAACACCTCGCAAAGGTTTGATACATAAAGATAGGAAACAATTGGATGTTGAGAAAGTAAAATCATTGTCCATTCTAGAGAGGTCTAGTATACGTAAAATGGCTGTCAAGCTTCAGGTTAGTAAGAGCTTACTTGGGAAGTGGATAAAACGAAAGGAACTACGACCACATACAAATGCAATCAAACCACTCTTGACTGATGTGAACAAGATAGCAAGGATGAAGTATTGCTTAAGCAATGTTGTGTATGATGCATCAATCGCAAGGTACAGTTATCAAAGCATGCACAATGTTGTTCATATAGATGAGAAATGGTTCTATATGACCAAGACATCGGACAGATATTACCTACTCCCTGATGAAACAGACCCATATAGAGCAACAAAGTCCAAACGTTTCATCACAAAAGTGATGTTTATGTGCGCTGTCAGTAGGCCACAATATTCAGCAGATGGGCAACAATTATTCGATGGAAAGATTGGGATCTTTCCATTTACAACAGTCGAGCCAACTAAGAGAAAATCGAAAAACAGAGCAAAGGGGGTCTTAGAAGTCAAGCCAATTCAATCAATAACCAAAGAGGTTACCAAAGAATGCATAATCAAACAGGTAATGCTCATATCATCATTCAGTACTCAAGGACAGCCTAGAACATGTGATGCAGTTTCAAGTGGATGCAGGCACAAATTATGACATTGGGTTCATGATGCAGCATTTTGGCTTTTGCTAAGGTCTAGTATTGGTTATTTGGATCTCATTTTGTAAAGATTATGTAAAGATTATGCATCATAGACTGTGCAGGTGAAGATTATGTAAAGATTATGCATCATAGTGGTGGCTTATGTAAAGATTATGCATCATAGACTCTTTATGCATCATAGATAAAACCTCCAAGAACTAGGCACTGAAATCCTAGTGGTGGCTTTATCTAAACCCTCAGAAAAAATAAAACATCATAGGGCAGCAAGAATAAACAAGAACAGGGCAGCAACAACCAAGAAAAACATCATAGGGCAGCAACAACCAACAAGAACATCATAGGGCAGCAAGAATACCAACACAGAGATAAAACCTCCAAGAACTAGGCGTAGAGATCCTAGTGGTGGCTTTATCTAAACCCTCAGAAAAAATAAAACATCATAGGGCAGCAACAACCAACAAGAACAGGGCAGCAACAACCAAGGAAAACATCATAGGGCAGCAACAACCAACAAGAACATCATAGGGCAGCAAGAATACCAACACAGAGATAAAACCTCCAAGAACTAGGCGTAGAGATCCTAGTGGTGGCTTTATCTAAACCCTCAGAAAAAATAAAACATCATAGGGCAGCAAGAATAAACAAGAACAGGGCAGCAACAACCAAGAAAAACATCATAGGGCAGCAACAACCAACAAGAACATCATAGGGCAGCAAGAATACCAACACAGAGATAAAACCTCCAAGATCCAGGGCCAATACCAAGAATAACATCATAAAGTAGAGATCACCAAAGAACTTTCATCAGAAATCACAAATCGCGCAAGAAAAATGTCAGAAATCACATATCGCCCAAGAATAACATCGGAAATCAGAGATCGCTCAAGATAACATCAGCAATCACAGATCGACCTCAAATAACATCAGAATTCAAAGATCGCCCAAGAATAACATCAGAAATCATAGATCGCCCAAGAATATGAAGAGATATCACCTGATTAGTAAACATTACGCAAACCCGGGAAATATATCAACATGATGTTGATAAGAGGTTGACTGAGCCCATACTTCCAAGACAGCGGGTCGGCAGAGGGAGGCGTCTCTACGCCGTCAACGGCGAGTCCGCCTGTGCTCGATTCAACCTCGGATTCGTTATTGGCGACAACAGCCGCTGTCTCTTCCTCGTCATTGGCGACAACAACCGGCGTCTCTTCCTCGTCAGCGGCGAGATCCGCCGTCTCTACTCCATCAACGCTGAGAAGAGATGTACTCGATTCTTGCTTGTTTGTTTCAGGGACAAACTCGCTGAAATCATAGGAGGGTTCATAACCCTCCAACAATATAGAGGGGGTATCGAAAGAAAAAGGGTAAGTAGGGGGCGTCGAATGGACGGTGGGAGCATCGAGAGTGAAGTCGATAGTAGGTGGTGTAGGGATGTGATCCCACTCAGACATTATGGACCGAAGATGGAGAAGGAGGCGGCTAGGGTTTGCGATAAATTTCAACGAAGAACGAAGAATGAAGAACAGGAGGAGGCGGCTAGGGTTTTTGGATTTTGAAGATGTATTCGATGGATTTAATCCAGAGTGAAAGGGGAAGATGGTAGGTGGAATGGAATTAATGAAAGTTGGAGTAATTGATAGGTAGATTAATTTTTTCGAGAAAAGGGTAGGTAGATTAATTAGGTTAATCTACTTGTTTAATTAAAAGAATCTTTGACTTTGTAGATTAAATAATTAATAAAAACTTTCCAAAAATAGATAGGCCTTGTTTTTGTGGACGTCCCAAAAAGGCAAGTAGCCCTTGAATTGGTGGACGGAGGGAGTAGTATATAGGGCTGGTAAACCGGTTCCGATTATCCGGTTAAAACCGTAACCGAACCGAAAAAATCGATTATCGGTTAATCGAAAATCGGTTTTTACCGGTTCGGTTATCGGTTAATGTATTGTTCGTTAACCAGTTAATCGGTTTAACCGGTTAAACCGAATTAACCGGTTTAAGTATTAAATTAATTAATTAATTAATTTATATTTTAATATTATAATTTAAAAAATACTTAAAAATCACAATTAGACTAGGGCTTTCTCTCATTCTTTGTTCTGCCATTCCCATTCGCACGCCACTCGCGCAGGCTCAGCAGGCTCGCATTCTATATACACCGAATATTAGTATTGGACCAGATTGAAGTATGGAGTTCAATCTGTAATAGTATGTTTGCTAATTTAAGATCCCTTTTTTAAAGAAAAATGTTTTTTTGCTAAATGCTACTGAATAATGCATTTATCATTTCAAAAATACTTATTTTGATGAACTAATCTTTATTCAAGTAGCTAGGTACTAGAACTTAAATTCGAGTAATGAGTTTAAATTGGATCAAATAGAGACACAACATTTTTTTTAACCGAATTAACCGGTTTTTTTCGAACAAATTCAGAAATTGTGTATTAATCGGTTGATCGATCCATTAATCGATTCGGTTATCGGTTAGGAAAATGCCCCTTATCCAGTTTCGACTAACCGGTAAACCGATTCAGTTACCAATCCTATTAGTATATGTGCCAATTCAATTGATATTAGTTTGCTCTATCTAGCATTGCCTCCAAAAAAAACCCCTCTTATCTATCAAAGTACAACAAAAGTATATAGACATTTCACTCATGCACATTTTTTTTATGTCATGTCGGCAGACATGTCAAGGCAACCATGTACACATAAAGAATTGAGAGAAATTCATATGTAGCCAGAAAAGATATAAGGTTGAAATGGTAATTTGGGGGCATTCAATTATCTTTTTTTTTTTTTTATTAATTAATTTTAGGGGTAATTGCCTGTAAATCCCTAACGTTTACACGGAATTGGTTTTTGCACCTATTTTTATTTTTCTTCTTTTAAATACCTAACCTTTAGTTTTTGTCTGAAATTTGTCCGGCGATCGGTTTTTTCTTACGCCGGCGCCGGAAATGCCACTGTGGCAGTCGGAATCGATGATGGTGGCAGCTGAAATTCTCCACTTGGCTCATTTTTTGACATGTGAAAAAAAAAATTAAAAAAAAAACAAAAAGGAAAATCAACCCCCCTTCCCCCCTCCAATCGTCATCCCTCAGCCCAAACCCTAAGTCTCCCTCTCCCCACCCGGCGCCGCCCCCTGCCACCTCCGCCACCGCCGGCGCCGCCACCCGCAGCCACCACCACCAACGTTCTACCGCCTGGAGCAGCGGAAGAAGCTCCAGATCTCGATCAAGCTCCACCCGCCGCCGTCCTCCGCCTCACCAAGCTCCAGATCAAGAAGCTCCCCCACCCACCGCCGCTCTCTCCCCATTCCCCACCCTCCGCTGCAGCCCAATGCTACGGGTGAGATGGATCGATCAATTTCACGGATCTAGAATTCCAGATGTGCTGAGAGTGAGCGGGCGGCGCTATGCAATTCCAGATGTGCGGGCGGTGCTCTGCAATTCCAGATCTTGAAGGCATGGGAGTTGAGCGGGCGGTGCTCTGCAATTCCAGATGTGCTGAGAGTGTTCGTGAAATTTGGTGGTTGTGGTGGTGGTGGGAAGGGCTGACGAAATTTGGTGGTGGTGGTGGTTCGTTGTTCACGCCGGTGGTGGTGGTGGGAAGGGCTGAATTCGTGGAAATCGAGAGGAATTGGGTATAGGGTTTCAAATTTTTGATGATGTAGACGCCGGTGGTGGTGGTGGCGGCGGCGGCGGGTTGGGGGAGGGAAGGGGGCGGCGAAGGGGCGGCGCCGGTGGTGCTGGCAGGGGAGGCAGCTGCGAGTTGGGGAGAGGAGGGATAAGGGTGTGTGGAAGATGATGATGATTTGGAAATATTTTTTATTTTATTTTTTTTGCCACATGTAAAAACTATGTTTATGTGTCAATTTCGGCTGCCACCTCATCAATTCCGGCTGCCACAGTGGCATTTTCGGCGCCGGCGTAAGAAAAACCGGTCGCCGGACATATTTCAGACAAAAACTAAAGGTTAGGTATTTAAAAGAAGAAAAATAAAAATAGGTGCAAAAACCAATTCCGTGTAAACGTTAGGGATTTACAGACAATTACCCCTTAATTTTAATATAAAGTTAAAATGGTAAATAATTGGATTACTTAATATAGATTTTAATCTAAACTACTAAACAACTCACTCATAGTATTTATTGATTTTAGTCTATCAAACACTAGAATACGATACTAATTTTACATTATCTACAATACATATCTTGAATTTTATCTATCTTAGCTTATCCCGGCTGCTAAACATATTTGTCCTCAATCTTTTGTATTTTTCTAGGATTATGAAAAAGGAACTCTAATATTTTTTTACTGTAGCGCTCTCTCTATCTACATTTTCGTCATAAACTTTCAATTTATCATATATATCACAATCAATTAATTCAAATACAAAACTAAATGTTCATTTTGTGTGTTTTAAAAAAAATGGTGTAACCAAACTTTTGCACAGATTATCTTTATTCGAAAGTACAGAAGGCAAGCGATTACCACATAAAATAGCAACTTTATCAAAATATGTCGAAGCTTGATTATGAATATATGGCCCATATTGGAAAGAGAAGGGGCCACGAGCATGATTTCTACAACGTGCATTCCATCCATTATTTTGTACACTACTCCAAATAATGCTCCAGTCATATACTGGAATATAGATCTCAAATTATCAAATTAAGCTCGATCGACTAAATCGAGAATACTTGGGTAGACCCAAGTACGTACTATATAGAGGGTGTTTGGCTGAGCTTATAAGCTCTTCAAAACAGCTTATAAGCTGTTTAGGAGCATATAAGCTCTTTTAAAGTGTGGTAAAATAAGCTTCTAAACAGCTTATAAGCTGTAAAAATAAGTTTAAATAACTTATAAACTCTCCAAAAAATAAGTTCATCTATCCTAACTTATTTTTCCATTATCTTATAAGCAAAACTCATTTTACAAAAATAACTCAATTATGATTTTTTATTTTCATCATATATCTGATGAAGATAGAATGGTATAATATATTATATCTTTAATTAATTATTGATTTGTCTTGTTGGTCAAGTTAGTTTGTTTCCTTTTAGATGTTTAGGGTTTTATTATAAATAGGAGTTTTATTTATGTTTTAGGGGAGTCGAATTGAGAGTTAAAATGTAGAGGGTGGAATTGTTCCCTTCTCGCGGTGTTCTTCCGGTATTCATGAGTGAATCAACGGATTAACCCTTATTGTACGTATTCCGGCATACAATGGTTATCAACGGAGTTCGTATATTTATCAATATCAAATATATTTCACGCTTCTACCTGCATCACTTGGTATCCAGAGCCTTGCTACGCTCCTACGCGATGTCTCCCCGTTGATTCACTCATGATATGATTCTAATTTTATTTTTCTTCGATTTTCTCTTTCTAACAAAGATTTTCTCTCACTAACTAAAAATTCTCTCTCTAGCTTATAAGCTCATTTACCCAAATACTTTGACAACTTTTAATCTCTTAAGAAACTACATCTTATAAGCTGTTGGAGCTTATAAGCTCTTTAAAACAAGCTTAGCCAAACACCCTCATAGTATTAATAGTAAATTTCTACTAGAAGTTGACATAACTTATTATACATTCAAAAGTGTTGCAGCGAAAAAATTTAGGGTGCGTTCTCTTTGGTTGTAAAATTATAATGAGAAAAGGATGGAAATGAAAATGTGGGAAAATTTTATCATTTCCACTCTTGTTATCTCGTGTTCTCTTTGATGGATTTTTTTTTTTAATCCTATACTTCATTTATTCTATACACATGTTCTCTTTGTGGGAAAATGATGGATAAATTGTTAAATGACAATATTACCCTTATTATTGACTTACTTATTTTATGCCATACTTTCAATTTTATTTTATGACATACTTCATTTTTTTTTAATAATTTTTCTCGCCACCTCCACCCCCACCCCACTACCCCACGCCCCCACCAACAACCTCCCCCCCATTTTTTTTTTTTTTTAATTTTTCTCGCCACCTCCACCCCACCCCACTACCCCACGCCCCCACCCACCCCATCCCCCCACACCCAAATTTTTTTTTTTTTAATTTTTTCTCGCCACCTCCACCCACCCTCCCCTACCCCACGCCCCCCCACCCCTCCCCACCACCCCCCTCCCCACCCCAAAAAAAAAATTTAATTTTTCTCGCCACCTTTACCCACCCTCCCCTACCCCACGCCCCCACCCACCCCCTCCCCACCCCCCCTCACCCCCAAAAATTTTTTTTTTTTTTAAATTTTTCTCGCCACCTCCACCCACCCTCCCCTACCCCACGCCCCCACCCACCCCCTCCCCACCCAAACCCTCAAATTTTTTTTTTTAATTTTTCTCGTCATATCCACCCACCCTCCCCCACCCCCCCCCAACCAAATTTTTTTTTTTTTATTTTTCTCGCCATCTCCACCCACCCCTCCCTACCCCACGCCCCCACCGACCACCCTCCCCACCACCCCCACCCCCCCCCCCCCCAAAAAAATATTTTTCTCGCCACCTCCACCCATCCCCCCTACCCCACGCCCCCACCCACCCCTTCCCCACCACCCCCCAATTTTTTTTTAAATTTTCCTCGCCACCTCCACCCACCCCCTCCCTACCCGACACACCCACCCACCCCCTCCTCCCCAAAAAACAATTCTTTAATTTTTCTCGCCACCTCCACCCCACCTCTTACCCCACGCCCCCCTCGCCAAGTTTTTTTTTCTCGCCACCCCCTAACCCAACGCCCCCACCCCCCGCTCACCCTCCCAACCCCATTTTTTTTTTTTTAATTTTTCTCGTCACTCCCACCCCCATCCAATTTTTTGGGGGGGGGGGGGTGGGGAGAGGGTGAGTGGGGACGGGTAGGGCTGTAAATGAACAGAGCTACTCGCGAGCTATTCGAGATTCGGCTCGAAAAAAGCTCGTTCGGAGCTCGATTCGATAATAAATGAGCCGAGCTCGAGCCTGATTTCGAGCTCGAAATTTTTATCGAGCCGAGCTCGAGCCTGACAGTGCTCGGCTCGTTAAGCTCGCGAACATGTTCGAATTCGATTGTTCGCGAACATGTTCGCGAGCCTGTTCACGAACCTTTAGTCGAGCCTTCAATCGAGTTAGTACGCGAGCCTTAAACGAGTCAAACTCGAACTCGAATAACATATTAATTAAGGAGATTTTGTTAAATTTATAACAAATTCGAACTTGAACATCATATATACGAACATCTAACGAGCCGAGCTCGAGCTCAAGCTCGAACTCGACATTATTGAGCATCACCCGAGCCGAACTCAAACCGAGCTCGAGCTTAGTATGAGGGTGACGAGCCGAGCTCGATCATCAAGATAAAAGATCGAATCGAGCTCGAGCCGAGCTCGAACACCCGAATATTTAAACGAGCCGAGCTCGAGCCTGCTCGAATACAACTCTAGGGGCGGGGTGGAGGTGGCAAGAAAAATTTAAAAAAAAAAATAAAAATCGGGAAAAAGGGCAAGGGGGTGGGGGCGTGGGGTAGGGGGACGGGTGGAGGTGGCGAGAAAAATTTAATTTTTTTTGGGGGGGTGTTGGGTGTTGGGTGGGGGCGTGGGGTAGGAAGGGGTGGTGGAGGTGGCGAGAAAAATTAAAAAAAAAATTTGGGGGTTTGCGGGGGTGGTGGGGAGGGGTGCGTGGGGGCGTGGGGTAGGGAAGGGTGGGTCAAGGTGGCGAGAAAAATTAAAATTAAAAAAAATTGGGGGGTGGGGTAGTGGGAAGGGGGTGGGTGGGGGCGTGGGGTAGGGGAGGGTGGGTGGAGGTGGCGAGAAAAATTGAAAAAAAAATTGGGGGTGAGGGGGGGGGGGGTGGGGAGGGGGTGGGTGGGGGGGGCGTGGGGTAGGGGAGGGTGGGTGAAGGTGGCGAGAAAAATTAAAAAGAAAAAAATTTGGGGGTGGGGAGGTGGTGGGGAGGGGGTGGGGTAGGGGAGGATGGGTGGAGGTGGCGAGAAAAAAAAATTAATTTTTTTTGGGGGGTGAGGGGGGGTGGTGGGGAGGGGGTGGGTGGGGGCGTGGGGTAGGGAGGGTGGGTGAAGGTGGCGAGAAAAAAAAAATTGGGAGGTGGGGGGTGGTGGAAATGGGGTGGGGGGGCGTGGGGTAGGGGAGGGTGGGTGAAGGTGGCAAGAAAAATTTAAAAAAAAAATTTGGGGGTGGTGGGGAGGGGGTAGGTGGGGGCGTGGGGTAGGGGAGGGTGGATGGAGGGTGGCGAGAAAAATTTAAAAAAAAAAAAAAATTTAGGGGTGGGGGGGGTGGGGGGGAGGGGGTGGGTGGGGGCGTGGGGTAGGGGAGGGTGGGTGAAGGTGGCGAGAAAAATTAAATTTTTTTTTTTGGGGGGTGGATGGGGGTTGGGGGCGTGGGGTAGGGGAGGGTGGGTGGAGGTGGCGAGAAAAAATTAAAAAAAAAATTTTTTTTGGGGGAGGGGGTGGGTGGGTGCGTGGGGTGGGGGGTGGGGAGTAAAATTAAAGAAAAAAATAATTAATGGTTTCGATCCGAATAAGACTCACTCAATGACATTGTCAATGTGAAGGGTAAAATTGGAAGATCAAAAAAATATACATCATGGGAAAATTTTATCACACCTGCAGGTCATGATAATATTATCATGATTTGGGATGAAAATGTGGGAAAAGGGGCTGCCCGGGAAAATTTTCCCTCCTGCCCGGAGAAAATTTGCTAACAAAGAGAACACATGAAAAAGATGGAAAATGAGGGAAATTATTTGTTTTCCATCCTTTTCCCACAAAGAGAACGCAGCCTTAGTAGAGATACATGTATGAAAGCATGTATCTCGGGGCACCTAGCTAACTATACTCGATAAAGCTCTGTTGAACAGTACTTCATCGTCATTCATCACTGCTCAATTCGTATATTTAAAAACATGTGCAAAGTTTAGTACAAAAAACACTCAATGGAGATATGCCAAAACTCGTACATTAAAATATTTTCATAAATTGTTATGAAGTCATAAACAATAACACACATAGGTTCTTACCTTCAATACATGTGCTCATTAAACATTCATTTCTTTCAAAAATAGACCGCAGGATTTTCAATTGTAATGCAGCCATATCAGTAATTCTATGCTGAGAGAAAGGCCCCTTCTACGAACACTGTGATCGGTCAACCCACATAGCTATACGCTTAGGATCTAAAATCGATTAATCTTAGATAGGCATCATATAGTAAAACTAAAATATTTATGACAAAACAATCATCATAAAAACGTTCAATTCATTGAATATTTAATCATAATTGAGCCACATTGAGCTACATAACTCTAAATATTTCATTTTTTTGCATATAAGAAGGAACCCAATAGGAAAATTCTATATTTTGATTATATACTAAAGCCTTCTGTTGATGATGGTATGTTGATGTAACCTTATAGATTGCAATTCATATGTTACGAAATTTGAAAAATGAGGACCATAACTTCTATTTTTCACATTTACACTCCTATTTCGAGCTGTGATGGAAGCTATAGTCCTCATTTTGATGTGTTAAATAAGAGTGTAAATGTAAAAAATGAAAGCTATAGTCATCATTTTCAAATTTCGTAATATATAGTCCTTATTTTTAAATTCCATAACATATTCCTCTTTTTAAAAAACACTAAAAGTTACGGTTCTATTTTAATAATTAGCTCTTTTGTTAGGGGGTATGCCTTACTCCAGCTAAAGGATCAGTACACGAAGTCTAATATGCATAAAGAAAAGAAGTTGATTGATCACATACCAACTGATAGAGAAGATATTTTCAGCTCAAGATCGCCTAAAACTAGAAGATCAGTAAGGACGCATTCTCAAACTTTCAAGCTCAAAATCCTAACAATTTGATACGATCCGTATCAATGCTGGAGCAATTCGAGTAGTTCAAACTCCAGAAATCAAGAGAGAAGAGAGAGATTTGATAAACATCAACCAAAATATTCATTCCTTACTCAATAAACTTAGAGATTACATTATTTATATCTAATAATAAAAATCTAATGGGCTAATGGGCTGAAGCATAATATAGGGCCAAGCTAGAGATGGGCTGCGCGTATCACAATCTTTCAGCGTGATGGCTAGGGCAAACCAATGAAGTTGAAAACACTTTGTAGTAAAGACAGTGCACAAAAATATGTGAACCATCAAAGTGATGGTCCAATTATTTGAGAAAGAGATGAAAACTGAAATATGGAAATCGTGACTGATAATTTGGTGACTTGACAAGAAGCGCAGTGTCTACTTCTCTTTCCATGATTTTCATGTCGGTACATTTAGTAAACGACAATACTATATATTGCAAATCTAAAAAATATAAAAAAGGAGTAGTACATGAATTGCCATTATTGGCCCATTAGCAATGATATTTTGAAGACCCGGCCCTGTGTCTTTTTGCAAAGATAAATTAAAGACGAAATTCTCTAATTAATTAGGACTGTCAAATCGGGGCAGGCTATCCGATAAATGCATCCCAAAATTTGCAAAATTCCTGTATTCGCACACATCCTACAGTACTAGAATTATTCGCAAATTGATGAAGCGTTGTAAATTGATGGTAGTCTTACGAATGTTCGCAACCCAAATTTTTGAAATTAAAATAAAAAATCGTTTCTATTTAAATTAATTATCTATTGAACAAAATACTGAAACCTATGACGAAGAAATATCCTCAAAGGTTACCAGCAATTGTGATTCCTTGATGATAATAATGGTGATAGGAAGTGTAAAGTAAATTGACGAAGAAATTGCGATGAACACAAATGATTTACGTGGTTCGGACTGAAACCCTACATCCACGGGACCAAGAAAGGGAGCTTTTACTATTGATTCGCGAACTGAGAATTTTACAAGGTGTTACAAGTGTTGACTGGTGTTTTTACATTAGACACCCAATTGCTCATTATATAGCAAGCTTTGAAAATAACGAGCTGTAAACAACCATCAAAGAAACCGTTATGCAAAACAGTTAGCTCTGCAAAAGAAACTTTGACTCTGTCTCTGGAGTGTTGACTCTGCCTTGGCAACTCTGACTCTGATATGCCTCGGCTCTGACTCTGGCATCAGCGCGACCTCTCTGCTCTGCCAGCGGCGCGATCTCTCTGCTCTGGCAGAAGACCGATTCCTCTGACGAACCGATTCCTCTGGCGAACCGATTCCTCTGGTCTGCCAGCAGCGAATCCTCTGACGAACCGATTCCTCTGGCGTACCGATTCCTCTGGTCTGCCAGCAGCGAATCCTCTGACGAACCGATTCCTCTGGCGTACCGATTCCTCTGGTCTGCCAGCAGCGAATCCTCTGCTCTGGCAGCAGCGATTCCTCTGCTCTGGCAACTTCACCAGAGTAAACTTTACAACTCCAGAGTATACAAACTAGATTATAAGCTTACGAAATCATAGACAACAAATCTCCACCTGATTTCTAAGCTAATAATCGACAACAATAACAAAGGCTCCAGTTCTTTCTCCGAAACATTTTAATTCTATATCAAACTTCAAATCATCAGATTTACCAACTTAAGACAATGCTCAAACTTAGCAGTAGGCAAAGCCTTAGTCAGCGCATCAGCTGCATTCTCCTCTGTCCCAACTTTTTCCATCTTCACCAGTCCTTGATCAACTATATCCCTTATGAAATGCATTCTGACATCTATGTGCTTAGATCTCTCATGAAAAGTTTGATGTTTCATAAGATACAAAGCACTCTGACTGTCACACTTCAAAGTTACAGAACTTTCCTCAATACCAAAATCGTGCACTAATCCTTTGAGCCACACAGCTTCCTTGACAGCTTCGGTTGCAGCCATGTACTCTGCTTCAGTGGTTGATAATGCAACTACAGATTGTAGTGAAGATTTCCAACTAACAGCTGATCCAAAGAGTGTGAAAATGTAACCTAACTGAGTTCTCCTGTTGTCTGTGTTAGCAGCATAGTCAGAGTCAGTGTATCCCATCAAGAAAGGCTTACTGATGTCTTCCTTCCTCTGGAACAAAACAGCTCTGTCTGCACTGCCCTTTAAGTACCTCAGCACCTTCTTGAGAGCTTCCCAATGCTCTCTACCAGGATCCACCATATACCTGCTCATAACACTTATAGCTTATGCAATGTCTGGCCTAGTGCAGACCATTGTGTACATCAAGCTTCCCACTAAATTTGAGTAAGGTATATTTATCATTTGGTGTCTCTCTGTGTCATTCTTTGGTTTCTGTTTATCTGAGAGTTGCAGATGAACAGCTAGGGGCACTGTAACAGCCTTTGATTCATGCATATTGAATTTCCTTAACATCTTCAATATGTAATCTTTTTGACATAACCATAGCTTTCCAGCCTTCCTGTCTCTCACGATATCCATCCCAAGAATCCTTTTGGCTGCACCAAGATCTTTCATTTCAAACTCTTGATTCAAACCATCTTTGATTACCTTGATTTCAGCCTTATCTTTGCTAGCTATTAACATGTCATCTACATATAGCAGCAAATATGCAACAGTAACTTCATTCCTTTTCTTCAAATAAACGCAGCTATCATATGCAGACTTTGTGAATCCCATCAACTCCATATGCTCATCAAACCTTTTGTACCATTGCCTTGAACTCTGTTTGAGACCATATAAGCTTTTCTGAAGTAAACACACCTTGTTGCTTGTCTCTGGATGTACAAACCCCTCAGACTGGACCATATGGATCTTCTCCTCCAACTCTCCATGTAGAAATGCGGTTTTAACATCCATCTGCTCAAGCTCCATATCAAACTGAGCTACAACTGACAGCATAACTCTGATGGAAGTATGCTTAACCACAAGTGAGAATACTTCATTATAATCAATTCCCTCCTTTTGAGTGAAACCTCTTGCCACCAATCTTGCTTTGTACCTGGTCTGCTCCTTCCCAATAACCTCAATCTTCTTCTTGAAGATCCATTTGCAGCTTACTAATTTCTTGTTCAGTGGCTTTGACACCAGTATCCAGGTACCATTCCTTTCAAGAGAGTTCATCTCCTCCTTCATGGCTAAGAGCCATTGTTCTCTCTCTGGTCCCTTCATAGCCTCTGCATAGGATTTGGGCTCCTGATACTCCAGCTCCTCTGCAATGCTCAAAGCAAAGTATACCATCTCAGCTTGGTTATATCTCTGAGGTGGCTTGGGCTGCCTCCTTGCTCGATCCCTTGCTAGTTGGTATGAGCTTAGATTATCAGAGCTGCTCCCAACATCTTCATCATCTGCAGCTTGTTGAGAGACTTCAGTTGCTCCACCTGATTCATTATCAGCATGGTTTCTATCAAACAATTCATCCAACAGAATTTTACCATCTGCATTTTCTTTCTCTGGATCAGATCCTACTTTATAAGGCATGAGAGCTTCATCAAAAACTACATCTCTGCTGATGTATACTCTCCCCATTCCTGGTTCAGTGCACCACAACTTGTACCCCTTCACACCCTTGGGGTAGCCCAACATCACACATTTTAAGGCCCTTGGTTCAAGCTTCTCTTGTCTGACATGTATGTATGCTCTGCACCCAAAAATCTTCAAATGTGAATAGTTGGATGTAGAACCATACCAGAGCTCATCTGGAATTCTGAATTCAATAGCGGATGAAGGAGATTTGTTGATTAAATAGGCTGCAGTGACAGCAGCCTCTGCCCAGAATTTCTTTGGCATCCCTGAGTCAAACAACATACACCTTATCCTTTCCAGAATGGTCCTATTCATCCTCTCAACAACCACATTCTGCTGTGGAGTTCCTGGGACTGTCTTGTGTCTCTGGATTCCCTTTCCAGAGCAGAAATCATTGAATTCCTTGGACACAAATTCCAAACCATTATCAGTCCTCAGGCACTTCACCTTGGTTGCCTTTTCAGTCTCCACCTCATTACACCACACTTTGAATTTCTCTAGTGCCTCAGTTTTATCCTTCAAGATGAAAATCCACAACTTCCTAGAGTAATCATCCATTATAGACATGTAATATCTCCATTTTCCAAGACTTTCAGTTTGTGTTGGTCCCCACAAATCAGAGTAAACATAATCCAGAGGAGCTTTAGATGTATGTTTACCTGTATCAAATGGGAGTCTCTTACTTTTGCTTAAGATGCACTGCTCACACATGTCCACCTTGAATGGAATAGGGTTGCTGATCTTGTTCTGTTTCAGCAACTGATTGAGCCCTTTCTCTCCAACATGAGCCAATCTTTTATGCCACAAGTAGGGGTGTCAAAATGGGCCGAGAATGGCCCGGCCCGCCCGTAGTTTTGGCCGGGCTAGGCTAGGATTTTCAAGGCCCAAAAAAATTCGGGCCTCCCTGGCCCGGCCCATGTGGCCCGCCGGGTCACGCGGCCCGCGGGCCAAAAAGCCCGCCGGGCTTTCGGGCCCAAATCGGCCCGTCAGTATAGAAGGTGAAAATTTCAAAAATTTATATCTCCTCCCAAATCCCAATGGACCCAACCCAATCTAAGTCCATTTCTTCAATTGACGACAATGACGAGTCAAAGTCTAACTTAGGATTTAAATTAGCAATCAACAATCAATATTAAATTATTTTTACTTGAAAGATTTATTTATTTTTGATTGTTTTTAGTGGTTGTTATTTGATTCCAATTGATTTGATTACTATATTAATTCATTTGTGAATAAATCGTTTTCAGTTTTTGTTGTTTTTGCAATTAGTTTTTGTTTTTTTACTTGTATTCATATTGTTTACATTTAGTTTTAGTCATATTTTTTTTCATTTAATTTTAGTCAATTACGTAATTTAGATGTAGATTGTTTAAGGCCCTTTTTATTTCATCGAATTTGTCTTCAATTTTTTTCTTTAAATTTGATTTAATTTATTAATTTTTGGAAATATATATATATATATATATATATATATATATTTATTAATTTTTGGCCCGTTTTGGCCCGGCCCGCCCGGCGGCCCGTATAGGGCCGGGCTGGGCTTCATTGTTCGAGGCCCGCTGAAATTTTGGGCCGGCCCGACCCGGCCCAAAAAATTGTCTAGGCCCGCTGGGTTGGGCCGGCCCGGCCCGGCCCGCAAGGTTTGACAGCCCTAGCCACAAGATTGAATCATCCTTCTTCATGGAGTCAGACTGCCCTGTGATTGCTGTGGCTTCTAAGTAATACAAACCATTCCTCCTCATCCCCTTCAAAATGACCTTGTTGTCTTTGGTGACAACAACTCCACCCTTTACAGATCTCCATTCATACCCCTTCGTTTCAAGAGATCCAAGGGATATCAGATTCCTTTTCAGACTAGGGATGTACCTCACCTCCATCAAAGTCCTGATGGTGCCATCATGCAGTCTGAACTTTATACTCCCATTTTCTTTGATTTCACAGGTCTAGTTATTTCCAAGAACCACTGTTCCTTCCGATTGAAATTGCAAATCAGTAAACCAACTTTTAACTGGACACATGTGGAAGGAGCACCCTGAATCCAGTATCCATTGGTCATCCAAATCACCTTGCATCACATTCAAAGCCTCTGCAGTGTCACACTGCTCTTGCTCCTTGGGCTCTTGCTTCTTGGTAGTGTTGGACTGCTTTTGGTTTTTCTTCCAAATGTGGCAGTCCCTCTTCCAATGGCCCGGCTTCTTGCAGTGATAGCAAGTTTGAACATCATCATCAGAGTTCTTGTTTCCCTTCTCCTGTTTACCCTTCTTGAATTCCTTCTTGGATTTCTTGGATTTATCCCCTTTCTGTTTTACAGTCAAGCCCTCACCAACAGACTCTTTCTTGTGAACTGATGTTGATGATGCCTTCTGCAATTCCTTAGATTTCAGAGCAGACTGAACCTCCTCCACTGTGATGTCACTTTCTCTCCCATACAACATAGCATCCTTAAGTTGATCATATGAACTCGGGAGAGCATTGAGTAGGATAATTGCTTGATTCTCATCTCCTATTCGCACATCAACATTTTCAAGATCATCAATGATCTTATTGAATATCTCCAATTGATCATCAATCGGTTTTCCATCCAAGATTCTGTAGGAGTACAACCTTTGCTTCAAGAACAACCGATTCGCAAGCGATTTCGTCATGTAAATCGCCTCCAACTTTGCCCACACCGCCGCTGCAGATTTCTCCCTGGCTACCTCCCTCAAAACCTTATCACCTAGGCATAGGATGATAAGGCTATGGGCCCTCTCACGCATTTCTGCTTTCTTGAGTTCTGCCTCCACAGCTGCCGCGGAATCCCTTGTAACCGCCGATGAAGAAGATTCATCATCCCCTTTCAGAGCTGGCGCCAAACCTTGCTGGGTCAACAATGCACGCATCTTGATACGCCATAACCCAAAATCATTTTTCCCCGTAAACTTCTCGGTCTCAATTCGTGGCATCGACATTCCTGCATCGGTTGTGGATCAAGAATTCCCACAGACGGCGCCACTTGTAAAGTAAATTGACGAAGAAATTGCGATGAACACAAATGATTTACGTGGTTCGGACTGAAACCCTACATCCACGGGACCAAGAAAGGGAGCTTCTACTATTGATTCGCGAACTGAGAATTTTACAAGGTGTTACAAGTGTTGACTGGTGTTTTTACATTAGACACCCAATTGCTCATTATATAGCAAGCTTTGAAAATAACGAGCTGTAAACAACCATCAAAGAAACCGTTATGCAAAACAGTTAGCTCTGCAAAAGAAACTTTGACTCTGTCTCTGGAGTGTTGACTCTGCCTTGGCAACTCTGACTCTGATATGCCTCGGCTCTGACTCTGGCATCAGCGCGACCTCTCTGCTCTGCCAGCGGCGCGATCTCTCTGCTCTGGCAGAAGACCGATTCCTCTGGCGAACCGATTCCTCTGGTCTGCCAGCAGATTTGGAAAGATAGGAATAATATGGTTTGGAAGGGGCGTCGCGGTCTGTGTTGTTGGCGGCTGGGCAGGGTCCGAAGCCGAGGGTTTGTTTGGGCTGGCACCCCCTTTCAGCGCCGTAGGCTGGAGACTTTCTTGGTGTAAAATCTATTCTGATCCCACTGTGGAGGAAGGTGAACTTATGGGGATTAAAGAAGCCCTCTTTTGGATCAAAGACTCATGCTCATGGCTACAATTAAAAAACATTAATTGTAGATATGTATTCAATGTACTTATTTTAATAAATAATGACTCGACAATACAATATTATTTTCATAAAAACTTTAAAAAATGATGCAATTTCATAATTTTACAAACATTGTTGCCTATTTCATTTGATTTTATAAGCTCTATTGCTGATTTCGTTTCTAAAAGTCGTTGTCGATGTATAAGGTAGTAGACGACTAGAAGTTAATGTCAATTTTTAGAAGAAGAAAAAAAATTTGGATCGTTTTTTCCTGATTAGCGTTCTCCATCCGTTTTTTCTTGATTTTATAATAATTTAGCTTTTCACGATTTTTGGGACTTGTATTTTTTAAATTATCATTCTCTTAAAATGGGACGCCAGCATTTCATCGAAAAATCGTTATACAAGATATTTTAGTTACAATCTCAATAGTTTGTATTATTCATAGTTCAAGACATTTTTTAGACTATGCATGTAGTTTAAAATTTAAATTAATATTTGACATTTTGGTAAAGTGATTTGTACCACATTTCAACTTGTTTTATTATGACTAAACATTTAACTTTGGAGAAATATTATAGTATAGGACTATTTTACATTTTGAATAAATGATCGCGATATATTTAGTTGCTCAAAATTGCATTTCGGTGATTGAGAAATATAATTTATTAAAGTTAGGGCACCCACGCACAATGGTGGGTTTCTAATCTGTTGGCATATGTGTCAAGAACTTGGGTTTTATATAATTTTATTTTTTCGTATTTTATTGATTAATTTATCTTCTTTGATAAACTTTATCAAATAAACATGCAATAACTAAATTATAAAACAAACATGTTAATTTATATATATATGTGTGTGTGTGAAAAATATTTTTAAAAAATGCTAAATAATATAGTGTTGAGTAAATTAAAGAGTAAGATTTAAAATGTCATATTCCTTAAGTTAAGTTATATATGAAAAATGCAATTTTTTATAAACATAAGCTTCCTATGCTATATTCTTTAAATACCATTAATGTTGATGGATTTTTTTTTGTGTAAGTCTTACATATTTGACCGATTTGACAACTATCAGTCAATGATTTGACAATTATCAGTTAAGAGTATCTGACCGGCCGATAAAATCATGTGACCGCCCGGTGAAATGATCTGACCACCCGGGCAGTTAGATAATCTAGTCATCCATCGGTTACGTGTACTCTTGACTAACAGATGTCATTCAAATCATTGACCGATAGTTGTCAAATCGGTCAAATGTATAAGACTTTCACAAAAAATAAAGCAAACATCATTAACATCAAAAGGTAAAATAAGTTCTTCACTTAATTTAGGCATAAAATACTTAAGTTTATGGCTGCGTTTACTTTGATGGATAAATTTATCCATTGAAAATGAAGTGTAACAAAAAATTATGCCTTGAAATGTCTCCTTTCGTTTCCAACATTTAACACAAAAGAGATATTCACCATTTTTTCTTTCTTATTTTCATGGATAATATTACCCACTCATTTTTTACCACCCAATACCTCATACCTTCTCTATTAACCATCTACTGATCTACCCCTAAATCAATACACGAAGGAAAAAAAAAAGGGTGATATTTGCATGTATGTGTATTGGTTGGTTAAATATTTAAGCCAAAAAGCTCTCACGTTAATTACGGGATGTTTGTTTCTCCAAAATACACACACAAAAAGAATAATAATAATAATAATAATAATAATAATGGAGTTCATACAAACCAACGACAATATAAAATAGAGTTTGAAAAAAAGAAATTGGTGCAGTCAAAGGGTGGGGCCAGGTGGTTTGGACACATTAGGTGTGCAACACGTGCAGCAATGTTGACAGGGCTGGTGATGCATGTCATGGATGTTGTGGTTATGAGGCCCACCAGTAGCCAAGTATAGTGGGCCCCAGCACTCGACCCTGTTGAATTCTGGAATGTTCGAATGGAAGTAGATCCAGGCCAAGGCCTCCTCCATCTCTGGGTACTTCTTGAACAACTTCTCATCTCCATGCACAAATGCCTTGAGCACCTGCACTCCACACAATTAATCAAAATCCTCTTTTATTTTTATCAACTCAGATGCATACCATAGGGAGTTCTTTGCAGAAGATCTGATATCTGAGCTTAGCCAAAATGTCCAAGAGGAAATGACCACCGCTGATGTGGCAATGAACGTGCAGCGACATTTTCCCTTTGATCTTCCTCCAAACACCCACCACTTCATCTCTCTGTAGTCTGTTGTACCATCCTTGTAACTGACGAGTGTTAATGCTTTCTGAGATTGCAAGAGTGAGCTTAGCGGTGAGATCACAGTGTGTAAGTGTATAAGTTCTCGGAAGTTTTGGTGGCTGCAACTTTTCTTCATCACTATTAACATACACGACTTTAAGCTTTGATGCCTCAAAAACTGCAGGCCCCAACAGCCTTGCCACCTGCTCATCAACAAACAATCTCTAATTATGTCATGTCTCTAATCCAATTTTTTAGATCATTATCTGAGATCGGCGTCTATAGATCACATTTGGGTCCATATGTGCCCTAAATAGCTCCATTGGATCAAAATGTGGCTCATAGAGATTAAAATTAAAATAATTAGTCTATTTATACAAATTCAAAAAAATATGCCCTAATTTTATAAATCGCTCTAATATAATGGCCTAAAAAAAAGTTAAACTAAAAAAAATTAACATGATACTATATATTGTAAAAGAGAGAAACTTACTGGGACTAGGGTTTCATACTTCTTGTATTTTCTAGAGGCACTGCGAAGAAAGGAAGAGCAATTTTCTTGTGTAAAGGGCGGGGACGACAGCCTTAGCTTTGATGGAAGTAAAGCTGTTTCTAATGTCACCATATCAAGGAAGAAACAGACACACACACACACACAGAAGATAACTTAATTATGCTTGTGAATGTGGAATCGAATTGAAGGGAATGAAGAAAAAAAATAAGGGGCGCTGCTGCTTAAAATAGATTTGAGAGCTTCTCTTGCTTTTTATAATCTGCGGGCATTGGTTTGGGTATATATAGAGAAATGGATAAAATAAAGTCAAAAAAAAAAAAGAAGAGAAATGGATAAAATAAAATTTTAATTTAAAATATTAATTAAAATCATTTTCAGTTTTTAAATTATGGGAATGATTCAAATGAATTTAATCTATTTATTATATGTCAAAAAAAGAAGAAGAGAAATGGATAAAATAAAATTTTAATTTAAAATATTAATTAAAATCATTTTCAATTTTTAAATTATGGGAATGATTCAAATGAATTTAATCTATTTATTATATGAAAACACAGTTTGTGACAAAATGGCAATTAAAGAATCATGTTAAAGTTATTTACAAAACTCAACAAATCCCATAAAATAGGGATACTCAACAAATCTCATATATTTTCTCTCTCCTCTCTCCTCTTTCCTCACACGGTTTCTTTCACTTTTCTATACACACATTCTCTCTCTCTCTCATATTCTCTTTTTCATATTTTAGTGATTTAAAAAAAACAAATTTTATTTAAAAAAGTGTTCAATATATATATATATATATATATATATATATATATATATATATATATATAGGGAGATGTTCAAATAAGAACCACTAAATAAAATTAGAACAGAGAACCATTTTAAACCATTCGATCATCAAGATCTACGGTGGATGCATCATCTTGGTGGATGAATGCAGATCATGGGTTCGAATCCTGAAGGGAGCAAAAAATTTATTATTTTCGGATGCATTAAATTTAATATCGGATGCATTAATTTATATAGTAGATGCATTGATTTTAATGGTTCTTATGTTCTCACGATAAGTGTGGTTCTCACTATAACCGCACCCTATATATATATATATATATATATATATATATATAGGGAGAGGTTCAAATAAGAACCACTAAATAAAATTAGAACAGAGAACCATTTTAAACCATTCGATCATCAAGATCTACGGTGGATGCATCATCTTGGTGGATGAATGCAGATCCTGGGTTCGAATCTTGAAGGGAGCAAAAAATTTATTATTTTCGGATGCATTAAATTTAATAGCGAATACATTAATTTATATAGTAGATGCATTGATTTTAATGGTTCTTATGTTCTCACGATAAGTGTGGTTCTCACTATAACCGCACCCTATATATATATATATATATATATATATATATATCTTAAATTAAAGATAAATGGAAGATCTTTAATTTGGTATAAAAATTATCAAATATGAATTCAAAACAAATAAATTATCATACTTCAAAATTTTAAGATGTTTATTTTTTCTCTCTCCTCTTTTTTTTATTATCAAATTTTCATATTTTTGTCTTTTCTCATTTACATGGTTGTTTTAAAGTTGTCGTTATTACTATTAATATTTTTTCTCTCTCCTTCTCTACTAAAAAATTTTGTTTCTACTCTCTTCTCCTTTGATAAAAAATAAATAAATATCATTGAAACATTATATTTATATATTGGATTATTTTATTAAGCATAGCATAAAGATACCTTTAATTCTTTTGTGGAAATATCACATCTCCTTAATACTAAACAAACGTTTACTTTTTCTCTTTGGTTTCCTACTGTATATAAATTTAGTGGCATTTGCACATTAATTTTGAAATATATATTAAAAAATTATTCAATTATTATATATTTTTTTATTTTGTATACTCGCTTATTTTTTGATCAAATTTTGTGCTGAAATACTATATGAAATCCTACGTAATACAATGTTAATTTGGGCATATTAAAACAATGTCATTTACGTTTAAAATTAGCATCTAACTAAATAAATTAAGAATCGAAGTATTAAATTAAGAGAAAGTGAGATGAATGAAGCTGATGAAAGAAAATGACAAGAAGTAATCCAAGAAATCAAAGTAGTAGATAGAAACTCTTTTTGCTGCAACAAATTTGATTAGATTTAAGGATTAGGAAAACGAAACTAGGAATGAAAATAATTTTAGGGTTTTTAATTGTCTAACAGCCTGAAACGACGTTGTTTCCATCCAACTGACGTTATATCTATTTTACCACACGGTCATATTTATGTCAATCTCGGATTATATGAAAAATAGAATTCCAAAAATGATTTTTTTTAATGATTGTGACGTATAATAATAATAATAATGTGTGATGTCAATTGCCATTATAAGATAATTTAAATAGTTTATAAATAATTATAAATATACGTTTATATACCATATTCAAAATTATAATCAATAAAATTTTATAAACTTTAAAATTATACCTTTTTAGCAAAAAAAATGATTTTAGAAATGTATTTAAATAAGTATGTTTGAATGAGAAAGCTAAAGCAAAATGATATATTTCATTTTTATTAGGATTTGTTTTTTGGCATCAATAATTGTTCAATTCTTTTATTAGTATATATTCTAAAAAATTCTAATAATATAATTTATTTTTCTACTGATCAATTGAAGCTTTTCTAATAAGATGACATAGGTAATGAACTAACTTAGAAAAAATAATTTTATGCATGATTAGCTCATGTTTTAAAAATATATATTGTGATGTGAATATTTTTTCTTTATTATTTCTTCGTTTCTTTTAATTTGAATGATGTGTTTATTCTATAATTTTAGGGAAGAAAACAAAGTTTTCCATCAAATAGGTGGAAAATTAAAAATGATACTTTTGAAAATTATAAAATAAAATTAAGGATCTTTACTGAGTAATTGATGTAGATTATTTTATTTTTTAAGGAAATATAATTTACATTTACTTATATTCTAACTATATTTAATATATTTTTTTTTGATAAATTAACATGATTAAATAAAGATATTTAAAGACTGTGCCACAGGGGCTTGAACCCAAGACCTTCGATTTTAGACATTAACCCCCAATCGCTTAGCTGATACACACACTACATCGTTTAATTTTGATGCAAAGCTAAATTCGCCGTGCATATATATTATAAAATATGAATAATTGTACATGTTTCTAATTGTACATTGGGGATGCAACCCCCAACTTAAATAATTTTTTATTCGTTAAATATTGTTATGTAATATTTATAAAATAATTAACTTTAATTTATGTTAATTAAAAATAATTAACAAATTAATTTACATTCAATTATAAATAATAAATGTAAAATGTAAATAAATATTGAGTGAATTGAAAATAGGTGATGTCAGCAAAAATTTAAATTTGAGTAAGTATTATCGAAGATGAGATTAGGAGAAGAGAAATACGATGATGTATATGTATGATATCAACAAAAATTTATAAATGGCGATGCACCGCTGGAGGTGATCTAATGAAAAATAAAAAATCTAGAGAGCCCATAGGCCCCCGGTTGCCATGGAGCTCCGCCCTTAACCACAACTTATTGGGTGCATAAATAATTTTAAATGGAAGCACATGAACATCAAGCCAAACTAGCACCATTTTCGTCACATGTTGTCGGACCGCTTGATGATTTGTTGACCTTACGAAGGTTTCTAGTCGGCAAATAAATAATTATAATAAATTACTATACACTTTTGATAGGTCTTAAATAAAATAACGAAACCAACTTTATCTCAAACAAAAGATTTCAGGCCGTTGAACGCACAACGTGGGCGGTAGGTAGCACGAGAGCATATATAAATCACGTGTATTATTCTTAATCTGAAGTTGGATACATCTATATCACAATCAAATTGAAAGTCGTGGTTACAAATAGTATGAAATAACACAAAATATCATTCCCCTTTACTTGCACGGGCGGATGCCTCTATTTTATTGGAGGTACTATCTTCATTTAAATTTTGACCCGCATCATGATTTGAACTCATATTCTGATCCAACTCATATAAATAATATTATTTTAGGTACGGATCAATTCGATTGTACGATACACCCAAGTGTACCCAAGATTTTGTGATTTTATTCTCTAGTTTTTGTTCCATACAAAATTCTCATTTTGTAATTGAGATTTTCGTTTGATTTACTAGGGAAGTAGTTTGTCAAGGTAACGAGTATATTGACTCATGTGATGCACGATTTTGTTTTAAATTTCTCCAAAATAGATAGTATATGTCTACTTAAGTTTATTTAATTATAGGTCAACGGTCAACCTTTCATAAATGAAATCTTTATTTGAAAATTTATTTTTCCTGTTTTGCATAGAGATGTATAATCCAAAACTATTGAAGAACAACTATAACTCTTATAAGAATTTTATTTCTTTTTTTTTTTTTTTGATAAATTAACAATATTATATATAAAGAAATTTAAAGGTCACATTCTGTGGACTCGAACTCAAAATTTTTGGTTTTGAGCCTTAACTCCTTACCGTTACTGATGCACAACATACACATACATTTTATTTAGGGTAAATATCACTTTATGTCCCATCGTTTGGCCGAATTATCGATTATGTCCCAACTTATCGATAATATCTAATCGGTACCCAACCTAACAACATTTTTTCAATTGTGTCCCCTAAAAATTTGCCGGCGCCCGGAAGATGATGTGGAACGCCGGAAACTGTGACGTGGATTTATTAAAACAGTGGGAGTTTCCAGCTATAATAAACTTTAAAAAATAAACAAAATATATCTATGTGGCACTAAAATAAAACTAACGAGTTTGCCCTAAATCTAACACTCAAAATTGAAGAACTTTGGGAAAATTGAAGAACTCCTCGTAGGGCAAGGGATCCAAGCTCGTCGCTGCCACCCGCGATCTTCGCCGCCCCCTCTCAGGTATTCCTCCGCCGCCTCTGTATTAGCAATTATGTTTGATATTGAAGAAATCTCGCAATTCAACGTGTTTGCCCTAATACTATCTCAGGGAAGAATGGAGAATTCATATAGTGAGGAGTCTCTCAATTCAGGTCACGAAGTACATTGCATTCATGGACAATGTAACCTTATTAGGTCCTTTAGTGTAGCTAATCCTGGTAGAAGATTTTGGAGGTATCCTCTTGCAAGTGAGGTGAGTTTTGTTCCTCATGTAATTGAGTTTTTATGCAATATTTTCCTAAAATTCAGTTTTTTGGTGGTGATTAGCTTGGTGACTGCAAATTTTTTCAATGGTATGATGATCAATTTGATGGTAGAGCGAGAGCGGATCTTCTTCATTGCATACGGAAAAGTAATGTAATGATACAAAGATAGCAAAACCTTGCTGCCCAAAAGCTTCAAGATTTGAAGGAGGATGTTGAGATGAAGATGCAAGCAATTCGGGTTGAGAATAGGTCGTTGAAGAAATCTTTGAAGGCAACGAAGGGTAGACTTCAAGCGTTGTTCTTTATTCTCATTGTTACATATGTCGTGTTGTTCTTTTGGATATTCGTAGGTCATGTAGAGTTTGTCTCGTCGCCGAGACTTCGTCTTCCGAAGTAAAAATATGCATCATCCGAATTGTGTATCATGTATGAGACTCAATGTTGTGGTATCCCTTTATGAAGATCAAATTGTAGCAAATGTTGTTAAAAATAGCTATTTTGCTATATATGTTGGCGGCTCCCTCTCTCTTAGTATAAGTATCTTGTTTATGTTAAAAATAGAAGTAAAAATGGTCTCCTAATACTCATAAAATGCACTCAAATTCATTGAGTTAAAATGGCTTTCATTCATTAAGTTAAAATCCACAACAAATCATGTCTTAAAATCCACAGCAAATCATGTCTTAAAAGCCATAAAAATTCATGTCTTAAAGAAAAGATAGAGCTCGATAGAGTGCATTCTCAACAAACGAGCATTACAAAAAGCAACTACTTAAGGAAGCATGGCTATCTGTCTAGAGATCTATGGAGGGGTCGGATTCTCCACTTGGCTGCCGCCGTCTGCCCCTTGCGATCCCGAAGTGCTTGTCGTCGTCTTTTTCTTTCTTTTCGAAGGTCTAGCCGACAAGTGAGAATCACTAACCAAATGCACACGTCGTGTTCCCAGATCCTAAAAACACGACAACTTGCATCAATATCCACAACAACAAATGAATAAGATTGAATTTTAGACATACACGAAGATAGATGTTGCCCGTCTCGGTCGACACTAGCGCTCCATAACCCTTTCGTGTCTATGAATAAAAGATTGTTAGACTATTGATATGATATGCATTTCATGCATAAACAATATACAATGATAACTTACTTGGCGCATCTCTCGTTGCAAAACCACATTGGTAATGTTAGTAGGTTTTGGAGCAGTCATCATCGACGCCGGGGGTGCTCTAGGCTGTCTTCCTCGAGGAATCAACTCTTGGGGCTCATTTTCAGTTTCCTAACAAGGTAAAACATCAACAACTTAGTAAGAATGAACATAACACAATGGAGAAACCAAAGTAAAACTATATGACAACACTTACACTTGCACTTGGTGCTCGAATAGGCTCTTTACATGTTCTCTTGTTGTGATCAAACTTACCACAATTCTTGCAACTCATTCTTAAGCCACGCATGCTCCATTTTGCCTTAGCCGTAGTTTGTTGATCATCAATCCCTCTAATCCTACGTTTCTTAGGTCTACCAGCTGCCCTTGAATACTTAGGGGGGAAGATGGGCGCCTCATCAACCTTGGGCCAAGACTTAAAACCCCGTAGAGGACTCAAACCATGTTTGTAGCACTCTATCGCATTGTTCTTGTAATAAAAACGATCAATAAACTCAACGGGGTCATCCCTATTGTGGAAAATACAGCTAAGAGCATGGCAACACTGTCCAAACTTGCGCATGAAGTGTCGGAATCAGCCTCTTCCTCATCAAGTACAACATTTTCTGCTACATTCTCGACAGCCACTGATTTTCCTTTCTCCTTATTCACTTCAGCCACTAATTTTCCTTTCTCCTTAGTCACTTCAGCCACTCTTTGCAATCGATTAACTCTAGCTCATCTCTTCTCGCGTCAAGAAATTCATCATCTTCATCAGAGAAGTCCATGTCCTCCATCCCATCATCTGTCTCATCCTCATCTTCCAACACATTGATGTCTACTTCATAGTCGGAATCCTCGCTCTCTTCTTCTACTTCAACGGTAAGCTGCTCTTCTTCTACTTCAACGGTAAGCTGCTCTTCTTCTATCATTTTTTGCACACCCTTCTCTTGCTTAATTACTATATCTTGATACACTCCTTTCTCACACTCAACAAATATTTCTAACATCTTTTTCTTATCATCCATAAATTTCATGGCAAGACTCACGAAATCTATTGAACGATCCTCAGGATCAACAAATAGAAACCCACCATTCTCCTTATCTTTAAACCCATATCTTCGGATTGTCTCATACCCCAAATCAGATTGCAACAACTCAGCCACAAATGAATCCTCCCATACAAATACATCATAATCGGGAATATCCATATAATCTTGCGCCCCTACATACTCCTTGTCATTAGCCACAAAAGAACCACCATGCCACATTCTGAAAAGAACAATAAGAGTCATTTCTGTATGGAAAAAAAATTCTATCAACTTGGGAGCAAGACACTACAACAAAAATTGGATAAGACATTACACATATAACATTGTTTTTTGTCAAAGTCTGTGGTCTTATATATTTTGTCTGTGGTCTTATCTTTGCCTGTAGTCTTTTAGCATGTAAATATGCTAATAGACACTAGACTTATGAGTATGTTGTTATAAATGAGTTGTTAAATATAATCTATAACACTGGATCTAATAGTCCATGGTCATATATATGATGTTATTTTATAAAAATAATAAATTGGTGAAATAATAATAAAATTTAAAAAATAATTTTGTTTTTCTCTAAAATTAATGACCTCTTATAGCAATAATTTAATTAATGAAAAAATTAAACTCGTAAATATAAAATTAAAAATAATAAATAAACTTATACTATTTTTTAATAAAATTAAGAAAATTATTTAATTATGACAATTAAACTCATACTATATTTTCTTAATTAAATTAATTTTCCCTAAAAATTATTTTCACATTGTCACTCTTTTCTTTTTGCCATTATGATTAAAAAAATATCTTACTTTTTTTTAATGTTAACAAAACTAATAATTATCCAACTCGAAGGAAATTTATAATCCCTCAATTTGAACGATTTTTTAAAAGATATATACTACTATAAAAAATCCTAAGTAATTAAATAAATTTCCCCTAAAAACAAATAAGGTTACGAATACTCTCAATACTAGCAGTACTCAGCGCTGAAATTAACTTCTGATAACCGCCGCGGCCATCTAGAGCACTCTCTTCCTCCACGGCCGGGGGTCACTGTCTGTCCCTGCGCGATTGCTGGTCACTGTCGCTCACGGCGCAGCCGCTTTCCCCTACCTCAGTGGCTATTTCTCTGTCAAGTCAGTTACTCTCTTGGACGCCTTAACTCCCCCGCCCCATTCTCTTGGCGCTGCGATTGAAGCTCGCCTCCGTCAGGCCGTTGTTCGAAAATCATTGCGATAGAGGTAAGGGATTAATTTTGATTTTAATTCACCTATCTCAATCTTTCTTTCCCTCACTATCTATCACCCTCGCCCAGCTTTGTGCCACTGCCGTCGTGCCGTCATCGACGTCAACGTGCTCCGCCTCCGTCGTTGACATTGTTGCTGCCACCGTGTCCTGTTGTCTCCCCTTTCGTTCCTATAAGGTTAATTTCCTGCTTGTGTTATCATTGGTATACGTCTAGAAACTGTTTGATGTTTTATTTTAAAGAACAATTTATCGTTCAATAATTGTAACCTGCTAATTTTTTTCACGCAATATTGAATAATGTCCAGTTCATAGAAATAGAGTGTATTGGGTGATAAGAGGACCAAGTACGAAGCCACTAAATGAAACGAATTCTTGTATGAACTTCTGTGTATGATTTTTGTGTATGGCTTTTGTAAATGTTCTTGATTATCTGCTCTCACGTTTGATTCTGAAATCAATTCATGCGTGAAAATCTATTTTTATTTTGTGTAAATTGAAATAGCCCAATAATTCCAATCAAATGGATTTTTTCAATAGCAAAATGTTACTTGTTTTTTACTTTTCAATTATATGTTCGTCAAAGGGAAACTTAAAAGTGTTAATAGGCAAAAATGCCCTTTTCTTATAAACACTTGTAAAAATGCCCTTTTTCACTTATGAAAAAGGGCATTTTTACAAGTGTTTATAAGAAAAGGGCATTTTTGCAAATGCCCCAACTTAAAATGTATATATATTATACAATTGGATATGTTGAATATGTGTTTTGGTTGATCTCTGCATATATAATGCATGTAGCACAGGTGTTTTCTGTATTTAGTTTTTGTGATCTAATGTGCTCATGCATTTTACAAGTTCTAGTTTCATGACAGCAAGGCAATTGATTGTTTTACTAAATGAATGTTTGTTTTCGTATTTTGCTGGGTGGAGAATCTGGAATAGTGAAATGCTCTTGCACAAAGAAATTGCCTGTTTATTGAAGTTTTCAACTTTTGGATGCATTTTCATTCCCTGTAAGTTATAAGTTGCTGGGTTAACTTTAGTACTTGAGCTTCGAATTTTGCATCAACTCGTGGTTGCTAAAATATTAGCTTATTCTTCTCTCTGTCTAAAGGGAGCTTGACTAGAACTATAGACATTTGGAGAAATGAAAAAGTACCACCCAATTATCAATCAATATTTTATAATGGGTTAGGTTTTAGTTTTATAATTTGTTGATGAGTATGGAACATATGTATTATTTTAACATAATTATTGTGTATTGACGAAATGACAACATGTGACTAATTTGTTTATGATAATTTTTTATTGTGATTGTGTGAAGGATATGTAGCGGTGAAGGCAAAGAAGACAATATTAGACATATTGATTTATGCATCACATTTTGAAGGAACGAAGGAGGAACAAGTGTTAACTCATTTGAATGTTTTTTTTTTTTTTTTTTGATCGGGCAAAGTCATGTTAGATGTTAGTAGTTAGTTCCCCATCCACTCCAAGAACCACCTTATCTCTCCATTCACCAAACTCCACCTTATATCTCCAATCACCAATTCGTTCCCAAGAGGGATCGAACCCGGGTCACTTCACTTAAGTGAGGACCCGGTGGCCAGTGGGCTAAGCCCCCTGGTTAACTCATTTGAATGTTAGGATTGAACTTATTTGGTAGTGGATCCACACATTTTAGTTTTAGTTATTGTTAGAATTTGGTCGAATCTTTAAGTTGTAATGAATATTGAAATTTTATAATGACTATGTTATAAATGAAAATGGTTTTCTCATGCTTTTAAATAAATATTGAATTTTCAGGAAAAAAATTTCTTATAAATACAGGATTTAATTGATTTTAAAGTTATAAAAGAGCATGGTTTTTTTGGGACCTACGACACAACTCAAAAACTGATGTGGTATATAAGAAATAAATTGGGTGTTTTTCTACTACGACAACAGACAAAAGCTAGTGTCGTATACAGAAAATACCATAGACAATCGGCACCTACGACACTACTCAAAAACTGATGTGGTATATAAGAAATAAATTGGGTGTTTTTCTACTACGACAACAGACAAAAGCTAGTGTCGTATACAGAAAATACCATAGACAATCGGCACCTATGACACTACTCGAAAACCATAGTGATATTAATGATACAACAACGGACTCTATGCTCTCAAAGACCATATACAATGTCTGTTGTCATAAATATCTATGACAACAGGCAATGCCTGTGGTCTTTGAGAACCTTTTTCTAGGCACCTACGACACTACCACTTACAAGAACAGACATTTTCTCTAATAGACAATAGGCAATGCCCAATGTCTATTAGCTCAAAACAAGAAAAGAACAAGTCAAATCATCAAAATCGAAGAACTAGGGTTCAATGTGGAGCATTCAAAATCGAAGAACTAGTATGATGTGTGGAGCATTCAAAATCGACGAACTAGAATTTCTGGTTTAAGGAATCGAAAAATCTGAAGAAAATCGAAGAACTAGGGTTCAAAATCAACCTACCGATTGGAGCATTCGCCGTCGCTCAGAATCACCCTACCGATTGGGAATGTCGCGCTGTCGATCAACCCTTGCAATTCTTCGAATTTCACAGAGGTTCTTCAATCCCCTCTCTTCTTTCGACTGTAGTGAGAAAACTTGAGAAAGAATGAAATTTGTTCATTGATTCCTTTCTTATGTTAAAACGGTGTCGTTAGTTTTATTTTAGTGCCACATAGATATATTTTGTTTATTTTTTCTTAAGTTTATTATAGCTGGCAAATCCCACTGTTTTAATAAATCCACGTCACAGTTTCCGGCGTTCCACATCATCTTTCGGGCGCCGGCAAATTTTTAGGGGACACAATTGAAAAAATGTTGTTAGGTTGGGTACCGATTAGATATTATCGATAAGTTGGGACATAATCGATAATTCAGCCAAACGATGGGACATAAAGTGATATTTACCCTTTTATTTACTTCTTTTTGATTCTCTCGTGCATGCTCCACCTTCTAGCCACGTTTAACATATTAACTGTATAAGGTACTTTGAAAAGAACTTTTTTTTTTTTTTGTTATGTACACGTACTTTGAAAAGAACAATACATGTAGACTTTTGTGGTCTTTGATCAACGCACCTAGCTTGTCCACTAATTTTGGCTCATTTTTGTCCCAATCGTTAAATTAATTAAATAATTTTTGCTTATTATTTTTCTTATATAAAGGACCGGGAAAAATAGTACTCCCTCCGTCCCACTGCAATAGGCTCATTTTTCTTTTTGGGATGTCCCACTCCAATAGCTAGGCTCATTTTCCTTTTTAGATAAAAAAGTTGTACTTAATTGGTGTGAACCACACCACTTTATTACCACTTTCTTACTAAAAAGTAAGTTTTCTTAATCTTCGTGCCCAAAAGAAGTGAGTATATTGGAGTGGGACGGAGGGAGTACTAATTAAATAATTTTTGCTTATTATTTTTCTTAAAGGACCGGGACAAAATAATACTCCATATACTAATTTTGAAAGATAAAATTTAAAAAAATACTTACTTTTTACAAAATATTTAAATTTAATTCATTTAATATTTTTTTCACCCATATATTGATCATTAGTGTATATTTTAGATTGATGCTCGACTCGCAATCGATAAGTGCCAAGCATTAATACAATTCTTAAGAATGTTCGACTACTAATACTTGATTATTGGACTCACAGTGGTTGAGCATGTTGAGCATTCATGTATTTATCACTAATGCTCGACTCGGTCGAGCATTAATGTATATATCATAAATACACTAATGCTCGATATACTCGACTCGCAATAGTCGAGCATATCGAGCATCAATGGTATTACCACTAATGCTCGACTTCCATTAGTTGGGCATGTCGAGCTTGTGAAATCAGTAAGGACAATTTTATTCTTTCAAGCGTAAAATAAGTATTTCTTATAATGAGTATTTTTTTTTAAATAAATATGAGTAAAAGCAATCATTAATTGATCTTGTAAATGCTAATACTAAAATCAACTTTGATCTTTGAAATAATCAATACTCGTGTGACGAAAAAATTATGATTTATAATTTGGGCCCGAGTGCCAAATTGGTGAAAAAAAAAAAAAAAAAAGCTAGTGATTCCCCCTCTGGAAAAACATTGCGGTTCTTGTCTTTTTCTTTCGTCGGAATCTTCGAATTTTATTCTCATGTGAATTGACATTTTGAGAACACACGAAAAATTGCATTGGATCATTTCAATATATAGTTGAGAATTGTTATGTGTTGCTAGTATTAAAGATTGTAGCTCTTGTTTTTCTTTGGTCGGAATCTTCGAATTTTATTCTCATGTCAATCGACATTTCTATATAACTACTGCGCCCGCCCATGTGATGCATCAATAAAATTAAAATTGAATGATATTTTAAATAAATAAATATACAAATATAAGTAAATGCAAACATAAATCTCATTAAAAAATTAAAATCATTCACGACATAATCTCAATAAAAAACATGAATTTGAAATATTTTCGAATTTTCAATTTTGTATTTTTAATTTTTGCAATATCAATTTTGTATTAATTAATTTTAATTGATGATGTGTATAAATATATAAATAATCAAATAGCAAAAACAAATGTTAAATAATACTCCTAATGAGTATCATTATGTATCATATAATATTCTAAGATGTACAAAGCTATTTATTTATATCATATTTATGTGGTCATTTTGTTTAAATACAAATTTTAAGATAAGTTCCTATGCAACACCAAAAGATTTAATTTTGCAGAAAAAAAATGATTTGTTTTCATAAATTAAATTGGTTAATTTATTAAGTTTAATTTTGTAATATTGAACAATGATGTTGCATTATTTTACTGATAAATTTTTTTTTATTAATGGGTAAGTGAAAAAATAAAAGGTTGGACATGAGATACATGTGGTCCATTTTCAAAAATAAGTGAAAAAATAAAAGGTTGCATGGAGTATATGATTTAATAATTAAAATTCTATTTTTAAGCTATATATATATATATATATATAATTATTTATCTACAAATTTATATTAATATAAATTTCACTTTAAAAAATTATTTTTAAGATAAAGAGTTCGAAAATGGACAAATATAAAGTTTTATCTTTTTAGTTGCATTAAACTGTTATAATAAAACAAATCTAAATAGAAAATATAAAAAAATTATATTCTAATACAAATATAAAAAATAAAATAAGATAAATATAGATCAAAGAAATAAAAGATAACGTAACATTAAATTGGAGAAAGGAGAGGGAAGAGGATAGATGATAGATGATAAAGAGAAAATTAGATGATAGATGATAAAGAGAAAAAATAATTTTATGACCTTAAACGATAATAACTTATTCTTTTCATTTTTTAAGTGTTAAGTACCAATTTCCCCCTAACGTTGATACCGCTATCACCTTTAACACCCTAATGTCAGGATTAGCGATGTTTACTACTCAACATGTCAAAACTGAAACGAATCGCCCCCGGACCCCCGCGTTTTAACGGCCGTCCAAGGCGCAGTTCTAACGGGGTTAAGCACCGTTAAAACGTAGGGGGCGATTTGCTTCAGTTTTTACACGTTGAGGTAGTAAACAGCGTCAACTCTGGCGTTAAGATCTTAAAGGCAATAGCGGTGTCAACATTGAGGAGAAATTGGTACTTAAGCCTTTTTTATAATTTTTATATCAAATTAAAGATCTTACGTTATCTTTAATTTAAGATTTATATTGAATATTTTCTTATAAATCAAAACAAAAAAAATTAATGAAGAGAGAGAAATTTTGGTAGAAAAAAGTTAACGTTAGAGCTTCTCTTTTATATATGGCAAAATCTTGGGTACACCCAGGTGTACCATACACCCGGGTCGTACCCTGACCCGTTTGACCCGCATAAAAATCCGAAAAGCTGCCAATATATATTAAAAAGCACGGATCATTTAGCAATACACCTATCAGGTTAGTTGGTTGGGCCTTCATTTTTTATGTGAAGGGCAGGAGGTCGAATCCTAGCCAGCGCCTTTTTTCCACTTTTATGTGTTTTTCTTTTTATTTGACCTTTTAGCTTTTTTATTGTTTTTTTTTTTTTGCGTTTTGTGTTTTTTTTATGCTTTTAACTTTTAGCTTTTTCTTGTTTTTTATTTGCGTTTTTTTTCTACAATTTTTTTTCCTTTTTTAAAATTGATTTTTTTTTTCCTTCTTTTATTTAAATAATTTTTTGATTTTAACTTTTTTTTACTATATAATTGATATAGTTTTGATATAGTGTCATTTTGAAATGTTAAAGTGTCGTTACTAATTTTATATTGTTGTTTGAAATCTTAAAGTGTCATTCCAAATGTTTTAGTGCCATTTGAAATATTATAGTGTCATTTCAAATCATGTAGTGTCATTCGAAATCTCATAGTGTCATTCGAAACGTTATAATGTCATTCAAAATATTATAGTGTCGTTCGAAATCATGTAGTGTCATTCGAAACGTTATAGTATCATTCGAAACGTTATAGTGTCATTCGAAATCATGTAATGTCATTCCAAATCTTATGTGTCATTCGAAATTTCATAGTGTTATTCGAAATCATGTAATGTCATTTGAAATCTCGTAGTGTTATTCAAAATTTTAAAGTGTCATTTTGAAATGTTAAAGTGTCATTTCAAATGTTAAAGTTTCGTTCGAAATCTTAAAGTGTCATTCGAAATGTTATAGTGTCATTCGAAATATTATAGTGTCATTTTGAAATGTTAAAGTGTCATTTCAAATGTTAAAGTTTCATTTGAAATTTTAAAGTGTCATTCGAAATATTATAGTGTCATTCGAAATTATGTAGTGTAATTCGAAATACTATAGTGTCATTCGAAATCATGTAGTGTCATTCGAAATCTCATAGTGTCATTCGAAAATATAATTTAAAAAAATGAAAAAAAAGAAGAAGAAGAAAATTACAAGTAGAAAGAAAAAACAAGAAGAAAAAAACAAAAAAAATGCAGAATGAAAAAGAAAAAACGAAAGGGAAAAAATGCTAAAAAAATTAAGGAAAAAAAACAAATATATATATATATATAGGGTAAGATATATATATATATATATATATATATATTAAAAGTGTCATTTACTAATAAAAATAGTGTCATTCGGATAAATTAAAAATGTCCTTTAAATTGAAATATAGTACTCATTTATTAATGCATATAGTGTTATTCACTAAGAAAAATAATGTCATCTTTAGATATATAAAAAGTGTCGTTTACTAAGAAAAATAGTGTCATTTACATGTTATTTGTAATATAAATATAGTATCATTTATTAATACTGATGGTGTCATTTACAAAAAAAGCTAACCACCAAATTTCGTCAGAAGGGATTCAGTGTTATTTGTAATATAAATATAGTATCATTTATTAATACTGATGGTGTCATTTACAAAAAAAGCTAACCACCAAATTTCGCCATAAGCGATTCGAACCTGCGGCCCTTGCTAGTGAGGCGCAAGTTCTACCCAACTGCGCCAGTTTTCCGATTGTTAAGGAAAGCGCAAATTTTGTATATTATGTAATTTTAACCGGGTCAAATTTGACCCGGGTGCACCGTACACCCAGGTGCACACAAGAGTGCCTCTTTATATATTATATAGATATGCTTACTGCTAAGCAGTGATCGACGCAACCATCGAATTTATGTACTCCCTTCGTCCCATTTGTATTGGCCCATTTACTTTCAGTTTTCACTGAAGGGGCCAATACAAATGGGACGGAGGGAGTAATATTTAATTAATTTTTTTTTCACATCATTAATATTCTATGTAATCCAATCTCTTATATTTTATGATTTATCAATCATTAAATCCATATTTTATATAATTATTTTCTCATTATTTTTAATTATAATATTTTTAATTATCATGTTGAACATAAATTAAAATAATAGAAAATTATAAAAATGACAATAATAAAAATTCAAATAATTACAAACTACGAATAAAAATTACAATTCTTCAAACAAATGAAAAACTAAGTATTTAGTTACCATGTGGCGTTATCTATAATTTAATGTAACATATAAATCCAATAAAAAAATAATAAAATTTTAATTAATATAAATAAATAAATAAGAAAAAATGAGCAATATCCAAAGAAAATAAAATAATTAAAAGGGACAAAAGGACATAATAAGAAGATGATTGACATCGCCGATGAGGTCTAATTCAAGTGACAAAGTTGAGGCACCCGAAAATTCTCATTTGTGAGAGGTATTGAGTTCAAATCTCGCTTGTGTGCGGGTAGTTTTCCCACTTCTGTGTGGATAGAATTTCATCTACGTGCGATTTTTTCTCACCTTTATATGGTGTAGAGGTCCAGCCTGCGTGCGGATTACTTATTTGATTATATATTAGATACTTCTTGTAATTCTAAAAAAAAAAAGATGATTGGGGTCGGTCTCTTGTGATTCATGGACCGTCTTTTATTTTGTACTCCCTCCGTCTACAATAAATTTGTCATAATTTTCTTTTTGGTCTATTCATAAAAAATTTGTTAATTCCATTTATAGTGAGATCCATATATTTTCATTCATATTTGAAGTGAGATCTTCACTCTACTGACAACTTTTCTCATATTTTATTTAAACTTATGCCATTTAAAATGTGAGAAATATATTATGAATGGAGGGAATATTTTTCATTTTAATTTTTAAAATATTTTTATATCTGGTGGTGGAACACATGGAGAAAGGCCACTGCTAGCCACAGTCACACGACTCACACACGAAAACTTGTATCCAACTCACTCACGATTCATGATCTTAATTCGCATTTTAGTAAAATATTCATTTATCTTTTTGATGAGTTTAGAAATAATCATTTCTTTGAATGGTGTATGATGTTATTCAATCACATGTTCACATGTGGTTCTATGGAGAAAATGAGAAGAAGTAGTTGGAATTTTCTTAATAAAGTTGTGTAACCAGATACATGAGAAGAAACGCTATTTATAGAAGGGTTAAGTACCAAAACCCCCAACGTTGGGGCCCCTATCGCGTATAGGACCCTATAGTCAGGGTAGGCGCTGTTTACTACCTCAACGTGGCTAAACTTAAGCAAATCCCCCCCCCCTCAAATACCCAATACCCCCCCCCCCGCATTAAGTCACCGTTGTGGGGTATTTGGTACTTAATACCTGACTATAGGGTCTTATACGCGATAGGGGCCCCAACGTTGAGGGGGGGATTTGCTTAGGTTTAGCCACGTTGAGGTAGTAAACAGCGCCTACCCCTGACTATAGGGTCCTATACGTGATAGGGGCCCCAACGTTGGGAGGGTATTTGGTACTTAACCCTTTATAAAATTACAACAAGGGGTATTTTGGTCTTTTCCATGAAAGCACACACTCTCCGTGTACGACTAACCAGATGAGGGCACATAGGTTATAGACGATGTCAGCTTTTGTCGGGCTTTTGTCCTTTTATCAGAGCTGCTCTCTTCCATCGCTGGTTTGGACACTGCTAGGGTCTTATTCTTCACTGTGTGTCACCAGAGCTGCTTGTACTCTTCCGTTCTCTGCACGTTGGGTTCTGATTCCTTCCAGATCTGGGGCCTTCAAGCGCCGGACTATTCTTCTTTTGTTTAGTTCATTAGGATGAAGATACGTGGCACAATCTTAGTCCTCTGTATATTTTACTCCTCATCACTTTTTTTCATATACATAGTCATCAACTCAATTTTTTACTATTATTATATTTAGTTCTCATTTTGTATTTTCCTCAATTATACACTTCTTAAGATATAAAATAAGAATCATTTTCAGCCCTTAGATCATCAAGATCTGCGGTTGATTCATCATCCTGTTGGATGAATTCATGGTCCTGAGTTCAAATCTCAAATGTAGCAAAAATTTATTTTTCACAATTCATACCTTTATACAGCAAATTCATACGTGTTCTATATAAAATTCATACATTTTTTTTAGTTTTATTTCTTATTTTAAAATGTGCTCTCACGGTAGACCTTCCATATATATATATATATATATATATATATATATATATATATATATATATATATATATATGGGAGCGCTCCAATGAGACCCCCTATTTTTAGTGAGATCTTAGGCACGGTTATTTTATTAATCATATGGCTGATATTGTACCTAGAGAGCGAAATTTGTTCTCAGTGTTCGAATCCTGGAGGGAGCGAAATATTTTAAATTTCGTTATTCATCAGTATATACTGCCTATACTACCTTGTCCATCAGTACATATGTTTTATTCATTGTACTCGGTGTCTCACGAAAAATAGGGGGTCTCATTGGAGCGCGCTCCTATATATATATATATATAGGGGAAGGCTAAAATAAGAACGCTTCTTAAAATATAAATTAGGAACCATTTTCAGCCCTTAGATCATCAAGATCTACGGTTGATTCATCACCTTGTTGGATAAATTCATGGTCCTGAGTTCGAATCTCAAAGGTAGCAAAAAAGTATTTTTCGCAATTTATGCCTTTATACAGTTTATTCATGCGTGTTATACATAAAAGGGTTAAGTATCAAATAAGCCCCTATCATAGTGGCCCTTTTCACGTTTAGCTCCCTATAGTCGAAGTTGGGCCAACTAAACCCCTGAAGTCCTTAATTTCGAACAATCAGGCCCTCTACCCTAACAGCAACTTAACACCGTTAACGACAACGATTCTGCCTCCTTCGCCCCCGTCGCCGTCGATCGCCCCCATCCCTCCGGCCCGTCTCCGCCGCTCAGGTCACGATCGCCGTCCCCGGCCTCCCCGATCCCCACCACCAACAGCAAATTCAGCCGGAGATCGCGAAGAAGTCGACGCCGACGTCACCGCCCGATGAATCGCGGAAGCTGTTCCAGCGCCTCTGGACCGACGAGGACGAGATTGAGCTGCTGCAGGGGTTCCTCGATTACACCACCCAGCGCTGCGGCCCCCACAACTCCTCGCAGCACCACCACGACACCACCGCCTTCTACGACCAGATCAGGAGCAAATTCCAGCTCGATTTCTATCAGAACCAGCTCGTCGAGAAGCTGCGTCGCCTAAAAAAGAAGTACCGCAACGTCATCAGTAAATTCGGCACCGGGAAGGAGTATACATTCAAGAGCCCCCACAAGCAGGCCACCTTCGAAATCTCCTCCAAAATTTGGGGCAACGCCGCCGTCAATGGCGCCGCCGCCTACCACGCGCCTCCCGTGCCGATCGATGAGGACGAGGACGGCATCAACAACCCTAATTTCAATAATTTCGTCGATTGCCAGAGCCCCAAAATGCCAAAACTCCGGCTAAATTAATTTCAATAATTTCGTCGATTGATAAAAACGCCAAAACTCCGCGCTCCAAGAAGAGGATCCGTGCCGGAGCGGCGGCGGAGGCGGGCTCGTCGGCGAAGGCCATCGGCTAGGTTAAGGGTGGGGGTGGGGGTGGGAAATTGGGGGTTCAAGGCGAGGCTGGCAGAGTTTCCGGCGAAAATTAATGTGTAAATTAAAAAATAAAAATAAATAGTTAACGGTGTTAAGTTGCCGTTAGGGCAGAGGGCCTGATTGTTCGAAATTAAAGACTTCAGGGGTCTAGTTGGCCCAACTTCGACTATAGGGAGCTAAACGTGAAAAGGGCCACTATGATAGGGGCTTATTTGATACTTAACCCTACATAAAATTCATGCATTTTTGCTGGTTCGTAATTCTTAAAATAAGGGTGGTTTATTGAATAACCGCCCCCTATATATATATAGGATTAAGTGCCAAATTCCCCCTATTGATGGCGTCTACCTAAACGTGGCAAAATCGCGCCAAATATCCCCCCCCCCCGGACGTTTTAACGGCGGTTAACACCGTTAGAAAGAGTTAAGTACCAAATTTTCCTAGCATTTTAAACGCATGTATGAATAAAAGTGTTAGTCAATTACTCTAAATAAAAAATTATCATTATCATGAATAAAAGTGACACTTATTAGTTATTAGGGTTAATGTTGTCAAAATACACCAACTTTCTTTCAATTTTGAATTTAAACATGAACTTTCAATTTGTTGTCAAAATACATGAACTTTCAGAATCCGTTCAATTTCGACATGCCAATTCTTAATAATTAAAAACCTACCCCTGCATTGATACAAAACTTCACAAATACACCCAAATGACTTTTCTTCAGACTAAATAATCCATATGAGTTTCTTAAAATTATAAAACCAAGATAAAATCAAAAGGCCCAACATGCTTCCGTAACAATTCAAAATTAATCTAAACATAAACCAACATTATACTTTCAGTCGAATGGTCTTCTTCAGGAGTCAGTACTTGTTGCGTTTTACGGACCGTTTGCCTCCGAGGCCTTGTCCAACCACGCGCTCGCAAGGGATGGTTGCAACCTTCCTCCTTCACTAAGTTCCGACTTGAAATATTTTGTTGGAAAATGAAAGAAAACTTTTACTAAATCGGAAAGTTGAGCAAACCAAAGCGTTTATAGAGGAATTATAAAATATTTAATTTATTTCATAAAATCTCCCCAATGGAGGAGACAAACTTGTTTAGCTACTCTAATTCGTAGCTAATACTTGTGTACATAAATTAAAAGAAACTAAAACTAAAATGGAAAAACTTTGAAAAACAAAAATTTAAAAAAAATTACAAAGATAATTTCTAGAGAGAGAGTGTGTTGTGTGAAAGTGTTGTGAATTTTCGGATGTCCTTCTTCTCTCCAGAGCTTGGGTATTTGTAGAGGTCGAATCCCCTCTATAAGTCTTGGTGGTTGGCCTCGGATTCTTCTCCATCGAAGCCAGCTCATGGATTGTGACTGCCACTTTCTTTTGTCGGCCATGATTGCCGAAACTAGTTAGTGCCTTCACATGGAGCTGAACCTTTCTTTTATTATCATGAACGGTCTCTTGGATCCATCTTGGTAGACCCTTGATTTCGCTGAAGGCTGGCGACATAGTATAAACTGAGGCTAGACCCAAATTCATACCACTCCTTGACCTCCTGATGATTGGCCCCGGTGGTCATCCAAACACGAGGATATTTTCCTCCAATATCAACCCGGCTATATCTCGGATTAATACCCTTTCTGGTATTGAGTTTCTCCCATCTAGATTGGTACATCTGCCAAACAGGGGATATTTCAATAGTGTTAGTATCAATCTTTGATTTGCCTGTCAGCGGCCTAAGATTGATCTCTCCCTCTTTTACCCCAAGAGGTGGAGGGTTGATATGTTGGTTCGGGCGATAAAGCCTTAGCAACATCTTTTTCTTAAGGATCTGGTTTTAACACCTTAGCCTCAGAACTTGTGCTAGGGGTACTTGAATCCCTTGCTACCGGTAATCCGGCCGGTACGATAACGCCTGCTTCGATCAGGGGAGCCCTGATCCCGCGCAGGAGCGGCTTGTAGATTGCCTCATGAAGATTTATCATCTTCTTAAGACATTCTTGTATGCGGTTAGATACTTTGGCTTCATCAGCTGTCTGCATCCTTCCAGCTTGTTTGGCATGGAGTACACACTCTTGCCATTCTTGTTGTAGCATCTCCATGTTTTCTTGGAGCTGCCTCTGGTTTATAATGATGGCGTCAACCTCAGTTGGCTCCATCCCTTGTTAGGAAATCTGCAAGAACATTATCATCAGATTTCAAAATGACAATATCAAAATCATAATATTGACATTCAGTCTGCCATCTTAGTAATCTAGCCTTTTTCAGGTTTAGATTCAATTTTCTTAGTTAAGAAAGCCTTAACATTAGTGTTATCGACTTTCAAAATGAATTTCTTTGCAAGTAAAAATAGCGGCCATTTTTTGAACGCCTTTCTGACTGCATAGAATTCCTTCTCGTTGATGTGCCAACGCACAACCTCACTGTCGAAAAATAGACCACTACAGTATCTGCATGGTTCTTCTCCATAAGGGGTGATTTTAGTGAGTATGGCTGCCCACCAAAAATCACTCGCATCGGTGTACAGGACTAGTTCGTCCTCATCTTGTGGTATTGAAAGCTTTGGGAAATTTTTGCAAATCTCTTTTAGCTTTTTCATACCCTCACGATGCTCCTCCTCACATATGAATGGAACATCTTTCTTCAGTAGTGGACTGAAGATTTTCCTGTGCTCTGCAAGGTTTTTGATGAACATCCCTGCAAAGTTAACAACTCCAAGAAAGCTTTGGAGCTGTTTCTTTTCCTTGAGATCCTCTGGAAACTTCTGGACATTTTTCCACAATATGATATTGCAGGATTATTCCAGTTTCATCGATTTCGATTCCCAGGAATTCCATCTTCTGGGTAGCAATGACTGCCTTCTTTTTAGACAGCACTAATCCTTCTTGTTGACAAAGATCCGCAAAGATCTCCAGATGCCTAACATGTTCATGAATGTTTTTTGATGCAATAAGAATATCATCAATATAAACAAATATGAATGAAGAATAATCTTTGAAAAGATTATCCATCTTCCTTTGGAATATCTGAGGCGCATTGGCTAATTCCATTGGCATGACATTCCAGACATAGTGTCTTTGTGGAGTTGAGAAGGCTGTGAACTTCTTACTCCTTTATTCCATGCGAATCTGGTAAAACCCTGATTTGCAATCAAACTTTGAGAATACCTTTGCACTTCTGATGCAATTGATAAGGTGTTCTCTGCTTGGGATAAAATATCCATTGAACTCAAGAATGTCATTAATCCCTTTGTAATTAATGACCAATCTTGGCTTTCCTCGTTTGATCTCCCCATGATTTCTCACCAGAAATCCAGGACTGCTGTAAGGCGAATTTCCTGGTTCGATCAACTTCAAATCAAGGTGTTCCTTGATTATACTCCTCATATCCTGCTGATCTTGAGTATTCATCAGGATAGGTCTGAACCTTACAAACTCATGCTCCCTTCCAGTTTTAACTTTCAAGGTAGCTTTGAGCTGGTTCTTGTCCCACCATGCCAAAGGATCCTCGTGATAACACTTTTGGATTCTCCTTTTGACGTCGGCTATGTACACTTGTTCTTCCTCCCTAATATCTTTGTGTGATATCAAGGAAACTTTGAGGATTTGTGTTTCTTCCTCAGAGAGATCTGGAAATCCCTCGGCTCTGCATTTGAGCAAAACATCTCTGAATTTCCTTTGATCCTTCATTTGTGGCCTCCGGAGTCTGCCATCATCACCACGTTTGCTGCGAAATTTGACTGGCGTCGAGTGATTAAAAGCTCATTCGAGCCTTTGTACAATGATTTTGTGGTCACAATTAGTTGTGAACACAAGCCTCCTAGCTTCATTGTCTTGTGTATACCTTTTGAAGGTTTGCAGAAAATTATTTCCAAACAAAATATTTGCTCATGTATCATGGAAATAGATAGGTGGAGTCTTAACCTTGTACCAAGGTGTTTGTCCTGCTCCGCCGATCAATATTTCTGTTTGTTTTACTCTCATTGATAAGAGTAAAATATAATTGGGGTAAATTTTCTGTAATTTATTCCTCTACACCAACTGCATATATACACACAAGAGATCTATCTATAATAGGAAAGTTATAAAGCCCATATACAATACTAACTAAAGCCCATAAGAACCCATATAATTCTAACAAGAGTAAAATCTTCTTTGAGAAATCCCTTCCCGCAATTCAAGGCAGTTCTTCTTCAACTTCTGCTGGAAAGACTCCTCGTTTTGTTGTACAGATTCCTGCTCCTGAATCAACATAAGCAGCAAAATATTCTGCTTTGAACTTCTCGTATAACATCCCCACAGAGATGTATATCGAGAATGGACTTGTCATTGGATCAGCAACCTTTTTTCGCCGATTGTGATCTCAAACCCGCTTGCTTTCCTTGACCATGGTTGATAATTGTCAAGGAAATTCCGTCCTAAAATCAAGACGTCAGCTTCTTATCCGGCTTTGCCTTCAATCTGAATCTCAAAGCTCCCAATCTCCAGAATTCCAATGTATCGATTGCTTTCTGAATTTGCCAAATAATACAACGTGTTGCAAGGAAATTGATTTTTCCTTTCAGTTGTATCAAACTTTGTGGAAACATTTCTCCATCCTTCGGGGCACTTGAGTTTTACTCTTATGCCTTGAATTAATGCTTCCTGAATTGCTTTTCTCTCGTAGGAATGCGAAAAGCTTCTTTCCAAAGGCCTTGATGTAAGCCTTTCTCCCTAGAATGACAACCTTGGCGCTTTTAATCTGAGACTTTGATCGTAGTTCAGCACCTGCTTGTCTCCGATTTGGATGTCAATTTCCCTTATTTGTGGGATTTCAACTTGGTCAGGGCTAATAGCCTTGGCCACCTCCTTGCATATTTATGGGATTTCAATAAAATCTTTTCCCAAAAATAGATTCGTGTGGTGGGAATTTGATAGGGCATATGAAACTTGATACGTAATCGAATATGGCTTATTTCCTCCCGTTAAAAGATCATTCATCTTGTAGTCCTGATATAGTGTCAGGGCTCGGCTGAAAGCTGCATCTTGAAGATTATAAGCGATCTGTGGGTACAACTCGGCTATAATCTGCTTAGCATAAAGATTACCTGAGAAGGCTCCCAGTACTGAATCTCTTGCATTTGTGACTCTCCTATCACAAATCGCAATATCGATTGGTGTATTTGTTCCTGGATAAAGAGCAGATTTGACCACCAGCTGAATTGCTCCGATATGAATCCATTTCATCGTATTAGCGACTTCTGGCTTCATTTTAGAGAGATCCATCCGCACGTCTTCAGCTGGAATTAACTGGATCTCTACTTGGTTGTTTGTCAATTCTATTGGAAGTGACAGCTCCCGGTGTTTTCTTTTGAATGGACTCAAGCTTTGTATAACTTGATCCATCATTCCTCTTTAAAACCCTTGGAATGTTTGTATATCCACGGTTTTATTCTTGATTTTTTCCACGAGTTTATCCACCACCTTTTTCTGTGGGATCAGAGAATGACTGATATATCCATTCTGATCGTCCTTCTGCAGGTGGGTAACAACCTCGTCTTCTTTAGTCTGACTCGTCTCAGGATGATCCATCTGTCATATCTGAATCTTCAGAGCTAAAGACCTCTTCTTGCTCGTATATACTCTCGTTGGAGGATATATCTTCAAACTGATATACGGGTATCAGTTCCTGGTTGTAGAGGGCGTCTTCGATGTCCGATGTGGATTCGAATTTCCTTATCCCTCTTTTCTCGTTGTCTGGGCAATTGGTGGAAATATGCCCTTTTGCACTGCACGTCCAGCAGTTACAATCTTTGAAACATTCATTGGTTTTGGCTTGGGTACGCCTGAAAGTTTTCCTTGACGGGATTCGCTTTTGATATGAAAACCGGCTCCTCAATGGTCTGCTCCGTTGGCCTGATTTGTAGGAGCGTGCCTTCTGTCTTGTCCACATAGTTCTTGGCTTCCAAGAACTCCGCATTGTTCTTGATTTTCTTTCATAGGGTTGATACCTATGTTTCTTCTTTCTCCTTTGTTGATACAGCAACTCAGCTCCAATCTCTATTGGAAGATCAAGATTGTTGCACATCAATGCAGATTCTTTATTGAGCCTCCTCAATTTCTTGAGGTTTCTTGGTCCGCCGCCTTCTGGCACCATTCAGACAGCTTCTTGTGAACATATGACATCCTTCTTGATGCACTATCAAGTGGATATTCTCCTAGGTGATACGTACTCGTTGATGAGCATCTCCCTCCATGGACTCGGAAACTTTGTGAAAAAGAGGTCCCTGGCGGTCTGATCATCAACTAACCCCATATGGACATATAGGGCATATAGGCGCAAAAATTCATCGAGAGCTTTCGGCTCTAGCACCACCAATCTTAGATTGTAAAGTGTATGTCGATATTTTTTGCGCTTCTCTTCTGCTGATGCTTCAAAGAAACCCATTCCAAGAAAATGGATTTTGATCTGGTGGGCGGCATTTTCAAGGATTTCCAGAGCTAATTCTTTGGTGAACAACTCATTATTACCTCTGTTGATGCCTTATCCCAGAATTGTTTTACCATGCCGACAAAACTTGCCTCGAAGATTTTGATGAATTCATTTCTATCATATTCTATCGTGGCAATCACAACCTTCATAGCTGAAGCCCAGTCATCGATGAGAACTTCCCAATCTTTAAAGCTGGCTTCATCAAGGTTGAGAATCAATCCATAGTGGTGGATTGGTTCAAGTGTGGCCTTCCCTATAGGAGTGTCCTGCATTTTGGGCCGGCGTCTTCTGGTTCGTTGATATTGACTCGATTCTTCACGAGCTGCACCTCTCCTGGATGATTCTTCTTGTGGGTGCTCCATTTTTGGCACCTCTCCTCCTTGGCTCATCTTTAGATCAACCATATTTAAGTTAGCAAATGATTCTGCTAACTCTTGTAGATCCTCTAATTCGATTCGATCAGGTTATTCATGTTTTTTCCCTTTCACGATTCGGATTATGTCTTCTGGCTGCAGTTCTTTGGGCGCTACATCAAGTGGTAGTGGATACGTCGGGTCTTTGGACCATGTATTCCGAAGTCTTCCGGAACATGGTTTCCGCCTTTCGATGTCCTCCACCTTCTTTTGAATATCACGCAAGAGTTTTAGGATTTCCTCTTGTTTGAGTGATATTTGGCTCATCTCCATCGGTAGATTACATAGATTGATGCCATAGTATTCCACCGTTCTTTGGATCTCCCGCAAGTTGACATTGTCGGAAGAGTTTGACTCGATCTTTTGATAGCTTGGATAAGCTACTCCTGCTTTGTCCTTCTGTTCCATCAAATGTGTAGTTGATGGAGGTTGGTTCTGGCTCGTTCATTTGTCGATTTGGCCTCGGCAATTTCCAGTAGGGCATCAAGATAACCCCGTATGTTCGTAATAATATCACGAACAGTCTCCTGGTTCTCGGTGATGTGAACCGCTAGGGTTCTCCAAAACACTCGTAATTCGCCTGATAGGCGACTGTTTTCTCTTTCCAAATATTGGAAAGAAATCCTGTATACAAGACATCTCGGACACTCGTCCGAATCCATAAATTTTCAATGGAGTCTCCTCCCACATTGGTTAATTATAAAATAAATTAAATATAATATAATTCCTCTATAAAAACCCGCTCTGATACCATTTTAGGCGAGAGCGTGAAAGGTATCGTGAAATATGTTTTATAATTTTAAAGAACAAATTCATTAGGGTTATTAGTCTGAGATTGAAGTTTTTTGCACAAGTCATGGTAATGTTGGGTCTTTGTGCAAGTAATAAAAGTATGGGGCATTTTTGAAAATACAAAAAATTGAATGGTGTCAAATTTGGACAAACATTGAAAGTTGGTGTATTTTGTTGAAAAATTAAAAGTTCATGTCAAAATTCAAAATAGTAGGAAAGTTTGTGCATTTAAACAATAATTACCCTAGTTATTATGATGAAAAGTAGCAAATTTTATGATTAAAAATTATGGAAGTTCATTTCGTGAATCAATCGAAGCAAAACCCTTAGAAATTTGAATTTTCTTTACATGGAAAAGCAAAATAAGCAATGAACCAACTCAATCGAATCCTACACGAATTAGAACTAAGAACATTTTTGCCATACATGCATGCAATATAAAAATCGGAGTATTTTTGCAAATCGTACTGAAGTTTATGTAGTAGATTTAATAATAACACTATATTATAGAATATAGTTATTCAAAAAACATCTACAAGCAATACACACCAATAAACCTAAAAGCTTTCTGAATTCAACGAAGTAATTCATCACAATCAAACGCCACAACTTTGAAAACTGGCATGCACATAAAAAAAGCAGCTGACATATATCGATAGATTATATCGTATCATAACAAGGAAAAGACGGTTCTCCACATCACACACAAACGAAATCAGGTCATAGGTTTAGTCCAACCAAGTTGTAGCTTCAGAGACACAAAAGATGTGTTCTTACACATAGGTGTCGATCAATGATTTTCTCATTTCATCGACCAGACCACCAGGTTTACCGTCTCTCAACTTAAACACACTCTCGATGACAGACAACTCAGTAGCAGTCGTGTCTGATCCACAGAAAGCTGTCCAGTCATTGACTGTCATGCCAGCACCTATCACGTCGCTACCACGATTCACAGTCCCAGCTACCAAAGGAACTTGAAGGAGTGTCGAGAGTTCGTCCAGATCTTCTATAGATGTATGAGGATGAACCTGTCGCAACAAATAAATTTGTTATCACAACAGAAAAAAATTATTAAGATCCTTCCCTCAAGCTGTAATCCTTCAACAAAAAATTGAACTCTTACCAAGCCACCTCTGTTGGAAAAGGCACAATAACTGCCGACAAGAATATTGCCTGCTACAGTTTGACGGAAAACTTCCACACCAAGCACATCTGCAATCAATTCCTCGGTTTCCTAACAGAATATACTGACATCAGTGACTTACACTCTAGGTGTATCGAGACTAAAGATTGGCATCATTTCCAACACTAAGCAAGAACTAAAAACTCTAAACCTTCCATTAGAAAGCAGAGAAACAGTTTAAGCATAAATTCACAACTTTTCATTCCAAAATCTGACAATCTGAAATTCACAACTTTTCATTCCAAAATCTGACAATCTAAAAGCCCCTAACAACAAAAAATATGACAATCTAAAAGCCCCCAACAACAAATGAAGAGACAAGAAATCAAACATACTTTAGCGCAATATACGTAGTCAAAAGACCTTAGAAAATAAATTGTTGCAAGAAATCCTTTCTCATGGACACAGTTTTCCAGATTGAAATGTGAACAGGAAACCACATTAAATAAATAACTCAATCAAAATTAAAATGGATGTGAGCAGTAACTACACATTTGGAATGAACAGATGGTGAAGACAACAAGTTCACAGAGAGAAAAGTTGAGGATAACAAAATACAAAAGTGGGCTTACAGAGCCTCATAATGAGAGGTAAAGTGTACACGACTGAAAAATTCAATCCAATCCTACTAGGGTAAAAAGAACCAAACAGATGCAATCCATAACTTATAATCAATTCAAGCTTATAAGTGAAATACTAAACTTCAAAAGAAAAATCATAAAGAGCATGCTTCTCTTATTGACAAAAGTGGAAGAGCTTAGAGTGTTTTTGGCTCATCTTGAGTTCATGATCTGTAAAAGCTTTGCGAATGTTCTGATTTGGCTTCAGAACAACTGATCGAACCACCTAAAAACTGAAGTATCTATCTCTGGAACACCATTCTACAGCCCATCTTGATAAGGAAATTACTCCCAGAAAACCTTATGAGTATCAGAAAAGTTTGGGTTGATCTCAGTGCATTAACTTATTAAAGAACCCCGGAAAAAATCTAGTGAATCTTAATGCAACTAGCAGGCTTCTTTATGAAAGTTGTTCACTGCCAGGATAATTGAATTACCACCTGACTTTTAGTGCTTTTTCTATTGAAAGAACTAGGTAACTCCTTTACCGCTTTACGTTTAATGTTTTATATACCACAGGGTGTAGGGTAATAGAAAAAGAAACCCAAACAAACAGGAACTAGCATTACGATCATCCAAAAAACAATACACTTAAAGGCAAAGCAACATCCACCAAAGCTAAAACAGACTTCAGGACATAGTAGGTAACTGAATGCAAGCAATGTTTACCTTGTCAAGGTCAGGATGTGAAAGAGCCACATGATCATTGCAAGAAATGCAGTTCCCTAGAGAGTTTAATCTCTCCTCAATTCGCTGAACAACAACTGAATCTGGGAGACTGTTCCTTAAGTGTTGAAGCTCTATCATAAGCACAAAATAGATGCAACATCAGGTCTAGAAAATCAGAACATCATGTAATATTCTTATTCCTAAAAAAGGACCATATTGTACAGAAATAATCAGTATTTAGCAGCATATAATGAGTCTGCAATCCTATTACTTAAATAATTAAAGCAAGATGCAGAACTAGAACTTCCAGAACAACATCCCAAACCATCCCTTCACAATCCTACTACAGCTATAACCCTAAATATTTATGATAAGACATTGAGATCCTGCTATCATCTTTATCAGAATATAAAGCTCTTAAATTTATATGCGAATGGGCGGTGGGTTGGTTGGATTGGCAGATCACTCACAAACATACAATAACTTGAAAAAATCTAATTTTTGGTTTCATTGTTTCCATCAAGTTTTCTCTTAGTAACTTAGTCAGTTAATCTCCTCTGTTCAAGAAATAATCAAAATGAAAGCATGTAATCTTCATGGGAAAGGAAAATCTTCTTAAAGCAACAGATTAGACATCCATCTACAGGTTATAAGAATACTATGACCTAACAACATAAGCATGAAGTTGAGATATATACAGAATACAAGTATATGGCACATTAAATAAGTTGTGGGAAACACCTTGATCCGTAGTATTGTGAGGCAAAAGCAAACCATTCTTATTTCCTGCCAACGTAGTTAATTTGTGGTGTGAGTCAATATGTAGAGTGATTAATTCAAGGGCAATAAAGAAAATACAACTAAACTCTGACCAGCACAAAGGCGTCCGACGATTCTAGTACCAGCAATGGAGGCTTTGACCACAGGAATTACACCAGCCAACTCAGCCTCAAATGTGCTGCCACCAAACATCAAGTGTTAGAGAATGAAGTAAGAATACCACTATAAAAAGCCATTACAAGTATGATACCTGTAGAAGTTCTCCGAACCCCCAATCGCAACCAGACAATATGCATTGGTAAGCTTGGAGAAAACCCCAATATCACAATTATTCTCATACTGCAATCCTGTGAACCCCAAAAAAAATCGCAATGACTCTTTGCTCCAATCATTTTTTAAGGAACCACAGCTACAGGTACTTACTTGTTGCCATAGCAAATGATAAGGCACAGGACGAGGAACAACAAACGATCAAATCTGTACATTAAATAATAGATAAAACCGAATTAAAATCTCCACAACAAAATAAAAAGCAGCTGGAAGCTGAATACAAAACTGCAGGGCTTCGGCCACTCAACCCTAAATCCTAAATTCCAGCGGAACAAGGTCGCGCAATCGGCTGATGAATGAGAGAAGCCTAGAGAGAGAGGCAGGCGAGGCGGCGGCAAGGAGACGAGAGACAGCGCTAGCTGGGAACGAAGTGCAATCGGTTTCTCAATAAGGGATGGGAGTTGATATGTTAGGGTTAGTTTAGAACTTTAGTCTCATTCATGACTCACATCCATATACTTGTATTTATATATTGATTAGATATTTTTGGACTTGGGGCGCAAGGCTAACTGGCTAAGCACCGAACCGACCGGATTTACCAAAACCGATTTAAAATTATCAACCAAAACCGGTTTTCGATCGGTTAACAAAAGTACAAAACCCGCATGCCACACACTGTAAAAACATGAAACAAACAAAAAAAACAAAATACAAAAAACCAAAAATTTATATAATACACTCCATTTATCCATGAAAATTGTGTTGTTTCATCTTTAGAAAATTATCCCTTATATTTTAAATTTCATTCAAACTTAATATTTATAAAAACTCACCCATTACTTTTTTTATTTTGATGGGCCCAACACCACTAAAGAATAAGAATAACTATTATTAGTGATTTAATCTTTTACTTATAAATTGATATTTGTATTTATTTATTAAAAATATTACTTAATCTTGATGATTTCCGTGGGATTGGAGTTAAAGGATGTACTAGTGTTAAATTATGTTAGTGGAACTTTTGTTGTGTTGGCGTTGCACATCCATGTCATGTCATGTCACGCCCCCACACCAATTCATCCTGCAAATATTTAGTGATTGGGCCGAACAACATTCAAATTTACAAACTGTTCTGTAATCTAAGGGCCTTGCCCAAAATTATTGCCAGTGTTGGGCCTCGGACTTGATTCGAAATTTTGACTATCTAGCAACCCACTTATTTGATGAAATTTTGACTGATAGGTATCAAATCATTTTCTTCTTCAAATTTTTTTACACATTTATAATTCATAGCTGTTAAATCAGTCAAATATATAACAGTTTCATAAAAAACTAAACAAATTCATCAACATCAAATAATAAAATAGATTCTTCACGTAAATTTGGACATAAAATGGTTAAGTTTATAAAGTATGCATTTTTAACATACAACTCACGGAATAAGGCATTTTTGCCTATTAACTCATTTTTTTTCATTTATGGAATGAGAGGTTTAGAAACTAAAGCTGTAAACAAACCAAGCCGCTCGCAAACTATTCAGAGCTCGGCTTGAAAAAAGTTCGTTCAAGTTCATTTAGAGAAGCTCGATAAATAAACAAACTAAACTCGAGCTTAGTAGTATTCGGCTCGTTAGCTCGTTAACATGTTCGTCAAGTGATTCAGCTTGAAAAATATAAATTATTAGTCGATACAACTTATATTTATCCACTAAAATTAATAATAATTGTATTAGATCTATAATTAATTTTGTTAGTTATAAGAAAATAATTAATACATTTATTATTTTGAATAAAATAATTTATTTTTAAAATAAAATAATCAATATTTTGAATATAAATATAAATTTAGAAAGTTCGTATAGGCTCGTGAGCCGCTTGTGAGCCTCAAAGTATTCGGGAAGTAAAGTTCGGGATTCGATTCGATACTAAATAAACCAAATTTGAGCACACTGTTATTCGGTTCAACTCGTTTCTATTACACCCCTATTAGAAACGACCGCCTAAATAGTTGTTTCTATTGATTCAATGACAAGTACGTTGAAAGCACACATAAAAAGCTACCTCTATGCAAAATTTTTTAAAAATTATTTACATGATCATAATCATATTTTAACTAGAGGATTGACTCAAACTCAACCTTAAAAGTGAACTAAGAAAGCGAAAGAGAATAAAAATAACAAAAATTTAACAAACGAATGTAACAAACCACTATAAAATATTAAGCAGTTAGCGTGGATTCTACGATTATTAAAACAAATATATTATGTTATTTCTCTTATAATATTTCTTATATATATATATTCAAAGAACAAATACTAAATCTCAGCCATTGAACTTATCTAATCTAACGGTCAACATTTATTCACACAACGTTCAACGGGAATTTATGTTGAATGAAAATAGGGTCGAACCCCAGAAACCCCAAATATTCAATATAATTTTATAAACGTTCGTTGAACATTCAACGAAATTACTGACATGATCAACAGTTCGTGGTCTCCATTGAATGCGACCATATATATATATATATATATATATATATATATATATATATATATATATATATGGTCGCATTCAATGGAGACCACTCCCTTAGATAAAGAATAAAGACCAAATCAAGGCCATTCATTCACTCCAATCAACGGTTCATAATTTCCTGATTTGATTTTTCATGTAATTAAATATTGGTTAATTACATTTATCTAATCCAAAAAGGGCAAATATGTCCACTCAAATCCACTGAAATCTGGGATCACGTTGAATAAATTCCGGAAATTCCTCTTTCATTCTGGGACCTGATCCGTCAATGAACATAATAGGTGAACATTAGTATGTTCATTTATTTTTCTACGAACATATCGACGAACATTAGTATGTTCGTTAGTATTTTCTACGAACACTACATTGTCGATATGCAGATCTGCAAATCCGACGGCAATGCGGCGGTCGCTACCACAAGTGTCCACGTGACCGCCCTGGACGGCCTGGTGAACGTGAACTCCCTCTTCACCATCGCCGTCTTCATCGGCCGCTCCTTGGCGATGCCAGCGTTGACAAATTGGGGAGGGAGGCGAGGGAAGGGGGAATGGAGGGGACGGCGGATGAGACAGTGGGGGAGATGGAGGCGAGGAGCAGCAGCAGGAGGAGGAGGCGGCGCCAGATCTGAAAAAGGAAAGAGCGGCGGCGACGGTGGCTGTTGGACTGCTGTCGAAGGGAGGCAGATCAAGAGGAGAGTAATTTCCAGTAGGAGAGACGGAGAGATGAGAGGCGCCGGCCATTGCCGGCGGCTTCGCCGGAGAAGAACAGTGTGGGAGAGAGAGAGAAAATGAGTTGGGAGAAGAAAATACAAAATGACAAACCTAACCTTTATTATATAAAATAAATAAAATAAAATCATAATTAAAGGTTAAATTATCACCTTTAGATTAAGCAAGATCGACGCACATGATTTGGTCTTTATTCTTTATCTAAGGGAGTGGTCTCCATTGAACTCTCCCCCATATATGTAAGAAAGAAGAGAGAAGTAATCTCATCCGTTGATCTTATCTAATTTAACGGACATGATTTGTTCACGCCATGTTCAACGGATTTTTTCGTTGAACATTCGTGAACATATACAATATTTTTGGGGGTTTTGGGTTTCGATTCCCCATATGTTCAAAGAAAAAATTCGTTGAACATGGCGTGAACAAATCATGTCCGTTAGATTAGATAAGATCAACGGATGAGATTACTTTTCTCTTCTTTCTTACATTTAGGCCTTCTTCATTGAACCTTAGCATATATATATATATATATATATATATATATATATATATAGACAAAGGTTCAATGAAGAAGTCATATATTTTTAAAGAATGGAGAAGGAATCACATTCGTTGGTTTGTCAAGATCTAACGGTAGTCAATAATTTGCTGAGATGCGTTTTTTTATAGATTAAAGGATACTATTGTCAATTACTAATTGTTATAACCGTAAATTACCTTAATTAACTATAATCAAATCTTTTTTATTATAGGAGATATAGCTTGCAGATGCGTTACGTTCCTCCATTCACGAAATCAAATAGTATTCGTTATTGCTACAGATTACCCCATATAACTTATATGAAGACACATTATTAACTTCTTGTTGTTGTTTCACTCTCTTAATCTACGTTTAATTTGTCGAACATTCTACTGTACAATGGCCAACGTGAATTACAAGCTCAATGAACATATGGACAAAATTCGATGAATATGTACGTTGAACATGAAGTTAACAGGTGTTGAACTTTATAAATTATTTAATTCGATGAACATGTACGTTGAACACGAAGTTAACAGGTGTTGAACATTATAAATTATTTAATGAACATGCACAACAATGGAATGGATTAAATTTCAGAAACAAGTGAACATATGAAAAATGTCTCCAAAACAAATAAATCCATTCCTCCAAAATCTTTCCGAATCATTCTCTCCAACGGAAGTGAGCAATTTAAGGGATTGGATTAATCTCAGAAATATGTTGAATTATAATTTTACGACAATAACCTTTCTCGTATAAATAAAAGGATAAAATCACTTTTTATTGTTTGGTAAATCAAATTATCGAACGAAATTTGGGCCATCGATTACTTATCAATCAATGGTATTGATTTAATCTTTATTCTTACTCTAAGGGCTTTTTTTGTAGAGTCCAACCCTATATATATATATATATATATATATATATATATATATATATAGGAATGAGATCATGTAGTATCCAATGCTTATAATAGATCCGTAGGTCCAAATCTTGACCACACATTTATGACATGTGGCGCATCAAGATGGTGACACGTGGCAAGGCATTTCAAGGCAAAATCTGGAGAGGGGTAAAATTGGAATGTAATTTTCGGATTTAATAATTAAAAAAAATACTCCCTCCGTCCCATGAAGCGTGACCCATTTCTTTTCGGCACGGGAATTAAGAAATTGACATTTTTGTGTGTTAAGTGTGGTAGGTGAAAAAGTGAAAAGGTGAATAAAGGGTAAATTTTTTGCTATTTTTAGAAACAAGTCAAGCTTCGTGGGACAACCCAAAAAGGAAAGTGGGTCACACTTCGCGGGACGGAGGGAGTATTTTTTTTTTAGATTTTCTCAAAATAGATATATTTTAGATGCATATAGTTTCACACGAAGATGCATAAAGTTTTCACATGAAATGCATGACTTTGAGCAGAAAAATGCATTTGATCTTTACAGTTTTGGTATTTTCACCACCTCACCCCACACCACCCCCCAACCCTCCCCATTACCACCCCCCAAAAATAGGCATGTTTCACATGCATATAAAATCAAACAAAAATGCATAAAGTTTTCACATAAAAATGCATTAAATTATACAAAAAATGCATTTCATTTTAATAAATCTGGTAGTTTCCCCACCCCACCCCCCTCCCCCCAAATTTTTTTTTCTTTCAAAAATTGATTTTCTGATCAGTTTTTGAAAAAAGAAAAATTTGGGGGGTGGGTGGGTCAGCAATCAGAAAATCAGTTTTTGAAAAAAAAAAATTGGGGGGGGGGGGTGGGGTGGGGTGAAATCTTATGTATTTTTATATGAAACTTTATGCATTTTTATATGAACCTTCATGCATTTTCGTATTAAACTTTATGCATCTAAAATATATTTATTTTGAGAAAATCTAATTTTTTTTTAATTATTAAATCCAAAAATTACATTCCAATTTTACCCATCTCCAGATTTTGCCTTGAAATGCCTTGCCACGTGTCACCATCTTGATGCGCCACATGTCATAAATGTGTGGTTTAGATTTGGATCTACAGATCTATTATAAGCTTGGATATTACCGGAACCCAACCCTATATATATATATATATATATATAGGAATTGGTTCAATTGAGATTTTCATATATTTGTAGAATTGAGATTAGATCCTATCCATTTAAATGCTTTAATCTAACGATTAATAATTATTCTGTTTTTAATTATAAAATAATAGCGAAAGGCTCGTTTAGTAAATGAATATATTTTATGAACGCCTCCCACCTATATTTACGCTTATACAATCTGCAAATATTTGGAAATTAAATCTCAATTAGGTAAGGATTATATATACAGTTCATTAGACCAGCACCAACGGTGACACTGGGGTAAGGTCACGAGAATAAGACAAAATATGTGGAATTAAAATTTAAATGGAAAGTCATGATAAAACCATGACTTGGTGTGTCAGCCGCCCTCCGGGTCATACACATTTTCATTTATATTGTGCCACCTGGCAATTTTTGATTGGGCTTTTCATTGGTATTTAATTTCTTTATAAATATAATTTAATTACAATTTTTTTATAAATCCAAATCAAATTATATTAAAATTCTTATTAATTTTAACTCAATAAATGTAGCCTAATTATACTATATTCTCACACACAAATTAAATTTCTCTCTTCCTCACAATTTCACATTCTCTTTAATTTTTTGTTCACAAATTTGGGGATCTAGGGTTTTTGGCATCGGAAATTGAAGGGAATGGGGGCTAGAATGTCGCCGCTGCCCTGAGTCGCCGTAGAAGAATAGGTGGGTTTGCCAAGTTTTCAGAGGGAGACGGAGATGGCGGCGTAGTTTTGAGGGCGACGGAGGTGCCGAGAAGCTCTCTGTATGTCACGGCGACGGAGGTGGCGGCGTGGTTCTGAGGGAGACGGAGGTGCCGAGAACCTCTCTGTGTGTCGCCGGTGGTGCTGGCAGGGGGAGGGGGTATAAGGGTTTGAGGAAGATGATGATGATTTGGAATTTTTTTTGTTTTTTAATTTTATTTTTTTGCCACATGTAAAAAATATGTTTAAGTGTCAATTCCGGCTGCCACCTCATCAATTCCGGCTGCCACAGTGGCATTTCCGGCGCCGGCGTAAAAAAAAACCGGTCGCCGGATAAATTTGAGACAAAAACTAAAGGTTAGGTATTTAAAAGAAGAAAAATAAAAATAGGTGCAAAAACCAATTCCGTGTAAACGTTAGGGATTTACAGGCAATTACCCCTATTTATCTTGTTTTAATGTTCATACATTAATGAAGTTATGGGTTGTAAGATGATTTGTATGTGGGGTAGTGTGGTATGGGCATATTTAAAAAGAGATGATGAGTCTAGCTTTCAAGGTTTAATTATGCAGACAGTAAGAAGTAGTAAGCATTGGTCATGCAAAATGAATCATGATGAACATAAGTTCGAATGTCAAATACTATATATTATGTGCATTTGTTTAGTTGTTAAGTTTAACACAAACACTTAAGACGAACATAGGTTGAAAAATATTTAATGGGTGACTCGTAATACGTAGCTCATTATTGTTTGAAAAAACGTACATACTAAAAAATATTAACTTAATTTCTAATAGTGTATAATTCTTTGTATTACATCTTCAGCCAAATAAGTAAATTGTAGAATTCTTTAGTTCCTAACAAAACAGAATATTTCAGTTTTCCATACGTTCATCGCTTATTAATGTAAGTGTTAGAGTAGGATACTCTATTCTTGGATTGTCATTTATATAGTTTTGGCAACAAATACCAACCTTGATACCAAAAGAGATACCACGTTCCTTGCGAATTTTCTCTTAGAGATTTACTTGAAGTTGGAGATTGCCATGAAGTGTTCTACTTGATGAAGGACTCTATTTTTCGTCTGGCTTAAAGGCTAGGGTTTCAAAGACGAAGTCTTGTCAAAGAAGGACTCTTTGCTAGCCTATATATTCATCCATTCAGCCAAGAAAACGCAGCCGCTTTTTCAATACTTTTCACATATCTTTCTACAAGCAGTTGGTGTGCACAAATTCTGGAGCTTTTCTTGGTGTGAGTTCTTGTGCGTTTCTTTGTTATCTTGCTTTTAATTATTGTCGATAGCAAGGTTAATTCAGTTATCTCCTTTGTGAGTTGATGTATTGTGGTTGTAAGGGAGTAAGTGTGTTCGTCGGGGCTCACACTTAGAGAGTTAGTGTTATCTAGCTTTCAACGGTTTATCGTGTGTTGGGGTTTTGGGAAATTATAGAGGCGTTAGAAAGATTAAGTCTTTGTATAAGTCCTGCTGTAATTTAACCTCACATAGTGAATCGTTTTCCCTGGGCGAGGCCCCTCAGACGTAGGTGTTCTATCACCGAACTGGGTTACCATCTCGTGTGTTCGCGTTTATTTCTTTTCTGCAATCTGCTGTGCTTTGGTATTTCGTTTGGTACCATATTTGGTTGCTGTGAACTTTATGTTTATAAGAGCAGACGGATCTTTCAGTAAGTTCAAAATATCCAATGATAACCAAATCCTTGCCAAATCGAAGATCAATTTCAGTCGGAAGGAGCAAAATTATCGGGACCTTGCTTTGATTCCGAGCTTTGGCTAGAGAACAGTTTGACATCTATACCCATTAATGATGGAAGGACGAGATTCTATCTTATATCTAACTATAAGTGAATATCCTAACATATGCTGACTATATATATATATATATATATATATATAGGGAGAGGTTCAGGAAAGAACCATAAATAAAAGAAGATCGGAGAACCATTTTCAGCCATTCGATCATCAAGATCTACGGTGGATGCATCATCTTGTTGGATGAATGCAGATCCTGGGTTCGAATCCTGAAGGGAGCATTTTTTTTATTTTTTTGAGTGCATTAATTTTAACAGCTGATGCATTAATTTTTACAGTGAATGCATTAGATTTGATGGTTCTCCCGTTCTCACAAATATTGTAGTTCTCTCTAGAACCACACCCTATATATATATATATATATATATATATATATATGGAGAGGTTCAAATAAGAACCACTAAATAAAATTAGAACAGAGAATCATTTTAAGCCATTCGATCATCAAGATCTACGGTGGATGCATCATCTTGATGGATGAATGCAGATCCTGGGTTCGAATCCTGAAGGGAGCAAAAATTTTATTATTTTCGGATGCATTAAATTTAATAGCGAATGCATTAATTTATATAGTAGATGCATTGATTTTAATGGTTCTTATGTTCTCACGATAAGTGTGGTTCTCACTATAACCGCACCCTATAAATTATAATGATTTTAATGGTTCTCACTATATATATATAAAGGATTGAGCAAGAATAAAAACACATTTTTTGTATAAATTATAAACGAATTAAAATGTATGAATTCTATGTAGAATACATATGAATTGGCTATATAACTGTATGAATTGCGAAAAATAAATTTTTCGCTACCTTGGTGATGAATCAATCGTAAATCTTGATGATCTAAAGGCTGAAAATTGTTCCTATTTTATACAAAAAAAAAGTGTTTTCATTCAAAAAAATGATATCTCAACTTAAAGACGCTCTCGATGACAGACAACTCAGTAGCAGTCGTGTCTGACCCACAGAAAGCAATCCAATCATTGACTATGACGCCAGCACCTATCACATCGCTACCACAATTGACAGTCCCAGCTACCAAAGGAACTTGGAGGAGTGTCGAGAGTTCGTCCAAATCTTCTATGGATGTATGAGGATGAACCTGTTGCAACAAATACAAAAAAATTAGTACTCCCTCCGTCCCTGAAATGGTTTCCTCTTTTGGGACGGCACGAGTTTTAATAAAAAGTTGTAAAGTGTATTGATAGTGGAGAAAAAGTGATATAATTATTATTGGAAGTTGTGAAAAGTGCTATAATTAGTATTGGAATGGTGAAAAGTGACAAGTAAGAATAAATAAAGTATTATTAGTGGTGAGGTAGGTGTCCAAAAATGGAAAGAACGAAAGAGGAAGTTATTTGGGGATGTCCCAAAATAGAAAAAGAGGAAGTTATTTTAGAGACGGAGGAAGTATTAAATTATGAAGATCCTTCACTTAAGCAGTAATCCTTACTTCAACAAAGAATTGAACTCTTACCAAGCCACCTCTGTTGGAAAAGGCACAATAACTGCCGACAAGAACATCGCCTGCTACAGTCTGACGAAAAACTTCCACACCAAGCACATCTGCAATCAATTCCTCGGTTTCCTAACAGATTATACTGAACATCAATAACTTACACTCTAGGTGCATTTGAGACTAAAGAGTGGCATCATATCCAACACTAAGCAAGACTAAAAACTCTAAACCTCCCATTAGAAAGCACATAAATAGTTTAACCAGAAATTCACAACTTTTATTTCCAAAATCTGACAATCTAAAAGCCCCAAACAACAAATGAAGAAACAAGAAATCAAAATATTTTAGCGCAATATACGTAGTCAAAAGACCTTAGAAAATAAATTGTTGCAAAAAATCGTTTATCATGAACACAGTTTTCAAGATTGAAATGTGAACAGGAAACCACATTAAATAAATAACTCAATCGAAATTAAAACGGACCTGAGTAGTAACTGCACATTTGGAATGAAGAGATGGTAAAGACAACAAGTTCATTGAGAGAGGAGATGAGGATAGCAAAATACAAAAGTACTGGCGAATTCAATTCAAGCCTACCAGGGTAAGTACCAAACGGACGCAATGCCGCAATCCATGACTTATAATCAACTCAAGCTTATAAGTGAAATACTAAACTTCAAAAGAAAAATCATAAAGAGCATGCTTCTCTTATTGACAAAAGTGGAAGAGCTTAGAGTGTTTTGGCTCATCTTGAGTTGATGATCTGTAGAAGCTTTGCAAATGTTCTGATTTGGCTTCAGAATAACTGATTGAACCACCTTAAAAACTGAAGTATCTATCTCTGGAACACCATTCTATAGCCCATCTTGATAAGGAAATGACTTGTAGGAAACCTTATGAAAATCAGAAAAGTTTGGGGTTGATCTCAGTGCATCAACTTATTAAAGAACCCCGGAAAAAACCTAGTGAATCTTAATGTGACTAGCAGGCTTCTTTATGAAAGTTGTTCACTGCCGGGAGAATTGAATTACCACCTGACTTTTAGTACTTTCTCTATTCAAAGAACTAGGTAACTCCTTTACTTTTACTGTTTTATATAGGGTAATAGAAAAAGAAACCCAAAATAAGCAGGAACTGCATTACAATCATCCAAAAAACAATACCCATAAAGGCAAAGCACATCCACCAAAGCGTAAACACAGACTTCAGGACATAGTAGGTAACTGAATGCAAGCAATGTTTACCTTGGCAAGGTAAGGATGTGAAAGAGCAACATGATCATTGCAAGAAATGCAGTTCCCTAGAGAGTTTAATCTCTCCTCAATTCGCTGAACAGCAACTGAATCTGGGAGACTGTTCCTTAAGTGTTGAAGCTCTATCATAAGAACAATATAGATGCAACATCAGGTCTAGAAAATCAGAACATCCTGCAGTATTCTTATTCCTAAAAGAGGACCATATTGTACAGAAATAATCAGCATTTAGCAGCATAATGAGACTGCAATCCTATTACTTAAATAATTAAAGCAAGATGCAGAACTAGAACTTCCAGAACAACATCCCGAACCATCCCTTTACAATCCTACTACAGCTATAACCCTAAATATTAATGATAAGACATTGAGATCCTGCTATCATCTTTATCAGAATATAAAGCTCTTAAATTTATATGCAAATGGGCGGTGGGTTGGTTGGATTGGCAGATCACTCACAAACATACAATAACTTGAAAAAATCTATGTTTTGGTTTCATTGTTTCCAACATGTTTTCTCTTAGTAACTTAGTCAGTTAATCTCCTCTGTTCAAGAAATAATCAAAATGAAAGCATGTAATCTCCATGGGAAAGGAAAATCTTATTAAAGCAACAGATTAGACATCCATCTACAGGTTATAAGAATACTATGACCTAACTACATAAGCATGAAGTTGAGATATATACAGAATACAAGTATAATATGGCACATTAAATAAGTTGTGGGAAACACCTTGATCCGTAGTATTGTGAGGCAAAAGCAAACCATTCTTATTTCCTGCCAACATAGTTAATTTGTGGTGTGAGTCAATATGTAGAGTGATTAATTCAAGGGCAATAAAGAAAATACAACTAAACTCTGACCAGCACATAGGCGTCCGACGATTCTAGTACCAGCAATGGAGGCTTTGACCACAGGAATTACACCAGCCAACTCAGCCTCAAATGTGCTGCCACCAAACATCAAGTGTTAGAGAATGAAGTAAGAATACCACTATAAAAAGCCATTACAAGTATGATACCTGTAGAAGTTCTCCGAACCCCCAATCGCAACCAGACAATATGCATTGGTAAGCTTGGAGAAAACCCCAATATCACAATTATTCTCATACTGCAATCCTGTGAACCCAAAAAAAAATCGCAATGACTCTTTGCTCCAATCATTTTTTAAGGAACCACAGGCACAGGTACTTACTTGTTGCCATAGCAAAGGATAAGGTACAGGACGAGGAACAACAAACGATCAAATCTGTACATTAAATAATAGATAAAACCGAATTAAAATCTCCACAACAAAATAAAAAGCAACTGGAAGCTGAATACAAAACTGCAGGGCTTCGGCCACTCAACCCTAAATTCCAGCGGAACAAGGTCGCGCAATCGGCTGATGAACGAGAGAAGCCTAGAGAGAGATGCAGGCGAGGCGGCGGCAAGGAGACGAGAGACAGCGCTAGCTGGGAACGAAGTGCAATCGGTTGCACAATATAAGGGATGGGAGTTGATATGTTAGGGTTAGTTTAGAACTATACTTGTATCGGCCCATGCCATGCACGGGTCAAGACTATTTTATAATTAAAAATAGGGCTGATAATTGGTTCGGTTCGGGTTTACCGGTTAACCGGAATCGAATAAGGAGAAGTTTGCTAACCGGTAACCGAACCGGTTATGAAATTAAAAAAAGTCGAAATTTCCGAACCGGTTATGAAATTAAAAAAAGTCGAAATTTTAGAATGTTGGCAAGAGGATTTGAACCCTTGCCCTTTGAAAGAAAGGGTAAGATCTTATCTATTGCACCAACTAATAACTTAATAATTATTTAGAACAAAACATACTTTTATAGAGACTTGTATTTTTATATTAAAAAAAAAAAAAAAGAACACCTCTAATAAATGAATTCCATATATTTCTCCATATACATTGCACATCACAAACACAAATATTTGCAGAATTACAAAAAACACAACAAATGAAGAGCATCAATCCACAAACTTATAGTAGAATGATATATAACAAATTACCTCCACACACACACACACACAAAGCAAGCAATCTAACCACAAAAGCCTGTAACTTGATTTATCCGATTATTAATCAAATAAAAGAAACCAAGGTCCAAAACTGTATTCATTCAAAGTCTAATTTGCTGGAATAAAAAGGGATAAAACTAATTTGCTGTACAATCCAAACAAGAAAGAGGTGAGGGTAACAAATAACGATTAGGTGCCATTCCAAGTAGCAAAATTTGTGGATTGCAGTTGCCAAAAAACACTTGATATCTTCACTCTTTATTTGCAATTATTTCTCCCCAAAAAAAAAAAAAAATTGATGTATATACATATATATCTTCGCTCTTCACGTATGTATTGCAGTTGCCAACAATGATTGATTAAGACTAAATAAATTATATAATTGCCCAACACCAAAACCTGTCAAATTTTGGAAAGCAAAGAAGAGCAAAGCTATGAAATGAAACTGATGAATTCTGGAATTGGGAAAAAGATAAATTCTGGAATTGGGAAAAAGATAAACAACAAAAAAACAAAAAAACCTTACCTTCAGGCCGCCGGAGACACGCCGTCGCCGTGCTGGTGTGGCCGGCGTGCGGGAGGTGCTGGTGTGGCCGGCGGCTGGGACTGGGAGGCAGCTGCCGGGCTGAACGCAGAAGCAGAAGCCACAGAAGAAGGCTGAGCACAGGAGCGCCGGTGGCCGGTGGGATGTCGGCTAAACGTAGAAGCCGCAGAAGAAGGCAGAAGAAGGCCTGAACGCGGCCTTTGTCTCCAGACGGCAGTTTGAAACTTGAGAAAAGCCCTAGTCTAATTTTAACTTTTAAGTATTAATGTATTATTTAAATTAAAATATTAATATATAAATTAATTAATTAATTAAATATAAAATAAACTGGTTAATCGGTTTAACCGGTTAACCAACCGGTTAAACCGATTAAACGGTTAGTGATGAAAATACTAACCGATAACCGAACCGAACCGGTAAAAACCGATTTTCGGTTAACCGATAATCGGTTTTTCCGGTTCGGTTACGGTTAAAATCGGATAACCGAAACCGGTTTATCAGCCCTAATTAAAAACATTGCATGGGTCAAGACTATTTATAGTTAAAAAAAAAATTACTCCCTCCGTCCCACTCCAATAGGCTCGCTTTCCTTTTTGGGACGTCTCACTCCAATAGGCCCAGTCTAAAATTGAAAATAATTAGGGCTTTAATAAAAATCAATAGTTACTTAATTAAATGAGATATACCCCCTTAATCAACCCTAATCTACTCATTGAAAAAAATTTCATCCCAGATTTTTCTTCTCTCTCTCTCCGGGAAGCCTTCCCCTTCCCCTTCCCTTTCGCCATTTTCGTCACCTCCGCCCCCTCCCCCCCTTCTCTCTCTCTCAACGACGAGCGGCGCCGCTGACTCTCCAGAGCTCCGGCCACACAGATCCGCCGCCGCCTCAAGACTACAGCTCCTGCTGTGCCGCCGCCGCCTCTCCTTCGTCGGTGGACGGTTCGGAGGCCCTCTCTATCTCGACGGAAAACCTTCCCTTCCCCTTCCCCTTCGCCATTTCCGTCACCGCTGCCCCCTTCCCCTTCTCTCTCTCTCAACGACGAGCGGCGCCACTGACTCTCCAAAGCTCCGGCCACACAGATCCGCCGCCGCCTCAAGACTACAGCCCCTGTTGTGCCGCCGCCGCCTCTTCTTTGTCGGTGGACGGTTCGGAGCCCCCACCGCCGCCGTTCTCCGTCTCCGCCACCACCTCTAAGCTCTTGATTTAGGGTTCTTGATTTGGTAGAAAGTTTCTGAAAGTTTGATTTCTCAATTCTTGATTTAGGGTTCTTCATTTGCAGATCTTGATTTAGGGTTCTTCATTCTCAGTTTTGAAAGTTGAAGAAGAACGAAATAAGGGAATTTTTGTTCTTGATTTTTGGAATTTGTGTGAATCATACGCAGTGGCTTATCAATTTGTGTGAATCATACGCAATGGTTGTTCAATTTCTGTGAAGCATTTGATTGTTGCTGAATTCGTTTAAGTGAACAGATGTGATTAAGGAAAATAAGAGAACACTTAAAACATTAATTGTTGGTGGACCACACCATTTACCTACCAAAAAGTGACTTTCTTAATCTCCGTGCCGAAAGCAACTGGGCCTATTGGCCTGGGACGGAGGGAGTACGTTATAGCAAACAGGTGATCTTGGGTAGAACTAAGTGTACCGTACAATCGGTTACACATTCACTTAGACTCTGATCCACACTCTGATCCGAACTCGTATACTGACTCGAACCTTATAAATAATACTATTTTGGGTATGGGTCAACCCAATTATACGGTAAACACGATTGTACCCAAATTTTTGTGAATAGCAAAATGTCATCATTTATGAGTTAAAAAGGTTGATAATAAAAAATTGTACTAATTTAAACATTTTTTTTCTTGAAGTAGTGACAATATTATCAACTCAATGTGTATAATATTAAATTTACTGAGTGTTACATAGTAATAATTAAATTATAAAATTAGAATACGATGACAATATCACGAGTTTAGATTATTTTATATATTTAAATCAATTATTATATATACATATTATAATAGTCATCTATTTTATTTGTAACTAACAATAAAATTAGTTACTATATCATTTAATCACTCCAACTCAATATCAAAATTTAGTGTGTCGATTACAATGTTGAATAAAACTAAATCAATGTGAAGTCTATTTAAAGTTTCATTTTAATCTATATAATATATAAAAGAGGACTTTTTTTTTTCCTCCATTTATTCTCTCTTTCTCTTTCTCTGTCTTTTTTTTAATCTCATCTCCCACTAATTTTTCTATTATTTTTTTCTTTTACTTTTTTTTTCTATTTTAATTCCTTTCTAAATATTGTCAATTTTGATTAATGAAAAAAAATATTCAATATGCATCTTAAATTTAATATAGTATAAAAAACATCAGAAATGAATTTAAAACGAATAAGTTATGAAAAAAAAAATTAAAATTTCAAATATTTTATTTTTTATTTATCATTAAAAATTTACAATTTTTTATTCATGTTCGTGTATAAAATATTTATATATTTATTATGACACATAATTCTCTATAATAATAATATGTCCTTTAATTTTGATGTTCGTGCATCGCACGAGTGGAAGTGCTAGTTATATATAAATGTCAATCTAATATTAAGTTTAATTGAGAAAATATAATAGTAAATATGTTTATATAAATAAATAAATCATACACAAACATAATTACAAATCAAATGAATTTAAACTATTTAAAAAATTATGTTATATATATATATATATATATATATATAACTAATTATCCATCCACAAATTTATATTAAAACTAAAACAAATTCAAGTTTTAAAAAATTATTATCAAAATTAAATATTTCTAAAATGAATGTATAAATCTCATTCTTCTTAACTGCATTAAAAAAATATTATAACTGTAAACTTTGTAAATAAAAGTATAAAAATTGATATATAACATAAATATAGAAAAATAAGTAAAATTAATGTAAAAAGGTAAATAAAATAGAAAAAAAATCTTATATTCCACGAAGAATGGGTGACAGAATTTTGTTTTACTTTGATCATCACAATATTATGGTTGTAAATCCAATTCAAACAAATATTAAAGTATAATGTTTAATTTGATATTCAATTAAATAGTTATGTGTGTGTATATATATATATATATTCTATATTCATAATTATAAAAATATTAAATTTTATATTTAAATAAAGGCCCAACATAATTGTTGTTTGAAAGCCCAACTCCTTCATTACAATTCCATGACCAAAACGTAATGGTCATTTTATTAGTGGTAGATGACAAATACACAGCCTCTCTCGTCTTCTCCAAATCACGCCAGATCTCCTTCAAGTCCGGCGACCACTTGTCATCGCGACTCAAATACTTGCCTCCATCTTATCTCTCAAAATCCCTCTGCCCCAACGTACGATTGGTCAAATAACAACAACCAAGTGGACCACGGCCTTGCCCGTCCTTCCATTTCTTAGTTGAGCAACAAATTCGTCCACTCACCACCTCCTTCTTTATCTCTCTTTCTAATTCTTGTTCTCTCTCTACCTCATTCACCCAGAAAATTGAATCAAAAATTCAAATAATTTCCAACGATTTGTATACCATTTCGAATAATAATTCGATATCAATTCAAATAGTATTTTCTCACGCCTCTATTCGGGTACAAATGTACAATACTACCCCACATGTGTCGCTCCCAAATTTGGCGTCGTGCTTTTCATTCCTGATCCATCCCTTCTTAATTTGTCTGATTTTTTATTTTTGTGTGTATTTTTTGTGCTCGTCTCGTACGCAGATATATAAATTAGAGGATGTTGTTTCAACTGTATTCACATTTTTCTTTTCCAGGATGGGATAAATTAGATTTGGAGGAGACAAAAGAAAATCGCAGATCCTGGTGACATAAAGATCATTGTGCCAAAGGTGTATATGTGGTCTTTATTTTATTATTCGGGTCTGGGCCAACTTTAGGGCCTAGACCGCCCCTGACCCAATCCCTAACCCTAAGCCCACTACCCTCTAATATATCCCCCCTCTTCACTCGGCCTCTCCCTCATTCTCCCTCCCGCGCCATTCTCTCAAACCTTAAATGTCTCTCTTTACCTCCGCCTCATCCTCCTCTTCCATCTCCACCGCCCATCCACCGCCCTCTGGTCTTACCCTCGAAGCTCTCCACCATTAATGTCCTCTCTCCACCTTCCCGATGATATTATCCTCCCTTCACCCCCCCTATTTAATTCGGCCCCTAAAGCTTATCTACTGGGGGAAAGTTCTGTCAGTCAAATACTTGAGAAGGCTCTGCTATTCATTCTGATTTTCTCCTTGTGTGTTTGCGAGTAAGAGCTTCCTCCTGTTGATAGCATTATCACTGGATTCATGATCATCGGACTCTTGTTTTTAGTGATAAGTTCTTTGAGTGCAAGCCGTCGGAATCCTGACCACCGGATTCCTGACTTTGGTGGCTGTGCATGAGAGATCTGAGTGTCAATCCACCCCTCTTGTACCTTGATCTTTGAGCTGTCGGAAGTGCCGCGCCACCGTGGGAAAATCTGAGCCAACCGTGTCCCGAGAACACCTTTTCCCACCTTTTCTTTTCTGATTCTTTCTCTCTTTCAGTTTATAGCTCCTATTTTTCTTTTTACTTATGCTTCTTTTGTGTTTGTGCAGGTTTTAAGAGGATAAGAAGAAGATAAAAGCAGGTGAAGAAGGAGTGTAGCCAATCTGGGAGATCCTGAGTTGCCTGAGCAACTGTGGAGGCGGCAGGACGGTCGGGAAACAAGTGGTGAACCTCCGGCTAGGCGAAGATACCCAACAGTGGTATCAGAGCCACGGGGACCTAGCCGGGGCACCCTCCGACCGCACCTCCTTCACCCCGCCGCCCTCTGGGCCGCGCCGAGTCGCTCCCGACGAGCAAGGATTTGGTAAGTCCGATTTCTCCCCTACCTGGGAGAATCGGCTCTGGTAAATTGGCTGAAATCCTGAACTCCTAGTTTTAGGATTGGTTCTCTGTGCTGCTTTTCGGTTTTTTGTTGTTTTTTGGTATCTTGCGATCCTGTTGTTTATGTGCTTCCGCTTTGTTGTTTGTCTTCTCTCAATAAACCCTTGGCATTCAAGGCCTATGATAGGTATCTCTTGTTGTGGTCCAGTTCGCCCGGTATCTCCTTTTAAAAGGAGAATCTCCACTTGCGAGTATTCTGGAAAACAAGAGAGAAAATGGGTTATTTAGAGTGGCTGTGTGGTTTCTTGTGTATTTGAGTTATTGTTGTGATATATTCTGTATCTCTGAAAATTTGGTGGTACTGTTAAACTCTCTTGGATTGAGAGTTTTTTCTGTGTTTTTTGACAGGGTCAGTTATTTGGAACATTTAGGGTGACCTGTGTGAATCCTTGCTCCACAGATAAATCTGTGCTGAGAACTGGGTAATCCACAGCTCTATAACTCTAGTTGGTTATGCCTTGTGGTCTTATTGACCATTTCTTGAGTTTGGTGTGCTTGCTGTCCCTATTTGTGATTATTTGGTGTTTGGCTAAGTGTTGCATCTGCATTAATCATGAATAATGTGCATATGGTTTCTTTTAATGGAAGGGATGATTTACAGGATTGGAAAACTAAAATTGAATGCATCTTGGTGAAAGAAAAGGTTAATGAAGCTATTATGAATAGATATGATGAAACCACCACAGATGAGAAATTACTTGATTTAAATGATAATGCAAGAGCTACTATTTTGTTAAATTTGAGCAGTTCAGTGGTTAGAAAAGTGTCTCATCACAAGTGTGCAAAAGATTTATCACTTGTGATGAGACACTTTTCTAACCACTTTTCTAACCACACAACTGCTCAAATTTAACAAAATAGTAGCTCTTGCATTATCATTTAAATCAAGTAATTTCTCATCTGTGGTGGTTTCATCATATCTATTCACAATAGCTTTATTAACTTTTTCTTTCACCAAGATGCATTCAATTTTAGTTTTCCAGTCCTGGAAATCATCCATTTCATTAAAAGGAACCATATGCACATTATTCATGATTAATGCAGATACGACACTTAGCCAAACACCAAAGATCACAAATAAGGACAGCAAGCACACCAAACTCAGGAAATGGTCAATAAGACCACAAGGCAAAACCAACTAGAGTTATAGAGTTGTGGATTGCCCAGTTCTCAACACAGATTTATCTGTGGAGCAAGGATTCACACAAGTCACCCTAGATGTTCCAAATGACTGACCCAGTCAAAAAACACAGAAAAAACTCTCGATCCAAGAGAGTTTAACAGTACCACCAAATTTTCAAAGATACAGAATATATCACAGCAATAACTCAAATACACAAGAAACCACACAGCCACTCTAAATAACCCATTTTCTCTCTTGTTTTCCAGAATACTCGCAAGTGGAGATTCTCCTTTTAAAAGGAGATACCAGGCGAACTGGACCACAACAAGAGAGACCTATCACAGACCTTGAATGCCAAGGGTTTATTGAGAGAAGACAAACAACAACGCGGAAGCACAGAAACAACAGGATCGCAAGATACCAAAAAATAACCAAAAACCGAAAAGCAGCACAGAGAACCAATCCTAAAACTAGGAATTCAAGATTTCAACCAATTTACCAGAGCCGATTCTCCTAGGTAGGGGAGAAATCGAACTTACCAAATCCTTGCTCGTCGGGAGCGACTCGGCGAGGCCCAGAGGGCGGCGGGGTGACGGAGGTGCGGTCGGAGGGTGCCAGGTCCCCGTGGCTCTGATACTATTGTTGGGTATCTTCGCCTAGCCGGAGGTTCACCACTTATTTCCCGACCGTCCTGCCGCTTCAACAGTTGCTTAGGCAACTCAGGATCTCCCAGATTGGCTACACTCCTCCTTGATCTGCTTCTTCTCCTCTTAGAACTTGCACAAACACAGAAGAAGCACAAGTAAAAAGAAAAATAGGAGATATAAACTGAAAGTGAGAAAGAATCAGAAAAGAAAATGTGTCCCCAGGACACGGTTAGCTCAGAATTTCCCACGGTGGCGCGGCACTTCCGGCAGCTCAAAGATCAAGGCATAGGGAGGGGTGGATTGGCACTCAGATCTCTCATGCACAGCCACCAAAGTCAGAAATCCGGTGGTCAGGATTTCGATGGTCAGTAATCCGGTGATATTGCTATCAACAGAAGGAAGCTCTCACTCTCAAACACACAAGGAGAAAATCAGAAGGAATAGCAGAGTCTTCTCAAGTATTTGACTACTTCCCCCCAGTAGATAAGCTTTTGGTGCCGGATTAAATAGGGGGGTGAAGAGAGGATAATATCATCGGGAAGGTGGAGAGAGGACATTAATGGTGGAGAGCTTCGAGGGTAAGACCAGAGGGCGGTGGAGATGGAATAGGCTGAGGTAGAGAGAGAGATTTAGGGTTTGAGAGAGCGGCGCAGGAGGGAGAATGGGAGAGAGACCAAGTGAAGAGGGGGGGTATATTAGTGGGTAGTGGGCTTAGGGTTAGGGATTGGGTTAGGGGCGGTCTGGGCCCTAAAGTTGGCCCAGACCCGAATAATAAAATAAAGATATTGGGCCAACATACCACAATTGATAAAAAAGTGTGTTTTTTTCGGTCACGGCGAAATTTGATTTTGAAGAGAGAGAAAACTATCTATTGATAAAAGAAACACACATTTATTTAAACACGCTGAAAAATTCTAGAGGAAGAAAACTGAAAAAGTTTTTGCCGAGAATTTATTACCGTTATACTGCTCTTTTATATAATATATAGATTAGATATTTTGGATAATAGAATTGAAGAGACGATGAAGAGACAAGAAAGAAAATTTTATTATTATGATTAATTGTGAAAGAAGCTACAAACAGATATTTAAGCTCACGTTGAGCACGCAGCATACACACACGCACGCGTATTCTAACTAACTCCAGCTAAGAACAAAAGGGAAATATTATGTGTGCATGGGTGCATGCACACCACACACTTATTATGCCTGTATCTAATACCCCCCCTCAAGATGGAGCGTAGATAGTATCGAAGCTCATCTTGCTAAGGATATTGCGTAAGGCGGGAGCTAGCAATGCCTTAGTGAAAATGTCAGCAAGTTGCAAGTGATTCCTCACATGAATCGGATTGACAACTCCTTGTTGAAACTTCTCACGAACCATGTGGCAGTCAATCTCGATGTGTTTGGTGCGTTCATGCAAATCCAGGTGACTTCACAACTCACTTGAGCCATAGCTCGATATTTAGCTTCGACAGATGAACGAGATATAGTGTTTTGCTTCTTCGAGCGCCAAGAGATCAGAGAAGATCCAAGAAACACGTCAAAGCCAGCAACTGACTTCCGGGTATCAGGGCAAGCAGCCCAATCGGCATCACAAAATGCAGACAAGGAAAAAGTAGAAGTCTTGGAAAAGAAAAGGCCATGGCCTATGGTGCCCTTAAGATATTTGAGCACACGTTCAGCAGCAAGAAGATGTCCGTTACATGGTTTAGAAACGAATTGACTCAAGTTGTTTACAACAAAAGTAATGTCTGGACGAGTGAGAGTCAAGTATAGCAGTCGACCAATAAGTCTTCGATAGGTTGTAGAATCAGAGATGAGAACCTTCGTCAGAGGATAGATGTTTCCCAGACTCCATGGGAGTAGAACATGGCCTGCAGTGAGGCCTGCATCCTTAAGAAGATCAATAACATATTTGCGCGGACATAAGTAGATACCTTGTGAATTACGGGCAACCGCTAATCCAAGGAAATAAGTAGGCTTGCCCAAGTCTTTTTACTTGAAAGACTTGCTCAAAAACTCTTTGAATGCAGCAACAGAAGCATCATCATTGCTGGTGAGCAAAATATCATCAACATAAACCACCAAACCTAAGAACTTGCTTGCCCTCCCTTTTGTAGAAGAAAGAATGATCACAAGCGGATTGAACAAAACCAAAAGCACTGAGCACCTCAGAAAACTTCAGATACCATTATCTGGAAGCCTGCTTGAGCCCATACAAAGATTTCTTGAGTTTACACACAGAACCTGGGGGATAAGGGCGCCCCTCTGGATCAAGAAGGCCAGGAGGTAATTCCATATAGATGTCCTCAGATAAATCACCATATAAGAAAGTATTGTTAATATCAAGGTGAGTAAGAGACCAGTTACATGCAGCTACTAAGGAGAGCATAACTTTGACAGTAACAAGCTTAGCTACTGGAGAGAAAGTGTCCAGAAAATCAATGATAGCCTGTTGAGTATAGCTCTTGGTAACAAACCTGGCTTTGTATCTATCCAAAGTCCCATCAGCAAAAAACTTGGTCCTAAACACCTATTTACAGCCTATAGCTATTTTATCAGGTGGCAAGAGAGTGACAAATCAAGTGTCAGTCTTAATAAGAGCTTCAAGCTCAGCTTGCATTGCCTTTCTCCATTCAGCATATAGAGAAGCTTGATGATATGAGGAAGGTTCAGGTATGGAAGAGAGATAACAAATCAATCAAAAATAAGCAGAGGATAGTCTAAAGTAAGAAATATACTGATGAAGGGGATATGGTGAACGGATGACAGAATTACAAACATAATCTGATAAGTAAGCATGAGGTTTGCTAACTCTACCACATTTAGTTGTAGGAAGAATAGGTGGATGTGAAGAGGTAGGCTCAGTAGGAGTAGATGCAGCAGGTATACATGCAATAAACATACTCCATCCGTCCCACAAATCTTGAATCATTTCCTTATATGTCAAATAAATTTTTCTTTATTCACCTTTTTATTTTTTCACCTACCACACTAAATACTATATTCTTAATTTTCGTGCCGAAAAGAATTGACTCAAGATTCGCGGGATGACGGAGGGAGTATTTTTTTTTATTAATTATATACACATAATCAATGAATATTCATATCTTTTAAAAATTCTTTCACAATTATTGTGCATTCATTTATAAATATGTACGGGTCTTTAAAATTTTGGAATGACTAAAATAATGATAGTATTACCACAAATGTTATTCTCCCTCCGTTATATCATTTCCACATCTGCCATTTCGGTCCATACGCGATATCGTTTTCACTTTCATTTATAAAAGTAGGGTCTACAAACTTCTACTCACAATAATAGTGAGACCCAAATTCCATTCATTACAATAGCTACTACTATCTATTCGTCATTTTTCTTAAAACTCGTGTCGTCCACAATGTGAAAATGATATCGCGAACGGAGGGAGTATATAAAAAATATTTCAAAATATATAAGATTATGTTGTTTTTCTTTTTGTGTAATTATCAGTGATTTAATCTTTTACTTATAATTGATATTTGTATTTATTTATTAAAAATATTACTTAATCTTGATGATTTCCATCGGATTGGAGTTAGGAGGATGTACTAGTACTAGTGTCAAATTATCTTAGTTGACCTTTTGTTGCCTTTGCACATCCATGTCACGTCCCCCACAATAATTTATCCTGCAAATATTTAATGATTGGGCCGAACAACATTTAATTTTCAAACTGTTCTGTAATCTTAGGGCCTTGGACTTTGATTCCAAGGGAGTGGCGGACTGGCGGTAGCTTAGACTATCTAACCACCTGCCCATTACATGAACTCTTAACTCATTTTTGTCAAATTATTCTACTATCTTTTAGATTTTTCTTACACATTTATGATTAATAGCGGTTAAATTGATTAAATATATAAGACTTTCATAAAAAAACAAACTCATTAACATCAAATAGTAAAATAAGTTCTTCACTTAAATTTGGATATAAAAATACTTAAGTTTATAAAGTAGAGCATTTTTAACATACAACTCAAGAAATAAGGCATTTTTGCCTATTAACATTTTTTTTTTTCGTTTATGGAATGATGGGTTTAGAAACGGTCACCTAAATAGTTGTTTCTATTGATTCAACAACAAATACGTTGAAAACACACATAAAAAGCTACCTCTATGTAATTTTTTTTAAAATTGTTTACATGATCACAATCTTATTTTAACTAGAGGATTGATTCAAACCCAACCTTAAAATTAACTAAGAAAACGAAAGGGAATAAAAATAATAAAAATTTAACAAACTAATGTAACAAACCACTATATAATATTAAGCAGTTAATGTGGATTCTACGATTATTAAAATAATATATTATGTTATTTCTCTTATACGTATTCCATTCGTCTCATTACAAATGTCTCATTACTTTTGGACACGGAAATTAAGAAATGTGTAACTAGTGGATAAAGTGAGTTGGTGAAAATTATTAGGTATAAAGTGAGAATATTTTACCAAAAAAAAATGAGACATTTATAATGGAACATCTCGTTATAGAAAGTGAGACATTTGTAATAGGATAGAGGAAGTATATTATTAATAAAAAAATATTAAAAAAATTGGGAGGGAGCCGCCACCGTTGAAGGTCCATCAACTTAAATAAACAGGTAAATCTCATATGCATGCTTTCAACTCAACACTATAGATGAGACGAAACTAGCCTACGTCTCTATCCATAAAATGCCCCTTCAATTCCTCATACATCGCAACGCTATTCACTTGATTTCAACACATACTCACATTGATTATTTTAAATCAGAAATCTGAATAGAGGACTCGAAAGGCCACCAAGTTAATATCATGATTAATATCAATTCTTATTTCTCTATAGTGGATCTTCAACACTGATCCAAAGCACACAATGCATTATTCTATCAGGAGATATTTACTTTTCATGATTGATTAGATGCACGATTGAGTATTTTTATTTTTATTTCTATGATATTTTCAATATATATCTTACCCTTTAAATGAGATATGAATCAGGTAAATGGGCTCAAATGATAAATATTATCTACAGTACTTTTGGATATCTCAAAGTTTCAATTCATCTTAATAAATAATAAATTAATTTTATTATTTTTATCTATCAAGATTAATTCTAATATAGTAAAAATAGTAAATGGGAAATATGAGCATAATAATTCACAGAACCTGATGAAATCAAAGTTATATTCAAGAATGGTAAAATTACTAAACCTTGTTAACCTAATACACAATTCTCTAAAATAAATTAGATATATATACCATCACGCGATATCTATCTTTCTTTCTTTTTTTGAGTGGGGAGTATAAGGATATATATATAGAGGTGAAAATTGATCCTTAAATCCTGTATTAACACATAAGGTTTCTATTTTTGGATGTTTTCAAAGAGATATTTTTTATTTTCAAAAGAAATACTTCATCCGTCCCATTGTAAGTGAGACCTTTTTTTTGGCACGGAAATTAAGAAATACTCCCTCCGTCCCAGCTTTTAGTATTCAACTTTCCTTTTTTAATTGTCCCACATTTTAGTATCCATTTCTATTTTTTGTAAAAGTATGTGGGACCCTTACTCCACTTTAATTATTTTAACTCTCATATAAAATGTGGGACCCTTGTTCCATTCACAACACATCAATCATTTTATTAAAACCCGTGCCGTTCTCAATTGGATACCAAAAGCCGGGACGGAGGGAGTATGTATTTTGTGTGTAGGTGAAAAAGTGAAAATATGTTTAATGGGAAAAACTTTTACCTAAAAACGAAAGAATCTCACTTACAGTGGGATGCCCAAAATAAAAAAGTCTCAGATACAGTGGGAAGAGTATAATGGGTTGAAAAGAAATATGATATGACCATATATAAAGCTAATTCAGTTAATAAGATACTTTTTCTCTCATAAATAGATCTGATCGAGGTTCGAAATTATCTATAGTGCTTGAGTGTGAGCGTGTAAATTGCAACTCCAAAAAAGGAAAGGAATATATATGATATAAAGCTTCATCATTATTATGCCTTGTCAGTACAATCTTCAACAATCCAAAACAAAATATGTGTCTGGCACGAGATATATATATGCACATTATTTTGTCAGAAGTCTAAAAAAGAAAATTATATTTGATGAACAGAAAAAAAAAGTATAGAATGATATATATTCATGGCGTTTGCCAGTGTGTTTGAGAAGGTGGGCCGATAAATAAAGCTGTTTCCACCTTGGCAGGCAGCGCCTGAGAAGCCACTGCCAAAATGGATCTTTGCAAATGTAGCTACACATAAAAACAATATACATTAGCTTTAGCTTTACGTACCAACAATAAACACACACACATACATGTACGCATGTAAAATCTATATACATGAACAATATAATTCTATTCTTTTTTTTAAAACTATATTTACGAGAAACTCAGACAGGATCTGTTTATAATTATATTTTCACTTTTTCATTTGGAACCTAATACTCCTAATCATTTATATCAAAATTTTGTAAATATTGAGTGAGAATGAGATTTAAAATATAAACATAATTTCCTATAAGACTAATATTGATATCTAATCTTTGTACTTTTAATTGAGCTGGGTTCTATAAATTATTAACTTAATTTTAATGAAAGTATAAAATTTAAAGTAGACATTTCTATGGGGATGAATTCCAGTGTGGTACACTAAACCTCAATCCGTTTTTAGGTTCATCAATAAAATAGACAATATATATATATATATATATATATATATATATATAATTTTTTAATGCAGATTATAAAAGTAGAAGCACGTAAAGTTCACACATAAAATGTAGCAGAACTCAAAAGTGGACCATTTGCGTTCTTAATTCCTTTTTTGTTATGCATGCCTTAGTTTTGAGGAAAATGTTATAAGGCATGCCATACCAATATATTAAATATATAAAGGGTATGTTTTCTTCAATTATAAATTTATTATAAAAAAAATAAGACTAAATGAAAAAAATATTACATAATTTAGTGATATTATCTTTTTTTTTATCTCGTGTTCTATAGGATAAAAAATAATGCTTATATAAATAGGAATCTAAATCAACAGGAAAAATACATCATTATATAAATTAGCAAGGTAGAATATAGGAGTATTAATTACAGGGGAAACATTTTTAAGAAGAGTATATAAGATTTCAAAAAGATGAAATAAAATAACGTGTGTATGCGAATTCTAGTCATTATAATTTATAAATTTCGTAATTCCAGTTTTTTAATTTACCTTATATCTTTAGGATGGATTTGCTTTGAGGTATAAGGAAGGGATAAGCTACATTTACCACCTTATACCTCATTTGTTTTGATATATGAAAAAATTCAGGACAGATTGTATAATTTTTCAGGCAACTCCTTATTCTTTGCGAAATGCATAATTTTATACCTAAGAAAAGGTGGTATAATTTTATACCACTTATAAGGAGTGCATATATATATTATCCTTCAACCAAAACAAGATATAAAAAATATGATCCCCACTTTATGTGATAAATTTATACCTCATTATATTATCCCTCCATTTAGAGGGATAAAAAGCAAACACACCCTTTGTGTTTTTCGAAATTTAGATTTTATGAAAACTTCAATCTATTTGGAAAAGTTAACAATTAAAATAGGAATTTCGAAATTTGAATTATCTCTTATAGTTATAACAAGAAATGTGTACTTACTATGCAAACTCAATGTGTTTTTGCGAAAGAGTATACCACGAAATGACAAAGTATATGGAGAAATTAATTAGGTAATTGAAAAACTGTAAATTGAGTTCAAACCTACCTTTTTCCTCAATTCTGTGTTTTCTCTCGCCAGTTTCTTTTCCTACATCAACATTAATTCATTATCGATCAATACTCCATGCAACTCTGGGAATCCAAATATCTTGATATTATCATTTTCTCAATGTACAAAAGATGTTAGTTTATATGTACCTGTTCTTTCAGCTGATCGACCTGCTCGTTCATTAATTTACTCTGGTACAAAAAAATATTATTCGAGTTGAATAAGTAACAAGATACGCCAAACATATAAATATATAACTTACTCTCTGAGGAAATTAAAAAAAATATATATATTCAGAGTTGAATATATATATGAGTCAATACCTTGGTAGCTCTGATGCTTCTTAAACTAGATTCCAACTGTCGTTCGACCTGTTCTAACTCTTCAGTTGAACAAGAATCTAAACCCTCTCCCATGAGTTTTCTGAAATGCAATAATTATTAACAGAAATCGCAGTTTTTGCATATGCGAAACAAGGAACTAATTAATAAGGAAGATAACCTCTGAGATTCTTCAAGGAACTCTATCTTCTTATGTAATTCATGACTACTGCTTTCATTTGTCATAAACTGTTTCAAATCCAATTATAGTCAAATTAAAATGTGTCACACACGGTGTACGTGATTGATCAAATTTATATATCTAGGTCATGTTGTATTTGATAGCCTAAGCTATTAATTCATTGGCGGTAAGCTGGTAGACTTCCATTATTCGTAGATTTTTTTCATCACCGATTAATTTCAAACGGTATAAATCTCAAATATTTCAAGATTCAATCAGATCATGAGTCGAAACGGAATTAAGTTTCAGACTTAATTCGGAAAAGTTATAGGATCTCCCTATTCCTGTATATGAATTAATGTGATATTTCGTTTCTTTCATATGATTAAGATTAAATGTAGTCGACGTATAAGGTGAATATATATTGTACATTTTGGCCCTAAAAATTCATAAGTGAAGTGCGAATTAACGTACAGTTGAAAATGGCTATAGTGTAAAAAAGAAACATAACAAAGTATACATAAATTAACTGACTAACCCCATATAAAATCGATCACCAAACAAAATTAAATCAGGAACAAATATGCATGTGATCTCACCAGATACACTTTTAATAGTTATATAATTTCACCCTTCAGTTCAGGCCCTAAAAAGTGGAGTATGCATCTAGCTAGGTTTCTAAGCTTCATGCTTGAATAGATTCACAAATTAAACCTTATTCCATGCATTAATTAGTTTCGCAACCTCTATTCTTCGTCTTATCTTCTACTTCCTCCATCCCACTATTATTGTCCCAAAATATTTGGCCACGGGAATTAAGTACAAAGTCCGCAGGCCAATAACTTGATTTTCTGAAATTCAATGGGCAATTCAAATGTAATATTGAAAAGCTCTTGATGATGATCTTTAGTGATACCCATATTGCCGAGTTTTGATCATCGAAAGTGGTCGAAAAAAAAGAAAAAATATAGAGTTTCATGACAACAACTTTCACTATTTTCCAATCGCTTTTGGTGACCAAAATCCAACAAAAAAGAAAAAATATAGAGTTTCATGACAACAACTTTCACTATTTTCCAATCGCTTCATGGTGATCAAAATCCAACAATATGAGTATCATTAGAAAACTATTTTCAAGAGCTTTCTATAATGGTAAATGAGACAAATTTATCATAAAGGTGAAGTAACCTTTTTTTTTTTTAGTTTGAATATTTATTCTAATTTGTAATAGGCATTATTGTTATTTTGATTAATTCAAGTGTAATATACATGTATATTGTATTTAAAAAATACGTCAATATTTACCTTTACCATTAGGGAAATTAATAAAACTAGTTATAATTAAGGCTTGTTGAGTAAACTTCATGGCCTTATAGTAGAATTCGACATTAATCAAATTTTGGTTTCTAATTATAGTATTCGACTTATAAGTTTACCTTGAACAAGCTGCATAATAGCTTCGGCATAAATCAACTAGAGGTAGGAAATATTTATCAATCGGCATAATTTTACACAAGCACGTAGATGTGCAAATGCCCTTTCCCATAAGCAAATTAATTGACGGTGGGATGTTGATTTTATAATTAAGTAGAATCAATACTTCAAAATTTTGAAAGACTATCTATTCAAAATGCATAGGCAAACAAAAGGTGATTCGGTGAAGAGGTCTGACCTTGACATTTTCATCCATGCAAGTTTTACTCCAACTTGAAATGGCCTTCTCATTTCTTATGTATCTTTCTATGGTCTTATTGATCCCACTGCTGAAATTTCCAAAAACATACTAGTTATTATCTTTTTATTGATTCAACAATAGATACATTGAAAGCACACAAAAAGCTACATTTATCTATTCAACTTTTTAAAAAAAGTGTTCCATCTTTCAAACAAATAAATTAATTTTCATTATTAATAATCTTACTTTAATTAGAAGATTGACTCAAACTTATCATTGAAAATTAACTAAGAAATTAAAGGGGACAAATATAACAAAAATTTAATAACCTAATACTAACAAACACTGTAAAATATTAAACAATTAGCATGGATAATTACGATTATTAAAACAATATAATATATTTTCTCTCATATTTCTATAATAATAATAACAATAATAATATGGCGGTGGGGGGCTTCAGCCCCCTAAATCCGCCACTGCTAATACTATTAGTTACGTGTATGACATCGTTAATTCAATAAATTACATAAAAACTAAAGTTCAATTTATTTTTTATATATTTATTATTTCTCCGTTCCATTTGAAATGTCAAAACTATAACATTGTCTTACAGGTTTAAGATATTTCAAATGAGATGGAGGGAGTATAAGTTAACATGAAAAAGAGCTTTGTTATCATGTAATTTGTAAAATTAATTATGCTAAACAATCATTTAAGTATTAAAATCAAAATAAATATACAAAATTAAAAAAAAATGATAAAATGGGCTCTCTCTCTCTCTCTCTCTCTCTCTCTCGTGAGAACAATGTGGTTTTCAATAAAATTAATACGTTCACTATTAAATTTAATGCACTTGAAAAGAAAAAAAAATGAAATTTTCACTCCCTTTAGAATATGAATTCAAGTGTTGCATTCATCCATCAAAGTGATGCATCTACCATGGACACGACCAAAGAGTTGAGAATGATTATCCGTTCTCGAACATCTTCTTATTGTGAGAATTATATTTTTTGTGAAAATGTAATAACAATACATTTTCTTATAAAATTAATGAATTCACTGTTATATTTAATAATTTTCCATTCTCATTTCCTATATATCGTGAGAATTGAGAACAATGTATTGATGTGTTAAGTTATTGCATTCACCGTGAACTTAACTGCATTCGAAAAAATGAAAAAAAAAATATATGAAATTTTTGCTCCATTCAGAATTCGAACCCTCCATCCAGAATCGCTGAGCATAGTTATTTGTTCTCATTTTATATAAAAATCTTTATTTAATGTAACTCAATAAAATTGTGACATTTATAATTGAGTAGCTACCATGCGTGTCACGAAAATAAAGAGATGTCACTAAATTTAGTGACATTTGAAGGTGTAAATAGTTTTTTGACATGTAAAAGTGTAGTTATTTTTTATAACAATATGATTTATAATTAGTTATTTGAAAAAATTAATTTTATAGATAGTTAAAGTAATGCTCCCTCCGTCCACGATAAGTGTGGTCTTTTTGCTATTTTCGTCCGCCCACGATAAGTGTGGTCTTTTTATTTTAGGAAATATACTTTTATACTTTTACTCACATTCACACACTATTTACAAAAAACCTATCTCACAACCATTTATTAGTTACCTAACAATGCAACATTGACAAGAACCTTTATCCACTTTATACACATCTTCCAATATTTTCTTAAGACTCGTGCCCTCTCATCCACACCACACTTATTTTGGACGGAGGATATATAATACTAATATTTGTGTGTGTATATATAATAATATTAGTGAGTGTGGGTGTGACACATTCACACACACACAAGAGAGAGAGAGAGCAAAAATATATTGTAACGCTTATGTGTAACAAAAATATTTTTTGATAGCTTTGAATATCACTCAATTTGTTACATGGATACATATCACACAATTGTTACATTTTTAAAGGTAATAAAATTTATTTTCAATTTTATGTGTAATTACTAAAGTATATATATACATTGTTAGTGTAGCAAAACTATGTTGCATTTAAAGATATAACAAATTTTGTGATATATCTCTTGATGTCACTAAAATTGTGTTACTAGCTGCAAGACAATTTTATTGTAGTGGTTATAATAAAATGACTATTTTCATGAGAAATAAGAATAAAAAATAAGTCAATATAAATCTACGAATAAATTGTTTATAATACACGAATAGTGTATTCAGTTAATATATATGGTGTAATTTTTGCCATCTCCAGGATTTGAACCTAAGTTTAAACGGATATTCATACATTACAAGTAACTTATTCATAGATTTATATTGGCTTATCATAGATTTATATAGGGCTGGGAAAATACACCGAAAACTCGGTATACCGGTCATACCGTACCGTAAAATACCAAACATAAGGTATACCGAATTTTTTGGTAAGGTATAATACCGTACCGTAGATTTACGGTAAGGTAAAGGTATGAATTTTTCAGATACCGGGGTATACCGACGTATACCGATACTGCGGTATATACCGAAAAAGTCAATAAATATCGTATGAAAGGTATATACCGGCATAAGGTATGATACCTTATTAACGATATACCGGTATATACCGGTATTAAGGTATAATACCTTGTTCTAATATAGCGCAGTTGTCGGTATATACCGGTATATCAAAAATCGGGAAAAAAACCGTATCAAAATCTATAGTTTTAAAATATATAATATATATTTTTATATTTATATTTTTAAAAATATTGATAAATTTTATAAAATGATGTATATAATCTATATTATATGAATATATACAAGTTCTTGAATTTATAAATGTCATCAAATGATACAAAAATAATCAAAATATAGTTCATATAGTTATGATATAATATTCACCTTATAAATATCATCAAATGATAAAAAATAAACAAAATATAATACATGAATTTATAACATAGAGTTACATATTTATATTCTATAGTGTATAATTAACATTATTATTTTATAATAAATTACATCAAACATTATTGTATATAATCTATATTATTTGTTATTTGTAGACTTGTGAAATTGTTGAGACGGGAACAAACTTTGTACTTTATTTATTTTATTGCGTTTGAGTTTTATTGTTGACATTATATTTGTTAAATGTTGTTTATTAGGTAAGCATGTTTAAAAAAATATCGATATTATTGTACTGAAATGTATTAATTTCAATATACCGTGTAAACACGACATACCGAAACATGATACGGTATATCAAAATACGGTACGATATATCGAAACAAAGGTACGGTAAAAGTATGAGATTTTTGCATACCGTAATTTAAGGTATACCGGACTAAGGTATACCGTAGGTAAAGGTATGAAATTTCTCCATACCGATGGTAAAGGTAAGATATAAGGTATGAACAATTTATTAATGTATACCGTACCGTCTCACCCCTAGATTTATACTGATTTGTTCGTTATTTTTTTACAAGATAAATTTGAATACATTAATATCGACCATAGATTTATACTAATTTGTTCATTTCTCACCATATTTGACAATTCTCGCCAAAAAAATTTTCTCACTATATATATATAGTGTAGGTGGAAAAACCATATTATCGTGATAAAGTGTCAAAGTTCATATTGAAAAAGCTAATCCGCTAACGTACCCTAAAACATTTACAGTCGTCACACCGGGGGACTAAGGATGATCCCCTTAAAAGAAAAGAATGATCGCCATATAAATATATAATTACTCTTACACAATTACCTTATTTAGGGAAAAATAAAAACATAGTACTATATTGTTAGACTGGTATCCGTATACCTTCATCAGAGTTACAAAAACACCATTTTTATAGACTGCCTGTATTAGCTAGAGATACAAATAACACAAAATATTAAGAAAGCGCTTAATAACAACCTGCAACCTGCACCGCTTACAAAAACAACCATTTTTCCTTGGTGATAGTCTAAGTGCATACCAAATTTTTCTCACATATGATACATTTTTTTTTGATAAATTATATGATACATAGAAATAACAGCCTGCAGCCAGTGCTTCATGATCATATATATATACCATCCATGATTAAGATTGAAAAAGTAACGGATACATATTCATTTTTAGAAGATAATTATTTTAATATTACCTACTTGTACACCCACTTGAAGCTCAGTACTTTGTATATATATTGAAATGAACATTAAAATATTAATAGCAAATAACAAACTTTTATACATTTCCTCAAAAAAAAAAAAAAGACGAAAGAAATAAAAGCACAGTTTATACAGCTTAACTCCAAATGGTAGTATGTAAGTTATTACACTTGCTAAACATATACTTTTTCAATATGATCATCTATTGAACACTAACATGATTCCAACATTCAAAATGTTTAAACAGTTTAATTTAAATGGGAACTTATAACATAAATTATCAAAAAACAATTAAGCTAACTATATAGAATGACAACTTTACAATTAGTATTGTGCATAAGTTCATCAAAGTCTGACAAATTTATACTTTCCAACATAGTCTGTTATTGGCCTTTAAAATAAATAAATAAATAAATAAAATCCTTAAGTCTGCTATTAGTGATGATGGGATTTGAATACAATCTCTAATCTCTCTCTCTCTTAGAGCTAAAAATTGAGTGGGTGGGGCTACCTGGCTACAGTAGTAATTCCAGTTCAGTGAATCATAATTACACAGACTTTTCAACCTCAGATTTGGTTCAGTTTCTATTTGCAAACCCATATGCTCGACAAGATAGGAACCCCAATAGATATCATGTTCACATATACATAGCTACATTAATTTTCTTGTCAAAAATCACCTCTTCTAGCTAATCAATTTCGTGTAAATTGAATCATACATAAAATTTAGTTCCAGTTAACAAAGCATATTTTGAGAAAGGGTCCTTGTATATACTCCATATTAGTACAATCATGAGGAAAAAAGAGTACTTCTGAAAAATATTGAAAAAATATTTTCATTTTCTGGGGTTTCCCACGCTCTTTATACGTGCACTTATGATCTCAATATTTCAGTTCAAGAGTATCTCATTGGAGAGAACAACTTTGGGATTTGGACAAATTAAAGCTTATTTTTACAAACCTACAAAAACATTGAAGTTTTCAATATTACTAGTTCAAGCAAACATCATTTTCATAAAAGTAGAAAATAAAACAAATAATTATCCCAAAAGAAGAGGCAAAAATAGAGAGAGATGCAGGAACCCAATCACCTAATTAATTAACCACCTATGAACATTTTAATCAAGAATTAACACACGATTGGAGGGGGGGAAAAGTTAATAGAAAAATCACAGCAAGCTACAAAGTGGAGTAGTAGGAATAAGATCTGAGTGATGATGCTCATATTGGCAAAAAAAATAACAGAGAAAATATTATGTGTACCTGGAACTTGAGAATTCGCTTAGTTTTCCTGTGGAAGAGAAGACAAGGAGAGCAACTTCAGCATCACAAAGAACTGAAAGCTCAAATGCCTTCTTCAACAGCCCGCTTCTGCGCTTCGAGAAGGTAACCTGCCTATTTGTCACGTTTTCGATTCTTTTTAGCTCAGTTTTTCCCCTCACCATCTCTCTCTCTTTCTAGCTCTCTCTCTCTCACTCACACACACATTATATGATTGAGTTTTCTGAGAAGGACTGCAGTTTTTATAGAAAGGAGTATTATTTTTAAGGGGTGGAGAATAATTCCAATTTTTTTTTTTTTGCAATCAAATCAACAAATATAGAAACTTGACGAGTTTCCAAATATAGAAAAGCTAATTAAGGCTTGGGTGGGCTGATGGAATCCAAGAATAGCAAAAGAAATTAAGCGAAGACTTTTCTGGTTTTCCAGATCTGTAACAGTAATCGAAGGGATGCTGAGTGAGAGAGAGAAGGAGATTTTGGTGTGTATAGTAGGAGCATATCTGGAAACCCTAGATTCCGAAATCAAGAAAGAGTTTGGGGTTTTTACTTTTTTTGTAAGTTTTCAACCATGGAATGAGAATAAAGACGCTTTAGGAAATAGCAGGTCATAAACTAAAGGAAAATACTAACCTAATCCATTTCTTATTTTAGCAAAATTCGACAAACATAAAAAAAAAAAAAAAAAAAAAAAAGAGGAAAGGGAGAGCCTAAAAATTAAAATGAAAGGGAATATTGCAACACAAGTGGAGACTTGTCGGAGTTGAGTTGTAAACTCCCAAAACCGGGACCACTCAACTGTGTGACTTGACTCCCCCCCGCCGCCCCATTCAGCTAAATCTTCCGAAATACTCCGATGTGTCCAATCACCATTTTTTTTAATTAGTGAAATCAAATTAAAATAATCGTATAAGCACTACAAGAAAATGCGGCTCTAACGACCGAAATTTCGGTCGTTAAAATCCAAAAATCGATCGTTAATATTTTTAACGACCGATTTAACGACCGTTTTTTCGGTTGTTAAATTTAACGACCGATTTTTTATTTTTAACGACCGAAATTTCGATCGTTAAAAAGAGAAAAAAAAATATAAATAAAAAAAAATTTATTTTTTTTAAATAACGATCGAAATTTTATTTTTAACGACCGAAAATTCGGTCGTTAAAAATTAATAAAAAAAATATTTTTTTTTGAAAAAAATATATATATTTTTTTTCTATATCTTTGAATCCCACAAGTATTTTTAGTGTATTTCTAATGTATTTTCACCTTAATTGCATACCATTTGACGAACTTCCCAGTAGGTCACCCATCTTACTTGTGCTCTAAGTCAAGCACGCTTAACCTTGAAGTTCATTTCGAGTAGTCACCAACAGAGAACACTCGTATTATTGATATATTTAGTATCTATTAATTCATTTAAACTCTAATTCAATATAAAATATCATTAATCATTCATAACCTTATAATATGTCGAGATAATAACTAAGATTTGTGGTGTCGGCGAAACATTGACGATAAATATACGATCGAATTTAAAATAATAAAAAAATAATATTATCGTAATTAAAAAAAGAAAAGAAAATATGAGTATGAAAAATAACAATCAAATATACAACAAAATCAATATTAAATCAAATAATCAATATTAATAAAATTAATATTTGAAAAATAATTTTATTATTTTAAAATAATAAAATTATTAATATTTTGAAAATAATGAATCTAATAATTTAGAAAATCTAATAAGTCAAATAATTTATTATTATTTGCAAATAATACTCCCTCCGTCCACCAATCAACTTCCCATTTGCCTCTAAAATTTTGTCCACCAATTAACTTCCCACTCTGCTTTTTGGACTTATATACCCTTCATTACTTTTTAAATTACTACACTTTATCAATTGGACCCACCACACTCTATCATTACTTGTCTAATTAATTCAATTTTGATTTTAATTAAATAGAGTAGGATATTAAAAATATTCAATCATTTTCAAAATAATTAAATAGAAAAAAATAATTAAATAGAAAATTAATAAAAAATAATTAAATATTTATATATATATTTATATATAATAAAAAAAATGAAATTTAAAATTTTTAAAATTGAAAAAATAAAATTAACGACCGATTATTCGGTCGTTAATAAATAAAATAAATAAATAAATAAATAAAAATAAATAAAAAAATATAAAAAAATAAAAAATAAATAAAAATAATTTTAACGACCGAAAAAATCGGTCTTTAAAAAAATAATTAAAAAAATATTTTTTTTATTTAAAAATATTTAAAAAATAAAAAAATAAAAATAAATAAAAAATAATTAAAAAATAATATTAACGACCGAATAATTCGGTCGTTAAAAAAATTAATTTTTTTTTAAAAAAAATAATTTTTTAATAAAAAAATAAAAATATATATATTAACGACCGAATTTTCGGTCGTTAAAATTAAAAAAATAATTAAAATATAAAAAAATAATTTTTACGACCGAAAATTCGGTCGTTAAAAAAAATTAAATATTAAAATATTAAAAAAATAATTAGCGACCGAATTTTCGGTCGTTAAAAAATAAAAATAAATAAAAAATAAAATCGGTCGTTAAACGGTCGTAAATCGGTCGTTAAGGCCGCAAAATTAACGACCGAAATTTTCGGTCGTTAATTTCGGTCGTTAAACGCGTGTTTTCTTGTAGTGAAGGTGCAATCGAAATACGAGCTATAAAGATCAGAGTATACATTTCAGATGTCAAAATCACAATTTAAGACAATCAATTTTCCAAATTGAAACAAAAGAGAATAGGTAAAAGATTAGATAACCAAAATTAAAATCTCACTTTGATCAATTCGACTAAGTCCTCACAGCAACTTGACAAGTTCTTGAACATCGATGATTTCATAAATTCCACACGATACATATCCAGAGAACTTTCCACCCTCAGATGAATGTTTATGTGTTACAAAATCCATGCCCTACTTAAAGTGACATATTGGATCAAGATGTCCGACATAACTGAGTTCGAACCAACTGTAGCATGACGTACAAACTTTGTATGCAAACGAACAAGATAAAAAAAGGTGCTCCACACTTTCACATTGTACCAAGCAAAAACACACCTGTCATCTTCCAATGATTGCAACACTCGTCCTTTAAAAAGGTTTTATCAGGTGTAACCTATTTAGGAGGAGTTTTTATCTAAATGCAACAACTTTAAATGAGGACAATTTGTACCATATCTTCTTCAAAAAATCTTGTGAAATGTTTCTTTGATTTGCTTTCTTCTCAATCTCCTTCTGATTTCGAGGAGTAAAGTCCGTTACTTTCAGCATTCCACTTCAATTCATCCTCATTATCTTGAGTTGGCTTAAACCTATTAATAAGAGAAAGTAAACAAGAGGACATATTTTTTTCCCATTCAAAAAAATCCCTTCTCCAACTCCATTTCCATTCCCAAGTGTTTTTCGCCCAAACACCTTTATCTTTGAGGATGACTTCTTTATCTAAAGCAATGTTAAACAATCTTTGGAATGCAGTAGCAAAACTATCATCTCCAGCCCATTTATCTCTCGAGAAGTTGGTCTTATCCTCTTCCCCTATTTTCTTAATGAGATTTTGATAAAAATAAGTTTCAATTAATTTAACAGATGAATTAACATTTCAGGAAACTTAAACTCGTGAACTCAACTTTAAATAGGAATATTCAAAATGCAAGTAATTTCTAAAATACTCCTTCCGTCCACAATTTAAAGCCCTACTTGCTCTTAAATTTTTATCCACAAATTAAAGTCATATTCTGCTTTTTGTACTTTTTTACTCTTCTTCTTTTCCTATATTTACTACCATTTGCCACTAATGGACACACCTTAAAACACATTTATCATTTTTATATTCTATATTTACTACACTTTTATCACTAGTAGACCCACTCATAACACCTTTATCACTTTAGTCAACTACCCTTATATTTCATCCACATCACATTTTTCAGCTTTCTTAGTTTCCGTGCTCACACCAAAGTGGAGCTTTAAATTATGGACAGAGGGAGTAATATTTTTTAGTTATTTTTAAAATGTGGCGTGATCACCGAGAACAAACCTTGAACAACATTTATATGCAATTGTTTTCAAATTTGAAAGCTATATTCGGATCCAGCGTCGTATTCTCTATTGAACAATGTTGCCTTCAAGGTAAAATTTTCGACGTATCTCGCACATAGCCTTAATTTCTTCCTCCTGTAAACTATTCTGGCAAAAACTATCAAATTAAGAAAATTTACATCAAGCGTCGAGCCCAACCATGGTTAGATGCTCTTCTTCTTTTTTCCACATTAATTTTACGAATAATATGAGTCACAATCTCAACGGAGCTGCTTCATTGCAATAATCGCACCTAAGAATTTCCCAACTCGCGCCTACTCTCCTGCCAACTCTTCTATTAAGGCTATACTCACTGGGGATACTAGGGATGTCAATCAGGTCAATTCACCAAATTTTGGACTAGTCTTATCGGGTTATTTGGGTGCGGGTTGATCAAGTTGAAAAAAATTAGTTTTAGAAATTTTTAACCCTAACCTTAAACGTTCGGGTTTCGGGCGAGCCCATCGGCTTCAAAAATTTATTTTTAAAAATTAACTAATATATTTATCTTGACAATATTATATTTGTAATAAATAAACTGTAGGTGGTTAATGCTTAAGGTCTAAGTTTCTGGGATCGAGTCCACCGTCGTGCGGTCTTTAGATTTCTTTATTTACTTGTGTAATATATATATATATATATATAAAGGTAACATTTGAACATCGACTTATATAATAATTTTTTGTCCATTGCGATTGCTAATTGTACTGCAATTTTCGATAAAGATTAATTTTTATTATATTTTTATGGTGGGCAATTATGGAAAACTACTATCTTGAACATTATTGGAGGCGTCCCAATTTTTAGTATCCATATTTTCATTTTTGGATGTCCTACATTTTTATACTCATTTATATTTTTAGTAAAAATAGGTGGAGCCATTACTTCATTTTAATTATATTAACACTCACATAAAAATGTGAAACACTTATTTCACTCACAATACACTCAACCATTTTATTTAAACTCGTGTCACTCTCATTTAAATACTAAAAAATAGAACGGGTGGGGTATTATTTAAAAAAAATGTTCATTTTTTCCTCACCAATCTCCATATATATTGTTTGCTATTTGTGTAAAAGAATGTGAGCAATGGAGCCACTTCATTTTTGATTCATCAAGTCAGTAACTTAATGGTTGTCATCGCGTTCATCATCCGTTGAACTTCCACTTTCAACTCCCACAGTAAAGTCAATATTTGTGTTGTCTTCTTCATTTTTATCTTTTGTGGACACAGTTAAACATTTGGGTTTAATTTGGATTTACATTAATATACCTTTTTATTTTGGCAGAAAATATTATTGTAATAATTTTTAAATTATATATTTTAAAAATAATATTTTTGAAAAAAAAAAATTTACGAGCCGAATAGGACCGAACCCGAAACAAGCGAGTCAGATCGGGTCTGGACCGATCAGGTTCTAGGTCTAGAATCAGAATCGTTATTTTGTAACTCAATGGTAATCAACAGTTTCGAGTCGGTCCTGGTAAAACACGACCAATGACACCCTTATTAATCAAACTATAGAATAGAAAATAACAATAGAACTTTAACTTTACCTTGTCTCTATAAAAAGAAGTCCAATATTGGTTAGCAGTGAAATGCGAACTGAAACTCATGAACATCTGGAAACCGAAACCACTAGAGATCCTAGCCTATTTCATAATCGATATTGCTACGTGGAGAATCTGCCCTTTTCCTTATAAGAATTCGGGGAGAGGCGAACGGTGGCTGCCCTTTGTCGTCGAGGCAGGGAGAGTGAAGCTACCAGCGATGACTTGCGGCGATTCTTCAGAAGAGGAGGCCCGGCGACACTGGTGGCTTTTGCTTCAGGTTGCGGTCGAGAAGGGTGAGAAAACTAGAGAAGGTCACGGCGATGTTCGGCCCGATGCGAGACGACAGTGAGAAAAAGCGAGAAGGGGCGGTGGTTGGCAACGGGTTCTACCGCCATAGATGGAAGAGGTGGTTTCGGCGGCGGTTTGTCGGAAATCGAAGGAGATGAAGATATGAATTTTACAAATTGGAATTTTATTTTCCATGTTCGATTTGAGATGAGGGAAGTGAGATAGAGGGGTGAGGGGGTCTATAGATGATGTCTATGGTCAGGGACGGATCTAGAAATTTAATATGACCGATCTATATTTCACCGGATGATCTAATCAATGTTAATAACGAAAACGAGTTGAACTTGAATATTATTTGAAATTACACAATTATGACCGGCGAGATAACATATATAGGAATAAAAAAAAAATTTAAAATCATACATTTATAGGTAACAAAAAAATTGACCGGGCGACGGCCTGGGTGCCTGGCCTTAGATCCGTGTCCTTTCTATGGTGTTTTGGCAGCGACGATGTCGCTAGAATTGGGGAGATGGCGCTGAGTGTGCGCGTTCTATACAGAGAAGAGGGAAAGAGTGAGAGATGAGAGTGCGCGTCTAGAGAAGTAGATAGCTTGGACTTGGAGTGTCTGTGTTTTGATCTAGCTTATGTAGTGTAGTTAATGCTCAAGGTTGAAATCTTATTTAAATTTATTTATTTATTTATATAATTTATATAAAAAAAAACTTGGATTTAAAGCTTTGGACCTAATAAAAATTAGAAGTTGGCTTAATCACTTTGGCCATGATCTGAAGTTTAATGAATATATTAAAATGGGCTGTTATTAAAATTAAGCTTGGATTAGCTAAGTGTTTGCTGTTTAAGAAAGGATAATTTTATACACAGCCCCCACTTTACTCATTGTAGCCTTATAAAAATAAAAATATTAATAAATGTACTATTTTGCCCTTATAGCCTCCAAAATTAAAATTTTAATAACTAAAAATTTAAAGATACAAAAATACGCTAGAATACAATAAAATGTATAGCCCCAACAAAATTGAAGATCAAAATATATTTTCAATCGATAAAACGAACTGGAAAATCAAATACCCCAGTTATCTACGATTGATATGCCTAATTAATGAGGAAGAGAAATTGGATAATCCCACACGAATAAGTCGATGGCTACGACCTCCCTCAGCAATTCAACATCGAAATCGTCAAAAATTGCGACAACATAAACTCTTAATCGTTCCACCGTGATGCCCTCTCCAACTTGGGCTTCAGCAAATTCACCAGCGGTGGAATTTCAGGAATTGTGCGGGTGGTTCTAGACCAACCAATTTTCGCTGGAACTCTCTACCACAACTAGATGCCTAATTAGTGGTACAAGATGGTAGAGCCCAAATTCACCAAGCTTTCTATATCCTATTCTACATCGGGTTTGCAATCGAGAAGTATCTATTCACCAAAGAGCGTCCTTGTATGTAATGATTTGATAGGATAAATGTTGTCAGAGATAGGCAATTTGTGCAGAGTAGTTACTACCTATTCGATTGGAAATATATGTTCTTTTTTCAAGGAATTGTATTCTTCTTCAATTTTCTTTTGCATGTTTCTTTTTGAAGGTTTCTAATATTAATTTGGGGCTGTAAGTTTTATTGAAATTCTTTGTCGTATTTTTATGTTTATAGATTTCTAATCGGTGAAGTTTTAATTTTGGGGGCTACAAGGGCAAAACAATCTATTTATTAATATTTTTTTATTTTTTTAATTAGAAGCTATAGTGAATAAAATGGGGGCTATGTATATAATTACCCTTTCAGAAATTAATTAATTAAGCATTTCAGCTGCCAACTAATCAATGAAATAAGAAATTGGCCTATGGGACCACGGAGTTTTTTTTTTTTAATTATATAAGTAAATAAAGAAATTTAAAGATAATGTGACGGAGAACTCGAATCCAGGATCTCAGGTCTTGGACATTAACATTTTTACTACTAAGCCAACATGAGTTTATAATAAGAGATTAGATTGTTTAATTTATTTATTAATTGATCAATGACTTAAAGGTCTAATTTGATTAGTGTAATTGAGTTGTAATTATTTGTATTGTTTGGGCCATAGTTATATTAAATCTTTTTGGCTCAGAGCGAGAACTAATTTAGTTAAGGATTAATTCAAAATTTGATTATTTAATTACTTAACTAGATTTAATGGTCTTTATTTGTGGGATTTTTAATCACAAAATCTCATGTACACTTGAGTGTACTGTACACTCGGGTTGACTCGTACCTAGATCCTGATCCGCATGCTAATCCAAACTCGCATCCTGACCCAAATTGTGTAAATGACACTATTCAGTTATACAAATGACACTGCTTATAATTGTAACTATTCAATTATATAAATAACATTGTTATTTAAAATATTATAGTGCCATTTTAAATCTTATAGTGCTATTTAAAATATTATAGTGCCATTTATAATCTTATAGTGTCAATTACAGGAAATGTCATTTATATTTCTGAATAGTATCAATTATACACAGTGTCATTTATACACAATGTCATTTGTATAACAGAATAGTGTCAAATTACAAGCAATGTCATTTGTATAACTGAATAATGTCATTTACACGATTTGAGTCAGGATGCGGGCACGGATAAACCCGGCTGTACGGTACACTCGAATGTACCCAAGACCACCTCTTTCTTAATTAGTGAAGTGGACTAGAATGTCTAAGTCGGATTTATGAATTCGAATAAGTAATTCGATCAATTCAATAGTTGAGCCATTAATTTCATGCAAACCCTTGGCAAACTCCGATTCTTTCTGCGTGGGACATTCCATGCAAACATGATCATTCCAATGGCCAAAGTGAGCCATATTGCAGAACTTGCGGCGAACCTTCTTACTCCCCGCAATATTGTTTTGCCAAATTGTTAGCCTTTTTTCTTCAAAGGCTTTTTCGGCAAACCTGGTAGTATTTCCTGTCATGGTGTTTAACAGGAATGATCCCAAACACGAATTCTGAGAGAATTTGAATTTGAACTTGACTTTGTCCATCTCTGTAAGACAGACCCATAATCCCCATGCTCGCCTTGTGGAAATCTGGTCTTCTGTAAATGTGGCGACAATGGAGGGCTGATGATCGGAGCTTTGATTCCGATTCAAAGCTTGATTGTCGGGCCTTCGGAGCTTTATAAAATGAAAAGCTTCGTGGTTGCCCTTTTCAGCAGGTTCTGGTGCTGCGTTAAAGAAGTATAGCTCCAAAACATTCCCCCGTCTCAAAGACTCGTTGTTCTCCCAAGCGGAAAAGACCGTTTCTTGGATCCACTTTGGCAGACCCTTGATTTCGTTGAACGCTAGAGATATAGTATAAACTGAGGCCAGTGCCCCAAATTCATACCATTCCTTGACTTCTTGTGGATTGGCTCTGGTGGTCATCCACACCCGAGGATAGTTTCCTCCAACATCAACCCGGCTGGTTCTTGGATTAATGCCTCTTCTTGTATTAAGTTTCTCCCACCTGGACTGGTAAACCTGCCAAATCGGAGATACTTCTAAAATGTTAGTATCAACCTTAGATTTGCCCGTCATTGGCCTAAGGCTGATCTCTCCCTCTTTTTCCCCAGAGGTGCTGGGTTGACATGATGATTTAAGGTGTGAACCCTTAACATCATTTTTCTCTTGAGTCTCCGGCTTGGAGGCCATAACCTCAGAGCTTGTGCTAGGGGTACTCGAATCCCCTGCTACAGGTAATCCGTCCTGTATGGTAATGCCTGTTTTAACCAGGGGTTCCCTAATTCCGCGCAGGAGCGGTCCTTGAATTGCTTTATGAAGATTTATCATCTTCTTAAGGCATTCTCGTATGCGGTTAGACACTTTGGCTTCATCAGCCGACTGTATCCTTCCAGCTTGTTTGGCATGGAGTACACACTCTTGTCATTCCTGTTGTAGCATCTCCATGTTTTCCTGGAGCTGCCTCTGGTTTATAATGATGGCGTCAACCTCAGTTGGCTCCATCCCTTGTTAGGAAATCTACAAGAATATTTTCATCAGATTTTAAAATGACAATATCAAAATCATAATATTGACATTCAGCTTGCCATCTTAGTAATCTAGCCTTTTCATGTTTAGATTCAATTTTCTTGGTTAAGAAAGCCTTAACGTTAGTGTTATCGACTTTCAAGACAAATTTCTTAGCAAGTAGAAATAACAGCTATTTTTTGAACGCCTTTCTAACTTCATAAAATTCTTTCTCGTTGATGTGCCAACGCACAGCTTCACTGTCGGAGAAGAGGCGACTACAGTATTTGCACGGTTCCTCTCCATAGGGGGTGATTTTAGTAAGCACGGCCGCCCACCAAAAATCACTTACATCTGTGTAAAGGACTAGATCGTCCTCATCTTGTGGTATTGAAAGCTTGGGGAGATTCTTGCAAATCTCTTTCAGTTTCTTAATACCCTCACGATGTTCCTCCTTCCAGATGAATGGAACATCCTTCTTTAGTAAAGGACTAAAGATCTTCCTGTGTTCTACAAGGTTCTTAATTAACATCCATACAAAGTTGACAACTCCAAGAAAGCTTTGAAGCTGCTTTTTCTCCTTGAGATCTTCTGGAAAATTCTGGACCTTTTCTACAATATGTTCCTGCAGAATTATCCCTGTCTCATCTATTTCAATACCCAGAAAATCCATCTTCTGGGCTGCCACGACTGTCTTGTTTTCAGACAGCACCAATCCTTCATGTTGGCAAACATCTGCAAAGATCTCCAGATGCCTGACATGTTCATGAATGTTCTTTGACGCAATAAGGATATCATCAATATAAACAAACATGAATGAAGAATAATCTTTAAAAAGACTATCCATCTTCCTTTGGAATATTTGAGGCGCATTGGCTAGCCCCATTGGCATGACATTCTAGACATAATGTCCTTGTGGAGTTGAGAAGGCTGTTAACTTCTTACTCTCTTCCTCCATGCGAATCTGGTAAAACCCCGATTTGCAATCGAATTTTGAGAATACCTTTGCACTTCTGATGCAGTTGATAAGGTGTTCTCTGCTTGGGATGAAATATCCACCAAACCCAAGAATGTCATTAATTCCTTTGTAATTAATTAATAATTAATCTTGGTTTTCCTCTTTTGATCTCTCCGTGATTTCTCACCAAAAATTCAGGACTACTGTATGACGAGTTCCCTGGTTTGATCAACCGTAAATCAAGATGCTCCTTGATTATGCTCCTCATATCCTGCTGATCTTGAGTATTCATCATCAGGATTGGCCTGAACCGCACAAACTCATGCTCCTTTTCAGTTTTAACCTTCTAGGTAGCTTTGAGTTGGTTCTTGTCCCACCATGCCAAAGGATCCTCATGATAATATTTCTGGATTCTCCTTTTGACATTGGATATGGACACATGTTCTTTTTTTTTTCCAATATATTTGTGTGGTATTAAAGAGACTTTGAGGATTTGAGTTTCTTCCTCGGAGAGATCTAGAAATCCCTCGGCTCTGCATTTGAGCAGAACATCTCTGAACCTCCGTTGATCCTTTATTTGTGGTCGTCGGAGTCTACCTTCATCACCACACTTGCTGCGAAAGTTGACTGGCATAGCGCGATTAAAAGCTCCTTCAAGCCTCTGCACAATGATTTTGTGATCACAATTGGTTGTGAACAAAAGCCTCCTGGCTTCATTGTCCTGTGTATACCTTTTGAATGTTTGCAGAAAATTATTTTCGAACAATATATCCGCTCACGTATCATGGAAATAGATTGGTGAAGTCTTGACCTTGTACCAAGGTGTTTGTCCTGCTCCGCCGATCAGAATTTCTGTCTGTTTTACTCATTTTGATAAGAACAAAACCTTCTTTGAGAAATCTGTTCCTGTAATTCGAGGCAGTTCTTCTTCAACGCCTGTTGGAAAGACTCCCCATTTTGCTGTACAGATTCCTGCTCCTGAATCAATGTAGGCAGCAAAATATTCTGCCTTGAATTTCTCATATAACATCCCGACCGAGATATAAATCGAGAATGGACTTGTCATTCGATCAACAACCTTTTTTCGCCGATCTCCATTCTTCTTTCTTTCCTTGACCATCACTACACCAAATTCGCTCATACATAACGCCTCATAGATAATGGATATTTACAATATCCGTTATGTATGAGCGCCTTTTTGGCATAGATAACGGATATTTGAAAAATTCGTTATGAGAAAACTATTATCTCTAATCATTTATAACAGTTTTGAGTCTTACGTTATCTATGAGTGTTATTTATGTTCATTTTTAATAACGCGTTTTTAATAGCGTTATGCTTTGTGTTATGTATGAGCACACTTTAATAACAGTTATTGAAACCGTTATGATGACTGTTATGTATGTATATATTTTTAAAATAAAATAAAAACATAAATGAACACAAAATCTGAAATCCCTCCCCTCCCAACGGCATCTCTCAATATTCACACACGCTCCAACAACATTTCTCTCCATCTCCGGCGAAGGTCTGACGATTGCCTTCACGAGCCGTCACCTCTGACAAAACCCGGTGAGCCGCCGTTTTCAACGGCGCTATACTCTCTCTCCCTTCTTTGTCTTCCACAGAATCCCCACATCAAGATGAGCCCTAAAAGTTTTTCACTTTCAAATCTGCCGCAGCAACCCTGATTTCCAGCGAGGACGCCGTCGTTTCCCTCCCCCCTCTCTTCTTTTCCTCTTCCATTCCCTTCCTAAACTCTTCCTCACTCTTAATTTCTCCAAATCAGATCCACGCCTGCCCAAAATGAAATAAGGAACCGAGCCCTAAGTTCCTTCTTCACTACAGACTAACGCCGCCGCCGTGGCACCTCTCCGACGAAGCCGTGCCCGGCCATTGGCAACGCCCCTCCTGTCTGTTCCCCCCTCTCTCTAACTATTTCAACTTTTCACTCCAGATTGCGCACAAAAGAGTCCCAATCTCTACCTCTAACACCGCGACACCTGGCACTAGTCCTAAGTTTCTTCTTCGATTCGACGGAAGAATCACCGCCCGTGCTAAACCGGCAACAGACCGACAACAATCTGCTGCCACCGCCCTAGTGGTAAGGCCGCCATCTGTCTTCCCCCTTCTCTCAACTCTGAGTTCGACTCGGTCTCAAGCCAAGCCCTAATGGCTCGGTCCTAACATAACAGGAAGGTATAAATCTACCCTACTGCAACTGTACTAGTTTGGGCAAGATAGAATTTTTTTAGGGGGTGGGTTTTTCTTGTGTGATTTTTTTAGGGGTTCACTCTTACTATAATTTAGTTAGTATGAATGCAGGGATGTTCATGCACATGTTTATAGGAGATGTAGTGTATGACATCAGCAGAAGCCTTGATAATTGGTATTGGAAACTTCATGTTTGTGAGGAGACAAACCAGATGCGGACATCGATTAGAATATATGTGCTAATTGTCCGCCTTGGTTTAGAGTGGATTTTGCTAACCTATATATGGGTTATATTTCTCTTGCATGAATTGGTTTTCTCTTACGAACAAAACATCATTTATATATACTTGTAGGAAAGAGTACCACGACAAGTATGCTAGCTTATGTATTAAAGGCCATGGGAGATGATCTGACAGCTGTCGTTGGGGCACAAGTGTTTCAGGTTCTGTATTTGGTTTACACGAGTGGTGTATGGATTACCTTTTATATTCGAAATTGTCTTACTACTACTCATTTTTGCATTTAATTGTGTTCTGCTGATGACAAGCGTTTCATATAGCTTACAAGTAAGATGATGTTGCATACTATATATTATATATTTTATGGGTTGTGCTAGAAGTGCGTGCATCTCTTAGTAGTATTGTCGTTGTTATTGTTTTCTTGGTGATCATTGTTTTATTTCGTTTCACTTTGTTTGATGGAAGGGTCACGTTGACTGTACTGTTGCAGTGTTACTCATGATAAGAATGTAAATTTTCTTTCTTGCTCCAAGTCTATATTGAAGCACTATACCTTCTTGTTTCATTCGTACCTTCTTGTTTTATCCATTGATTTGTGTATTATGCTACATCTACTTCAGGTTAGAGCTGTGGTCGTTGGACTGGACCAGCACATAAACTTTTACAAGCTGCAGTAAGGACTTTGTCTCAAATTCTGATTTACTTATAATTGATATCAATATAAATCTTTCTGGACTTGTTTTGTCAACCCACAACCTATGTTAATATGTTAAATTTTTCCTCATCTCATTTTCAGCACTTAATATCATAACAATTCCTTTGATATTATCTGATTAATATATATATTTCAACTCGTAAAAACTGGATCTATATCTGTTTGTTATATAAGGCTGTTGAGATTTAGTTGATACTTGACACTTATAGATCTATTATGACTTGTGGGCTAGTGTTTTTTTTTTTCCTTTGAGTGGATATACTCTGCAATTCTTCTACTGTTTGACGTGTTTAGTTTAGCAAGTGTTAGTCTAATTTCCATGCTTTACTCTTGTATGATTTTGTGGCAGATTGGTGGTGGATTAAATGAGCCATACGTTGAGTTGAAGAGGCTTGTGAATTCAGAAGAAAAGTTGTACCGGACGGCTAGCTAGTTGCATATTTAATATGTTTAGTATTTTTGTAAGGCATAATATTGTGTTGATTAATTGCTATCACTTACTTCTCCAACCGTGACAGGTTTATAGTTGAGCAGTTGAGGTGAATGAGCGGCTCTCAATCACAGAAAAAGTTGTTCAGATCGAAATGGCTAGGTAGCTAGTTACAATATATGTTATCTTCGTTTTGACATTAGTACGATTTAAACATGTTAGAATGTTGACTATATTCAGATGATGTACGAATTTTTTTAATACAACTCATAGAACATGTGTTTCTGTTAACTCTATTTGGATGGTAATTGTATGAATATTTTGAACGGTATATGACATGATTTATGGATAGTTTTTATTATTTTGTTTGTTTTAGAATTAATTTTAATTGCAAATAAATTATAAGTTGTAGCATAAATAACGAAATATAAAAAAAATATACATAACGACTACAACCGTTATGTATAAAAACATACACAACGTAAAAAAAGAGTTATCTAAACAACAATTTGACGTTATTAAAACATTCAAAGATCACACAAACAAGAGTGTAATGTATTTGAAAACAACCGTTATGTATAACTGCATAGATAACGGAGAAAAATAAACTTTCATAACGATCAGAAACGTTATGTATAAGACTTATAGATAACGGATTATCAGGCGTTATTTATTTATGGATAACCGTTATGTATAATAGTATAGATAACGTATAAATATCCGTTATGTATGCGCGCCACATACATAACACCACTATACTTAACGCAAGTTTTTCCGCATAGATAACGGATAAAATCCGTTATGTATGCGCGTTTTTGGCGTAGTGCATGGTAGATATTTGTCAAGGAAATCTCGCCCTAGGATTAGGACGTCAGCTTCTTGTCCGGCTTCGCCCTCGATCTCGATCTTAAAGCCTCCGATCTCCAGAATTCCGATATATCGGTTACTTTCTGGATTTCTCAAGTAGTACAACGTATTGCAAGGAAATTGATTTTTCCTTTCAGTTGTATCAAATCTCGTGGAAACACTTCTCCATCCTTCTGGGCACTTGAGTTTTATCCTTATGCCTTGGACCGGTGCTTCCTGGATTGCTTTTCTCTCGTAGGAATGAGATAAACTTCTTTCCAAAGGCATTGATATTAGCATTTCTCCTCGGAATGACAACCTTGGTGCTCCCAATCTGAGACTTTGATTATGCTTCAGCACCTGCTTGTCTTTGACCTGGATGTTGATTTCCCTAATTGTTGGGATTTCAACTCGATCCGGGCTGATCGCCTTGGCCACTTCTTTGAATATTTTCGGGATCTCAATAAAAAATTTCCCCAGAAATAAATTCGTATGGTGGGAATTTGATAGGGCATACGATACTTGATATGTAATCGAGTACGGCCTATTACCTCCTGTCAGCAGATCCATCCTCTTATAGTCCTGATAGAGTGTCAGGGCTCTACTGAAGTTTGCATCTTGAAGATTATAAGTGATCTGTGGGTATAATTCGGTTATAATATGCTTGGCATAGAGATTACCCGAGAAAGCTCCCAGCACTGCATCTCTTGGATGAGAACTTCACAATCTTGGATGAGAATTTTTTCGGAACATGGTTTCCGCTTTTCGATATCCTTCACCTTTTTCTGGATATCACTTAAGAGTTTTAAGATTTCCTCTTGTTTGAGTGATATTTGGCTTATCTCCATCGGTAGATCATATAGCTTGTTGCCATAATATTCCACCGTTCTTTGAATCTCCCGCAAGTTTACGTTGTCGGAAAAGTTTGGCTTGATTTTTTGATAAGCTGGATAAGTTGTACCAGCCTTGTCCTTCTGCTCCATTAGTCGTGTGATTGATGGGCACCCTTTCTTGCTCGTTCAATCGCCACTCTGGTCTCGACGACCCCTATAAGGCGTTCATGGTAGAACTGAATACTCGTGACGATATCACGAATAATCTATCCATCTTCTCCTCGACGAATATTTGTTACGAGGACTCGATTGTTCCAATTGAGTTCGTCTAGTAGACGAGTAGTTTCTCTCTCCAAATGTTGGAAAGAATCCCTGTATACCATACATCTCGGACAATTGTCCGGATCCATGCATAATTTTTAATGGAGTCTCCTCCCACATAGGTAAATTATAAAATAAATTAAATATAATATACTTCCTCAATAAAAATCCGCTCTGATACCATTTTAAGCGAAGCACGGGTATGCATGAAATTTATAAATTATAGAGAAATTTCAAGAGTTGTAAATGAGTAAGTGGGGTTTTTATGCAATTAAAATTTTTCAAGGGGTCAAAACTAAGTTGTTTGGAATTGAGATAAAGTAACAAATTACCAATGCCCACATGTCATCATCCTAGCGGTAGTGTTCACATGAACCATGTTCAGCATATTCAAAACCCTATCACGTCTAGCTTCATATACTAGACATTAGATCAATTAACCACTTCCACCAAACGGTTGTGTAACATCGTCTCTTAATTTTTATTTTTTATTTTATAATTTAGGTCCCACCACCAACGACTTGCAACAGTCCTTTAATTTAGGCGTATTTCATATTTGCTAAAACCCTGAATTGTGGATTCTGCATCCAAATTTGAGAGAATCAGTCGTAATTTGTTCGAATTAAATTAGGGTTTTCTTGTGTTCCTATTATTCGATAGTAGACCATGAGTTTCAATTCCGTATGTGGACCAAGCTTATCGGATTACGAGAATCCTAGGTTTTGTGGCTGCGAAATTGAAGGTAAGAGGTTGATGAATAAAAAACCAAAACTTCATTCTTTATGACTGAAATTATTGCATGCTCTATAAAACACACACAATTTTCTTTTTCAAGAATAATTGTTACTTTTACCTTTTATTGCGAGTTGATAGAGTAAAGTAGGGGGACACTTGGATATTACTCTTCTTCGTCTCTGAATCTCTTCCATCGATATTCTTCTTCGTGTATCAAAGCCTTCTTCATATACTAAGGTTGGTACAAAATCGGCGTGAATGTGGTGGTGGGACCCACCAATTATAAAATAAATAAATAAATAAATTAAGAGACGATGTTACACAACTGTTTGATGAAAGGGATTCATGATGGTGAACGCTTTTGAAATAACCATTTTGAAAAAGGAAACACAATATTTGGCCATTAATTGAAAATACAAAATCTGGCAATTTTTTATGTTTTAAGATTGTTTTGCCCCTAATTAGGGCGGACCAGATTCGGGTTTGCGCGCGGGTTAGGCACATATGGCACTATTAGTGCCCAAAGTACCAAGCAAAAAAAAAAAAATCTAAGTAAATTAGTACGTTCGGCACCATTAGTACCAATAGTGCCATGCACGAATAATACTAGTGACCATAAGAGAGAGTATATGGCACTAATGACACTAATATGGTCATAAGTACCATTCGTGCAGCACTTTAAATGGAGAATTTAAACTCTAAATGGATAATCTAAACCCTAAATGGGAAATTTAAACCTAAAATGGTAATTTAAACCCTAATTGAATAATCTAAACCCTACAGAGAAGTGTTTAAAATGGTCGTATAACTGTATTCATCTATATAAAACAAGACAGTGTATCAGCACAAATATATGGTACTATTGGCACTAATATGATCATTAGTATCATTCGTGCATGACATTAAGTGTACCAATTTACTTGATTTTTTTTTATTTGACACTAATAGTGCCATGTGTGCCTTACCCGCGTGCAAACCCGAATTCGGTCCGCCTTAATTAAGGGCAAAATAATCCTAAAACGTAAAAAATGACCAGATTTTATGTTTTTTCAATTAGTGGCTAAAATATTGTGTTTCCTTATTCAAGATGACCAGACGAATATATTATTTCTTAATTATATCCAATTGTTAGGGGTGTATTTGATGATTAACCTTTAAATATTCCAGCATTTTGAGGCAAATAAACAAGAATATAAAATACACTTTCAAATATTCAATAGGATCCCATTTTGTTAGATCGAAAAGTTTAGAACTTTTTAATTTAGTTTTTTATTGCCGTCAAAACAGTTTGGGGCAGTGCGGTATAAATAATAAAGTGAAATTTGGCAATTCGCAAAACTCCCCAAATCATTTCTTATATTTCCCGTCTACAACTGCTATCGTCACTCCACCGCTGTTTCAGTTTTGTAGTAGAAAGAATATTTTATTTGATCATTTGCGAAACAACTCCACAAATGGATTCTTCGCCTCAGTCTGGTTCACCCTCCGCCGCCCCGCCGCCTCCGCCGGCCGAGCCGGAGTCCAAGCGCGAGAAGGAGATGGTGCATAAAACTAAAGTAATTCAATTTCTTGGGCGAACTGCGCCTATCATTCTCCAGAATGATAACGGCCCATGCCCTCTCCTCGCTATCTGTAATCTCTCTCTCTCACACTCTCCTCGCTTATCTGTAATCTCTCTCTCTCACTTTCTCTAGGTCTTTGTAATTTTATTTCTGGTAGGTGTTGGTGTGATTGTAATCTCAGATATAACGTAACTTGGGTTTTATCGGATTGATTTTCAAGAAACTATAAATTGTGGAAAATGAAAAACCTGACTGAAATTTAGAATTATATGTTAATTAGTACACTGAATCATATTGTCTTATCCCTGTAGGGCATGCTTATCACGTTTACTTTCTATTGTGTGTGGATTGTATGGAATATGACTGTGAAGAGAACATAATTTAGGAACATATTGTTAGATACATATCTCATCGTTGGGTGAGGTTTGTTGATGACATGATGACATCTCGTTTGGGAAAACTTGGTGACCTGTTAGCCCTTATCTTCGGAATTAGGTTTTGTACTCATCGTTTGAATTTTTGAAATAAAAGATCATATCTTTCCTTTGTAGTTTAAGTCTTGGTATTAATTTGCTTAATTGCATATTTAGGCTTTTCATGGTCGCCAAATAGGTTTGCATAGCGGCACTCCATATGACATCCTGTGTGTGTATGTTTTGTTTAATAGGTTTGAGATCATGACTATTGTGGCTTAGGATTAAAAAACTGATCTTGTCTATTGGTCTTGCTAGAATTATGTTCACTATAAATCTTCTGATGTTGTGCCTTTATGTGCATCTATTCTTATTTGACTAACTTGATGTTACATATTATGATAGGTAATGTGCTTTCTCTAAAGAACAATTTGAATCTGAGCCCAGATATTCCAGAGGTTTCCCAGGAGAAATTGCTTTCGCTTGTGGCTGAGCGGTTAATTGACTCAAACACTAACATCGATGTAATTGTTTTTTTTTTTTTTTTTATATAGTATATTCTTGTTTTAAGTATTGATAAGATTAAGGCTTGTTTGAGTTTGGAAGGAAATTTTCTTTTGATCATATTGATATCTTTTAATTAACTTGAGCTGACTATAGTACTTTGCTTGCTTCCTTTCGCTTTATTGATTAATTTAACCTTTTGCACTGAATGACAGAACAAAGAGGCTGGGTATGTAGAAAATCAGCTGCAAAATATTGCAGATGCAATTGATTTACTTCCAAGACTTACAACAGGCATTGATGTGAATTTAAAATTTAGAAGGTATACCGCTTTTTTGCTTCTCCTGTTAATTTTGATTTTTCATCTGTCAAATGCTACAATCTACTTGTGAGTTTTGTGGTCCCTATATACTCTATTACATGGGTGTGTGTGTGTGTGTGTGTTAGAAACTGCATCCAATTGTAATTTTTGACAAAATTATGTCTGAAATTTTCAGAATTGACGATTTCGAGTTCACCCCAGAGTGTGCAATATATGATTTATTGGACATTCCACTATACCATGGATGGATTGTTGACCCGCAGGTATGACTTTGTTTATCTATCTGACTGGCTAAACCTACTTGCAAGAGATTAATGAAACCTAGGATATCAAACAATGCAAACCTTTCTGCTCTTGTGACATGTTGAAGTAGTAAAATATTGAACTCAAATGATAGTTGCTACAGGCTACAGCTCAAATGGTGATAATTGGAAAGTATTGAAGGATGATTTCTGGTTCAGATTAGGCTTGGTTAACTGCCGTGGTTCATTGTCTCTTGCATACTGTAGGTGTCAAAAAGAAGAGATTTATTGAATCTCTTATTTATAATTCTAGCATAATGGCACTATCATCTGTTCTTAAATCTTCTTCAAGCATAATATCTATTCTTTTGTAGCAATAAGTGAGTCCTATTTGTTTTTTCAGAGCTCTGATTATCTTTGTATAAATTGTGGGTTGATTGGTTGTCTTGTGATTGTTTGTATGCATGTGTTTCAGGATCATGAAACTGCTGATGCTATTGGTTCTAAATCATATAACACTCTCATGGGGGAGCTTGTTTCATTAGAGGCAAAAAGTATCACAAGTGACGAGAAAAAGAATTCTGAAGATGACAGTGTTGATTTTGTCGCTGCAACGACTGCAGCTCTTGGAATACCTTCTCCAAGTCTTTCAAGAGGCCAATCCTTTAATGATTCTCCTCAACAAGCAAGAAAAGGGGACATCGAAGAAGAAGAAGAGCTCTTAAGAGCCTTGAGATTGTCAGAGATGGAAAATTCTAATCCAATGGAAGATGGTGTTGTGTCCCATGTTCATAATGAAAGCGTCTCAATCAACAAGTGTGAACTGGTCACACATCCGGAAATGGTTGAAAATAATGTTACTATTGAACCCGAAAAGACTGTGGCATTGATATCTGATGATAGCAATGCTCTGGGCAATGTCCATGTAGATCCGCCGTTCCCTGAAGTGGTTTCACAGGCAGTTCTTTCTTCAAAAACTGATGAAAAGCAATTATGTGCTCAACCTCCTGATGAAGAATCTGGAAACATTGTTGATAATGTGATTGCTTCAGATACAGTGATTCTGAATGGACCTGTCCAACCTTTTGGACAAGATCCTCTGCCTGCATCTAATGACTCACAACATAAATCAATGAGTGATAATCATGCTCGGGATGAAGTCACTTCCACCTCAAACCCAGAAGGCGAGAAAAATTCTCGTAATGTTTCTGATGGAAAAGATTCATCCAGTTTGTTGAATGGTGCTGATTCAGATTCATCTAGTGGTCAAATGCACCGGAATGATGAAACTGAAGCAAATTCTTCCAGTGTTGATGACAGTGAACCAATTTATGAAGGTGAAGATTGCATATTGGACTCAGGTACTGTTGCTTATGAAAACCGAGAGCCTATGTATGAAGGGGAGGTGGTACTTGCAGAACAGGTGGATACAGGTTTTGTGGTCAATGGAGACTTGGGTAGCAAGGACATAATTTCTGTTAAAGAAGGTAAAATGTGCTCTAGATGATTGATAATCATTTCCCTGGTGATTATTTTGTTTTATTAAATTCATTCAAGATAAAGACAGCTCTTTTTGTTTAATTTTTATGAGACCTTTATGCTGATGCATGTTGTATTATTTGTCATTAGGGGAAATCATCAGGAACTTCATGAAGAACAGTGCTAGTCAGTTGACTGTATATGGGTAATTTTGTTTGCTACATTGTCCCACTGGTTAAGAAGATATGCTATATTTACCAGAGGAAGTTTCTGATGATTGGTTGTCTTGTTGCAGCCTATTTTGCTTACAAGACCAAGTCAAGGAACGCGAGCTTTGTGTGTTCTTCAGAAATAATCATTTCAACACTATGTTTAAGGTTAGTACATGCAATGTACTATGCTATTTATTTGTCCTCTCTTCAACAATTTTAATGATGACTGAGTATGCTTGGCCAACTCAGTAATACTTGTAAGTTGTTACGCATAATATGAAACATTGATTATATATAACTTACTGGTGATTCATTTATTTAACTGCTTTTAGTTATTCAAGAGTTTTAATGTTGTATTCTTACAACTCAACAGTTTCTTGTTGTGCCAGACTTTTTTCATATCCATATACCCTTTATTGCATGTAAAACCTCCCCTTATCTATTGAATATTGGTCTTTGTTTGTACAAATTAATTTGGCATTCGGAATATGGAATGACATTTCTCTGTTCCTTGTCTGTTGAATATTGATGATTTGTAGTGCCAACTGTGACACCATTTGGTTAGATTTGTACCTGATTAATCAGTCAATTTGCAGTATGAAGGTGAACTGTACATTTTAGCAACCGATCAAGGTTATTTAAATCAGCCAGACTTGGTATGGGAAAAGCTAAATGAGGTGAGAAACTGTATGTTAGTTTATGTTTCTTGTCAATGCATGGAAGTCTAGTGTCTAGATAGAGGTTAACTGTTTCTATACTTGGTGATGATATTTGAACTTGTCCATCTTGATGCGTGGGTATATGATTAGGAAGCAATCTTGGGATTTTTAATTTTATTTTTACAAATGGTGCATTGCAATCTTGTAAGTAATAAGTGAAAAAAAGTTATCAACTCTCTTAAATGCATCAAAGTCTTGGTTGAGCTTCTCGACTATTTTGCAGTAATTTAAGATGATTTCTTCGATGAAAATTTTCATTTGTATATCACACAATTTGTGATAATAGATAAAAACTTGATAAAATGAATCAATTTATGTTGTCCATTTATAAATTCCACCTATTTGATATCCGAAGATGTCTCCTTAAGTCTTGACACAAGATCCAAACACGACCTAGTGAGGTGCCAATTTTTTATGATAAAAGCATCACTTGAACTTGTACAACAATGGAATCTTTTGGTGCCTTTCTGATATAGGATCTTTTCAGGGATTTATCACACCCCTCAATGTTTTTTTCATTTTTTTGGCAATGTTGCTAATGCTGACATTGACCAATTATATTGAACATATCGGATATTTGCTTATTGCTTACTATTTTATGTTTCTGTAATTTGATTTTTGTGTTTTAGGTAAATGGTGATACTGTTTATATGACGGGCAACTTTAAGCAATTCAAGATGGACGACCATTCCAGCAGCACATGGGATGAACAGAATGCTAGGGCCACTACTGCAGTATGTAGTTTCTTGTTCTGGAGCTTTGGATGTTTTTAAGTGCACACCTTCAATTAAATCCCTTTTTTTGCAGGACTACCTGGCTAGTATTGATAGTTCCGAACCAAATACAAGTTTCAAGTAATTCTCTGTTTCTTCGTTCATGATTTGTTACACTCTAGTTATTATGATACATAGTTCTGATTTAGTTCACTATGTCTACAGAATTTATTGATATCAAAATATTTCATGATTGACCTTCTTTGGTCTTTCATTTCTTATTGTAATATGTCGGTAAGCCCTTTATTTATATATGTATTTTGAAGCCATTTTCCCATAAAGATGTATTTTGGATTTCCTTTCCTGGTAGTAAAGTTTAATACTGTGAGACATTCGTAGATGTTTATGTCAGTTCAAATTCTTCCTTTTTATCTAGTACTTTTTATCCGTGGCATCTCATTATGGTAGTCAAATTTAATTTGAATTATAATCTAGAGCAAGCTCATTGAGGCTTACTTGGATTCTATTCTGGCAGTTCCGATTTGCAACTGGCGATAGCTCTCCAACAACAGGAATTTGATCAACAGCAACAGGAACAGCAGCGAGAACAGCAGCGGCAGCGTAATGCACAGCAGCCAGCCATTAGTGGCAGTTCGGGGCTGGTTGTTGGTCCCCCCCAAGTAAGTTGAAGTTGAGATCTTACCATAGCAAATCTTTCAATTATAATAATACTCCCTCCGTCTCCGAAAAACATGCAGCAGTGTGGTTGACACGGGTTTTAAGAAATATTAGATGAGTGTATTGTGAGTGGAGAAGGGGTCCCATTTTATATAATGGATAATGGGTTAATTAACAAAAGTAATGGTGGGCCATGATGGTTTTTTTGTTAATTAGTATGAAAAGTAGGGATTAAAAATAAAAGAATTGTGGTGTAGTGTTCAAAAATGAAAAGTGCATGTTTTTGGAGATGGAGGGAGTAAAATGATCTAGCAAATCTTCCTAATCTTATTTTTTGTTGGTGACAACTGACAAACCCTAGTAATGCTTTGAGTTCTTAGAATGTATTTTGGCTTTTGTTACATGAGCAATATTATGGGAAATTTAGTGGTAGGAGGTTAATGCCCAAAACCTGAGGTCCTGGGTTCGAGTCATCCGTTGCGCAGTCTTTAAATTTCTATATTACTTATGTAATTTATCCAAACCTCAAGAGGAAATTTTCAATATTACTAATTCATTAGCTTGAACACAACACACTGTGTCTGTGCTTATGCATCCATTTATACAACACACGTGTATCGTATGTATGTATGTATGTATGTATGTAAGTGCTGAACACAATGGAGCGGAGTACACTTTACACTTTCAGCTTAGCTGCAGTCGTATTTTCACACAGTAGTTGCATTATCTGGTTTAGATATGCTTGTGCTTCTCTGTGTGCGTGTGCGTGTGCGTGTGCGTGCGGCCATAACAGAGTGTGTTGCATTGAATCGCAGGCTCCGCGGAATAGTGCGAAGTACACAGGCTCCTCTAAGCAGGAATCGAAATCGAAGGAGAAGTGCATTGTAATGTGACTGTTCTGGGTGTTTCTGGTTTAGTTGCAACCCTTTTCCCTTTACTTCTGTGTTTGTAACACTCATAACTCGCTATAGTCTTCCGTTCTTGTAAATAAAAACCACATTTTTTTGGGGGGGGTTTTATGTAAATCTGAAAGCAATTGTCAAATTCTCATTTTTAGCATAGACAACAGCTCACTTTGTTGTGGGATTTTGCTTTCTGCTATTTCACTGCTCACTATATCATTACTTTCCTCTGATGTTATGTGAATAAAAATAACGACGCAGTTTGATGAGTGTATTTTGAAGGACTTGCACGTTTTATTTTCTATGACTTGTACAAATATGATAATTCAAAGCTTGAATTATCCATGAGAAATGGATTCAAAATTGTGGAACACTCTCTCGACATCGTTGGTGAAGTCATTATTATCCACTATTCAATATACACGCATATGTTGCAGATATATTTGGCGTTTTAACTCTTTCAATAAATAAAGTTGTTGATGCATTATATTCACCCAATCACTCTCATGGCCCATGAGTTTAAAGGAGAGTGAAAGAGAGAGGAATTCAGAGAGAAAAAGCAAAAACAATTAATGCACACCTCAAAGCTTATGTTTCTTCTCTTGGGATGTGACCCCTGATACCAGTTGATCTGTCCATTTTCTTTATTTTCCTCTTCCTTTTCCTTTTCCTTTTTATTTCCACCTTTTCCTTTTCACTATTTTTAACCTCACAAAACTGAGAAATTATTGTTTAGTTTTTATGTCTTACTATTATTCTGCAGAGAAATATGTATAGCAAAGCTACTACTCCCTTCGTCCCATTCGTAATATCCATTACTTTTGAGCATAAAAATTAAGAAAAGTATAATTAGTGTATAAAGTGAGCTGATGAAAGATATTTAATAAATATTTTAAATGAGTTGGTGTATAAAGTGAGTTGAGTTCACCTTTAGTAATATTTTAAATAGTTAAGTTTTTACTAAAAATGATATGAGACATTATTAGTGGGACGTCCCGATATAATAATTGAGACATTATTTATGAGACTAAAGGAGTTATAAATTATAGTGTTAATAATTGGGAACTTGAATATGAGTTTGCATGCCCATTTTACCCACCAATAACCCTTACATTTTACATTCAAAGGTAGCATTCTCTGTCACATCTCTTTCCACATCTCCATTATTGCAACCCCACATGAGAAAAGGTACAAAAGCCACCTCACAAGTTCCAAATAATATATATTCAGTCTTTCTTAAATCTGTTTTGAGCATCCAGATTTACCCCACATAATATATATGCATTAAAGATGTTGTCTTTGATCCCAATGTAAGCAGCTGCAATTCTCTCATTCAGAATCTCTTGAAACTTTTATCAACTAAATTCGTTAACTCTAAATAATTAACTATACATGTGTTGGAAAAATTGATTATAAATGGTGGTTAATTCCATAATTAATTATTTTTAATCAGTTGTGATTTACTGATACTAAATTATAGATTTGAAATGTACCTCTTGAGCACATAAATTTCATGAATGAGCAATTAATGCACAAAGGTTGGTGTTTGAGAAGCAATTAAATGTGAGAGATAAAGTATCTCACATTCGAAAAGTACTCCATAGCCATTTATTAAGTCTTATCTCTTTAAAAGGAGATAATTAATCAAGTGTGCACCACTATGGTGCACCTTAGCGGAGCTTTTGTGTTAGTCATTTTATAACTAGCCCGATTTCATACGAGTTGAATTCGAGTTCGTGCATGTTGCACTTGTTCACAATGAGCGCTTTGAGACGCACTTTACACTTTGCACTTCGTGAGGAGCATCGAGGAGCCTTTAATTTTGACAAAGTGACTCTGGAAGATGGCTCGATGATTGTCCGGTAGCTCGGTTGTGGCTCACGCACGGGACTAGGTCGATGCAGTGCGTACGTGGACGTATGACTTGGCAGCAAGCGGTGCAGTGGTGGCAATGATTGCACCACGCGGCGCATAGGTAAGGGCAGTTAGCATACGGGTGGCATGCGTGACCCAGAGTCAAGGGACACACCTGTTTGAACCCAATCGAATGCACCTATTAGGGTCTAACCACATGCACCTGTTTACGTTCAACCAACTCGCACCTGTTTGAGTCCATCACCTTCTGGCTATAAATAGGAGCCCACAAGATGGTCGGAATAACTCATTCAACATATTGATTTAAACGAGCACATGAAGCAGGACAATCTTATCTTACGGAGGAAGAGTCTAACTCTTGCCTTAAGGAGGCAGCAGAGATTTATATTTTTCATAGATAAAATCTTTGATCAAAGATAGAACAAAATTCGTCGATTCATTCTATATATATCTCTACTTTTACATTTATTTTATTATTGTAATTCTATTTTCCAATACATTAATTTATGAAAATGTGATCACAAAGAAACATGAATTATTACCCATTAATTAATGTATCACAAAAATCAGCTTGTCTAAGTATTTGAAAGAGATGGAATTAATTGGCCTACATTAGAGTTGTGTTGAAAAGTAAAGTGTAACCCCACCACATAGTCCATAGAGAATCATTCTTACCATTTTTCTTCACACAGATGTAAATATATACTATAGTGTGAGATGTGCAAAGCATTGAGATGGCGAATTCCGGGCAGCAGCTGAAGGCGGAGATCGCGGGGCACCCTCTGTGCGAGCAGCTGGTAGCGGCCCACGTGGCGTGCCTACGCGTGGCCACGCCTATCGATGAGCTTCCCAACATTGAGGCTCAGCTGTGTGAGTCTCAGCATCTCCTCCGCTCTTATGCTCAAACCGCCACTCACTCTCTCTCTAAACACCAATCCCAACAACTTGAGACCCTCTTGGTAGGTCCCTCTCGTCTCGCTCGTGTTTTCCATTTTGAGTTTGTGTAAACGTAATTGAGATTTGAGCAGAGGCAGTATGTATTGGCGTTATGGTCGTTGAAGGAGCAGCTGCATCAACATGTTAACCGCTGCCGTGAAATCGAGCACACCTTCATCTCTCTCACTGGTAACGCCCTCTATCCTCAATCATTTTTCCACCAGCTAGCTTTTCATCCAAATTCACTTGGTGCAGGAGCAAGAGTTGGTGAAGGAAGCGGGGCCACAATGTGGGAGGATGATGAAGAACATTCAGAGAGAGCTCTGGTGGAAAGGGTGAGGAAGAAGCTCAAGATTGAGCTTAAAGAGGGATTCAAGTCGAGGATTCAACAAGTGAGAGACGAGATATCACGAAAGAGAAGATCGGGAAAATTAGCAGACGACACAACCGACATCCTCAAGAACTGGTGGCACCACCATTCAAACTGGCCTTATCCAACTGTAACTACTTTTCTCATGTTTTCAATATATATTTACTTTACTTGATTAATTAGATAGTGAGCTTTGTATGATGATGATGATGATGAAGGAAGATGAGAAGGCAGATCTTGTGGAACGGACAGGCCTGGAGCTGAAGCAGATAAATAACTGGTTCATCAACCAAAGGAAGCGCAAATGGCAAAACTCCAACGCCTCTAGATCCAAAAACAACACATACTCATAACAATATTAATTCTTGTATTTCGTCCAACTTATTTCTACTATTGCATGTGTTCAACACTTCTTCTCAAATTAATATTTTGTAAACATTCCTGTCTATTTTGTACTACTCCTACTACATTATTTGTCTATAAATTATTCTGTATTGTATTATACCACGAATTTCATTATGTTAGAGCCAAAAGCTACATTATTTGGAAGTTCCACTCACTACAACAAAATACCTTTATTAAATCGGAATTACTGCAAAACACTAATCCAGAACGTCACACTACAACAACCTCTTTTAATTATTTTTATCGTTTTCTTAGAGGATTCTTTTTTATCATTTTGAATTGCTTTTCAAACATACGTGTTTTTCATCTAACATGCGTATTTTTATGTAGTAAGAAATAGGAAGTTCACTGTCTACTGATGTCAAATTCTATATAATGTATTCAAGAACTCGAGAATCGAGAAAGCGTTTACTTTGGAGGATTAGTCTTGATAGATAAAAATAGCAAGGTTAATCATTTGTTTACTTTGATAGATTGAAATTTTGCATATCCCAAGATCTTTGATAATTTATATTATTTAAATTAATTTTGTTTGATTTTATCTCATTGAAATGGTGAGATTAAAAAAAAAATTGTTTTTAAGGATAAAAATACCCAAACATGCATCTTATCAATCATGCAAAATAAACGCCTAATTAGGTATTAAAAACAAAGTCATATAGCGCATATTTTGAAAAGCAATGCCTTGTGAAGTAAACCCAAATCATTTCATGAAAAAGATATATCTAATTGACTGAAAGATGATGCATTATTTGCATTTAATCCAAAAATACACATATCATCATGTCGGGCACCCTTATACAATGTTCATGGCATTTATTACCATATAACAAAATATCTCATACAAACAAAATTCAAGTAAAAAATAAATGCAAAATTTCATTAATCCCGCATACAACGGCCCTCCCATCATCACTTGAGAAACCTTCCCAACTTGTTTTAGGTGGCGCAATGTATCATCCTCTTCTCATGTGAAGATACGTACATTTCAAACGCTTTTCTGCATAACCCAATACCCTTTTTCTCGATCAAAAATCTAATTCATTTCCATTTGACCACAATTGAGTTGAGGCTCTTTCAAAATGTTAATTTCTATACACGTATTATCAACCTTTGTTCTTCATCATGGAATGCAGAGTTTGCCCCGACTTAATAAACATAGATTCTGCACCCTACCTTCCACCATTACATTGTCTTGAGTTACATATATTAATTTGTATTTGATTTCTTGCCCATACTGTTTATGTGGAGAGTTACATTTTTGGGTTCGATTCTTTGTGAAAGGATTATTTTGGGTTTTTGATGCCGAAAGTCTCAAATTTACCTTGAATGTCCCTGCATGTTAATCTCAAGGTGCAGATAGACATGTAAATATACATGGGGGGTTTTGAAAATTGAGTAGAAAGTGATCAGCTGATAGTATGTGTGAAGTTATTGAACTTAAATGCTCGCAAAGCTTGAATCTTGATGAGTTTAATGGCTGTTAGTGTATTTGGGGATATGAAATCATAGTCTTTTTAGGCGTTGGAGCATTGAAGTAGAGAGGAATGGCCAACATGGCTCACTTAACCTATTCTGATTCAATGGGTGATGGCTCACACCATTGTCAGGGAGTGCAGATTGTCCCATTCAAGACCTCAACGGCGTCGTTGAGAATGCTTTTGTTGCATGGGAATTTGGAGATTTATGTGAAGGGGGCCAAGAATCTTCCCAATATGGATTTAGTGAACAATAGCATAGGTGATATGATAGGGACTTTGTCTGGGAAAATACAAACAAGTGACCCTTATGTCACAATTGCAATATCTGGTGCTGTAATTTGTAGGACTTTTGTGATTAGAGATGATGAAAATCCTGTTTGGGACCAGCATTTTAATGTCCCAGTAGCACATTATGGTACAGAGGTGCAGTTTATTGTTAAAGATAACGATTTCCTGGGATCCGAGATCATAGGCGCTGTTGGGATCCCTATAGAGCAGTTAATCCTAGGGAATAGAATGACTGGAACTTATCCGATCATTGGTGCAAATGGGAAGCCGTGTAATCGGGGGGCTGCTTTGAGCCTATCGATTCTGTATATACCAATGGAGAATCTGTCAATTTATCATGATGGAGTGGGATCAGACCTTAAGAATGAAGGTGTGGCCGGTACCTATTTTCCTCTTAGGATAGGAGGAACTGTCACACTGTACCAAGATGCTCATGTGCATAATGGTGCACTTCCAGATGTGGTATTGAGTAATGGCACGACGTATAGAAATGGTAGTTGTTGGCGTGATATATATGATGCAATATCTCAAGCTCGCTGGCTAGTTTATATCACAGGATGGTCTGTTTATCACCTAGTTCAACTTGTTAGGGACGACCCTCTTGTAACCAACAGTAGCTTGGGCGAGCTTCTGAAAGCCAAGTCTCAGGAAGGGGTGAGAATACTGCTCCTTGTATGGGACGATCCCACTTCTACGACCATATTGGGGTATAAAACTGTAAGGGCCATCTCTATTGTGTTCTTATACTTGTGTTTCAAGATAATATTAGTGAATGTGTGGGTTGAAATGGTTCTCTGTTTACTTGTCATGCTGCTCGAGGCACGTCTTTGTTGCCATGTTATGATGAATTAAGCTAAACCTAAATGTTCCATGAGTCCGAAGTTCAATGCATTATGCAGTAAATGAGCCTAACATAATTGATAGAACAACTTTAGAAACAGAATTCTCCCATTTAGACATACTGCAGTCATAAGGTCTGGACTGATATCTTTTATGTTTTACTAAAGTACGTACCAGAAATGTTAGCACAGGGATTCTCTGACACATTCATCGTACTATCATATTAGTGAGCTTCATAACAATTTGTCACCATAATCACATATTTGTAGCTCAGTTGTGTTATTGATTACTTTTTCAGACTGAACATATCTTTTTACTGCTTTTTATTGCAGGAAGGGGTGATGAATACTGGTGATGATGAAACGCGTCGCTATTTTAAGCATTCATGCGTGAAAGTACTACTATGTCCTAGAAGTGCTGGGAAAGGGAGTTGGGCCAAAAAGCAGGTTGATTTCTGTTCAAGCTATGCTGTATTCCTTGGATTCCAAAATGAAGTGTGACTTAATTTTTTCTTTTACAATTAGGAAACAGGAACAATCTACACTCACCACCAGAAAAGTGTGATCGTAGATGCTGTCGCTGGTAATAATAGAAGAAAAATAATAGCATTTGTTGGAGGACTTGACCTATGCAAGGGAAGATATGATACTCCACAGCACCCAATATTTAGCACATTGCTAACAATTCACAAAGATGACTACCACAATCCTAATTTTGCGGTAACTTCTTTGTCTAATCTTTTATTTACAGCACGGTATCTTTTTCTATTCTCCTCTAGTTAGTGACTGCATATTGGTTTGTTCGTGTCTATGTACAGAAGTTTGCAACACCGAATGCATTTCCTTTCTGATAAATGTGATGTTTAGATGAAACTAAACACACAAAATAACTTGTATTTCATCTCAAAATGGACAAGTGACAATAAATGGACTTTTCTAGAAGTAAAATATAGTTGATGTTGCTCCTCTTTATTCTTCATTACACAATGAATACATCATATAATTAAACAGGGGCCTACTGTGGGTTGTCCTAGAGAGGCATGGCATGATTTACACTGTAGGTTTGATGGTCAAGCAGCGTGTGACGTCTTGAGAAACTTTGAAGAACGATGGCTAAAGGCCTCAAAGCGCCATGGCCAACTGAAGCTTTCACATGATGATTCCTTACTCAAGCTTAAACGAATCCCTGATATATTGGGATTAGAAGAGTCTGCCAGAGTATCAGAAGGCAATCCAGAGGCTTGGAACGTTCAGGTAGGACAAAATTACATTATGAGATCTTATTTTGCCATGATGGAGCTCAATTTACCACGAATATAGGTTTTCCGTTCAATCGACTCCAACTCTGTTAGAGGCTTCCCCAAGGATCCAAGAAAGGCTACAGAAAAGGTAAACAGATCTTAGTCTTATTAGTTATCTTTCCACCCTATGGTTGTAATGAAGGAATTAATGGTTGGCTCCACTAAACAGAACCTGGTATGCGGGAAAAATGTATTTATAGACATGAGTATACATACAGCTTACGTAAAGGCAATTCGTGCTGCTCAACACTTCATTTACATTGAGAACCAGTACTTCCTCGGGTCGTCATACAATTGGGCTAATTACAAGAACTTGGGTGAGGAACTCAATCCAGGCTCAATACTGTTCTGATGTGGCAGTTGAAAGGGTTGTGTATTCATCTCTACGTCTTTCGTCTCTCAGGAAGTACAAAATGAATCAGTTTCGCCTCTTTTTCTTTCAGGTGCAAACAATCTAATTCCTATGGAAATTGCTCTGAAGATTGCTAAGAAGATCCAAGCCAGGGAGAGGTTCGCTGTGTACATTGTCATTCCGATGTGGCCTGAAGGAGTTCCTTCCAGCACTGCCACCCAAAGAATTCTCTTTTGGCAGGTGAGCTCTTATATGCAATACAAAAGTTCCACTTCCACTCTTCATTTCTACGAAGGTTTAAATGTTTATGTTAACATCTTATGAAGACTTAATTAGTCACTCTTCATTTCTACGAAGCTTTAAATGTTTATGTTAACATCTTATGAAGACTTATTAGTTCAACTTCATTACCACAAACAGCTTATGAATTTTCTCACTATGTTAGTATGAGAAATGATTCACGGTTACTAGTTTGGTTTCGAGGAGCTGTGTAATGACCTTTACCAATTTAGCGTAACCAAGGGGAAGGAATGTGATAGAGTATGATTGTTTCATTAATTTGAAAGAGTTAAACAAGAGTCAGTAATCAATTTCCCAAAACAAGAAATAAATCTTGCTCCTCAGCCTAAGCTAATAACCATAAACATCGAAATTATTGCGTGTCCCCTCCTTCACATGTAAGGGGAGTAACTTAAAAGCTATGTACATCATAGTAAAATTTGTATGGAAATAATTGTGTTGGAATCATTAATCATGCTAATCTATGATCTAAAAACAATAGCTCTTGTTTATTCTCTAACTCTCTATCAGAATGTTACTATATAAATAACTTGTGGTCTTTCCGAAGTTCACTAGATCAAATCAGCAATGTGCATAAGTCGTTGATTTATAAAATCTTGTTATCCTTCGTGGTGTTGGATTCGTTACATCCAAAATCACTAACTTTGGTTTGTATTTCATCTTATACAAACTGATACACTTTGTATCCCTGCAGTATAATACAATGCAAATGATGTATGAAACAATCTACAATGCTTTAGTAGAAGCAGGGCTCGAGAAAGAGCAAGAGCCTCAGGATTATTTGAATTTCTTTTGCCTTGGCAGTCGCGAGCCTGATTACAGTCGGCGGCAGTCATCAAATATCAAAAACTCCAGTGCAAATACTCCACAGGTACAGCATCCACCCTTGACATGTTCTGATGAATCAAGCTACTGTGCTTCATAGTAATCCTGCTTCTAACATGTTGCACTTATGGATGTATCACTGCCCAGGCCCTAGCTCGGAGAAACCGTCGCTTCATGATCTATGTTCACTCTAAGGGAATGATAGTGGATGACGAATATGTAATATTGGGTTCTGCCAACATCAATCAACGCTCTTTGGAAGGAACCAGAGATACCGAAATAGCAATTGGTGCATATCAGCCTCTTCATAAATGGGCTAGCCAACGAGCTCACCCGAAAGCACAGGTAAAGCTAGAAATGATCCAGGTTTACTTAACACTTCAGCTAGGAAGATGGCAATTGTCTTTTCTTGAAAATGCCATAAAACAAAGAGCATGCTTTTGTAAAATTTTGATGTCTATAAACTTTTACGAACCTCTTTTCATGAAGGAACCGATTCCTCCACTAAAAGTGCAGTCTATCCATGATCTGCTCTAAATTATCAGCATGACTGGTAAATGTTACAAGGTTGGTAACTTTGTGGTGTAGATATATGGATATAGAATGTCACTGTGGGCGGAGCATACGGGTACTTTGGAACCGTGCTTTGAGAATCCCGAGAGTTTGGAATGCGTGAGACGCATAAGATGGATGGGGCAACTAAACTGGCAAGAATTTGAGTCTGAGGAAATGACTCCACTGAGAGGTCATCTGCTGAAGTATCCTGTACAAGTAGATGCAACAGGGAAGGTCAGTCCTCTCCCTGGCTGTGAGACGTTCCCCGACATGGGTGGCAAAATAATCGGAACATTCGCAGGGATTCAAGAAAATCTCACAATTTGATCATACCATTGTTTGCTAACAAATGGATCTTTTTTCTTCTCTTCCAACTCTTTTTTGTTGTCATAATGTTGTAGGATTGTAGCTGAGGTTGTTTTCTTCCTTTTAATTTTTGTCGTGTCTTATTCAGGCAAGCATACTCGTGCCAAAACATGTCCCAGTTTTAGTCAAATTTAGGCTGCTGTAGATATATGTTGATTTGTAAGATACAGAGATGCATTTCCATGCCTTAAAAATAGTGTAATAATTTCATGTGCCTCGAGTTCTTATTTTGGCTAGTTCTTGATTCTTATTAAGGTGTGAGATTATTATTATCATTATTATTGTTGCTGTTCGCCCTTACAATCAGATTAAAGATTCTCATTAAAAAAATATAAAAATACAATATAAATATAATTAAAAAAATATTGTTGGGACGACCGCGGAATTGTGGGCGCCGGGTTGGCTGATGGCTCAATTCATAAGAAAGAAGGGCTCAAATGAGAAACAATGTGGGTAGGATAGGAGGGGAGTCTGCATTAAAATCTTTGACCTCGCATACCAATAATGTTATTTATTAATGTGTCACTTTTCTATATGTAGGAGTATAAGTATTCCAGGCATGCACAGATTGATATCTCAGACCATATAATCTTTTTGGAGTGGTTAAAAGTTGTACTCCCTTCCTCTATTTTTAACTTGTAAGAGTCATGTTTTGATATTTTTCTTGTTTCCTAATAAGTATTTTATTTTAAAGAGTACAATTACGACATACTTTCCATTTTATTTAATTGTTATTAGAATAAATAATAAATTCATTGAAAAAATAATTCTCTCTTCATCCTTGATAAAAATATTGTCATTTTTGTCCGTCGACAATAAAATGCGGTTGTTCCATTTTAAGATATAAACCTTATATTTTTACGGTTTTACCTTCATGCACACAATATTCACAAAAAAATTATCTCACAAATTATTTTTTAATTAGTCAGCAAACTCGTACTCTCTCATCCACATGACACTTATCAAGAAAGTAGTTAATAAATTATAAATATAAATTTTCCTACTTTCTTGATATGTGTAATTTAGTGGTTGGGGATAAAAGTGTCGAATGGTTGGAGTTTGATTAATCTTGGAATTTCATAAATTATACTAACTGAAATTGAATTCGATTTTTTTTCAATTACCTGGTCATTTAAATCGAAACAATTAAAGAAAAAAAATCAGTCGCTAGATCAAGATTTGAACTCTAGTCAACAACAATTTTTACTTTAAATAAACTTGTACTCGCTTCGTCCACCGAAAATAATCATAGAAGGGAACGATAAATATTTTAATAAAAATAATTTAATTTATTGTAAATGGAAAAAAGGTCTCACTTAAAAGTTAGTATTAATAATAATAATTAATTGTATTGTGAGTGGAGAAATGAGCTCACATGTGATAGAAAGTTTCTAAAAGTAAAAAGGGATTAATTTTTGTGGACATTACAAAATGACGAAAATGAAATATTTTTTTGTGAACTAATAGTAATTTTTTGAAATATCAACTTTTTTATTTTATTTTTTATAGGAAGGGAGGGGCCTATTGCTTTGGAAAGGAAAATATCCTTTATTTTTTAGTAAAAAAAAGACAATAACTTTGTCATGATGGTGGAAATTTTTGCAGTTACTCTTCGCTATAGATACAGATTATAATAGTGGCTAAGAATTTGGAGTTTGTGCTATTCAGTGAAGCTGGCAACGCAGAAATTTGATGAGATTAATAGTTCCAACAAAATTTGCTGAGACCCAAGCTCTGCCCATTCTCTTCACCTCTCTCTTTCAACGCACCGCACGTACTCTCTCTCTCTCTCTCTCTCTCTCTCTGGCTGCATATATATGTATATGTATGTAATTATGCTTCCCCTGCAACTTGCACGACTATGGCTTTCAACTTGGGTTTGATCCTACACGATTTATGTTATATTTTTCTTGCTTATCTGCTAGGTTTTGCGTGTTTTAACTATGCCTTGCCTCTGTTTGATTAAATGCCTAGTAATTTGTTTGCGTAAAAGGGGTGCGGAGGCTGCAATTCCTGCCTACTTCTCCAAGTAGGAAGGGTATTGCAAGTAGGATGGCTTGGAGTTTGGAGAAATGTGATGATGAAACAGTGGAGAATACGACAACGGGAATACTGCGGCCGGCAACTGCAGATTATGCAGGAGAGGCGATCGAAGCTGTCAAAACCGGAAAAGTAATTGCTGTGCCAACTGACACCCTCTACGGCTTTGCTTGTGATGCTTGGTATATCCCTAAAATCATTCTTTAGGTTTCTTCAGAGTTTTTGAATAATTTTTAGCCCTTAATTTTTGTAGTATGGTGTCTGTGTGGGTATTAACAGTGTTTTTCGAATTTTGTTTAGACGGAAGTGAGTCTTAGAAGTTTTCAGATTTGTATGTTTAGGGATTTTTTGGGATTGATAGTCAATGCGAAGCTCCGATCTTTATTAAGTTATTGCTGTTTTTGTGTATTTAGTTGGCCGCTAATTGTGGAAGTATTGCATGCTTAGGAATGTGATAAAGAATTAGAAAGGGAAGAAGATGTGTTTGTGATTGTTTGTTTAAGTTTTATCTTCTGCGTGCTATTAGATGAGTGGCTCGATGTTTATCTTTGACTATTGCCCGTTGTAGCTCTATGGAAGCTGTTCACAGGATATATGAGATCAAAGGCCGAAAGCATACCAGCCCTCTAGCTATTTGTGTTGGGGATGTTCAAGATATACCTCGTTTTGCTACTACTCACCATTTGCCTCTCGGGTTGCTTGATTCACTTCTTCCTGGACCAGTGACAGTGGTTTTAAGACGAGGTAGTTGACTTTGTCACATTACATTCCTAATCATTATGAGTTTGTTGAACTGTCTTGATTGGTGTTCTTGATGTTCTAATTCTCATCTCAACGTTTGAATTTCATGCTTTTCCCGCCATTTTACTTGTAGTTGATGCATTCCTGCACTTTCTGTTGAATATGTTTTAGGGGATTCAAGCATCCTTGAAAAGTCTTTAAACCCTGGGCTGGACAGCATAGGTGTAAGAGTGCCCGACTCTGATTTCATTCGACTAATTGCTCGTGGTTCACATAGCGCCCTTGCCCTCACGAGCGCTAACCTTAGCGGGCAGCCTAGTAGTGTAGATGTGAAAGATTTTGAGAACCTTTGGCAGCATTGTGCGTGCATCTACAATGGTGGGTTGCTTCCATCGGGGCCTGCAGGATCAACAGTCGTTGATCTTACTAAGCCGGGAGTGTTCAAGATTCTCAGACCGGGAAGGTAAACATCCTATATTTCTCTATATCTGTCTGTATATGGAGTCTTGTGCAAAATTCTGTCTCACGGGTCCAGACCCATATCCAAATATTATCCCACAATTCTGAAAATTACAGATCTGTCATTGATATGAGTTTGGATTTGACCTGTCTGACCGTCTCCATGATATCTCCTTCATATGTTGTGTGTTGGCAGTGCCAAGGAGGAGACAATTGCAATTCTTGAGAGATATGCTCTAGTAGAAGACAATAGATAGTTTATCATATTGACCGCAATCACAATTTCCACATTTTATATGTTGGAAATTGTACGATTTTTTCTGCGTGTAGCATCTTACTTTTCGACTAGCATTTCTCCTCATGGTCTGTCTTTCATGTATTCTTATGTAATTTTATACAAAATCAATCTGATTGCTTACACTTTATTACTTGTTTACGATATGATAACACTTAGTATTTGTTGGAATGGTTCTATCTTTCTCTGTTATATGTTTGACAGTCTCGTTATTGATTCTGTCATTGGTCCCATGATCATGAATGTGGTGTGAGCGTTTGAATTAAAATGTTACAGTTTCGATGCATTTTGGTTTCCATATTGCTTTCATAATTTATGAAAATGACTTCATATTAGTTGGAATGTTGTTTTCTTTCTGTACCTGTATAATACTATATTCGTGTTACATATGAATATGTTTCTGACCACAAGCTAATTACATATTGATGTGACTTTTTTGTTTGAGGACTTGCACAAAATTGTTGAATGAGCTGTTGTTTTAACATTGATGAAAATTTATATCTTGATCTATAAAGTTAAAATGACAAAAACCATTCAATATTATATGCTGACATATAAAGTTTAAACGATTCGAAGTAGTTAACATGCAAGTAAAAGTTTTCATTTGATCTTTTGCATGCATGCATGAGAGGAAATCATTTTTTTTATCCATATTAACTAAAAATTAATTTTAACTATTGATCTTTGTATGATTTATGGTTATCATAAAAAGAACATTAATATAATATATAAAAAAATACATTAATGTATGTATACAAAATATTAATATATATGTAAAGAAGCAATTATTCATAGTATTTACTGGGGAAAGAGTTTTATTATAACCATCTCTTTATTTATTAAGTTGAGAAAGGGGCGCACAAATAAAGAAAAGTGAAAAAAGTTAATTAAGTTAATGGATGAAAAATTGAGCCACATGTTATTGAGTGGAGAAAGGGATCCACAAATTATTACTAAAAAATATTAGGATAACTTTTTGTAGACAGACCAAAATGAGAAATTAGGATAATATTTTGTGGACGGAGGGAGTATTATATAAATGGATGGAGTTCCCGTATAAATTAGGAACTATGCCTTTTTACGTGTTTTGATGTTTATGTGACTATATATTTTGATTATATTTTTGGCATATACAATGCTTACTATCCATCGATTATACTCGACAACCGAATTTAATGTCCTATAATACAATTAACTAATCTGAAGCTGATGGAATTGGTTAATTAATTTACTGATTCACATTGAGTCGGTTCGATACTACAATTAATTGATTAAACGAAATAAAAGTTTGGCCCCTACCTTCATAATTAAATTTAAATATTCGTCATTCTTTTTCAAAAATAAATTACTATATATATTCGAATATTTATAAAGCATTGTTAGTGATTCGTTATTTTCTTATAATAAATTAGGATAATTAGATTAAAAAAAAACATATTTCTCACCAAATTATAATACTAGTATTAAGTTAAATTATCAAGTTTATATTTTTAAATTAGCTCCCATTTTTTTTAACGATCTAACAATTAGAGCAGTGAAAAATGGAGGCTTAACTTGTGTATGATAAAGTTGATAACATGTCACTGAACGAGCTCAAACAAACTTTAATAAAATTAAGATTCGATCAGCTCACAAATAGTTTTGTTTAATTTAAAGCATCACTCATCTTGTGAAACCTTGAACTAAATTCAATAACAAATAGTGAAGTAAATCCGAGTTTGCCAATTTTCAACTCGGTTACATTCCTATTTATGACATGGAAGTTATTGTGCACCAATGGGAAGCTGCGACCCATATATTTAGAGCTCAATAAAAAATAGAGCATGAAGATTTGTCTTGGTGAAAAAGAAAATGTTAGTAAATGATTTAGGATTTCTCATGAATTGAAAAAAAGAAAGAAAAAGGAAAAAAGAAGAGTGAAGAAAAGGATAGTGAGCAAGTGCAACTACCACTCAAAAAGGTGTGATGTGTAAGTTGGTAGATGCAATTCAAAGGGTCGTAGATCCGATCTGAGATTATATATTAATTGAAAAGGATATTGTCACTCTGTATTTAGAACTGCAAATTCTTCTACTGCTAATTGACTTCTTTACCCTCAACTTCAATCCCTAACCCTAACATCTATTTCCCTTTTGCTCGTCACAAAAAATCCCGGTTTCACAATGACACTACTTCAACATACAAATGAAGTAGTGTCATTGGAAATATTAAAATGACATTTGTATGTTGAAGTAGTATCATTCGAAAAACTGGTTTCACTGTGATACCGGTTTCACGGGAGACCACCTCTTTGCTCATTTCCTTTCTTCGTTACGTCTGGATGCATGGTATATATATATGTTATTATAACTATGGTGAATAAATCTTTATATTAAATTCTAATTGAATGTTTGATGTACACACATTTTTCCTTTCCCTTTCACTTTCTTCTGAATACATGGAATCAAGGACCAAACAAGTGAAATACTACAAAATTAAACTGTTGGCAAATGCAGCTTGATGATATTTTAATTATTCAGGAGCTATAATGTTTTCCTTCTTCTTCTTCTATTTTTTTTTATATTTGAGGATGTAATACTAACATGGTAGCCATAGCATTTGATAATCTTAGCGAATCAAGCAAAAATTTGAGATAGAACTCAATATATATATACTCCCCTCATTTGCGAAAATTCTAATGTGAGGGAGAACGTGTTTTATTAGATGGTTGCAGAGATATGTATTAAGTAAAGAAAGAAACTCATCAAAGTTCTGTTAAATAATTTTTTTTATAAATAAAATTTGAATAAAATTTAAAATATAAGAGTTAATTTCTAAAAAAAGAAAGACTATAATTTTTATAGATGGATGAAAGTAATAATAAGATAATAATTTATATGAACGGATGGAGTATAAAATGATAAATGAAATATACCCATTTGATCAAATTTGTTCTATTCAATACATAGGCTTAATTTGCATAATTATGTTCTCTAAAGTCGGTCTTTTTATCTTTGATTTATATCTTTGTTTTATTTGCTCTTAGTTTACATCTGTCTAGTTTTAGGTCATCATCATCTTTTTGTTTCTTTGCTTGGATAGTAATTGGGTGTATATACTGAATTACTCATTGTGATTTCGTTTGTCAGTTTATGTGGATCAAATACGCGATTTACTATTTATGTTACAATTGTACTATATTAACTAATGTATTTTATTATACTATTAGTATTTTAGTGATCAACAAATTATTTATTTATTTATCTAATAAATTAGTTTTGGTGATTCATTTTTTTACTTTATACACATTTCTCAACTATTTATTAAAATTTACCTAAAAAAAATATTTATTAAAATACGTGTCCCAAACCATAACACATTTTTTTGGACGAAGGATGTAATCTTTTTGAACAATCGAATTACTTAATTAAACTTCATATATGTTACTTTGATTAGCACAGGCCAACTCGACGAGGCATGGTCAGCGAATATCTTGTCAAATTTCCTTAGAAACAATGAGGTATCCATGATCTTCATTAACTTAACCTAATCATTGATATTTGCATAGAATATTTGATCTCTAAATCAAAATAAATATTTTCACGATTCCAACAACTCACGCAAATTAAGAATCTCTTTGGCAATCGAGTTATTTAATCGCTCACACTTCACACGTTATTTTGTTACGAACATTAATTTAAAGAAGCGTGCTAGCTTGTATAATAAGATCACAAAAGAATATACTAATATTTATGAACAATCGATTTACTTAATTAAACTTAATATATGTGTATATTAAAAAAAAATCATATATGTGTTACTTTGTTTTTTTATGGCGCAAAAACGCACAAATATTATTGATCATCTTATTGCTTTGAGACATTAAAAGAAGGATAAATTTCATTTATCACCTTATGATTCATTTGTTTTGAATCATCCCATTAAAAATAATTCATTTTCATAAAAGATAGTAATATTTAATTCTTGAAAAGTTATGGGCCCTACCATTTTTATTCAATTTGCACATTCTCTTTAATCTTCGTACGAAAAAGAAGTGAGTCATATTTAATGAGACTGAGTACAATTTAAGAATCGATAGAGGCAATAACAAATTAATTTAATATAAAAAATGATAAAATCACCATAAATCTACAAGAATTTATAACCATCCGCTACTTTAGACGAATCAGTAATAATATATTGAGCAAAATCGGCAATGAAATTTGTAAATTCAAAAGATATACTCCATCCTGTCACTTATAAACACAAAAACTTGGGTGTAATCGGTTGCACCGTGCAATCAGGTTGCACTCTGACTCGCATCCTGACCTAAATCGTGTAAATGATATTATTTGGTTATACAAATGTTACTGCCTATAATTGACACTATTCAGTTATATAAATTACACTGTCTATAACTGAAAATATTCGCTTATACAAATGACACTGTCTATAATTGACACTATTCGATTATACATATAACACTATAATATTTTAAAGGGTTAATTGCCGAAAAAACCAATATACTTTTTCGATTTTTGGTTTTTTCCCATGACAAAAAAAAAATTTGAACAGAAATCCATGAATTGAAAAATTAATTGCAATTTTCCCCCGCGTCCATTTTTTCCTCAAATTGAATCCGAGGTGGCAATCGGATTTCCAGCGTGTCATCGCCGGGAATTGAACGAGACGACGCCGTTTTATGGTTTTTTGACAATTGAATTACAAAATCTGAAGCTTAGGGTTCGTGGAAGCTTAGGGTTCGTCGATTTAGGGTTCGTCTAAGCATAGGGTTCGTCGAGCAAAATGTCCCAAAACCTAATTGGAAGCTCGAATTCGTCGAGCAAAATGTCCCAAAATGTTGGTTTGTAGATTTTAATGGCTCCAAATCTGGAAATGGAATGCCCTTAAAAATCTGCTCGAAATGTAGTTCTTAATGCAAAGCAAAAATGTAACACCCCGATTTTTCATAGAAAAATATTAAATTATTTTCTAGAATATTTGGTAGAATTTATTTGGGACATGCCTTCTCAAAAATCTGGAAATGGAATGCTCAAAAAATGGTAGTCAGAGCTGACCAAAGCAGCCAGAACTGATTTGGTAAGCTCTGGCTACCTTGGGCAGCCATAGCTGACCAAGGCCACCAGAGATGACAGAGCTGACAACTCGCCAGAGTAGATGTCCATCGCCAGAGCGGTCAAGGAAGCCAGAGCTGACCAAGGCAGCTCTGGTTGCATTGGTAAGCTCTGGCTACCTTGGGTTTAGGTGAGGTGGAAAATTAAGGTTATGTGGCAGTCACGTTGGATCGGAGCTCCATCGGAGATCGCCGGAAAATGGACGCGGGGGAAAATTGCAATTAATTTTCAATTCATGGATTTCTGTTCAGATATTTTTTTGTCATGGGAAAAAACCAAAAATCGAAAAAGTATATGGTTTTTTCGGCAATTAACCCTAGTTTAAAATGTCATAATGTCATTTGTATAACCGAATAATGTCAATTATAGGCATTGTTATTTGTATAATCGAATAGTGTCATTTGTATAACCAAATAGTATCAATTATACATAGTGTCATTTACAATGTTATAGTGTCATTTATATGCAATATCATTTGGAAAATTCAATTTTTTTAAGTTTGGAGCCTTTTTTGTAATTTGGCAGACTCTACTTTTAATGAAATGAAGATTTTATTGCTGCCTCCACTTCTGCTGCCTCAATCAGTTTTTGGATCTTTTTGCTATGTTTTGGTTATGTTTGTCAGTGTATATATATATATATATATATATATATATATATATATATATATATATATATATGGTAGGGTTAATATAAAAACCCCTCTTAAAATGAAAACTAGGAACCAATTTAAAGTAAAGTCATTGATTTAAATAAAATAGAGGGCTGAGATTAAACTACAGATGCACAATTTCGATTTGCTTGAGTATTTTGCATTGTTGGTTTCAATTGCATAAATTGCATATTTTTTAAGTGCACATTAAAATATAATAGATGCACAGTTTCTTTTGTTGACTAAATCCTAACCATTAGATCTAATATTTAAAAGGTCAAGATTAGGTTCTTAGTTCTCATTTTAACAGAGGTTTTTATTAGAACCTCTTCCTATATATATATATATATATATATATATATATATATATATATATATATATATATGTGCATTAAATAAATAAAAAAGAAAAAATTAATTTAAATTATATTTAATTAATTAAAAATAATTTTGAAAAAGAAATTAAAAGAGGATTAAAAAAATAAGTCTAATTACCTAATCACTTTTATACTTTCTTACCTATACTGTTATACACTTAAAATACTAATCTACAATTTCTTAATTTCCGTGTCAAAAACAAATGCATCAAGATTCGTGGGACGGATGAAGTACTTATTAATTGATATTATCAATAATCTAGATATTTTTGAGACCAATAAATCTTTGCAGCCACATTGTGGCCACCAACACACTAGTATAATAAAGAAAATCTTGATTTATTTAATTTATTTTTTAAAATAAAAATAGGATTTAGTTATTTTACTATATTCTCTACATTGTACTTATTTTTATTTTTAATTTTTTTACATTTTTTATTTTTACTTTATTTTTTAATAAAAATAAAAAAGTTACCAAAAAATTACAAAAAAATAATTACAGTGTAGAGAATATGATAAAATAACTAAATCTTATTTTTATTTTTAAAAATAAGTTAAATAAATTAAATTATTTTTTATTTAGGTAAATTGTGGATGACCACAATGTTGCCGTTTAGCATTACTCTTTTGAGACTATGTAGTACTATATAATTTGGATCTTTTGTTTGAGGCGATATAATTTTGATCTTTAATTAATATTTATCTCAAAAACAATGTAGAAATAAAAGTAAGATATATTGGTGGATCGGTATTTAATGAATAATGACATTCGAAATTGACAAGGTTAGTAGCGTCATTTAACGCATATGATGATTTTGCCCAAAACCAAAAAAAGAAAAAGAAAAGTTATGTCCGTATAAATATAAAAATCCATCACCACATTCATACAGCAAATGCACTAAACTCTCCCACCACATCCCATTCCCATCCCAATTTTCACGCACAACACACACCGAGCTCCGTCATGGGCGCCACCGCCAACGGCACGTCAGCTCAGCCCCTCAAGTTCCTGATCTACGGTCGCACCGGCTGGATAGGCGGCCTGCTCGGCAAGCTCTGCGAGGCACAGAGCATCGACTACGTCTACGGGTCGGGCCGCCTCCAGAACCGGGTCGACCTGGAGGCCGACATCGCCGCCGTCAAGCCTACCCACGTATTCAACGCCGCCGGCGTCACCGGCCGCCCCAACGTCGACTGGTGCGAGTCTCACAAGGTCGAGACCATCCGCACCAACGTTGTCGGCACGCTCACGCTCGCTGACGTCTGCAGAGACAAAGGCCTCGTTCTCATCAACTACGCCACCGGCTGCATCTTCGAGTACGACGCCGCGCATCCGCTCGGCTCCGGTATTGGCTTCAAGGAGGAGGACACGCCCAATTTTATCGGATCCTTCTATTCCAAGACCAAAGCAATGGTCAGATTTCTTCCTAACTTTTTTACTTACTACTGGATTTCCTTTAGATTTGCACGTCTAATCTGTACATATGGAGATGCTCGCGGTTTCCTGCAAAATCTATCTACAATATTCATCTTCTTTGATTTTCGATGTGGATCTTTGTTTTCGTGGATTATGCCGTGCAGTTCTTCACGATGATTGTTGCTCGTGATCTAGGTTGTTTATAGGTTAATTTTGATGGAAGTAGGAAATGGTTGCTGTAAAGATGTGATTTGCTTTGGTCCTACATTTAGTTGCAATGATTGAAAGTAAATGAAGCTTGTTTTGATAAAAAGGTTTTGTATCTGATAATCAGGGTGGGAATTGAATGAACATAGTCTTATCCATTTATTTATTATTTTGGATGAAGAATAAGGCTAAAGATTTCCTTTTTGCAAAAGTCAACTCTAGATAGATCACATTTTTGTTTCCATGATTGGCATTTCAATTTGTTTATCCGGTTGTGCTTGTACAGTAGATCTATAGTGTTCTTGTCAGCTGCCTGGATCTCTGTGTTTCGTCTTTAGATCTGCTGCAGTTAGGTCATCATTGCTTGGATTGAGTTCGAACTCCAATTTCTGTTGCTCATCATAGATGTTATAATCACATACAATTAGTTTTCTTTAAATTTTCCTTCTCTCCTCCGTTTTTAAGGTAAGACTGTTCATGGTACCTTTTGTTATGTTAGAGTTAGAGATATATAGGAATGTCATATATCATAATTAGCATATGTTTACTACATGTTTGCATACTTGGACATCTAATCACTGGTTGAACTTGAAGGCAATTGATGGGATGATGTATCATGCATGAAAATTAATCAGTCATGCTTATGTTACTGGCTGCAATCTCTTTCCATCATCTGAATCCGGAACTCCACATGCTTATTGGTTCCTCCTGATTTTAGTTTCCTTCTACTGTTGTTAGGTTGAAGATTTATTGAACAACTATGAGAATGTCTGCACTCTGCGAGTCAGGATGCCCATCTCATCTGATCTTTCTAACCCTCGTAACTTCATTACAAAGATTACTCGTTATGAGAAGGTTGTGGATATACCAAACTCCATGACAATCTTGGATGAACTTCTTCCTATATCCATTGAGATGGCAAAGAGGAATCTCACCGGAATCTGGAACTTCACAAATCCTGGAGTTGTGAGTCATAACGAGATTTTGGAGATGTATCGGGACTATATAGACCCTAAATTTACTTGGAAGAACTTCACTCTTGAGGAGCAGGCTAAGGTGATTGTGGCTCCAAGGAGTAATAACGAACTTGATGCCTCAAAGCTGAAGAAGGAATTTCCCGAACTCTTGTCCATCAAGGATTCCCTCATCCAATATGTATTCAAGCCAAACCGAAAGACTCCTGTAGCTTGAAGAGCACAGGTCCTAATGTTTGCCTTGGGATGACAATTAGATTTTTTTTTTTTTTTTTGCTCTTCCTTTATCTGGGCTTGAATACTTTTACTCTGTTATTCCTGTTACCACATTACATGTAAGAGCTTGTTGTTCATTTGTTGATTCTGTGTTGTATTAAATTGCTATTTTTAATAAATGAGATGAAATGTTAATTTACTAGTGTAGAGCGTTTCGTTTCACTAGTTCACTTCCTCTGATAACAAGTTACTAGGACTTGCTAATCTGTGTGATTTTATGAGCTTTTTGTCCTTGTATCGTATAATGATGTGCTGATGCTACTTGTGAATCTAGACATGAAAGTTAGATGAAATAAAGAGGAGTTGCTCCAAGGTTGATGCTGTTCTATTATGATAAATTGCAAAATTATGTGACGATTATGTGTTCAGCTTCTATATAGCCGTAGTATATGATTATCTCAGTCCAAAAACATTGCATGTGCAAATAGACCACTTGAGAAAAGAATATATAATCAGAACGTGCCTTGAATTTCGACAACGATTTTATTTAATATATTGATAACAGCATGACTGCATGAAGCGTGGGACTTAACAGCCCCTTTTTTGTTGCCATAAGATGAAAAACACTATCTAACACCCTGGTGGCCTTGAGTGCAGCTTCGCTATGTTCAAGGAATTATCCCAGGTAACATACCATTATTCATACATTTAATCAGAAAATGCGTCTCATTGCTGAGGCTTTTGTTTTTGAGAAGACTATGCGTGTGGTTTGCGATTTGCAATGCCTCCAACTTTCTGGTACACAGAGGCACGCCGGTGTGTAGGATCAATTGCAGATACGGAGCTATCGTCAAGATTGTAAGGAGCACCAGGGATGTAGTTGTAGACCGCGAGTGGCGTCCTCACCACATGCGTATCATCCATCCAGTAGATCGCGGTTGAGGTGATTGGCTGCTGTGAAATGGCTGGTCCCGTCACATTAACAGTGAAAGTTTGGGTTTCTCCAACTGCTGAGAATTTTAGGACAGCGGGGTCAACTGTAACGTTAAACGGCAATTGCGTTGTAGCCCCAAATATTGCTCCAAGGTCAGTGATGGCAGCGTAGGTTGAGTTTGCTGCACCAACATTAGTCACTCTTCTGGTGAAGGTGGCTGCAATCGGCTGCCCATCTTCGACGTATAGTGAGAATGAAGGGTAGTTGAGGTCCCATGCTCTTCCGGGTAATATACCATCGCAAGTGCTGTTGTCTCCTGTGACTAGCTTGAGAGTGGAAGTATTGTAGCCCTGTTTGCAGAGGAAGTTGATGTAATCTGCTTCTGATGCATCGAATACTAGTCCAGGATCGATTGCAGCAGCCGGGTTGATCTGGCCCGAACCATAAGCGAATTCAAGATCCTCACTTTTTGTTGAGTCCATGACATAAGCTGATCATCAAGGAAGATAATAATCATGAACAAGAATGTCATCAACTCTTCAAAGATATTGTTTGATAGTATGAGTGGAGATGAAGTGATTCACCTGTGGTCATGAGAGCTGATTTAATGGCAGCTGGCGACCATTTGGGGTGAGCAGCTTTGACGTAGGCAGCAGCACCACTGGCATGAGGGCAAGACATAGATGTGCCAGAAATGATGTTGAAGAGTGTGCTTCTAGTGTCGTCGTAGTAGATTGTAGATGGTGATACGGGAGACCATCCAGCCAGAATGTCCACACCAGGGGCTGTGATATCAGGCTGGTATTCGCATAGTATATAGGAAACAGTTTAAACACAAAGAGAAGAGCCAGAAAAGAAAAGAAAAAGATATATTCTGATGATGAATTATAATGGCAATGATCACCTTGAGAATGTCTGGGGAGATGGGACTTGGCCCTCTGGAAGAAAATGAAACAACATTCGGAGCCATGGCGTCTTTCCATGCATCAGTGAAGAAAATGGTTGCTATGGGATTCCTGAAATGGGAATGTGTCATGCAATTTGTAAATTGTTGGTGAATTTGAAAAATGAAGGGCACACAGCACTCACTCTGTGCTTCTAATGTATTCCAGAACGCTTTTCCCATCGGAGGGGCTGATGAGTGAAGTTGGTAGCGGCCAGCTGAAGGCGACATCGAGATTTTCAACATTTACGTCCGACATGATATTTCCAACACCGTTAGCCAGAAGAACACCAGAACCATCCCAGATTGTGTCACAGTAAACAATTTTACCGGACACTATCTCGGCGTTCATGGCTCCAGTTAGGCAATAACCAGCGATTTCTGGATTGGCACCGGCAGTGTAGTTCGCAGCTTCTCCTCCCCATATTAATGGGTACGAAGTCCCATTGAGCTCAAAGGCATTGATGTTGATTCCCTTCATTTATTGGAGTTCAATTTGTTAGATTGAGAAGATCATTCAATTTTTTAGGAATGATTTAATTTGTGTATGACTTACAGTGAATATTTGGCCATTTCCAAGTTCCATTCTGGCAACAAATTTTCTGTCAATGGTGCTGGCAGCAACTGTGAGACTCCATGGAGAATAGTTGGAAACTGTTACAGGGAAAGGACCCGAATTTCCAGCTGAGTTTGAAGTAAGGATTCCATTCTTCATGGCGTGGAAGGATCCAATCGCGATAGAGTCATCAAAATAATCAAGCGGCCAGTCTGATCCCAACGAAACGGAGATGACATCAACTCCATCTGCGATTGCATCATCAAAGGCTTTAAGAATATCTGCATCACTGCAACCATCTGACCAGCAGACTTTGTACACTGCAATTCTTGAACTGGGGACACCTCCTCGTGCTTTTCCCGCTGCTACACCGAAGTAGCTTGCATCTACCTCAACCCCTGCAGCAGTTGATGCTGTGTGTGTTCCATGTCCTTCTGTGTCCCTTGCTGAGGGGACGTCTCCATTATAGTACTGGTCATCACTGTGATAGAACCGTGCTCCAATGATCTTGCTGCACTCATAATGTCAAGGTAATTCCGATTAGCCAATCCAATATATTGATTGATAAAAATAGGAAGGCAGAATTGTTGGTGTCTTATATGTTCAACTTTGGATGAGAATGCTTACTTATTGCATGTGAAATTAGTGCCTGCGCAGGTTCCCTTCCATTTAGTTGGTGGAGAACTGAAACCTGTGTCGTTGAAACTCGGATGCTCTGGCCAGACTCCTATGGAGATGGACAGCAGAGGAAAGCAAGAATTTCAGACAAATATTCCTCATGAAATAGAAACAACTTGTGATGTTAGTTACCACTAACCAGTGTCAAGGAGGCCGATAACAACATCTGATTCAGGTGCTGCTTGCAGCTTGTCTGTGGTAAGATTCAAGAAGTCCCAAGACCTCGTAGTGTGAAGCTTGTGCTTGCGGCTTGGATTTACTGAAACCACTCCTTCCATTTCTGCAGCAATGTATTTGGTTAAAACGAACTGTCTTAACATCTTTGGTTGATTTGTTGCTCCGAGATAGGTTAACTCACCTGAAATTCTGGTGGCTTCCTCGTCTGTGAGCTTGGCCGCAAATCCATTGAAACTTCTTCCATAACTGTGGACCAGTGAGTCTTTGGCTGCTGAGGCACTGAATCATGAAACAGAGATGTTTTCTAGTTAAAGATGCTTGGAAGGATCAAGTCTCCTCTCCACTAGTAAGGTAGATTAAGCTAAAACTTAGAATAATCACGATTCAGCGTTTACATTTCACTTTTAGCATAGTACTTGCTAGTTTGCAATTAGTTTAGTCACTTCATCTGTATTGCATCATACCCTCAGTCCACAAAATATCATTGGATTCATGTTATCTTTGGAAACAAACCTTCCAAGTACTCTATGCAACATTCCGTGATGCTTGGAAACAACTGATACACCTTCTTCAGGTCGATCTCCCATGTAGACTACATGAAGCTGCAAAGAGAACAGCTACTCAGAGAGAGAGAGAGAGAGAGATCGAGAGAGAGATAGGGAGAGAGAAAGAGAGAGTTGAGGAATTCGGCATACCTTCCTTTCTAGGCAGTGGCAGTTGAGCACAAGGGCTGCAAGCAGCAAAGGATAGAGAAGTGAAAAGAGGCCGGTTTTCGCCATTTTGATTAGACTCAGTTGGTTTGATCTGGTGGTTTTATCTTCTTAAGACTTGTGGTTTATATAGGAATTGGTTCAATGATTGTTTCCTCCGTATGGTTTGATGATCTTAACTGGCAATGAAATGCAGCAGGCTTCCTCTGCCTTGTTTTGACATTGCCACCTGTATTTTCATAGTATTCACAGATTTCTTGTTGAATAGATTCTACATTGTGCGATGATTTCTGGATTTTCGTTAATATTCACAATGTCAAACAATGTCTGTATGCTGCATTGTTTAGCATTTTTTTTTTCCAACTTGATATCTTCAGCTGACTGAACTAAATAATATCATGAAAGTTTGGTGTAGTCCATGCTTGCATATTAACCGATCATTTTTTATATTACTAAAAAGATTAATAACTTTCAACAGTATTTTCGACACACCCAGAAATAATAGTTATTTTGTAAAGAAAAAAAAAAGAACATCATGGTTATGTATCGTAAGAGTTCAGTAGCTTCAACTCATGAATACAAATAGTTGATCATACAACTTATATACTATATAAAACTATCAAAGAATGACCAATATTTATTAAAGAAAAAGCTAAGGATCGGCAGTCGTCATCAAAGAAGTAACAATCATACTTCAGTTTTCCAGTGAACTAAGCTACTCTCTATAATTATCTGAATGAGATAAAGACGTAATAAGAGTAATAAAACAAGCTTCAAACCACAGACAATCCCAACAATTCACATCTAAGGCATATGAAATTCCAATATGAACCCATTCAGGAAAAATGAAAGCATACTTTGCTCCCTCCATATGCGAGAGATCACCAGTAATCTTGGCAAGAACACCTCCCAGACTCGAAACAATGGAACCTACTCGAGTCCCGTACGATTATTTTCCTCTCAGCAATCCTTGACACGAACTTCAGGGCCGTGTGGCAGTCCACGCAGGTTCTCAAGTTCTTGAAAACCTTGACCAGAGTTCCCGGAGTAGTGCTGATGATGCCGAATGCCACTGCAAGTTTCTCACTATGGTAGGACAGATTCTGCTCTTTCTGCTCTTCCTCTACATCATGCAGCACATAATTCGTGTGAGGGACAAACCCTTCTTCCTTCATCTTCTTCGAGATCTCACCCAAGAATTTGAATATCTCTTTGGATTTCGGATGGGATTCATCTCCAACCAAGAAGATATGGACCTTCCGGTTGACATTAACCCAACTCATCCCAGGTTTCTTCACCACTCCTCTCTCATCCATCAGTCCTCTCACCTTCGCCACTTCGTCCCACTTCCCTGCAGTGGCATAGATATTAGCAAGAGTGACGTAAGTAGCTGCATTCTCCGGTTCAATCTCAAACAAGGTTTCAGCAGCTCTCTCTGCAATTTCATAGTTTCCATGAATCCTGCACCCACCAAGTAAGGAAGCCCACAGAAACTTGTCGGGTTTCATAGGCATTGTACGAATGATATCTTCTGCTTCCTTGAATCTGCCCGAACGACTCAAGAGATCAACCACACAAGCGTAGTGGTCAGCTGTGAGGAGCAGCCCATGTTTCTCCTTTATCAAGTGGAAATATTCAAGACCTTTATCGACTAAACCTGCATGAGTGCAAGCAGATAGAACACCTACAAATGTAACATGATCAGGCTGAGTGCCAGACCTAAGCAGCATATCAAACAGCTTAAGAGCTTCATGGGGCTCCCCATTTTGAGCATATCCATTGATCAACGAGGTCCACGAGACTAAACAAGGCCTAGGCAGCAACTTGAACACTTTATCTGCTCTCTCCACACTACCACACTTGGCATACATATGCACGAGCGTGCTAGCAGCAAAAGAGCACAGATCAAATCCAATCCGCACCATGTGCCCGTGAACCTCCCTGCCTAACTCCTCTGCAGTTTGACGAGCGCACGCGTTCAAAACTCCTGCAAACGTGTACTCGTTAGGGCGAATCCCACAACGCAAGAAATCAGAAAACAAAGAAAGGCCATCTTCCCACCTCCCATCTCCAAAATATCGATCAATCATTGATGTCCAAAGCACAATGTCTTTGCCTTGTACTCGATCAAAAATGTACCTCGCCTCGTTTAGGCTCCCACACTTGCCATACACATCCAACAGAGCACTCGAAACCACGGCATCAGAATCCAACCCTGTTCTGATTATACGTCCGTGAATCTCTTTCCCCGAGCGCAACGACTGCATGGCAGCAGAAGCCGCGAGAGCACTAGAGACGGTGAACTTATTGCACATTAGATTCTCATTCCTCTGCATTAATCTGTAGAGCTCCAAGGCATGCGCAGGTTGTTTATGCTTCACGTAACCCGAAATCATGGCCGTCCATGAAAAGTTGTCTCTTTCAGACATTCCATCGAACAGCTCCCGCGCTTCTAAAAGCATGCCCATTCTCGCGTAGCCCGAAATCAAAGTGTTCCAAGAACACAAATCCTTCTCACCCATTTCATCAAACAGCTTGCGGGCATTCGACATACTACCACATTTGCAATACAGCTCAAGAATCTTGTTCGAGATAAAAGCCCCGGCTTTGAAACCCGAGCGATTGATATGGTCGTGGACCCTTTTGCCCTCATCAAGAGCCCTCTTTTCAATACACAGCTGCAGAATTTTCGAATAAGCCACGGGAGGGGGGCAAACTTGATTTTCTAGCAATGGAATCACATCTTTCAACCGTTTCTGTTGGCAGAGATGTTGGATGGATTCGATGAAACTGGCATCTCGATTTGGGGATGGCCCATGATCTCCTGAGGGAAGGAAGAAAGGCTTTGGCGAGATTGTTGGTTGAATGGAATGGGGTGTGGAAGAATATAAACAAGAATGGGATCTAAGTAATTTTCGAAGAATAAATTGATTTCGCTTCATTGTTGTGCTTGTGCATACTGGTGAGTGGTGGCTGGTGGGTTCAGGGAAAATGATTACCCAAATTTAAAGAGTTATTAATTGACTAATAAACATTATGGATATTATAATCAAGAATGCAAAATTTCAAAAGAAGGGCTCAAATTTGACGAAGAAAGTGGTGTTATTACTCTATATATTATGCGTTTTGCTTTGGAAATACATACATTTGCCGTCTCCCTCATTATTTAACTTGTGATACAAGCAGTTTTGTGGTTTTATTATGACAACTCTCCCATTTCTTAAATCATTTTGGAGTTGGAATTTGGAGATTGAAGATTGTAGGGAGCACCGGGAGAGTAGTTGTAAACCACAACCGGTGTTCTCACAGAATGCCCGCTTCCGTCGCTCCATGTCACGGCGGCGGAGATGATCGGCACCTGTTTAATGGCGGGTCCCGCCACATGCACGGCGAACTGCTGCGTCTCTCCGGCCGACGAAAACGTGAGCACCGCCGGATCAACCGTGACGTTGATCAGCGGCGGCGCGTCGACGGCGGCGGTGTAAGTTGAGTTGGCCTTGCCGACATTCGTCACTCTTCTGGCGAAGCTGCCGGAGATCTGCTGCCCGTCTTCCACGTAGAGCGCCAAGGATGGGTAGTTGAGGTCCCAGCCTCTTCCCGGCGCGGCGGTGTTGGCGCAGGCGCTATTGTCTCCGGCGACCAGTCGCAGGGTGGTGGTGTTGTAGCCCTGCTTGCAGAGGAAGTCGACGTAGTCCGCCACGGAGGCGTCGAAGACTAGGCCTGGGTCTATCGCCGCCGCAGGGTTGATGTGTCCGGAGCCGTAGGCGAACTCCATGTCGCTGTGTTTTCTGGGATCCATCACGTGTGCTGATGCAGACCAATCAATTAAGAAACATTCAAAGATGATGATGATGCTGGTGAGGTGAAATATTGAATAATTAGTTATATATTGACCTGTTGTCATGATGGCGGACTTGATGGCGGCGGGCGACCATTGAGGGTGAGCTGCTTTGACATAGGCAGCGGCGCCGCTTGCATGAGGGCACGACATGGATGTTCCTGAAGCTATGTTGAAATATACCACCCTCGTGTCGCCAACTTCGAACGAAGGCGGCGCCATCGGAGACCACCCAGCAAGAATGTTGACGCCGGGCGCAGTTATATCAGGCTTCACTCATTCAAAGATGAGTTAGAGAGAGAGAGAGAGAGAGTGAGAGAGGGAAGTATTCATTCACCTTGAGAATATCTGGACTAATGGCGTTGGGCCCTCTGGAAGAAAATGAAGCAACTCTAGGAGCCATGGCATCTTTCCAACTCTCTCCCACCAAAATAGTTGCTGTAGGGTATCTACAAATTTGTGAAATGAATCAAGATAACTAAGAATATAGATATGCAGCTAGTGGGCGTTTTTCATACCTTGTGCTTCTTATGTATTCCAAAACCTTCCTGCCATCATCTGGGGTTATCATTGTGACTGGTAGTTGATAGCTCAAGGCGTATTCGGGATTCACGGCGTCTGTACCGATCAAGATGATTCCGATGCCATTCACCTCACGAATGGCAAGCATCCCCAGTGTGCTTTGGCACACGACTATCTTCCCCACCACCATCTCAAGATTCAGATCATCATATCCACAATCAATTGCATAATCCGAGCTAGAACCGGCAGTGTAGTTCACAGCGTCGCCCCCCCAGATTAGAGGGAATGAGGTTCCGTTGAGATCAAAGGTGTTAATCGAGTTTCCCTTCATTGTTAATTAACACAAAACTATCAACAAGAGAGAAGAAGAAGAAGAAGAATATATATGAAAACTTACTCTCAAGATTAGGCCATTGCCAAGCACCAAGTTGGCCACAAACTTCCTATCAATGGTGCTAGCAGCGACTGAAAGTAACCAAGGTGCAACGTTGCATACTGAAACGGGATCCGGGCCAGAGTTCCCTGCTGAGGCTGAGGTTAATACCCCCCTTTTCATGGCATGAAAAGATCCTATTGCAATGGGATCATAGATGTAATCAGAAGCGTGGAAAGATCCTAGAGAGACTGATATGATGTCAACTCCATCCGCGATTGCATCATCAAAGGCTTTGAGGATGTCGACTGAGAGGCAGATGAGGAACCCGCACACCTTGTACACTGCAACCCTTGCATTGGAGACTCCACCTCTTGCTACGCCCTCTGCTAGCCCAAGATAGCTCGCCCCCACCACCTCACCACCACCAGCTGTTGTGGCTGTGTGGGTGCCGTGCCCTTCTGTGTCTCTTGGAGATGGGATCATGTTTCCATAGTAATGGCCATCGCTGTTGTAGAAGCGGCCCCCAATGAGCTTGCTGAGATTCAGATTTCAGAAAGGACATTATAATAGTATAACTCAAAATGATGGTGATGGGAAGAATTAATGCATGTGTGTGTGTTTATGTACTTGTTGCAGGTGAAATTTGTGGTTTCACATGCTCCCTTCCATTTAGCCGGTGGAGGGCTGTAACCTGTGTCGTTGAAACTCGGATGCTCCGGCCACGCTCCTACAAATACAGAGTTATATATAGTTTGTTTGAAACAGATGGAATTATTGCAGTATAAGTGATCATTTACCAGTGTCAATTAGTCCAATAATGACATCTCCTTCCTGGCCAGCTCCAAGCTTGCTCTGGCTGAATCCCATGAAGTCTCAAGATCTCGTCGTGTGAAGCTCTATAGCGCTATCAGGGAATACAGAAACCACTCCATCCATCTCTGGAACCATATATATCATCTCACTCTCACCAAAGTTCATCATATTTCATTGATCTGATTAGATGAGTCTTTGATTACCTGAAATTCTTGCAGCTTCTTCTTTGGTAAGCTTGGCTGCAAACCCGTTAAAACTTCTTTCATAGCTATAGACTAGTAAATCCTTGGATGATGCAACACTGTAAAATCACAAGATTGAACTAATCAGCTAAAATTAAGGATAGTATATAGAAACTGGTTGAGTTAAGTCTTATAGTATACGTTAACCTTCCAAGTGCAGTCTGCAGCATTGAGTGGTGTATGGATGCAACTGATAGATCTTCTTGAGGCAGATCGCCCATGTACACAATGTGTATCTGCATGTCTACATCCATTAATTTCAGCATAGACAAAGATGATAACAACAAATTAAAGGTGACATTTTTGGACATACCTCCCTTTCATCACAATGGCAACCAAGCACAAGGGCTGCAAGAAATAATGTGTATAAAACCGAAACGGTCATGGTAAGTAATGTAAGGTGTAACTCAAGACTACATGTATGGTATATATAGACATCTACATATATAGTATGTGTAATGAGTTGTTATCTCCGCATATTATAATAGGCTAGGAAATCTTTGGAAGCGTTTAGAGATTTCCATAAATAGTATTCTGCGCATTTTCAGTTAGGACACCCCATCTTGTTAGCACTAAACTTTTGTTATTTGAGATCATCAATTAATCCAACAAGATGAAAACATGTTGCTTTGTTCAATGTAGTAAATATTTGTCTTCACATTATTTTCAACACCGTTGGCGACAAGCTAAGGGTATAAAGTTTTGTGGAACAAGAATGCTAATTAATTGAGAATGTCTCCCAAACGAAGTATGTTTATAGTGTTTAATTTATCTTTGTTAGTTGACGTTGATGATCATATTTCTTTGCCCATATGTTGCCATTGTGCAACACTTAAATGAATAAACACTCAAAACACATATAGCTTCGATAAACAAATATACCAATATTTTGATATACAAACAAAAAATACTCCTATAATTTAAACTTTCATTTTAGCAAATAACTTTGAAATTTTTTTAGCTATGAACATCAATCCAAAGTTTTGTTCTATAATAAATGTATATTAATTATAATTTTCATTACTTAATAGTAATATTTTAACTTTATAAAAATTATTTGTCACTAAAATAAATATCATAGATTTACTTTTATGAAAATTAAATATTGAACTAAGTAATAAAGTTGCTTGAATTTTAGCCTTTCAAATGTTTTTTCTTAAGATATTTTATAGATCGCTTGAAAAGTTTGAGAAACATTTAATTCAATGCAAGATTATGCTAATGTCTTTATTTTTATTTTCTAGTATTAACTATATTGATTGGTCTTGAATTTTCCAACACTATTAATTATACATTTATAGGTGATAAATGAATATATCGAGATGTAAATTTTTATTGACTTCAAATTATATATACAATATGATAATTATTTAGTTACAATCATATAAACTAGTTGAATTACGTGCATGCACGCTTCATTGTACGTATAATCAATGTTACTCCCTCTGTCCCAACTTTTAGTATTCATTTAAAAGTGTCACGAATTTTAATAAAATGATTGAGTATGTTGTGAGTGGAATAATGATCTTACCTTTTATGTGGGTGTTAAAATAATTAAAGTGGAGAAACGGTCTCACCTACTTTTAGTAAAAATAGAAATTGATACTAAAATGTGGGACGACCAATTAAAAAGGAAAGTTGGATACTAAATACCGGGAACGAAGGTAGTATAATTTTATTTGTGAAAAACAAAAATATAGATATAATATCTATAATATTAACTTTTTAATTAACAATTTGATTTATTTGATTCTACTGCTATAATAAAACCTCTTTAAATAAGTAGTACTCAATACATTACAAAAATTGATAAATTTCTCATGTCCCAACTTTGGTCAATTAAAAGAATCGTCAATTTTAATAAAATAATTTTTCAGAGAACCCCTTAAAAAATTTATAGGTCTCGTTAATATTATAATTATAAATTAATCATTGTTGAATTATTTTCAGCTTGATCATGATTAGGATCTCCAGTAATATTAGCCTCAACAAACTGATAGATAGATGCATTTATTTAATTTAAATATTATCCCTCATGTATTTTTACACATTATAACTTCATTTAAAATTATAATCTCTAAAATTAAGAATATTTTTTTTGTAAATTAAAAGTTATTAATTTATCGATAAATTAATAAATTATTATTTTTTCGATAAAATTCTTAGCTCCAAAAGTTATTAATTTACAATGGATTTATTGTATCTTTAAAGAAATCTAGTGGTCAAACTAATTTTCATTCACATACATTTTCAATATATAATTTATATACAACTTAGAATATGTGATATGTATCTTATTTATTTATATAATTGTGAGTTATTATTTTCTCATTTGTCTAGTTAATTAAATAGATTCCATAAGATATTTATCTTTTTTTAGGATTCTATAAAGAGTTCTAGATATATATCAGGTAATGTAATTAGTATATTTTTGTAGTATTTTAATATTTAATAAATTGATATATTCTTCTAAATATATAATATATAATTTACACAATTATCTTTAAAATAAAATACTATGTAATAAAAATATAATAGCTAGGCCATCTATATATTTTGTGCTAATTAAAGACACTTTCAGTTGAAAAACATCTTCCATTGGGTCATGTGTTCATTTTATTAGCCATAGTTCATGGAATTTCAAGCTGCTTCATGTTTCCCAAAAATGCATGCAAAATTTAACATGAGTTTGTATTTTATTAATACTCTTTAGTCCTGTATACTATAATTAATACAAGAGCGAGTCCCACCCATGATTGTTGATCAATTATGACTGAGTATCGAATCACAGAATCATAAACGCTTCAGAATTGCAGTTGCAGGCTTCCTTTTGGTGGGGTTAGAATCAACATAGATAGGAGCTCCAGGGATGTAAGTGTACACCACAAGAGGCGCCCTCACCGAGTGCCGTTCGTTGCTCCACGTGATGGCGCCCGAAGTGATTGGCAGCTGCGCAACGGCGGCTCCGCTCACCTTCACCGTGAACCCCCCGCGTCTCTCCAATGGCAGAAAACGTGAGCACCGATGGCTCAACCGTCACGCTGATCAATGGCGGCGCGGACACGCTCGCGCTGTAGCTCGAGTTGGGCGCACCCACATTCGTGACTGTTCTAAGGAAGGTGGCCTCAATCCGGTGGCCGTCGTCCACGTAGAGGGAGAAGGACGGGTAGTTGAGGTCCCAAGCTCTTCCCGGCGTCGTGTTGGCGCAGGCGCTCTCGTCTCCGCTCACTATCCTGAGCGTGCTGGTGTTGTAGCCCTGCTTGCAGAGGAAGCTCACGTAGTCTGCTTCGGATGCATTGAAGACTAGGCCCGGATCCAGTGCTGCAGCAGGGTTGATGTGCCCTGACCCGTACGAGAATTCCAGATCAATGCTTCTCTTTGGATCCATACCGTATGCTGCATCGTTTCATTGGTATTACAACTGCTCCTTCATGTTTTCTTTTTCTTTAATTTTGGTTAATCATACTTGTGTCTGTCAACTTTTTAGTGTTTTTCAAAAAAATATCTCCAACTCATGTTTTTACTTAAAAAACCACTCATCTTTGGGGTGAAAAAATTAAGTGTTTGATTTAGCCGGCAATAGGAATAATGAGCCAACTATCTGACATCAAATAGGCATTATTCAATATAAATTTGAAGAAAAAACCTTAACCCTAAGTTTGATAATTTAGGGTTTTGTAAGTAAAAAAACATATGCTGGAGATATTTTTTGACTTTTGTTTTTAGATTTAGATATTGTTGAAGTGGTATAGGTATGATAGACCTGTTGTCATGATGGCGGACTTGATGGCGGCAGGTGACCAGTGGGGGTGGGCGGCTTTAACATAGGCTGCGGCGGCGGTAGCATGAGGGCAAGACATGGATGTACCAGAAATCACGTTCAAGTATAGGCTTCGAGTGTCGTTTGGGTAGATTGAAGGCGGAGCCATCGGAGACCATCCAGCAAGGATATCAACGCCGGGGGCAGCAACATCAGGCTATATATATATATATACACAACTTGATCAACGGTGTAGATGCAATCTTAATTATCAAGTTTGAGCGAGCAAACTGCACCTTGAGAATGTCGGGGCTGATTGCGTTTGGCCCTCTTGAAGAGAAGGAAGCAACCTTAGGCGCAATGGCGTCTCTCCAAGTCTCACCAACCAGAATGGTGGCCACAGGGTGCCTACATACATTTGAGAGCTTCAAAAAACAAAGCATGGAGATTGATTGATTGAGTAGAGAGACGCAGAGTAATTAGTCCTACTTTGTGGATTTGATGTAGTCCATGACCTTTGTAGCGTCTTGTGGAGTTATGAGCGTGGCCGGCAGCGGATAGCTGAAGGCGTAGTCGGGGTTGAATGCGTCTGCATTCACCATTACAATTCCAGTGCCGGTAGCTAGAAGAATGGTGGAGCCGTCTTGAAGGCCCTCGCATACTACTATCTTCCCGGCTACCTCATCAAGATTCATGGCGTCTGCTGCACATTGTCTTGCATCATCTACGCCATAACCGAAGGTGGTGTTTGCTGCGTCACCTCCCCATATCAAAGGGTATGATTTCCCATTCAGATCAAAGTTATTGATGCCAATTCCCTTCGTATCCAAAAAAGACGACTTGTTAGGAAAGGAAACAGAGGAGATGGGAGATGATATTTAATCAAGACATACTGTGAAGATTTGGCCATTTCCAAGAGCTAATTGAGCTACAAATCTTCTGTCAATGGTGCTAGCAGCGACCGTCAATGTCCACGGCGCGACGTTAGAGACTGTAACGGGTTCGGGGCCGGAGTTTCCAGCGGAGTTGGAGGTGAGAATCCCCATTTTCATGGCGTGGAAAGATCCAATGGCGATGGGATCTTCGAAATAGTGCAGAGCGTAGTCGAATCCCAATGAGACTGATATGACATCGACTCCATCTGCAATGGCGTCGTCGAAGGCTTTCAAGATGTCTGCGGAATCACAGCCACCCGACCAGCAAACTTTGTAGACAGCAATCCTAGCATTAGGCACGCCGCCTCTCGCAACGCCCTCGGCTAGCCCGAGGAAGCTCGCCCCGGGGATCTCTCCACCGGCGGCTATGGAGGCCGTGTGCGTCCCGTGCCCTTCCACATCTCTAGGGGACGGGACGTCGTCGGTGTAGTTGTGCTCGCTGTTGTAGAACCGAGCGCCAATCACCTTGCTACAATTAATTATATCCTATTAATTTTTTATGATGATGGAGATGAGGATGATGATGATGATATTCATACTTATTGCAAGTGAAATTGGTGGCTTGGCATGTTCCCTTCCATTTGGGCGGTGGATCTCTATAACCAGTGTCGTTGAAGCTGGGATGCTCCGGCCATACGCCGGTGTCGATGAGTCCTATGGTGACATTTCCTTGTTGAGCAGCTCCGAGGTTTCCTTTGCTGAATCCCATGAAGTCCCATGATCTTGTCGTGTGAAGCTTGAACACGCGGTTCGGAGATACAGAGACCACTCCCTTCATCTCTATCATCATATACGATATTCTCTCTTGCTCAGCAACATCAAATCTAACAACACATTTTTTTTATACTTTTATTGCAGTAATCAGATAATACCTGCAATGGCTGCAGCTTCTTCCTCGCTGAGCTTCGCCGCGAATCCTGTTAGTCAAAAATAGGTAGGTAGCCATCAACTACCTCCACCATGTGCCACCTACCACCATTTGCCACCAACCACCTCTTAACTTTTGCCTATAAAGAGCCTCTCCGCAGCATTTGTAAGATACACCAAAATCACAACCAAAGCATTCTCTAGTTAGAGAGATAGAGAGATAGAGAGATAGAGAGAAAATCTTGTGAGAGAAAACTTCAGTGTGGAAGTTATACACGAGTGATAAAAGTGAGTTGAGAGATAGCCTCTGCGTAGGCAAATACAAAATACAGTGTGGTATTGTTGTACTCCTCCTTTTGTGAGATTCTCTAATATATTGGGGTGGGTCCGTGGACGTAGGCAGTTTGGCCGAACCACGTTAAATATCGGTGTCATTATTTTTTCCCGTCTTAGATAATTTATATCTTTGATATTGCTTTCGATTTGATAATGGGTGGAATTATTTGTGTATATTTCCCAACAACTGGTATCAGAGCCACGTTTGTGGCGGTCTGATAATTTTCTTGTGCTGTTACTATTCATCGTGAATAGTGATTTCGTTGTGAACAGTGATTGTTTTTTTTTGTAATTCTTAGTATGCTCTGTGGTTGCAGTAATTACTGAACCTCCACATCAGAAAAGAATTACTTTGAGAAAATTATCTTGTTTATCAATTGGGAGCAGTTACGATGGGCGACGGAAAGATTACGATTGAGAAGTTCGATGGTACGGATTTCGGTTTCTGGAAGATGCAGATCGAGGATTATCTTTATGGAAAAGATCTACATCAGCCCCTCAAAGAAAAACCAGATAAGATGGATCCGGACGAGTGGGAGCTGCTGGACAGAAAGGCGATGAGTGCAATACGTTTATCGCTGTCCAGGAACGTTGCCTACCACACGACTGGAGCAAAGTCAACAAAGGAGATGTTGGCGATTCTGGCGGAGATGTACCAGAAACCATCAACTGCAAACAAAGTACATTTGATGAGACGATTGTTCAATCTAAAAATGTCCGAGAGCACACCAGTGCAGAATCATTTGAACGAGTTCAACATGATCACCACACAGCTGAGCTCGGTGAAGATCGAGTTTGATGATGAAGTTCGTGCCCTAATAATGCTATCTTCTTTGCCAGAAAGTTGGGCCGGAACAGTGACAGCAGTTAGCGCTTCATCGGCAAAGGCAAAGTTGCGCTTTGACGAAGTAAGAGATCTGATGATCAGCGAGGAGATTCGCAGGAAAGAATCTCCATCTACTTCAGGGTCAGGGACTGCACTGAACACGGAATATCGAGGAAGATCGAAAGGAAGGCAGAACAGGGGAAGGTCAAAGTCCAGAGGAAAGAGCCAATCCAGGACGGATAAGGGTTCAATCCAGTGCTGGAACTGTGAAGAGTTCGGGCACTTTAAGAATCAGTGTAAAGCGCCACCGAAGAAAAAGGATCACAAAAAGACAGCGAACGCAGCCACAACAGAAGATGTAGGCGAGGCGTTGGTCCTGAGCGTGACTAGTCCGATGGAGTCGTGGGTGCTGGATTCTGGAGCGTCTTTCCATTCATGCAGTAATAAAGATATAATTGAAAATTATGTCTCTGGCGATTTTGGACAGGTGTATCTTGCTGATGATGAGCCCCTGAAAATCGTGGGAAAGGGAGATGTGCGAGTTGTGACATCCAACGGATCCGAGTTGAAGCTGAATCAAGTCAGACGTATTCCTGGACTGAAAAGGAACTTACTTTCAATTGGGCAGCTTGATGCAGAAGGCTACACAGTGACATTTGGCTGCAGTAATTGGAAGATAATCAAGGGAGCTATGATTGTAGCTCGTGGAAAGAAGGATGGCACGTTGTATATGACAACTAACTTCAAAGATTGCATTGATCTTGCAGGAGGAGTGAACAATGCAGATTTGTGGCATTGTCGGCTTGGCCACATGAGCGAAAAGGGGATGAAGATAATGTGTTCGAAGGGTAGGCTGCCTGGCCTGGAAACTGTTGAAGTTGGCCTGTGCGAGGATTGCGTGTTCGGAAAGCAGAAAAGGGTAAGCTTCTCGAGAGGCGGCAGAACCTTGAAGACGCAGAAACTGGAGCTGGTCCATAGTGATCTATGGGGACCGGCGCCTGTAAAATCCCTTGGTGGCTCGGAATACTACATAACCTTCATTGATGATTCCACTCGAAAGGTATGGGTTTATTTTCTTAAAAATAAATCCGACGCATTTGATACTTTCAGGAAGTGGAAAGCCCTTGTAGAAACTGAAACAGGGCTGAAAGTAAAGTGTCTACGATCCGACAATGGAGGAGAATATGAACTTAAGGAGTTCAAAGACTACTGTGCTAAGAATGGGATTCGCATGGAGAAAACCGTGAGAGGAACTTCCCAGCAGAATGGTGTAGCAGAACGGATGAACAGAACACTAAATGAGCGAGCAAGATGCATGAGGCTGAAAAGTGGGTTGCCTAAGATGTTTTGGGCAGATGCAGTTAACACAGCTGCATACCTAATCAATAGAGGTCCATCAGTTCCATTGGAGTTTCGGATACCTGAGGAAGAATGGACAGGAAAGAGGTAAACCTATCTTTTCTACGCATCTTTGGATGTGTTGCTTATGCTCATATTGATCATGTTAATAGAAGCAAGTTAGATGCTAAATCTCTTAAGTGTACGTTCATTGGTTATGGTGGAGACGAGTTCGGTTATAGGCTCTGGGATGAGCAGAACCGAAAGGTTATTCGAAGTAGAGATGTGGTTTTCAATGAACAGGTGTTGTACAAGGAAAGAGTGAAAGCATCTAGCCCTGGCAATTCTGATTCCCAAGTAGTCGAGTTAGACATCTCAAACTCGAGTGGGAGCAAGGAGAGCCAGAATTTTGAAGAGGTTCCAGATGAGGAGCCAAGAACCCCACCACCAAACAATCCGCTGCCAAGACCGGTTAGAGAGCGACGTGCACCTGATAGGTACTCGCCCTCTAATTTTTATTTACTACTTACTGATGGTGGTGAGCCTGAATGCTATGCAGAGGCAGATTCTGGTAGTAATAAGCGGATGTGGAGAGTTGCTATGGATGATGAGATTGAATCTCTTATCCTAAACGGCACTTGGGAACTTGTAGAGCTCCCGAAGGGGAAGAAGGCATTGCATTGCAAGTGGATCTATCGAATCAAGATTGAAGCTGATGGTAGCAAACGCTACAAGGCAAGGCTGGTTGTCAAAGGGTTTGAGCAACGATACGGTATTGATTATACCGATATTTTTACTCCTGTTGTGAAACTGACCACTATTCGTTTAGTGTTGAGCATGGTAGTTGCAGAAAACTTATTGTTACATCAGATGGATGTAAAGACAGCGTTCCTTCATGGTGATTTGGAGGAAAACTTGTACATGACACAACCCGAGGGATTCGTGGTGAAAGGAAAAGAAAATCTTGTGTGCAAGTTGAAAAAGAGCTTGTATGGCCTGAAGCAAGCTCCGAAGCAGTGGTATAAGAAGTTTGACAGTTTTATGTTGGAGATTGGCTACGCGAGATGCCACGCTGATCATTGTTGCTACTACAAGAGGTTCGACAAAAGTTATCTTATCCTTTTGCTATACGTTGACGATATGTTGATCGCAGGAGCTGATGCAAAGGAAATGGATAAGTTGAAGAAGCAATTGTCTGAACAATTCTCCATGAAAGATCTTGGAGAGGCCAATCAGATTCTTGGCATGAGGATCAAAAGAGACAAGGCGGCAGGAAAGCTGTATCTTTCACAAGCCAACTACATTGAGAAGGTATTGGAAAGATTTAACATGCAGAATTCAAAGCCGGTGAACATCCCGTTGGGTTGTCACTTCAAGCTGTCGAAGAAGGAGTCGCCATGTACAAAGGAGGAACGTGCCGAGATGATAAAAGTACCTTATGCATCGGCAATAGGCAGCGTTATGTACGCCATGGTGTGTACAAGGCCAGATATTGCACATGCAGTGGGAGTAGTGAGCCGATTCATGGGTGATCCGGGCAAGCAACATTGGGAAGCAGTCAAGTGGATTCTTCGTTACTTAAGAGGTACCACGGAAAAGGCTTTATGTTTTGATGGCAAGAGTGCCAAGTTGGTTGGCTATGTTGATGCAGATTTGGCATCAAATGACCTGGAAGGTCGGAAGAGTACAACCGGGTATGTATTTACTTTTGGTGGTACTGCTATTTCTTGGTCTTCTAAGTTGCAGAAGATTGTCACGTTGTCTACTACGGAAGCTGAGTATGTAGCCGTGACGGAAGCAAGCAAGGAGATGGTATGGTTGCAGAATTTCTTGGGAGAACTTGGGAAGAAGCATGAGAATAGTACACTCTTTAGTGACAGTCAAAGTGCTATTTTCTTGGCTAAGAATCCAGCGTTTCACTCAAGGACAAAGCACATTGAGTTGAAGTATCACTACATCCGTCACCTGCTGGAGATGAAGATCTTACAACTTGAGAAGATCCAAGGAAGCAAGAACTCAGCCGATATGTTTACAAAGGCAGTAACCATTGATAAATTGAAGTTGTGCTCAGCTTCAATTGGTTTGCTAGAATAACAAAGACAGAAAGGCTGCTGCGTTGATCGAGGTGTGAAGACAGATTGAAATCAGTCTTCAAGTGGGAGATTGTTAGTCAAAAATAGGTAGGTAGCCATCAACTACCTCCACCATGTGCCACCTACCACCATTTGCCACCAACCACCTCTTAACTTTTGCCTATAAAGAGCCTCTCCGCAGCATTTGTAAGATACACCAAAATCACAACCAAAGCATTCTCTAGTTAGAGAGATAGAGAGATAGAGAGATAGAGAGAAAATCTTGTGAGAGAAAACTTCAGTGTGGAAGTTATACACGAGTGATAAAAGTGAGTTGAGAGATAGCCTCTGCGTAGGCAGATACAAAATACAGTGTGGTATTGTTGTACTCCTCCTTTTGTGAGATTCTCTAATATATTGGGGTGGGTCCGTGGACGTAGGCAGTTTGGCCGAACCACGTTAAATATCGGTGTCATTATTTTTTCCCGTCTTAGATAATTTATATCTTTGATATTGCTTTCGATTTGATAATGGGTGGAATTATTTGTGTATATTTCCCAACAAATCCGTTGAAACTCCGTTGGTAGCTATAGACTAGCGACTCCTCTGCTGATGAAACACTGTAAAATCCCAAGATTCAATGCAGAATCAGGCATATGCTCGTGATTACTATAAGTAGTTACTTATTCAAGAAATTAACTGATAAATGAACCTTCCGAGAAGAGCTTGCAGCATGGACTTATGCGTGGATTCAACCGATAAGTCGTGTTGAGGCAGATCTCCCATGTAGACCACATGCAACTACACGTAAACGTGGCATCAAAAGCTAAAGAAACAACGGCGGCAGCGGGGAGTAGATGACGTTTTCCGACGTACCTTTCTTTGATGAGAGCGGCAGCTGAGCACTAGGGCCGCCACCAACAACCAAAACAAAGCCCCACGCGCAATTCTTACTTCCATTTCAAGTAGTTTACACTGATGACTAAAGATGATATGTGCGTGTGTATATATATAGCCATTGGTTGAGAATTGTATTCTCCGTTAATGTAAATGTTTGCTATTTCAGATTATCTGTCACTCCAACCACATAAATCCATGTTGCCTCTGCTTATATTTTGTTTTGATGTTTCTTTCAACATCTTTGTAGACAATGAGCAAATCGATATTCTCCATGCTCTGCTTTCTGGTTTGTGTTTTCGAGTCCTTTGTTGTATTCTACCTATATCATTTATTTATTGTGTACTAGAATTATTCAATAAATAATCTAACCTGGTATGTAGAATAAATTTTGTATGACAACGAAATATGAGAAATATATTCAGACTTCACAAACTAAAACATATTCGTGGTCGATGATAAGTTTGAACTGGGCTTGGTGGGGTGCGCCAGGCCCGTGCAATAGTGCAACGCATGGGCGACGCGCGAAGACCCAGGTAGCAAGCTACCTTGGTGGGCCTTCCCCCTCAAAAAATAAATTTAATATCGTGTGGGCCATTGGCCCACATATCAGATATTAAACTGATAAGAACAGATACTACACTTGATCTTAGCCAAAAGGCCGAGAAAGGTATGAGCTTCAAAGTAGATGGACCTCCTGCTTTATAGTTCATTTTCGAAGCCTCTCTTCCTTCTCATGCCCGATGTGGGATATTTAGTGAGATCAATCAAGGCTGACTTTACACAGGCCAAATATATTCACGTTTCTTCTCATTGAAATGATCCTTTCTTTACTAGCGTTAGTTAAATGACAAAATCTTTGCTAGTAATTATAAAATGTTTATTTAGTTTTGGGCAAATAGCGTCAAAATCCCCATACTTTCCCCGTTTTCGCATATTTCCCTTGACTTTTAAATTTCGCGATAGAATCCTTAACCGTTGATAAAATTCGTAATTTTCCCTTAATGAAGTTTCCGGCGACTAACTACAATGATGTGTCACCTATGTGGCATTATTTTGCTGAGTCATTTAAGTAAGATTGCTGAGTCACTTAAATGAAACGAAAACGTCGTCGTTTTCCTCTCCAATTAATTAACTTGTCGAACACCCTCTCCACGCCCAGCCACCTCCCTCCTCCTCTGGCAGCCTACTGCCTCCGTCTCCCTCAGCCGCCGAAGACCGCCAACCGCCAACAAAGCTCCCATCCATCTAGCTCTCTCACTCACATACAAACCACCCTCTTCTCTTTTCTCTCCTCCATCTGGCGCTGTCTCTCCCCCTCTAGCGCTGCACTACCGTCGCCGCCGGACTGCACCACCGGTTGCCGCCTTCTCTCCGCGCACCCCGGTCAGCCGAGTCGCCGTCAACCGCTGCCGACGCCGCACAAGCTCGCGCCCTAGCTACTGCCCTCAGCCTGCCCGACGCGCAGCCGGACTCCAGCCGCTCGCAGCTCCCTCTCGTTCCTCATTCGAAGCTTCAAGGTATTAAAGCTTGGAGTCCATGGCTGCACATAACTCGGCCCTCATGGCTGAAATTCCGCCGGGATGATGATGAGAAAGACATGGATTTGGCTGAAGAAGAAGAACCCAAGAAGAATAACCCTAATTAGAGTAACAAATCAATTTTCCCCTAATTTTCTATGTTGGATTACATTTAAATCCCTAAAAAAGGCAAAACGACGACGTTTTACATTATTAAGTAAAACTACGTCGCTTAATACGCCGGAATTTAATCCTACATGGATTTCCGGACTCCATGTCATCATATCTATATATCGCTGGTCATTTTTTAGGGAGAAACGCGAACGGGATTAAAAGTCAAGGATTCTATTGCGAATTTTTAAAGTCAGGGGAAATATGCGAAAACGGGGAAAGTATACGGATTTTGACGCTATTTGCCCTTTAGTTTTCTTGTTGGGTTGATAGCTATTTATAACATCAACTTTAGCAATTTTTGATTTATTACATCAACTTCAATTTATTTTTTAAATATTCCGAACTTGGCTCAAGAAACATGTTTTAGGGTAAGCCTAGTATATCTAACACCGGAAGTTTTAAGGTGGGACAAGATTAAATAAATTTGCAAAGAAACATCAGAACTCTATTCTTTCATCAATTAAACAAATATATTTATCCATAGTTACACACTTTTTTTAGATGAGTTATTAGCGTGTAAATACACAAACTTTTTTCCCATGACGAATAATTTCGGTCAAATTAAAACTGATTTGGCGTTTAATTTCGATGACGAATAGCACTTGTGCTTATGGCGATTCACATCAATTACTCAATAAAATCCAGAATTTAAAAATGTAAATTTTCAATTTATACAAAATGTAATGATAATTAATTATAGTTATTAAATAAATTTAAAAATTATTCAATAATGAAAATTATAGTTATTAAATAAATTTAATATAAAATATTGATCTATTAATATGCAAAGATGTATTGACAGAAATATTTAGCATACTTTTTGGCATGTTGAAAATAAAACATGTTAAACAATACATGCAACACAGTGTGACATTGTGATAACAATAATCCGAGAAATATCGGAAAATGCAGAATCTATTGAACAAGAGATTATGTGAAAGTAGAGGCGGCAATCTCAAAACAAGACAAGTAGCCTGCGGCATTTCATTGCCGGTTAAGCTCATCAAACCATGCGGAGGAAACAACCTGCAGCTGCAAATCCATTCCTATATAAACAACAAAACAAACCATCGGAGTCTATTTCTTCTATTCGAAATGGCGAAAATCGGGCTGCTTTCACTTCTCTATCCTTTGGTGCTTGCAGCCCTTGTGCTCAACTGCCACTGCCTAGAAAGGAAGGTATGCCAAATTTCTCAACTCTCTCTCTCTCTCTCTCTCTCTCCCTCAGTCAGTAGCTGTTGTCTTTGCAGCTTCACGTTGTCTACATGGGAGATCGACCTCAAGAAGGTGCATCGGTTGCTTCCAAGCATCAAGGAATGTTGCATAGAGTACTCGGAAGGTTTGTTTCCAAACATAACATGAACCTGCTGATGTTATGTTAGACTAACAGTAGAATGAAGTACAGCTAAAGTGACTATAACCAACTAAATTAAGTGCAAACTGGCAAGTTCTACTTTAAAAATGCAATGTATAAGTTGAAACAAGATTCCATCTTCATCTACCTTACAAATAGAGAGGAACCTTGATCCTCGCAAGACTCTCTGTTTCAATGGATTCAGTGCTTCAGCAGCCTAAAGACTCGTTGGTCCATAGTTATGGAAGAAGTTTCAATGGATTTGCAGCCAAGCTCACAGACGAGGAAGCCACCAGAATTTCAGGTGAGCTAATTCCAATCTCGGAGCAACGAAATCAACCAAAGAGGTTCCAACATATTCATTCTAACTAAATAGATTGCTGCAGAAATGGAAGGAGTGGTTTCAGTAAATCCAAGCCATAAGCACAAGCTTCATACTACAAGGTCTTGGGACTTCTTGAAACTTACCAAAGACAAACTTGCAGCAACACCGACATCAGATGTCGTTATAGGTCTCCTTGACACTGGTAAATTACGTGAAGTTTCCATTTCAATGAGGAATATATGAATATTTTTTATCTCAACTTCTTGCATCCTCTGCTGTCCATCCATAGGAGTCTGGCCAGAGCATCCAAGTTTCAACGACACAGGTTTCAGTTCTCCACCAGCCAAATGGAAGGGAACCTGCACAGGCACAAATTTCACATGCAACAAGTAAGCATTCTCATTTAAATTTATCACAAACTTAATTAGTGAGACAAACAGGAAAAAAGTATCACAGGTGAAATTATAGAAAAATGTTTAGCAGGCAGAAAGTAGTAGAGTTTGTACACCAATAAATTTTCTTCTTTAGTTCGCGATATATAGGATTGGCTAATCAGAATTATCTTAACATTATGAGTGCAGCAAGATCATTGGAGCACGGTTTTATCACAGTGATGACCAGTACTATGATGGAGACATGCCCTCTCCAAGGGATACAGAAGGACATGGAACACACACAGCATCAACTGCTGCCGGGGTTGAGGTAGAAGCAAGCTACTTCGGTGTAGCAGCAGGGAAAGCACGAGGAGGTGTCCCCAGTTCAAGAATTGCAGTGTACAAAGTCTGCTGGTCAGATGGTTGCAGTGATGCAGATATTCTTAAAGCCTTTGATGATGCAATCGCAGATGGAGTTGATATCATCTCCGTTTCGTTGGGATCAGACTGGCCTCTTGATTATTTTGATGACTCTATCGCGATTGGATCATTCCATGCCATGAAGAATGGAATCCTTACTTCAAACTCAGCTGGAAATTCTGGTCCTTTCCCTGTATCAGTTTCCAACTATTCTCCATGGAGTCTCACAGTTGCTGCCAGCACCATTGACAGAAAATTTGTTGCCAGAATGGAACTTGGAAATGGCCAAATCTTCACTGTAAGTCATACACAAATTAAATCATTCCTAAAAAATTGAATGATCTTCTCAATCTAACAAATTGAACTCAGGGAATCAACATCAATGCCTTTGAGCTCAATGGGACTTCGTACCCTTTAATATGGGGAGGAGAAGCTGCGAACTACACTGCCGGTGCCAATCCAGAAATCGCTGGTTATTGCCTAACTGGAGCCATGAACGCCGAGATAGTGTCTGGTAAAATTGTTTACTGTGACACAATCTGGGATGGTTCTGGAGTTCTTCTGGCTAACGGTGTTGGAAATATCATGTCGGACGTAAATGTTGAAAATCTCGATGTTGCCTTCAGCTGGCCTCTACCAACTGCACTCATCAGCCCCTCAGATGGTAAAAGTGTTCTGGAATACATTAGAAGCACAGAGTGAGTGCTGCATACCCTTCTTTTTTGAACTCCCTTCAATAATCAAGACGAAGTTTATAGATTGCGTGACACATTTCCATTTCAGGAATCCTATAGCAACCATTTTCTTCACCGATGCATGGCAAGACCCCATGGCTCCGACCGTCGTTTCATTTTCTTCTAGAGGGCCAAGTCCTATCTCTCCAGACATTCTCAAGGTGATCAATGCCATAATAATTCTTTATCAAGAAATCCATTTTTCCCTCGTGCTCTATTGTGTCTTAACTGCATCCTATACTATGTGAATACCAGCCTGATATCACAGCCCCTGGTGTGGACATTCTTGCCGGATGGTCTCCCGTATCACCATCCACAGTTTACTACGACGACACTAGAAGCACACTCTTCAACATCATTTCAGGTACATCCATGTCTTGCCCTCATGCCAGTGGTGCTGCTGCCTACCTCAAAGCTGCTCACCCCAGTTGGTCACCAGCTGCTATTAAATCAGCCCTCATGACCACAGGTGAATCACTTCATTTCATTCATACTATCAAACAATGTTTGAAGAGTTGATGACATATTTGTTCATGATAATCTTCCTTGATGATCAGCTTATGTCATGGACCCAAAAAAAAGTGAGGATCTTGAATTCGCATATGGTTCGGGCCAAATCAACCCAGTCGCTGCAACTGACCCTGGACTAGTATTCGATGCATCAGAAGCAGATTACATCAACTTCCTCTGCAAACAAGGCTACAATGCTTCCACTCTCATGCTAGTCACAGGAGATAACAGCACTTGCAATGGTATATTACCTGGAAGGGCGTGGGATCTTAACTACCCATCCTACTCACTATATGTCGAAGATGGGCAGCCGATTTCTGCCACCTTCACCAGAAAAGTGACTAATGTTGGTGAAGCAAACTCAACCTACAATGTTTTCTTGTACATGCCTGCAATGATCAGTGTCAGCGTTGAACCCTCCATCCTAACATTCTCAGCTGTAGGAGAAACCCAAACCTTCACAGTTAATGTTATGGGACCAGCCATTTCACAGCAGCCGATCACCTCAGGCACAATCTTTTGGGCAGATGGATCACATGTGGTGAGGACGCCACTCGCGGTCTACAACTATATCCCTGGTGCTCCTTACAGTCTTGACGATAGTTCAGTATCTGCAACCAGTCCTACTCTCCGGCGTTCTTCCGTGTACCGGAAACTTGGAAGAGTTGCACATCGCAAACCACTTTCATAGGCAGCAGCCTCATCAATGAGGGAGCAGCACTCAGATTATGCTGCAAATTTTCTGATTAAATGTATCAATAAGATGAATTCTTTACCAAAGGTCCATAGCAAAGCTGTCATCAACAAATACTCAAAATAAAGATGTATATGAGTTAATTCTTGAACAATGCAAGTCAGGTTCAATGCATCAGAGTGGAAGGCTTGTGCTGATGCAATAAATCAAATTTTCACACAAAGAAAGTGCTGAAGGTCATGTAATAACATTCTTTTATTCCTTAGAAATTACAATTAAAGAACTTTATAAATGAGTTATCTCCCTAATTCTCTTTCACAATTTTAAGACAAGGTGAACTTATATTCCATCAACTTTACACATTAAACTGGAAATTAAAACGTGGAAACGGCTTGGAATTCCAACAAGTAGCATATCAAGAATTTGGGTAAAAATAAGACAATCCTACCGATTTTATGGCGCAGAAATGGGAATATTCACAGATACCTGATCCAAACATTACAGAAATCTCGAATTCAGTCGGCTCTGTAATGAAATTTTCAAGACGGCTATTTGTACTTCTCTTCCCTTCAGCTGTTACCAGCAAACATGATAGCATAAGAATTTGATCCAACTTATTACAGCACGTTTTATTTGAAAATTACTTTGGACAAGCACATAAATAAGATTAAAATGTGATTTCAGCGTACCATTATGCTTGATTACGTGCTGCCGTACAAGTTTGATCACCACTTTGGTTTTAATCTACCAATCTAGTTATTTTGTTTTATCTGGTAGCGCAACAGTTTTGCCATTTTTAATTAGGGATTTTGGCCGAAAAAAAATCACAAAATATCTCAAATTTTCATTTTCTGTTAAAAATCTCCGAACTTTAAGTTTTTTCTAATAAAATGTCCCGATATATAAAATTCGATGATAGAAAGATGACTTGTCTCACCAAATGAAATATTTTGGAGACTGTCATTGTTAGAAAACCATATTAATAATCACCATTGTTGGAAAACGCTGAAAATTCGAGATTTTTTGTCATCAATTCGTTATAGAATTTTGTATATTGGGATATTTTGTGGAAAAAAATTGAAAGTTCGGATTTTTTTAGGAGAAAATAAATATTTGGGATAAAACGCTGAAAGTTCGGGACATAAAACATTATTAACCCCAAAAAAATTATCAAATAGTTAAAGATTACAATTTTAACGTGATTTTTGAAATGTGACAAATTAAATTACTATCTCTTTAATTTGTGTAATTTCATCCCCTTAATTTTTTTCAATCAACAGAGCACTGAATTGGAGTTTACGTGAATTAGTAAAGACGACGATGTATTGTGAGGTCAAAATGACGACGTTTCATACAATTTTAATTAAAATTTTCTTCAAATTATAAAGAAATTGTATCATGTATCTTCACCTTAGTTTTCAATATTAAGCAATTTTATTGCAAACAATGTCGTAACATGAAGTATACCGGCTACTGGAAAAAATTGGGAGGATGAAATTGCAAAAATTGAAAACGTGATGATTTAATTCGTCACACCTCAAAAGTCAAAATTGCAATATCGATCGAACTAGTTAGTGATTTTATTCGCTAAAACCCCTTTTAATTATTGTATATGCATATATACATAAAATATATTATAAGTTAATGGGTTATCGGTGCCTAAATACACGAATTTTTGGTCCATTTTGATTTTCCCCACGAACTTTGAAAATTGTCAAAAACTACACGAATTTTGACTCATTTTGATTTTTCCCACGAACTTTGAGAATTGTAAAAAAAAAAAAAAATACACGATTTTGGCTCATATTGTTTTTCCCACAAAATATATTGTTATAAAAATGATCCAAATAATTCTTTTACAGTTAACAATAAATACCGCTACACTAGAGATTAGGCATTGAAAAATTTCTCAATCACATGATCATGTCAATGAATATTTCACTAATTAGCTTTTCCCGGTCCAATGAATAACGTGAAGTATTCATCAAATCATGTGATTGAGAAACTTTCCAATGCCTAATCTCAAGTGAAGCGGTATTTATTGTTAACTATAAAACAATTATTTGATTATTTTTTTTTTGTAACAATATTTTCGTGGGAAAAAACAAAATGAGTCAAAGTTCGTTTATTTTTTTACAATTCTCAAAATTTGTGGGATAAAGTAAAATAAGTCAAAGTTCGTGTATTTTTTTGCAACTTTCAAAGTTTGTGGGAAAAATCAAAATGGACTGAAAGTTCGTGTATTCAAGCGTCAATAACCCTAAGTTATTTTATAAGGGTGCGTTTACTTTGATGGAAAATGAGAGAACAAATATATTTTCATTCATTTTCCATCGTTTTCACATATTTACTATGATGAAAAATTTTCTTCGGACATGATAAAATATTTTCTCAGGCATCTCATTTTCACTTCTTTTCTCTTCAATGTTGGATAATATTATTTTAGGATAGCAATGTGAAAATATTTTTCATCTTTTCATCTCTAGTAAAATATAATTAAAAAAAAAGAAAAAGATAATAATATTTTCTCATCTTTTCTTATCCATTCTTATCTATATATATATAATTTACAATACCCTAAGTTATAAAGAACGATAATGCGCAAGAAACAATCTTAATGTTTATAATGACGCATCACAAATACTTTTGATATGAGTAGTCGATGCAAGAATAGTATCAAGTGAACACGGTCTACTATCTCCAAGATACCATATGCATGTCCCATGATATTAAATACTAGTTGCATTGTCCCATTGGGATGGCCTAGTGGTTGAGGTTGTTGCCTGTTGTCCAAGAGGTCACAGGTTCGAGTACTCTCGGCCACAATAACTAGTAGGTGGGGTGTGTGTGTGTGGTTTGTATTATTTATATTGTAATTTCATCAAAAAAAAAAAAAAAAAAAATACTAGTTGCATCACATTCACAAGTCGACCAGAACAATAATAATATGGAATCACTTGCTTAAAGCCACCAGAGAAACTTACATGAATACGCACCAATTTCGAATGTTAATCAGTTTGATATTTTGATAGTTCAAAGACCTAATTGATAATTAAAGTTCATCAAAGAATATCCCTTGAAATGCACAGAACACTTAAATTTGGTGAATTAATAGAAGTTTTCAGTTGCATTGTCTACATACAAAATATAATCTGAAACTTTTAGTTAAGATATGCTAGTGACTGACTGATCCAGAAAAAAAGGTTCCCTAAAACTTGTTACTATTAATTACGAACTGTGATTAACATAAAAACCAATCCACTTATAACGCAAAGCTGAATTAGCAAAAATAATTATGATACTAGTATGAGTTGTTTAAAACAAACACGTAAAACAAAACATGCAAACATTGTATCACATTGTTATAAACACACATGATACAGAAATCATCCAAATATATTTAACGAATCAACAAGAATTTCTGTGAATTCGATGAAATTACAGGCTGCAATATCAAAACAAGACAGGAAGCCTGCTGCATTTCATTGCCAGTTAAGATCATCAAACCATGCGGAGGAAACAATCATCAAACCCATTCCTATATAAACCACAAGTCTTAAGAAGATCAAATCATCAGATCTAGCCAACTGAGTCCATTCAAAATGGCAAAAACGGGCCTCTTTTCACTTCTCTATCCTTTGCTGCTTGCAGCCCTTGTGCTCAACTGCCACTGCCTAGAAAGGAAGGTATGCCGAATTCCTCAACTCTCTCTCTCTCTCCCTCTCTCCCTCTCTCTAAATAGCGGTTCTCTTTGCAGCTTCATGTAGTCTACATGGGAGATCGACCTGAAGAAGGTGTATCGGTTGTTTCCAAGCATCACGGAATGTTGCATAGAGTACTTGGAAGGTTTGTTACCAAAGATAACATGAATCCAATAATATTTTGACTGAGGGTATAATGCAATACAGATGAAGTGACTAAACTAATTGCAAACTAGCAAGTATTATGCTAAAAGTGAAATGTAAACGTTGAATCGTGATTATTCTAAGTTTTAGCTTAATCTACCTTACTAGTGGAGAGGAGACTTGATCCTTCCAAGCATCTTTAACTAGAAAACATCTCTGTTTCATGATTCAGTGCCTCAGCAGCCAAAGACTCGCTGGTCCACAGTTATGGAAGAAGTTTCAATGGATTTGCGGCCAAGCTCACAGACGAGGAAGCCACCAGAATTTCAGGTGAGTTAACCTATCTCGGAGCAACAAAATCAACCAAAGTGTTAAGACAGTATTCGTTTTAACAAAATATATTGCTGCAGAAATGGAAGGAGTGGTTTCAGTAAATCCAAGCCGCAAGCACAAGCTTCACACTACGAGGTCTTGGGACTTCTTGAATCTTACCACAGACAAGCTGCAAGCAGCACCTGAATCAGATGTTGTTATCGGCCTCCTTGACACTGGTTAGTGGTAACTAACATCACAAGTTGTTTCTATTTCATGAGGAATATTTGTCTGAAATTCTTGCTTTCCTCTGCTGTCCATCTCCATAGGAGTCTGGCCAGAGCATCCGAGTTTCAACGACACAGGTTTCAGTTCTCCACCAACTAAATGGAAGGGAACCTGCGCAGGCACTAATTTCACATGCAATAAGTAAGCATTCTCATCCAAAGTTGAACATATAAGACACCAACATTTCTGCCTTCCTATTTTTATCAATCAATATATTGGATTGGCTAATCGGAATTACCTTGACATTATGAGTGCAGCAAGATCATTGGAGCACGGTTCTATCACAGTGATGACCAGTACTATAATGGAGACGTCCCCTCAGCAAGGGACACAGAAGGACATGGAACACACACAGCATCAACTGCTGCAGGGGTTGAGGTAGATGCAAGCTACTTCGGTGTAGCAGCAGGAAAAGCACGAGGAGGTGTCCCCAGTTCAAGAATTGCAGTGTACAAAGTCTGCTGGTCAGATGGTTGCAGTGATGCAGATATTCTTAAAGCCTTTGATGATGCAATCGCAGATGGAGTTGATGTCATCTCCGTTTCGTTGGGATCAGACTGGCCGCTTGATTATTTTGATGACTCTATCGCGATTGGATCCTTCCACGCCATGAAGAATGGAATCCTTACTTCAAACTCAGCTGGAAATTCGGGTCCTTTCCCTGTAACAGTTTCCAACTATTCTCCATGGAGTCTCACAGTTGCTGCCAGCACCATTGACAGAAAATTTGTTGCCAGAATGGAACTTGGAAATGGCCAAATCTTCACTGTAAGTCATACACAAATTAAATCATTCCTAAAAAATTGAATGATCTTCTCAATCTAACAAATTGAACTCCAATAAATGAAGGGAATCAACATCAATGCCTTTGAGCTCAATGGGACTTCGTACCCATTAATATGGGGAGGAGAAGCTGCGAACTACACTGCCGGTGCCAATCCAGAAATCGCTGGTTATTGCCTAAATGGAGCCATGAACGCCGAGATAGTGTCCGGTAAAATTGTTTACTGTGACACAATCTGGGATGGTTCTGCTGTTCTTCTGGCTAACGGTGTTGGAAATATCATGTCGGACGTAAATGTTGAAAATCTCGATGTCGCCTTCAGCTGGCCGCTACCAACTTCACTCATCAGCCCCTCCGATGGGAAAAGCGTTCTGGAATACATTAGAAGCACAGAGTGAGTGCTGTGTGCCCTTCATTTTTCAAATTCACCAACATTTTACAAATTGCATGACACATTCCCATTTCAGGAATCCCATAGCAACCATTTTCTTCACCGATGCATGGAAAGACGCCATGGCTCCGAATGTTGTTTCATTTTCTTCCAGAGGGCCAAGTCCCATCTCCCCAGACATTCTCAAGGTGATCATTGCCATAATAATTCATCATCAGAATATATCTTTTTCTTTTCTTTTCTGCTCTTCTCTTTTGTGTTTAAACTGTTTCCTATATACTATGCGAATACCAGCCTGATATCACAGCCCCTGGTGTGGACATTCTGGCTGGATGGTCTCCCGTATCACCATCTACAATCTACTACGACGACACTAGAAGCACACTCTTCAACATCATTTCTGGCACATCTATGTCTTGCCCTCATGCCAGTGGTGCTGCTGCCTACGTCAAAGCTGCTCACCCCAAATGGTCGCCAGCTGCCATTAAATCAGCTCTCATGACCACAGGTGAATCACTTCATCTCCACTCATACTATCAAACAATATCTTTGAAGAGTTGATGACATTCTTGTTCATGATTATTATCTTCCTTGATGATCAGCTTATGTCATGGACTCAACAAAAAGTGAGGATCTTGAATTCGCTTATGGTTCGGGCCAGATCAACCCGGCTGCTGCAATCGATCCTGGACTAGTATTCAATGCATCAGAAGCAGATTACATCAACTTCCTCTGCAAACAGGGCTACAATACTTCCACTCTCAAGCTAGTCACAGGAGACAACAGCACTTGCGATGGTATATTACCCGGAAGAGCATGGGATCTCAACTACCCTTCATTCTCGCTATACGTCGAAGATGGGCAGCCGATTGCAGCCACCTTCACCAGAAAAGTGACTAATGTTGGTGCAGCAAACTCAACCTACGTTGCTATCACCAACTTCGGAGCAATGTTTGGCTATTCAATGCCATTGCCGTTTAACGTTACAATTGAACCCGCTGTCCTAAAATTTTCAGCAGTTGGAGAAACCCAAAGTTTCACTGTTAATGTGACAGGACCAGCCATTTCACAGCAGCCAATCACCTCAACAGCGATCTACTGGATGGATGATACGCATGTGGTGAGGACGCCACTCGCGGTCTACAACTACATCCCTGGTGCTCCTTACAATCTTGACGATAGCTCTGTATCTGCAATTGATCCTACACACCGGCGTGCCTCTGTGTACCAGAAAGTTGGAGGCATTGCAAATCGCAAACCACATGCATAGTCTTCTCTTAAAAAAAAAGCCTCAGCAATGAGAGGCATTTTCTGATTAAATGTATGAATAATGGTATGTTACCTGGGAATGATTCCTTGAACATAGCGAAGCTGCACTCAAGGCCACCAGGGTGTTAGACAGTGTTTTTCATCTTATGGCAACAAAAAAGGGGCTGTTAAGTCCCACGCTTCATGCAGTCATGGCTGTTACAAATATATTAAATAAAACCGTTGTCGAAATTCAAGACATGTGCTGATTATATTCTTTATTCAACTGGACTATTTGCACATGCAAGCGTAAATCCATGCAATGCTTTTGGACAGAGTCACATGATTTTGAGATTTATCATTACACAACAGCATCAACCTTGGAGCAACTCCTTTTCATTTCATCTCATATTTTAAGTATTGCAATTGTTTTCCCTATTGTCGCACACAATCGCATATTAAAGTTCTGAATTTAAACAATATATATATATATATATATATATATATATATATATATATATATATATAAAATACACAATAAATAAATTTTATCACAATTTTAAAGAATTTTATATGCAAATGGGAACCGACCCGTGATGCAGCTGTTGTGGAGCTGAAGAACTCGAGTTTGGAGAAGTGGCACATTTGTTCCGGTATCCTGCCGCTAAAATTATTGACTCCGTCAAGTTTCCGATCTCCTCCGACAGCTCTCCGTTCAATTGATTGTAGCAGGTTGTGGAGGAGTCATCCCAGCTCGCCGGGATCCTGTCGTTTAAGCGTCGAGATCGACGAGGAAGGTGACGTCGCCACTCGCCAAGCTATGGCGGGAGGGTGCCCTACAGCTGGCATTGGCAAGTCGAGAGAAGGGGAGAATTTTCGTGGAATTTGTTTAAAACTTTTTCCTTAAAAAAAAAAAGTTATTCAATTATAACTACATTGTTTTAAGTGCTAATCCCCACATTACTTTCAATTTTGTCTTGTCAGAGTAAATTTAAGACCAACTGAATTTCGTGAAGAAGAAAAATTAAAATTTGGGATTTTTAATTCAAAAATAGAAACTCATATGTAAAATTAAAAAAAATGATTAATTATCTATAAATACATGAACTATATTGTTTTTAAAAAAAATACATGAATTATTCAAATTTTGACTTGAATTCAAAATTCATTGACTAATAACTTCATTGTTTGGAGTCCGATGGAACATTCAAAAGTACTGTTGGAAAACTCTTGATGTTATCTTTCTAATAATATTTATATTGTTTAATTTTGATCTATGAAAATGTTCGAAAAATTACCATGAAAATTGATGTAATTAAAATCTACATTTTTTCTTTTTTCCGACCATTTTCAATGACCAAAACCTAACGTATAAATATCATTAGAAATATAACATCAAGAGCTTTCCAACGGTACATTCGAATTGCCCATTAGACTTCAGACACTAAAGTTATTGGGCAGCAAAGTTTTTGATCTCAGGTTAAATTTCAAATAATTAAAAATTCATGTATTTTTTAATCTAAAAAATTGATCAGTTTAAAAATCAAAATTTGAGCGTAATTCATGTATTTTGTTTGGTACAAATAGACGAGCATCACACAAACAGAGAAAACGTAGAGATAATTGCTGATCCTGATCCATGTTCATATTGCTGGATGTAACAAGTGAAGCATGAAATAAGCAATAGCTGCAAGTAATTATTTAGTGTAGAAAAGTAAAGTATTGTGTGTTAATCCATCCATGGATTACAGAATACATGAACATGAGCAATAGCAGAAATTAACAGCTTTGCTTTTATTTGGAGAGGAGAGGAGAGAGAGACTAGAACAACCAGTCTGCGTCACCGCTTGGGCCTGCTTCCTTCGACCATGTTTGATGGACGTGCACCCAAGTTAACCCATCAGCCACGGTCACATCCTGCACCCAAATTGCACAACCTTTTTACAAAAGATAACGCATATCAAAAAGGAGAAAGCTCCACACCAGTTACAGACTTACTTTTGAACTCAATAAAGCAGTAGTCACACAACATAGCCTCTCTCCACCTGCAAGAGATGAAGCATCATATAATCATTACTTCACAAAAATCTTAAGCTTTTAACCCACAACAATGAGAATTCAACAACTTGCAGACCTAAAATTGCTGTATTACATCAGCTAGCAATTAGTTTTCTCATAGATTCATAAATCTCAAAAGTTTGGATATGAGTGAAATCGTGCTTGCACTATTGTGATGTTTCTTAGGCTTGGAGAAATTTCCTACTCTCAGAACCAAAACAACGATAACTATACACCCACAAATATCTCCATACTTGCAACTGCTTACTGTTGATATATTTCCGGACACCTAGTGGGTCACAAATTCAGTACTCTACTTTTCATCAACTTAACACCATGTAATATGAACCCGTTCAACTTCAGCAGCTTAACAGTTAATACAAATCTGACATACAACACATCCCAGCTAAATTAGCAAGAGGGAAAAATAGAGAATTAACACTTCGTCCTCAAGATTGAATCTAACATATCTTTTTAACTAACCTTATAGCATCTTACTTCACGAAAAAGGAAATTATAAATGCTTTAGATATTTATGAACAGATATTCATAAATCATATAGCCCCTTGATGCATATTATAGCTAATCACAAGCGAATGGTTTTCTTTTGGCCTCAACTATAACTTCAGCATGAACAAGAACCTCTGCTATGTACCATTCATAACCCTAGTCAATCAGAACTATTATTAACAAAAACTAGAAAGCAACAGCAGTTGCAAAAAAGGTCTTAAGTGGAATTGAGTTTGATGCCACCACCCTTCGCTTCCCCACACAAGACTCTACAATAAGATGTAGCTTGCATCAAGAAGCTCCAAGACGAAGACTCAAGTGATGGCACAAAATACGTGGAGTATGTGGATATTTAGTATAGCTGACTGAATAATTATGAAGAAAAGGCTAGCATTTTTCAAGCAAGGATTTAGTGCAAATTATAATAGGATTAAATGCTTACCTGATTGCTCCCATTTCTTAAACTTAACCAACCATGAGTCTGACCCAACCTGCACAGGTAAAACCTGATCTACCCAAACACGAAACGGCTGGCCTTTTTTGTCCCCATAAGAAGTTCTTAGTGAGTTCACGCAGTCATGAAGCTGCTTTTCAATTCCAGAAGGATGAACAAAAATCCCAGATTTACTCTGCAAGAGCAAAATTAGAGATTAAGTCTACAGCAAAGGACTATAAAGGGAAAACATTAAATAAGCAGGAACTATCTTGCTGACCAAAGTCAGTTGCAAATTTGAATAAGTTGAGCTAAATGAAACACGAGTTAAGAATACAATCATCATAGCAGAATTGGTCTAATGAAGCAACAAAGGAAACATAAGATTTTTTTCTAGTAATAATGCTGGATGAACATGTAAAGCCAAAGAGCTCTGACAAATGTATGTGACAGGAATCAAAACAGTTTAAATCCTCCACATGATAAAAGGTAAAATTTGGTTTCTTTTCCACACTTCAAGAGAAAAAGAGCAATTAAAAAGATACTGTATACATGAGTCTGCATTTGAACTAGAAATTGAAATTGAGAAGCAAAGTCAAACATACACAAACTGCCTTCAGATTTGCCAAATAAAGCTCTGACTTTTCAACTTCAGCAAGTCTCCATCGCTCATAAAACAAGTAAAACTTCACAACTTCATAAGCAGGATCAAAGTTCTCCAACTTAGAATCGGATAAGTCTGTAACATCTCTAGGAGATATACTTGGACCTAGATTAAAGTGACCGATGGCTTGTATAATACCCGCTGCACATCTCTCCTTTGCGTGAATTATTTTAGGATTATTTTTTGCATATATAGCGTGCCACTGCAGTAATTCCTCCTGGGCGTTACTGACCTGCAGACTCAATTTTTTTTAGGAAAGTAGCCCTTCACAGAATGACACAAGATTGCTCCACAAGTTCAGATGAAATACCAACCATGACACCATGTACATCTGGGATCGTAAACAGATCAGCATCATTTCCAGAGTCGCCACAAACAAGTGTGTTGTTAGGTAATTTGCCCTCAGCCTTAAACTTATCGTGCAAATAAGCAAGTGCTTGTCCTTTGCCAGCACCTTGAGGCAAAATGTCCAAGTCCATACCTCCACTGTAAATTATTTTGACATCCAACTGAAAAATCCACATGAAAAAGCTATGACTAGTGAGACCAGAAAAAGAAAGCCTGAAGTAGAGACTAGCACGCAAGCTAGCATAAATGACTATATTGTTATTAGATGTATAATTGACACCAAGCACAAACTGGAAAAGTTTTGGGTAATGATACTAAAAACCAAGACCGAAATAGAGACTGTTACACCATGCAAGTTTGACACGGTTTTTTTGCAAGGGTATAGACTCATACCCCATGTTCTTTTAAGCAAGTCGAAAGAGATCTTGTAATGTCTTCAGCCTTGTCTTTCTGAACATAAAAGCTCACTTTGTGTGGCCGTTGCTCCGTCTCAGACTGCATCATGCCAGAAGGTTGTCATGGATTAAGTATCCTCATGTATAGCCATTAGCCATTTCAAACATTGAGGAATAAAAGGGTGCCATCCCCTTGGAATAAATAACCAAGGTTTAAGATATTTCAATATCCATACCTGAAGAGTAAGCTCTGCAATCTTGCTCGTCTCTTCAAAAACTATATTCCTATCCCATTTCTGATTTAAACATTCAACCCAACCGTTATCCGGTTCCATAGAGTTACCATAAGTTATTTCAGTTCCCACAGACATTATTGTGATATCAGGGGTTAGCATGGGCTTCTCTTTCCTCAATTGCTTGTATAGTGTGGGAGACCTCCCAGTGGAGAAAACTAGCAAAGAGTTGCTACGGTAATTTGCTTCCCACAAGGCATTGAATCTAAGCAGGGAGAGATTCTCGGGATCATGATGATCGACCTGACGCATATCATCACTCATTAGTACATTCCCATTACATAGAATAACAAGATTAACTACTATGACTCACCATTGTATGATCAAGATCAGAGACAATCATGAGGCGTGCATTCTCAGTTAGTCGGTCCATTGTTTTTCTAGGGCTAGGTTCACTCTGCAATGAAATGATAATCCATGTATATTATTGGTTAAACATCACAAGGGATCAGCTTAACAGCTCAGCAATTTAGCCGACAATAATCCCAGCATATTTTTTCATGATGTAAAAGCAGAAGCACAACAAGATAAACAAGTTTAAATGTAGCCATATAGTATTCCTTTCTGTTCTTCACAAAATATAATTTAGGGAAGAAGCATTTATTTTTTCAGATGTGACATTGAAACAGAACAGTCAAGATTTAAAATGTCCACTAAAGAACCTTTACTGCATAGCTCCATTGTCTATATTTATATGTATATTATTAAAACACAGTTTGACAACAGTAGTTTGAAAGCAGTTCCTTTTTGCGCCAATTTATTAGGGATATTTTTAGTCATTGTTTAAATTGCACCAAAATTTTATTGCAAAATATGAATGTGATCATGACATGTGTGTTTCACAGATCAACAGACAACCTTTGTTGGTTTAAAGTGCAAAACTGCATCTACAATATATAACCATGAATTTTCAGCCACAGATCAGATTTACAATAAGAACACAGGCGTATTTTCAGCGAGGAAAATAAAAAAACAGAGAAGAGCATAATTCAAATAAGAGAGTGAGTGGCGCGTGTACAAAAATGTCTCTCCAGCTCTGGAAACAATTTATCACTCTATCTCAGATGTGCAAGGAAAAATCAGCAGTGACAAAGCAGAATCTGTAAAATACACTTATTCAACACAAGGTAGAAAGTATTATAAATCCTACTCTTCGCTTTCTTTAAGCAGGTGTGTTTGTGGTTTCAATTATCAGAGGCGTAAATGAAAAAATTATAACTTTACTATAAAAAACAATAAAAGTATGAATGTTCTATATCAATTGATTAAGACTTATAATAGCATATTTACCTTAGATCTTCTGAATCTACAACATGTATCGCCGAGTGTGATATATCCTCTCAGATTTGGCGTCGGTGTGAATTCAGAGGATGTGAGAATACATCGGATAAACTCGCGGAATTGAAGTCTAAGGGTTTTTTTAGGACAGACAAAGAGATTAGAAAATAAGAGTTTGAATTATGCAACAAAAAAAGTTGGAACACAAATAGGGAAATAGTGTTTCAATAATCATATATTTGAAACAGTTTCAAAAGAGATATCCGCAGATTGGCCACCTAATATAAATGCCTTTTTTTCTGAATTTGCTTTTTCTTTTTTAATTGACTGAGAAGAAGGAATAGAAAGGAAGAGAGGTGGGAAGAAGAAGAAGAAGAAGAAGAAGCGGCGTTGATGATGATACCTGATACAGTGGCGGAGGTGGCGAGACTGCGAGTGCGTAGGAAAGGTGAAGAGAGAGGAGTGACGTGAGAGATGGTAGCATGGAACCGTTAATTTGGATCTGGGCCTTTCAATTTCAATTTTTGTTTGGCAGTTGGATAATTTTCATTTTATTTTTGGAAAAATATAATATTATCATTTTTCTCCCAAATGTCTACTTTTATCCCTTTTCAAAGAGAACAAATAAAAAATACCGATTATAAAAAAATATATAAAATTTCTTCATTTTAAACTTGTAAAAATAAGACAATCCTTACTTAAATCGCAAATTTTATTGAAATCGCGAATTTTGCTCGACACGTTCGATTAATATAAGTCGAGCATTAATAATAAATACATTAATACTCAATCATTGCGAGTCGTATATATCAAATATTAATGTATTTGAATTTACAATAGTTACATTAATGTTCGATATGCTTGACCTCTGTGAGTCAGTAATAATAATAAATACACCAAGCAATCGAGCATTTTTAAAAAAATATACTCATACTCGGTTATTGCGAATCGAGCAATCGATAATCAATATAAAATACATTAATATTTGATATAAGAGTAAAAAAATAAATATTTTATACTATTTTTTAGTTTTATCTTTCGAATAAATATACTTCCTCCGTCCCACGAATCTTGACACGTTTGGTTTCGGCATGAGAATTAAGGAGTTGTAGATTAGTGTTTTAAATGTGTAGTTAATAAAGTATAAAAGTGATAAAGTAGGAGAAAGAGAATGTGATCAAAGGATAAAGTAGGAGAGAAAATGTAGTAAAAATGATAAAGTATGAACGAGAATGTAATAATTATTACCTTATTTAGAAATGTGTCAAGCTTCGTGGGACGATCCAAAAAAAATATATGTCAAGATTCGTGGGACGAAGAGAGTATCATTTTATCCATTTTAAATATTCCAACTTTCTAAGACTAAAAATCGATGTGGTGCGATGGAAGGTGAGGTGGATTTGCCCATGTATTAATAAAATTTGAAAATATATATCGCATATTTTATTTGATGTACCGACATATATATACATTATAGGAGTACCTTTTTTTCCCTAAAAAGACGTATATTAAAAAATTATCAAACATTTGGGGGCATTTCCATACTTTGTCACCCATTTTACTCCACAACAGCTTGGTAGGCATTTCAAAATTGTCGACCATGTTGTTTCGAAGCTACCGCATAGTCCTCACTTTTTCTCATACAACTTTTAACTTATTTATTTACTTATAATTTTAACCTTTTTTATACTCTTTCAATATATTATCGAATTAATTTCTTAATTCATATTTATGAATTACAATGTATAATAATTTTTTCTGTTGAAATTCGATAGATTAATTAAGCTTTAAATTTTCTTTATACTAAAGCATATCTCAAGCAATAGAGCTAAGCCCGAACTTTTTCGGTAGCTATGACAATGGAGGAATAATATTGAATTTTTGTTTTTATTCTCTTGCTAGTTTAAAGCACTGGGTTTTGAAGAAAGCAATACCCACTAAAGCCAAATGTTCGATCCATAGAAATAGCTGCTAAACCAAGCTAACGTTAATTCTATCTCTTCTTGGATAATGCCTTTTTATATAAATAAATAAGAAAAACACTAAATAAGAAAAGCAACATGCCGAAGAAAGAAATCCAAGTAGAAGGAGAATAGGCAAATCAATCATTAACCACTTTCATTTTCAGTAGTCGGTATAATGGGTCGACATTATTTTGCTATTTTGTTTCTTTTCATTTTTGTTAAATGGAGAAGTAGCAAGAACAATTTATTGCTTTGCTTAAATTGGACAAATCATCGATCAGCAGTCGGTCTCCTATGCGACCCACGGAATGCTATGCTTAAATTGGACAAATTATCGATCAGCAATCGGTCTCCTATGCGACCCGCCGCATGCTATGCGACGGGTCTGACCCAGACCTGCGAGAGACTTGATTCGGCACCTTGAACCGGAATATAAATAGCTATTAGGGTTACTGTTCACAAGCTTCTTCTCTCTCATTCTCTTCTCTTCCTGTCCGCCTCTCTCAATATTGTGAAAAGAAAATTTTCCTATAATTTTTGCTTCGATTCTCCGATCACAAGGTCCGACAACAGATTTTGCAATTTTTGCGCCGCCGTTTATAAGAGTTACTTAAAATTACCGGTAACTTACAACTTACTTAAAATTACCGGTAATTTACAAGAGTTACGAGTAAGTTACATAAATTATTGGTAACTTACATGAGTTACCGGTAACTTACAACTTACTTAAAATTACCGGTAATTTACAAGATTTATCGGTAAGTTACAAGGTCCGACTACAGGTTTTCGTTATTTTCGTTTATGTATTTTATATTTTTAATTACAATGTTATTGTAGGCTTGGTTCTGTATGAGAATAAATATCGCTGATATTGCACGCAAATATGAAGATCATCATGAGGATCTCCCGATTTTCAAATACTATGGATTGTGTTCTGTGCACACGGAATAAGACTGGGCAAGCCTTATTACCCAAGTGACTTCTGATAAAGTAAATATAATCATTACTTCCTTCAATATTACGAGTGATGCATGCATGTTTACTAATTGATCATTTTGGAACATATGCAAATACTTAATTGCATATAAGACAATTAATGTTCTTCAAGAGAGAACTAGTTTAAGAGCCTTGAAAATTTTCGTGTCTCAATGACTGTGCATTAGCGCCTTGCCAACCACATGCTTGAAGATATTGCAGCTGATTTTCTCAATTTTAGCTTGAAATCAGTAGTGGAAAAGCATGGCATATCCGACGTAGACAGTGTTATTATGATGGGGAGCGAACATCTTGGGGTGGGTAAGAGAAGATAGTTGGGAACTACTTTTTGCTTCAGTTAGAGAGGAATGTCAAATTTTGATGGCAAAGAAAGGCTCTCAATCTCTCACATCATTGAATGCAGCGGTAAGTCAATCTCTTGCATCCCTATTTTTTTCTCTTCTTCTTTTTCTGAATAGTTGTGTCTCTCTTGGGTCACCCTAGCAGAACACAAGCCATTCCGTGGATGAGAATATGAAGCGTAGTAAAGGTGAGCAACCAAGAGATGGCACAAAGAAACAAAAACATTTAGGTATTAAGAAGCATTTGGATCCAAGTAACGTGATTAAATATGGTAGGAGAAATAAATGAGTGGTTGGTCAGCTTTTTCAAGTGAACAAATAATATTTTTATTTGTGGCATGTATGAACCAAATACTTTTACAGTTTGTCATGGATGCTTTTTTATTTCTGTCATGAACATTTGGATGTCTTTTGTAATCGTGAGAATGCCGTTGTATTGTTCTTATAATTTTGGGTTTAGTGGCCGAGCTTGAAATTGCTCAAGAACAATGGGGCTCTTCATTTGAGAAGTCTAATGTATACAAGGAGTAACTGGAGGATCTTGTTAATAATTAGTTGTTTAAATAGTGTAACAAACGACCTTAATATATCGTTTAGTTCGTAACGTAAATGAGTAATTTTTAATTTATTTACAACTTATGGTTATTGTTTTACACTAATTTTATAAAATTTGAATATTTCATTTAAATCAGGTATAATTTAAACTATTACATAATTTTATTCTTTTAATCATTAAACACCCAATCAATGACCCGATACAAAGAGGATACGGTTTGAAGTACCTGTGTAAGTCAAGAACAAGAAAGCAAAGAAACAAATACGCTTCATTGTGTTTCCTATTTGTAAATAATTGAACTATGTGCCACATGAGGCTCATTGATATGCATTAATTGTTAGCTCCCCGTACGATTTCAAGAAATCGAACAATTTAATCTCTCATTGGATGATACACAAGGTGGCGTGTGAAGTGAGAAATTTCGTTCAATGTTTAAACAAACCGAAAAATGTATTTACTTGACAATTCTTCCCCGCACGATTTTAAGAAATCAAATAAAGATTTATAGCTAATTTACACGAGTTACCCATAAGTTAATAAATTACCGGTAACTTACAACTTACTTAAAATTACCGGTAATTTACATGATTTACCGATAAGTTACATAAATTATCGGTAACATACATGAGTTACCGGTAACTTACAACTTATTTAAAATTACCTGTAATTTGCAAGAGTTACCGGTAAGTTACAACAAAAATATCAATAAACAAAAGCCCATTGCACAAATCGGATGCATGTGACCATTACTTGAGGTATGTGTTTTGGATATTTTCAGTTACATATTTTATATTTTTATATTACAATGTTATTGTAGACTTGGTTCTGTATGAGAACAAATATCGCTGATATTGTACGCAAAGATGAAGATCACCATGAGGATCTCACGATTTTCAAATACCATGGATTGTGTTCTGTGCACACGGAAGATGACTGGGCAAGCCTTATTACACAAGTGGTTTCTGATAAAGTAAGTATAGACTTATTGCGTTTTTGCAGTGTTGCTTTTGTGCTTTGCAGGGTTGCTTGGTGCTTTGCAATACTGTTATGCATGTGTCAGTGATGTTTGCAATCCTATTTTTATTTTACCCTTGCAAGGTATAATTTTTTGAGTACTATGGACTATCCCCGTGAGTGTTATGGAAGAATATTTACAAACTTACAAAAAAATGTCAAAGAACAATAGCCCATTGCACAAATCGGATGCATGAGACCGTTACTTGAGGTACTTATTTGTTTCGGTTATTTTCAGTTACATATTTTATATTTTTAATTACAATGTTATTGTAGGCTTGGTTCTGTACGAGAATAAATATCGTTGATACTGTACGCAAAGATGAAGATCACCATGAGAATCTCCCGATTTTCAAATACCATGGATTGTGTTCTGTGCACACGGAAGATGACTGGGCAAGGCTTATTACACAGTAAGTATAATCATTACTTCCTTCAATATTACTAGTGATGCATACATGTTTACTAATTGATCATTTTGAAACATATGCAGATACTTAATTTCCATCAAGACAGTGAATGTTCTTCGAGAGAGGACCAGTTTAAGAGCCTTAGAAATTTTCGTGTCTCAATGACTGTGCATGAGCGCCTTGCCAACCACATACTTGAAGATACTGCGGCTGATTTTCTCAAATTTAGCTTGAAATCGGGAGTGGAAAAGCATGGCATATCCGATGTAGATAGTGTTATTCTGATAGGGAGATAACATCTTGGGGTAAGTGAAAATAGTTGGGAACTACTTCTTACTTCAGCTTGAGAGGGATGTCAAATTATGATGGCAAAGAAAGGCTCCAAATCTCTTACATCATCGAATGCAGCGGTAAGTCAATCTCTTGCATCCCTATTTTTTTCTCTTCTTCTTTTTCTGAATAGTTGTGTCTCTCTTGGGTCACCCTAGCAGAACACAATCCATTCCATGGATGAGAATATGAAGCGTAATAGAGGTGAGCAACCAAGAGATGGCACAAAGAAACAAAAATATTTGGGTATTAAGAAGCATTTAGATCTAAGAACCAAATACTTTTACAGTTTATCATGAATGTTTTTTTATTTCTGTCATGAACATTTGCGATGCCTTTTGTAATCGTGAGAATGTCGTTGTACTGTTCTTATAATTTTGGGTTTAGTGGCCGAGCTTAAAATAGCTCAAGAACATTGGGGCTCTACATTTGAGAAGTCCAATGTATACAAGGAGTAACCGGAGGATCTTGTTAATAATTAGTTGTTTAACTAGTGTAACAAACGACCATAATATATCGTTTAGTTCGTAACGTAAATGAATAATTTTTAATTTATTTACAACTTATGGTTATTGTTGTACACTAATTTTATAAAATTTGAACAATAGCCTATTGCACAAATCGGATGCATGGGACCGTTATTTGAGGTACTTATGTGTTTCGGTTATTTTCAGTTACATATTTTATATTTTTAATACAATGTTATTGTAGGATTGGTTCTGTACGAGAATAAATATCGCTGATATTGTACGCAAAGATAAAGATCACCATGGGGATCTCCCGATTTTCAAATACCATGGATTGTGTTCTGTGCACACGGAAGATGACTGGAAAAGGCTTATTACACAAGTGGCTTCTGATAAATGAAGTATAATCATTATTTCCTTCAATATTACTAGTGATGCATACATGTTTACTAATTGATCATTTTGGAACATATGCAGATACTTAATATCCATCAAGACAGTGGATGTTCTCTTAGAGAGGACCAGTTTAAGAGCCTTGGAAATTTTCGTATCTCAATGACTGTGCATAAGCGCCTTGCCAACCACATGCTTGAAGATACTGCAGCTGATTTTCTCAAATTTAGCTTGAAATCGGTAGTGGAAAAGCATGACATATCCGGTGTAAACAGTGTTATTCTGATGGGGAGAAAACATCTTGGGGTAAGTGAAGATAGTTGGGAACTACTTCTTGCTTCAGCTAGAGAGTGATGCCAACTTTTGATGGCAAAGAAAGGCACCCAATCTCTCACATCATTGAATGCACCGGTAAGTCAATCTAGCACATCCCTGTTTTTTTTTTTTTTTTTCTCTTCTTCTTTTTCTGAATAGTTGTGTCTCTCTAGGGTCATCCCAGTAGAACACAACTCATTCCATGGATGAGAATCTGAAGCGTATTAAAGGTGAGCAACCAAGATATGGCACAAGAAACAAAAATATTTGGGTATAAAGAAGCATTTGGATCCAAGTAAGGTGATTAAATATGGTAGGAGAAAGAAATGAATGGTTGGTCAGCTTTTTCAAGTGAACAAACAATATTTTTATTTGCGGCATATACGAACCAAATACTTTTACAGTTTGTCATGGATGCTTTTGTATTTCTGTCATGAACATTTGCGATGTCTTTTGTAATCGTGAGAATGTCGTTGTAATGTTCTTATAAATTTGGATTTAGTGGCCAAGCTTGAAATTGCTCAAGAACAATGGGGCTCTGCATTTGAGAAGTCCAATGTATACAAGGAATAACTGGAGGATCTTGTTAATAATTAGTTGTTTAAATAGTGTAACAAACGACCCTAATATATCGTTTAGTTCGTAACGTAAATGAGTAATTTTTAATTTATTTACAACTTATGGTTATTGTTGTACACTAATTTTATAAAATTTGAATATTTCAATTTAAATCAGGTATAATTTAAACTATTACATAATTTTATTTGTTTAATCATTAAATACACAATCAACAACCCGATACAAAAATGATACGGTTTGAAGTACATGTGTAAGTCAAGAACAAGAAAGCAAAGAAACAAATACGTTTTATTGTGTTTTCTATTTGTAAATAATTGAACTATGTGCAACATGAGAGATCATTGATATGCATTAATTGTAAGCTCCCCACACGATTTCAAGAAATTGAACAATTTAATCTCTCATTAGATGATACACAAGGTGACGTGTGAAGTGAGAAATTTCGTTAAATGTTTAAACAAATCGAAAAATGTATTTACTTGACAATTCTTCCCCGCACTATTTCAAAAAATCGTACAAGATTTATAGCTAATTTACACGAGTTACCGGTAAGTTAATAAATTACCGATAACTTACAACTTACTTAAAATTACTGGTAATTTACAGGATGAGTGTTATGAAAGAATATTTACAAACTTACAAAAAAATGTCAAAGAACAATAGCCCATTGCACAAATCGGATGCATGGGACCGTTACATGAGGTACTTATGTGTTTCGATTATTTTCAGTTACATATTTTATATTTTTAATTACAATGTTATTGTAGGCTTGGTTTTGTACGAGAATAAATATCGCTAATATTGTACACAAATATGAAGATCACCATGAGGATCTCCTGATTTTCAAATACCATGGATTGTGTTCTGTGCACACAGAAGATGACTGGGCAAGGCTTATTACACAAGTGGCTTCTGATAAAGTAAGTATAATCATTACTTCCTTCAATATTACTAGTGATGCATACATGTGTACTAATTGATCATTTTGGAACATATGCAGATACTTATTTTCCATCAAGAGAGTGAATGTTCTTCGAGAGAGGACCAGTTTAAGAGCTTTGAAATTTTCGTGTCTCAAGTCTTGCCAACCACATGCTTGAAGATACTGCAGCTGATTTTCTCAAATTTAGCTTGAAATCAGTAGTGGAAAAGCTTGGCATATCTGATGTAGACAGTGTTATTCTGATGGAGAGAGAACATCTTGGGGTAAGTGAAGATAGTTGGGAACTACTTCTTGCTTCAGCTAGAGAGGGATGGCAAAGAAAGGCTCCCAATCTCTCACATCATCGAATGCAGCGATAAGTCAATCTCACGCATCCCTATTTTTTTCTCTTCTTCTTTTTCTGAATAGTTGTGTCTCTTTTGGGTCACCCTAGCAGAACACAAGCCATTCCATGGATGAGAATCTGAAGCGTAGTAGAGTTGTGGTGAAGCACAGAATCACCAACACCTAAACTAGAAATTAGAAAGCAATAAACGGCACACGGATTTACGTGGTTCGGCCATCAAAAACCTATATCCACGGGAGGTTCTTCGTTGGTTTTCACTATAGCTCAAGAAAGTTTACATCTTACAAGTGTGTTGCTCCCAAAATGAATTGATCCCCCATGCAAATGCTAAAGCTCCTATTTATAGTTGTGAGAATGAACCCTAAAGGCCTTAGGCCCATGAACTCTAATAGTTGGATTTAGGCCCTTTAATGATCTTGATTTGACCCATCTACGCTGTCCTTTGTTGGTGAAGCGGGTAACTCCGGCTCCAGTAAGACCAGCTCTGCGCTCTGGCTGTGCTGCTGTTCTACGCTGTTGTGCTGCGATGCTGTGCTGCGGTGCAGTGCTCCTGTGCTGCGGTGCTGTGCTGCGGTTCCGTGCTGCGGTTCCGTGCTGCGGTGCCGTGCTGCGGTGCTGTGCTGCGGTGCCGTGCTGCGGTGCCGTGCTCCGGCTGCGCAGCTATGCTGGGTCAAGGCTGTTCTGGTCCGCGCTGCTCTGGTCTGGCTGAGCAGCTCTGTACTTGGGTCAAGGCTGATTGACTCTTTGTACTCATTTGTTAGCAAGTCTCTTCAGTTAGACCTGTGTTCGTTAGTTTATATAATAACAATAATCATAACAAGGTAAAATAAGCTTGGATTACGAAGCACAACGCTAATGAGTATTCCAGTCCTCATCAGCTACTCCCCCCTGGTCTATTTGAACAGCGTTCTCTTTGTTCAACTAGTGGTGTGTGTTGTGAAGTCAGCGCTGTGCTGCTCTCCCGTGTCAATTAAGCATACACGATTCCCTGCGACTGTGCTGGGAAGACTCAAGTGATCTGTGTTGACAACCTCGCGCTGACTGCGCTGCACCGACTGCGCTGACAACCCCGCGCTGACTGCGCTGCACTACCTGCACTGACAAAGATGATACACTTCCGCAACGCGGCCCTTAAGATGGTACACTTCCGCAACGCGGCCCTTAAGATTACACTTCCGCAACGCGGCCCTTAAGATTACACTTCCGCAACGCGGCCCTTAAGATGGTACACTTCCGCAACGCGGCCCTTAAGATGGTACACTTCCGCAACGCGGCCCTTAAGATTACACTTCCGCAACGCGGCCCTTAAGATGGTACACTTCCGCAACACGGCCCTTAAGATGGTACACTTCCGCAACGCGGCCCTTAAGATGGTACACCCCTGTCTAACTTTCGCGGCTTACGATATTCCTGCGCGGAGCATAGACAATCTGAACTGACAACGGCTCGGACATTCTGCGCTGAATACTACTGAGATAGCTGCTCTGAGATAACTGCACTGAGGTGGCTGCCTTGAGGTAGCTGAGATAACTAGATAGCTGCTCTGAGATAGCTGCGCAGAGGTAGCTGAGATAAATGTCCTGACTGCGCTGACCTCGAGGACTACCACCATGTCCGCGCCGAATCAATTTTAGTTTCTCCCCGAAGACCACCACCTGTTTTGCCCTCAAAGACCCCCGCCTGCGCTGCACTCTTCAGCGCTGTCATCTTTGTCAATCCGCATCGAGGGCTATATCAAAAGTGTCCGAACTGCGCTATATACCATCTCACGTCGAAGAAGTCGTCACTATGATAGATTGATAGAGTCACTCTGAACGTGCCAATTGGGTTGACCCACGCCGCCCTGCGTTCAAGACAACAATGCTGCCCTTCTGTGTATCTTCGAACTTGCGCTTCCCTTCACTCAAAACAGCTGCACTGCCCTTCTAATCTCACTTTCTTCGTGAGGATTTTGTCTGCGCTGAAGTTGTGTTTATTACCCTAAGAAACATCTGCTGCCAGAGCACATCTGCGCTGCCTCTGTATTTTCACCGAGAACTTGGTCAGGGCGGTTACGCAGATCGTTGGAACTTGATCGGGGTGCCAGAGAAAAGGGGAGAGCCAGAGCCGACTACGCAGCTTAACAGCGGAGGAAGGGGAGGACCAGATCCTAGAGACGTCATTACCAATTTTTTATATATAAGTTATAACATTTAACCACCAATTTCAGATCATTCAATTCAGGAATGCATATACTTTAAATACTCGCAACTTAGTTCATCATCAACTGATGTAGGGTTCTCCATTCTAATACATGCTGATCTCGGTTTCTTTAAAATAAAAAGAGAGATATAGATCCCTAGCACATATGTCACACCGAGTGCACTTTGCGAGAAGATATGGAGAAAGTTTTCAACTTCAGACCAAGTTTGCTCTGGAAGCCATGCTGATCCAAGAAACAAAGGAGGAGGCTGTTAAAGGCTAGATGATCACACAATTAAATAATCTGATAAAATTATAATAACTAAAGTGCAATGCAATTTAACTAGCATAATAGGACCATCAGAAAACTATCCATGCTTGGCTGCGCAGCTTGACGACGGAAGAGAGGGAGGACCCGATCTGGCTGCGCAGCTTGACGACGGAAGAGATAGAGGACCCGATCTGGCTGCGCAGCTTGATGACGGAAGAGAGGGAGAGCCGGAGCTGGCTGCGCAGCTTAATAACGGAAGAGAATGAGACCCGGAGCTGGCTGCGCAGTTTAATAACGGAGGAGATGTCTTCGTGCCGAACCCTGCTTTGTTCCCGAGCTGTGAATCAGAGTAGCTGTGATCCCCCAACCACGAACGTGGTGGATATTGAGCAAATCTTCGACGACTTGGATGAGTCTTCCTGAACTTCAATTGGCGTTTTCAGCCGATAACTCCCTTAAGCAATCATGTTGTATACGATATTATGGGATCAACACGCCTAGGATATCTTCAGGTTGAATGGGGCTGTCGCCCATCATCATTGTTGGCAGCAAGCTGGTGAAACCATAATGCGAAACCAAAGCCAAATTAGACCCAGAATCGAAGCAAAATCATAGTAAAATTAGTCCCACAATCGAACGAAATCTCCATGCAATCGGAGTAAAGACATAACAAAATCAGTCCCCCTTATCAATTCCCTGATCAGAGTCAAATTACAGCAATGTGAACCTCAAAATATAAGCAAAATCATAAGAAAAAAGCAGAATCACAAGAGATTAGTAAGACAAGCAAACAAAATTTTGAGGATTCAGTTCAACATGAAACATATTGAGTTCGAATAACGTGATCAAGTTCAACTTCATAGGAAATTGAATGTAGTGCAAGCCTTTTCAACAATGTGACTTGTATCATGCTATGTCCCATTTTTAGAATCAATCAAGTCGCAATGAAAATACACTATGAATCCTGGAATCTATGCAATAATAACCGCAGTTCATCAGTCAAACTTAGGCGAAGTCTCACGTTGTTTTAATCATCCCAAAGCTAATCAATCCCATAAATCATTCATATAAGCGTGAAGAATATCCCATAAAGATAATAAAATATGCAGGTAAGCATCATTAGCAAGCATGAGCAGAGTGCAAAACCATTTGGTGCGCTCTGTGCACCCCATTATATAACTATCTGATGTATTATGACGCACAATCTATTATCGAACGATGAGCAAGGTATTGATTCATAATGTAAAAATCAACATGCTGATAAAATTTCTTGAGCTCACTGAGTTTAACCATAGCAGCCACCCATGCCAAAGCAAGTCAAAAGACCAAGATAATTATATCAAGGTCTCACAAATAATTCACAAGTGTTAAATACTCAGTAGGTAGTAAACTTAGGAAGAGGAGGAGCAAACTGTCTTGTTCAGGCGAACCATGACACTACGGCCAGAGTTGGCTGCGCAGCTGAAGTGCTGCGCTGCTGAACTGCGACAAGGAAGAGAGGCAGCTGTGCTGCTGAACCGTGACAAGGGAGAGAGGCAGCTGCGCTGTTGAACCGCGACAAGGGAGAGAAGCAGAGCTGGCTGCGCTGCTGAACCACGGCGAGGGAAAGAGGCAGCTGCGCTGCTGAACCGTGGCTTGCCGGAATTTGGGGCTTCTCGTGCTGGGAGCTCAGATAAAGTTGTCGATGCTTGGCGGAATTTGATCACCCAAATTACCGGTGATTTGCTGGGAAACAAGAGAAACACGGAGAATCATTAAGACTGACCATAAATCGCTGGGAAAATACAGATTAATTGAGAGAATTAGGGATTTTCCCCTATGCCAATGGTCGGTTCAAAGGATGGGAGCTCGATGCGGCGGTGGTGGCTGGTTTCCGCTGCGATTAGGGTCTTCGATCGGAGGTTAAAGTCATGGAAGAAGGGCGGCGGCTTCAATCGAAACCTGCGCTGGACCTGGTCTAGGTTCACTGGGTCACAGCGGTCGAGCTCGACTTTTCTAGATGAAAGTAGAAATTCAGAGAGATCCGTTCTGGATTTGTGAGAGTGAGGACGACGAGAAAAGGATGGATCCATGCCCGGCGGCGTTGCCGCCGGGATTTTGAGATGGCAGCTGGCCGGTGAAGTCATGTAGAGAGAGTCGGACCTGAGGATGAATGATTTGAGAGTTGGGAGTGGCCGCTGTTTTAGCATTAGGGAGATAACCTGATCCCCCCCTTTTTCTTGTTTTCCGATATTTTTCTGATTTAAGCTTGCCGGACAAGAGACTAAGTGAGCCTGAGGATCATTTGGGAACGGTGACGGAATCTAGGGCTTAGGGACGGCTGCAGCCGTCTTTTTACCGGAATCCTTGAAGATAAGTAAGAGATCGAGATCTGCGAGCTGCACTGGGCTCCGGCGTCGCCTCCACCGGCGCGGCGAGGCAAAGGGCGGCCCCCATCTGCGACCTTGAATCCTGTTCTTGGAAGACCCAATTTCCCAATTTTTCCACCTTGGAAGAAGATTTTCTGTCGATCTGGACCTTAAAAATTGGAGAAACTCCTTCGAGGAACCGATCTGAAAACAAAACCCCCTATTTTTCCCTCCATGAACAGTAACCAAGCCTGATATTTGTTGCGATGAACAGTAACCCTTTTCATGAACAGTAATCTAGCTTCAAAAAATGATAAATCTCACGCCTTAGCTCAATTTTCCACAGACGGCGCCAGTTGGTGAAGCACAGAATCACCAACACCTAAACTAGAAACTAGAAAGCAATAAACGGCACACGGATTTACGTGGTTCGGCCATCAAAGACCTACATCCACGGGAGGTTCTTCGTTGGTTTTCACTATAGCTCAAGAAAGTTTACATCTTACAAGTGTGTTGCTCCCAAAATGAATTGATCCCCCATGCTAATGCTAAAGCTCCTATTTATAGTTGTGAGAATGAACCCTAAAGGCCTTAGGCCCATGAACTCTAATAGTTGGATTTAGGCCCTTTAATGATCTTGATTTGACCCATCTACGCTGTCCTTTGTTGGTGAAGCGGGTAACTCCGGCTCCAGTAAGACCAGCTCTGCGCTCTGGCTGTGCTGCTGTTCTACGCTGTTGTGCTGCGCTCCCGTGCTGCGGTGCCGTGCTCCTGTGCTGCGGTGCTGTGCTGCGGTGCTGTGCTGCGGTTCCGTGCTGCGGTTCCGTGCTGCGGTGCCGTGCTGCGGTGCCGTGCCGCGGTGCCGTGCTCCGGCTGCGCAGCTATGCTGGGTCAAGGCTGTTCTGGTCCGCGCTGCTCTGGTCTGGCTGAGCAGCTCTGTACTTGGGTCAAGGCTGATTGACTCTTCGTACTCATTTGTTAGCAAGTCTCTTCAGTTAGACCTGTGTTCGTTAGTTTATATAATAACAATAATCATAACAAGGTAAAATAAGCTTGGATTACGAAGCACAACGCTAATGAGTATTCCAGTCCTCATCAAGTTGAGCAACCAAGAAATGACATAAAGAAACAAAAACATTTGGGTAACATAAACTCTATTACATCAAGTTAAATTAATTAAAAGATAATTATATTATACAAAAATAATATAAATAATTTAAAATTCCGTCAAATTTCGACGGGTTATACACTAGTAATTTCTAATTAAGTTTATTAATTCTTAATTGGAGATTAATGATCCATAATTTGAGTTAGTTCTGGCGGATGCACCATTCACATGCACACCATTTTTTGTCTGAAACCAAAGTGGAAAGATCAAAATTATCCAGCAGTACTAAATTAAGGATAAATGTATGCGTAATGATGATTTTATTTCAGTAATCTTATTGCTCAACTTAACTCGAAATACATTCATATGCTTAAGGGTTTGATTGTTCTTTCCTTTAAAGTGATCAAGAATGTCATAACAAGTTGGATTCAAGTTATCACGATCACAGTTAATTGTTGCAGGAAAAAAAAATCATATATCTTCGGTTCAACTATCTGCAGATCTTTCATATAGTGTTAATACCAGAAAAGAATCACGCCTAAATTACTAGGGTGTATGTATTACTCTGCCCAAAATTTGATCTTGCTATTTTTGCTGAAATTCTGACCGTCTCCACGTGCTAATTTCCAGTATATTTTTTCTTTGAGGGGGCTAATTTCCAGTATTATATGTAGATTTGAAGAGATATAAAACTTCCTTGCGTGAATTCAAATTGAAAATTCCTGGACACGTGGCATAAAAGTTATATGTGTTTTCTGAGCAACAAATTATGTTATTACATGATTTTAGCAATTCTTTTTTGTTGCTCAAGAATGAACTTAACCATCTTATTTTGAAATTTTTATTTTTTTCTCTTTGTATCAGTATAGAGAAAAGTTGAAACGAGAGGCTTAAATCAGAGCATTCCATTCCTATGATGCTTGAAAGAACCCTTCAACTTATCTCTCTTTTCCTCCATGGTGATAGAATTCTCAAAATCTGTAGTGTAAGGAGCCCCAGGGTAGTAGTTGTACACCACGAGAGGTGTCCTGACCGAATGAATTCCATCACTCCACATGATGGCGCCCGACATGATTGGTTGCTGCGTAATAGCAGGTCCGGTGACAGTCACCGTGAACGTCTGTGTCTCTTCAGTAGACGAAAATGTGAGGACTGAGGGCTCCACTTTGACATTGATCAGTGGCGGCATGTACATGCTGGCAGTGTAGGTTGAGTTTGTTGCACCCACGTTCGTCACTGTTCTAGTGAAGGTTCCTATGATCTGCTGCCCGTCTTCCACGTAGAGTGAGAATGACGGGTAGTTAAGATCCCACGCCCTTCCAGGGGTCGTGCTGGTGCAGGTGCTGTTGTCTCCTGTGACTAGTCTTAGTGTGGTAGTGTTGTAGCCCTGCTTGCAGAGGAAGTTGATGTAATCTGCTTCGGATGCGTTGAAGACTAGCCCCGGATCCAATGTCGCGTTAGGGTTTATGTGTCCGGAGCCGTAGGCAAATTCAAGGCTAGTCTCGAGTCTTGGATCCATAACGTAAGCTGGTTTTTATCATCAAGAAACAATATTAGAAATCAGAAATCATTGTACCATTATCTAATCCCTCAGTCCCCCAATAAGTATCATATTTAAAAATGAAATGTGTCCCCGAATAAGTATCCCACTTCAGAATTCCATGGTAAAATGATGCAAAACTTCCCACTTCGATATTTTACCAACTTATAATCATTACAAATTCTTTACTATTTCAATTTTCTTTAGGTGCACAAAGAGTAAAATTACCCACTTTCTTGATATGAGTTTTTCGACAACAATGGACACTTATTTAAGTACGGGGGGAGTACTCATTATAAATCCGTGTGCTAACTTACCTGTTGTCATGATTGCAGACTTGATGGAAGCAGGAGACCAATCAGGATGTGCTGCTTTAACATAGGCTGCAGTGGCACTCGCGTGGGGGCATGCCATGGACGTACCCGAGACTAGTTTGAAGTAGACGCTTCTGGTGTCTCCGTCGTACATTGAAGGTGAAGCAAGTGGGGACCACCCGGCGAGGATGTTCACACCGGGGCCAGTAACATCAGGCTAGATAAATTGTGACATGGTAATTCTAGTAAGTATAGTTAGACAGAAAATGTATATGCAGATGAAGAAGTTTTGAAATAGATGATGGATGCTTCACCTTCAAAATATCTGGGCTAATAGGGCTAGGTCCTCTTGAAGAAAACGAAACCACCCTTGGAGCAACAGCATCTTTCCAGGTCTCCCCAACCAGGATGGTCGCCACGGGGTTTCTGAAAATAGTTAAAAACTTGAAGATGCGAGCTAAGAGTAGTATGGACGAGCCTTGAGATGAAGCTAAGTTTTGTCTTACATAGTGGATCTTATGTAGGCCATAACCTTCTTGGCGTCTTCTGGGCTTATCAGTGTTGCTGGTAACGGATAGGTGAAGGCGTAGTCAGGATTGATCTCATCCTGACCCACTATAACACTTCCAACGCCATTGGACAGAAGAATGGTGGAGCCATCCTGCCGGTAACCTTCACACATCACTATCTTCCCCGGTATCATGGCATGATTCATCGCTTCTTCATCACATGTTGAAGCATAAGCTGGACTATAACCAAAGGTATAGTTCACAGCATCTCCTCCCCACATCAAAGGATAGGATGTTCCATTGAGATCAAAGCTATTAACCGCGATTCCCTTCATGTCAGACACAAATTAATTAGTAAAACATAAGGTAACGTGAAAGATTATAATCTCAAGTAGTGAGAATAGTTGACATACTGTCAAGGTTTCTCCATTGCCAAGTACTAAGTTAGAAATAAATTTTCTGTCAATGGTGCTTGCAGCAACAGTGAGTATCCAAGGTGCGTAGTTGGAGAGTGAAACAGGATCAGGGCCTGCGTTTCCAGCTGAACACGAGGTCAAGATCCCATTTCTCATGGCGTGGAAAGTTCCGATTGCTATGGAGTCTTCAAAGTAATCAGAAATCCCAGTATAGCCCAAGGAAACTGATAGCACATCAACTCCATCTGCAATTGCATCGTCAAAGGCTTTCAGGATGTCTGCATCGCCACAGTCACTCACCCAGCAGACTTTGTACACTGCTATTCTTGCATTTGGAACTCCTCCCCTTGCTAGGCCCTCTGCTAATCCGAGAAAGCTCGTTCCAGCTAACTCATTACCAGCAGCTGTTGAGGCCGTGTGGGTGCCGTGCCCTAGAGTGTCTCTTGGGGATGGGATGTCACCATCTTCATAGTTATCTTCACTGTTGTAGTAGCGCGCACCAATGAGCTTGCTGTGATGAAATAAAACAAGATTTTTCACATAATTAGTAATATACATGCAGAGGACTATTCTTTGATCAAAAGAAAGGTATGGAGGATGCACACTTGTTGCAGGTGAAATTTTTTGTTTGGCACGTTCCTTTCCACTTAGCTGGTGGAGGGCCATACCCTGTGTCGTTGAAGCTAGGATGCTCCGGCCAGGCTCCTACAGAGATAAAGCAAATGTAAGGCATCAGAGAACGCAATGATTTTAGTATAGCTAACTAACTCTATACATTTATCATTCACCGGTGTCTATGAATCCAATGATGATATTTCCTTCCTGGCCAGGTCCAAGTTCGCCTTTGCTGAATCCCATGAAGTCCCATGATCGCGTCGTGTGAAGGTTTAGCTTGCGATTTTGGAATACAGAGACCACTCCCTCCATCTCTGGCACCAGATATACACATGTAAGTAAGTACACTCCACTTCATTCTTTTTCAAGAAAACGTGTTGCTCTAATGTAGTCTTACCTGCAATGGTTGTAGCTTCTTCCTCACTAAGCTTGGCTGCAAATCCATTGAAACTTCTTCCATAACTGTGGACAAGTGAATCCTTTGCTGATGAAGCACTGCAAAGAAATCACAAGAACCAAAAGATTGTTAATCATTCATATCTATATATATGTAATGCTCCAAAGGTAAATGCTACTCAAGAAGAATTAATGAGACCTTCCTAGTACACTCTGCAGTATGGTATGATGCGTGGATGCAACGGATGCATCGTCTTGAGGCCGATCCCCCATGTACACGACGTGTAGCTATGCAATGCATGTGTTTAAGGGAAATCAATATTAAAGTAGGCAGCAGAGATGAGAAAGAAGCAACAAGTAGGTAATTTAACATACCTTCCGCTCATCACAGTGGCAGTTGAGCACCAGGGCCGCAAGCAGCAACATGTACAAAACTGTTGAATTCGCCATTATGCTTGGATTCCGAGGTAATGCAATGTAGTTAGAGTATCTAAGATACAAGTGTTTATATACTTTAGCTTGAGAATGGCTATCTCCGCTTATCATTGTTGTGTTGCAAAATCTAGTTAGTTTGCTGGCTGCTAATGTCGTTTATGAGGAAGAAAAGACAGAATTGCATTATGTTGTAAGTAGTTGTGCATTGTTAAACTATTTGTTGATTTGGCAGTTTGATGAACATCAACATCTTAGGCGGCAAACATGTCCAAATATGGGGATAGTCTTTTAGCTTAGTTTTTCCAAAAGAGCGGCATGGATTCCTTGTTTCTAACAAAATTTAGTTCATATTTTAGCGTTGTCGATGCTAATCAGATTGCATTGTTTATGAATACTGTTGATGTTGTGAAAATGGGAAATGAAACGTCATTTTGTGATTGATATTTGTGTGCTTGAAGAACTTATTACTAAGAAAGAGCGATAGATAATGTTTACAATAAATAAAATTAAAAAAAATATATAATAAATTCATAAACAACGTATGTATGTATTACAAACATATCAAATATATTGCCTTCGATAAAACTATTGAAGCTTGAATTGAAATCTAAGGACATCTGCAACAATTTGCACTATTATACGACAACTTAAACATTAAATTAGCTCACAATATCAACTCAATCTTTAATAATCTGCTTATCATACAACAAAAAGGAATATTTCAGAATATACCCCCTTATCCAAATATTATGCAAAAGAAATTAAGTGTTACCTCTTGAAAATTTTGGATCGCCAATAGCCTAATATTTGACAAAATAAATTAAGTTTTAACGGTAAAAAATCAAATTGAGTACTTTTGTAACCACAACTTCCATCACCTACAGGAATTACAATACAAATAAAAAATCTATATAATAAATTTTGAAATTTGATCATTTCCATAATTACTAATTAATCATGTAATCACATAACAAAAAAAAAAAAAAAAACTAACAGCAGCTTACGATTTACTATAATTTAATTTGAGTAGGTCGAGATGAAAATTTCCAATCGTTGTCTATAGATAATTTAACTATTGTAGAAGTTGAAAAACAAACTACCACTCCCTAACTCCAGCGAAGTTTGAACAATTTTCTTTTGGCACAAATTTTAAAGAGTTACTCCCTCTGTCTATCAATTCGTGTCTTAATTTATCATTTTGGTCAGTCTATTAATTCGTGACATAACCAATTAATTAATATATTGACTTTTACTAATTGTGAGTTCTCTTTTCCACTCAACAAATAAATAATATTACAATTTTTCTTAAAATTCGTATCTTTTACTAATGATTCATGTCAACTCTGGCCATGAATTGAATAAGACTCTTGAAACTCATGTATTTTCAATCCATCATGTACGATTCATATCACCTCTGACCCTAAATTTACAGCTTTTTAAGTGAAGTTCTGTTTATGTAAAAATCTATCATCTTCTTCGCCACTCACCGCCGATGTGCCTCTAATTTCAACTGTCAATTCACAATCGTCATCTTCATTAAAGTCGCCGCCTTCATTCCTTTGATCCAAAAACATCATTTTTCATATATTTAATGACAATGTATTAAATTATAGACATCAACTGCAAATATCTTAAGTTCTTTTTTTATTTATATAAAGCTTGAAAAATGTACAACATAAAATAATTAATGTGATTTCATACCAAAAATGGTCTTATGTTATCTTTTTATCTTTACAATATAAAAAAATGGATACTTTCATCATTTATTAACTTTAGCTAAATATTTTTGAAAATTTATACAAAAACAAATCAAATTGCAATCGTCATTATTAGACTGAGTTAAATGTAACAAATCAGTGGGTGATAAAGGAAAAGGGAAAAGAAATCTCATAGAAGGTGGAATTTGCATCCACACTGTTGATATGAAAAGTTGAAAACTATACATTGCTCATAAATTCTATGGGGTATGAATAACCCTTCATTATCATTAAAATGAAATTGGGCACTACAACGAGTCAATATAAGTTGCTATAAGTATAATAATTAATTAGTCGCGAATAGAGTAGTACCACGTCTAGCATAATTAATTATGAGGTAAATGCATATTATATGATCTTAATAAATTACAACAAAATGAAATTATTATTTGTGTATTGGTTATTGGTAGAGTGATTAATGCTTGAAGTCAAAGATCTCATGTTCGAGTTCGATCCAACCTTTGAATTATTTGTTTATTCATCAAAAAAAATATTTAAAAAAACAAACCAAATTAATGAAAGTATAAGTGGGTATTTTTCAATAATTTCAAAGTCATTCTAAAATACTCCATTTATCTACAAACAATTATCTTCGTTGCTATAGTTCTCTACTTAAGTAATTTCCATCCGCCGTGCCCCCTACTCCACCACTCATAGTATTTCAAAAATACTATTCTCTCCATTCATGAAGAGTATACCACATTCACATAGAAAATTTTATACGAATATAGTACATTCTTTGTGGACGGATGAAGTATATAAAAACAATTAGAAGTATGTCAAAAGTAAATAAGCAAGCTCTAGAAAGGTAAAGTGTGCACCATTCAATGTTGAAATGTTGGATCTGGTATTCCATCTTCACATCGGTACAATCGTCTTAAATTTTTTTTCAAACTAAAATATGTACTAATACCATGAGCATATCAAAATTTGTAAGAATGCATACTTTTATAATGGTAACAAACTTTGTTGATACAAAGACTTGAATAGATAAATAGAGAGGACAAAAATAAGTTTTATCTTGATGCATCATTTAACTATTAGCTCCTTGGGGAGAATCTCCAAGTCCTTGACAAAAATCTGGAAATATTTGCAATTATTGGAACAACACATGCTTAGCCTGACAAACAGAAATATCTTCTAGTTGATTGAAGCATGACTCAAAAGGCTGAATCATTTAAAATGATGAACAAGCTGGAATTGGAGAGACATTGTTGTCCCACTATGGAAGTTATACTCATTATTTCCATTCCTTTACTACACATGTGGTGTTGGGATTGTTACTCCTTTACTGCAAATGGCATTAAGGATCTCATATGGATACTGCAAAAATGTATGTAGGAAACGAGCCGGCTAGGCTCAATTCAATTCATTAAGATGTAGAATAGAATACACCCATCTAAAATGGTCCTTTTCCAGAATCCAAGAGAGAGAAAAACAATGATAAAGAAACTACAGATAATAATTCATCTGTCAAACCAACTCAGATGCTTGTATCAAACAATGAAAATAGATTAGATTATTTTTCTATGTGCTGAATCAACTAGACAGAAGAAGAGCCAACTTTATGGCATATCACATCTTCAGTGGCCGTTCGCAACTGTGCCATTCGCAATGGCCTTCTTGGCATAGAATCTTCGGTATTTGGAGTCGACTTCAGTGAGATAGTATGTACCTGGTGCAAGAAGGCTGCAGTCCTTGCTTGTGATGAAGTCTTTGCCTCCATATCTGTGCTCCATGAGCTGCATCAGTTCGACAAATTTCTCTGGTGGGAACTGCATATGGGATCCAATCACTCGTTTATTATCAACAACAAGAATAAACATTTAAATAATTACTGCTTCTGGAATCCAGTCACAATAAATTTAGAGGCCTAGACTTCCAATTCCAACATACCTCGTGCCTCGACTTCAACTTCTCTGAAACGTTCATAACAGATGCAATGTTGGACAGGCTGAAAGGATGTTCTCCCTCAGTGAAACGAAGAGAGAACATGGTGGCTGACAGACCACTGCCGTAGGAAAACAATATGACCCTCTGCCCAGCCTGAAGGAAAAAGAAAAAGAAAAAAAAAGGAAAATCCATCAAGAAAATATCTCATATTTTGTATTTGACAGCGTTCATAAAGCGAAGAAAGCCAATCCCACAAGATAAACAGATGTTTACCAAAGTGCTACTTTTGTTGTGGATGAGGGAAGCAAATGCAGCATAGAGCGATGCAGTATACATGTTTCCCACTTGTTTTGGGACGAGAGTAGATGGTTGCACCTTGGTATCAAAGAAAGGTTTAGCGACTTGTTGAGATGCCTGTAAAAAGACTAACATTAGCCCAAAGATTGTTTGTATCTTAGCACAACAAGGGGTATAGCAACAGACTATCATCAACATAAATTGAGAAAACGGAAAGATGATTTAGACCTTCTCAAGATCACGACTTTGGTAGCTTTCCTCGTTGCTTAATGATGAAAATGGTGCCAGCTTTTCTTTAGCAGCCTCATCGATGGAGCTGAAAATTCATAGCAGAGAGTCAGGTAAGCAGAAATTTGTGATAAGTAAGTCAATGCTCTACAGATGAAGATAATGTTCACCTGGCATTTCTCGAAAAGTCATTGAACAACAATCTAGAGAAGCTTTTCTGTACAAGCTGCAGGATTCAAGAAAAATGTCAACAAAGCTTATTTTATTTTTTTAGGAGAAGACAGGAACACTAAAAACTCTGCAATCTGTTAACCAGGACCCTGGTTTACATCAAGTACCTTGTTGTATGGAGAATGAAATACAAAGTAGTCGGCATCCAAGATCGAGAACTGCTTGCCCTCCTGCTTCTCAAACCTATTGGACATAAAATTTAATACCAAGTGATAAAGAATAGAAATGCAAAAGCTAGTCAATTGTCTACTGAGCTTACTTTTGGCAGAAGCCTTTGTAACAAGCATCCAGTGCCATAAGGTAACAAGTCTGAGAAAGCTTGCCATCAACAACCTACACACATGACTTCAACCGTAAGAGAAGCAAAAGCACAGCTTTGAAGGTATATTTGACAACAAGAGTACATGTAGGAGACAAGGAATTCGGGAGAAAATTACTGGATATTCACTGGCAAGGTCGGGCTTGTAAAAATCATAAACATGAGCCATGTGACTCGCCCTAAGCTTGCTTTCAAAAGCAATGGGTGCATTTGGTCCTATTAGCATGGCAATAGCTGCAGCCCCACCAGTAGGTCTAGCTGGTCCCTCGGCATATACCTATCAAATGATGCAAAAGGGTAAAGAACAAAACAAGAGTGTGGTGTTTTATAGAATCTAAATCAGCACCCATACCAAAAGATCAAATGATACAAAGAGTCCTGCTTGATTAGCAAAAAGATAACAACTAATTTTTTAGGTCCTTTTATTTTTCTTTGCAACAACTTTAAATTCTAAATAGAAGGTTATAAAGATGATGATCATACCGCACTGTCGGTGCAGACAACAAGCCCATATCTTCCATCCCAAGAACTACTTTCCACCCAATTGACACAGTTAAATAGTGCTGCAGTCCCACCATAGCAAGCATTGCTTGAGTCAACACCTTCGATGTCAGTATTGCCACATTTCTGTTCGTGCACATGAAAAAATTATAAGAATCAGTGTTATGTAAGAGAAACTTATAACAGCAGATGCAAAGTAAAAAAGGAAAAATAAAAAGAATTATAGAGGGTGGTATTAGAGTCATATATGAACCATAGGGAAATAAAAAAGGCTTTAATCTAGTTGAAATTAAAATATAATCAGTAGGGAAATAAAAAAGGCTTTAATATAATTAAAATTGGAATACAACTAATCAACAGTTACATAGTCTAAGAAAGTACATGGTATCATCACATCCACCATAGAACTACTAATGACTTTAAGATTTGCCCAGAACATACTGTGGTGAAATGTTTTTCAGAAAAGCACATGGGGAGCTTATTGATTATATGTAACCTTTTGCTAACTTTAGGCGGCTCACAGCTACCATAATAGAACCCCTCATACATTCATGATAAAGTAGAACAGTAGAAAATGTATTGTATTTCAAGTGCAGATAATAAACCCAAATACCTCGAAGATCGGCATCAAAAATGTCTTAATGGATTTGCTCTTGTCGAGTACGGTTTCACTTCCAACTTCAAGACGTCCAATCTGCTTCGGATCAACATTGTACTTCTCTAGAAGCGAAGTAACCGCTGTCATGCTGAAAGTTCAAAGAGTTAAAAATAGCTAGAAATTCAAGGTAACCAAGTTCTTGTTTACTATTTTCGATATGTTACTAAGCAAGTGAACAAAAGGTAGAATCTTCAGTCTAAGAAGTTCATATAGCATTACAGATCTTTGCCAAGCCATATTTAATTATTACTGATGCAAAAGATTTGTGAAGAACTTTTCGAGCTAAGCAATATGAAAACATTTTTACAGAGAATGTAGAGTTTATAATAAACACACATAAAATATTGTAACTGAGATTCGGTAAGAAAGGAAAAAACTAGATAGATTACTTTCCAACTTAAGGGTAACCAAGTTACTACATAATTGATCAATGATGAATATTCACTTTTTCAACAGAAAATTCAGATGCAATATCATGTTTTAAGCCAGAAAATGCATTGAACTACCGAAAATGGCCTATTGTAATATGATGATCATGCTACCAAAAGCCAACAATAACCTTTCAAAATATATGTTTCATAAGACAATGCATGTCAACATCAAACGCTAATTTGCCATCATACAATAAAACCAAATACAAAGAACGATAAAGATACGTTATTCTGCCTCAATCCCCTGGATTGTTTCGGAAATATCGATTAATTACCTCATCGAAATGACATCTTCAACCTCCGAACAAAATGCCATGCAATCTTGGCCAAGCCCAATTGTGTACTTCCCTTTGCTTGCTCCATCGTGAGCTTCCAATACCTCCTGCAACGCGTGATATAACGAATTGATTAATCGAGTCAATACTTACTTTTAAGTCAAGAAACAAAATTCTTAAGATTTTCCAATCACAATCGTGCAGATGAGTATCTGAAGATAAGAAATCATCTAGAGCACCAAATCATATAGGCGTGCTAAGATCTGCTTTTCCTCCCAACAATTACTGCAGCATACAAAAAACAGAGGAAGATGCAAAGTTTGTGCAAAGTGAATCTGAGATTTTGATTTTTATCTAAAACCCTGCAATTTAATTTTTTTTATGAAAAACTAGAAATGAGAAAGGCCTAATGAGATTGAATGAGATAGAGAAGCGGAGCACCATAGCAGAGAAACTTTCAAATTAAGAGGTGGGTCCACTCCACAAAAAAATCATCAAAGCAAAATCAAAGAAACCAAGCAAAAGAAACAGTGACGCGCCACATAGCGCACAACTCCAAAATTTCTATCAGATTTTTCCTTCTTTTTTCGTCAAAAAGCCCAGAAACAGATACACACGCAGAAAATCAAAAAAGAATAAAGCACTATGAGCACGAAACATATATAAAACCCCGCACTCTTTAGGCATGCTTTAGGTGGTTGGATTCAAAATTTGGAGAGTTATCTGACCTGCTGGATGCAAGTGGGAGGGAAGTAGATTTCCATGGCGAGGATCCCGACATTCTTGGCCATCTCGACTTCTTGAGTTGACGAAATGAAGGAAATAGCGGATCAGTTAAACAGCACACACAGTAGTCTCAGAGCTCAGGAATCAGAGAGGTAGAGAGAGAATGGGTGGCTGAATGGTGTGAGAATTGGAAGGTGGTGGTGTGTAGTATATATATAGGGAAGAGAAGAGATGATGAAATGAGCATAAATTCAGTATTTTTCCGATTTTCTTTGCTTCCACAGCCCCCAAATGCAGACTTCGTGAATTTCCACTCACCAACCATATATTATTATTATATTACTATTATTATTTCACTGCCCACATTTTCTTGGATTCATTTTTCCTTTTTCTTTTTTTCTAAAAAAATTACTTGGTCCTCCCTTAAAAATTTGTGCTCCGGTATTTTATTTTGAGGTGCATTAATATGCAGTGAATATGCTGGATAATACTCTCTTCGTCTCACTTTAATAGACTCGTTTTTCATTTTAAATAAAAAAAGTGTACTTAATTGGTGTGCTCCACACTCCACACCTCTTTTCTATTAAAAAGTAAATTTTCTTAATTTACGTGCCAAAAAGAAATGAGTCTATTAAGTGGGACGGAGAGAGTATATATTAATACAATAAATCTATGCAGCCACATTGTGGGCACCCACACACTAATATAATAAGGATAATCTTGATTTATTTAATTTATTTTTTAAATAAAAATAAGATTTAATTATTTTATTATATTCTCTACATTGTACTTATTTTTTTAAATTTTTTTTGCATTTTTTATTTTTATTTATTTTTAAATAAAAATAAAAAAATTATCAAAAAATTGCAAAAAAATTACTATAATGGAGAGAATATGATAAAATAACTAAATCTTATTTTTATTTTAAAAAATAAGTTAAACAAATTAAATTATTTTCTACTTAAGTAAATTGTGGGTAGCCACAATGTGGTTGTTTAGCCTTACTCATATTAATATTATATTTGATAGGATATGATGCATTAAAAATATATAATATTATTATATGTATTGTGTATATTACCTGGGAGATGGCCAGATGGGTATAATTTTATTAGTATTATATATTATATATTTTTCGTAATATTTACAAATTTATCTTTTTTAGTACTCCATGATGATTAAATTATTGTATCTAAAAACTTAATTAAATATTTTATTTTTTAAGATTATCTGTAATGTAAATACATTATATTGGATTATGGATAGACTATAATTTTATTTTTCATTTAGAGCCTCCTTGGTTCAAAATTTATTTGTCCTTTCTTTCGAGTTGTAAGTTGTAACTGAATGTAATATTTTAATATTAAAAATCCACATTCACAGATAATAATAATAATAATAATAATAATAATAATAATAATAATAATAATCCAATGTATAGTTTTTGACTGGTATCCTTCACTAAATGCGAAGTTAAGGGGTTCAAAAGTGTTGTTTACACTACTTTATACTCTACACGTCCTTAAATTATTATGGTAACAAAAAGAATAATCAAATGTTTATACTAAATGTGATTATATTACTACTTGTATATACTTTTGTACTGATAATAGACAAATATTAGTATCATTGAAGGTGCTAGAGAAAAGAGACGTTTCGAAGTTTGTAATTTGAGTAGTCCAATTCCATATGTCACATGTTGAAATATCGTAGTTGGTTAATTTAATAAGAAATACTTTTCCTATGGAACTGGAAAAACTTTTAACTATTGTATTGTGTTCGTGTTGGTACTTTTTTAATTTTTTGAAATAAGTGACTTTTAATTTGAGTAGTCCAATTCCATATTATATTGTGTTGGTGTTGGTATTTTTTTGAAAGATTTACTCAAACTTTTTTTTAGAAAAGGATTACTAAAACTATTTAATACTCCACTGTTATATTCGTGTTGATATTTAGTGGTTTAGGTTTATGAGCAATAATAAATCGATAAATTCGAGGTGGTTCTCTCTATTAGTACATATTCCAAGTACGAAAGGGCATATCATTTATTCATTGAAGATTTTTTATAGGGTGGTTGGCTGAGTCTATAAAATTTTTAAAATAGCTTATAAGTTCGTTTGAAATATTTGATAAAATAAATTTTTAACTAATTTATAACCTATAAAAATAAAATTTAAAATTTATAAGCTCCTAAAAATTAATTAATCTATCTTAATTTATTTTTTCGTAATCTTATATACAATTTTTATTTATACAATATTTATTTTACAAATATTATTTAATCATGATTTATTTTCATCATTTTAAATTCATATTTCTTCAATTTTCTCTCTAACAAAACTTGTAGCATCTTAGAGCAATCCCAGCAGATCACATTAATGCATCACTAACTCTATATTTAGGCTAAAACAATTGAAAATGAGATTAAAAAAAATGCATCCAACAGATCCCCTAAATTGGATGGGGCCCACAAAAATTTTTACACCTACCTAAATTCAATCTTAAATTTACACCCACCCTAAATTTATTTTAAGCTTATAATTAGTAGGGCCCACATATAATGATTGTTTTTATGTAGAAAATAGGAGATCTGGTGTATGCATTTATAAAATTGAGATCCTAAAATTAAATAAGGAAGCTTTAGGGAGGAATATAAGAGCATAATTTTGATATTTCTGCGGGGAGTGCTCTTATAAAACCTTTGAAATAAGCTCAGTCAAACATCCCTTAATCTAATATCTAATCTTAGTTTTAACTCCTAACGAGTATATCTAGATATTTTCTTTTATTTTCAATTGGGTTGTGTACAAAAGACATAGTCATCTGATTAATTGTCAAATTAAACACATTAAATTTTATACCAATTTAAAAGTACTGGTGTGCAGTTTGGAGATGGTTCGGCCCTTTCATCAAACACTTGGTGATCGGGCTATTTTCTGGCTTTCGAATTTCAGCAGCCGTTTTTCTCACCATTTTCTTTGGGAGGATTTTGGTTCGTGGGTTTCTTCCGGTGACAAGGTTTTGCTTTTTGTGGTTTTTTTCTTTCTTGAGCGTTTTTTTTGGGTTGATCTTTGTGGAAAACCCATGGCGACGGCGTATAACCGGCCGTGTAGGTTTCCTTATTTTTATTTTTATTTTTCGTTTGAGCTTCCGGCGACGGCGTCTTACCGGCCGTGTTGCTTGTTTCCTTTGGGTGAGAGCCGGGATAGTTTGGGGACGATGGTTAGGCCGGAGTTCCGAAAACTTTCCCTTCCGCTCTTCACCTTTTCCTCCGTTTGTTAGACGAGTACTATTTTTCTTTTTTACGGTTTTTCCCTCTGGGTTTTCCGTAAAAAGGTTTTAATGAGGCTCGGCCCTTAGTCTGCTTCTCCTGTGCTTTCAAGGACTTTAGGTTTTTTCTTTTCTTTTTTTAATAAAATCGCAATTTAATAATACCAATTTAAAAGTATATACTTCGATTTATATTTGTAATTTGAAATGAAAAAAATTATATAATTGATTTTCCTTTTGTTGATCTGAAGTATCTTTCTTAAAGTTCACTAGTTTTGCGCATTACATTATTTTTCTAACAATAAATATTATTTGAAAGTATTTTTTATAGTTAAAATTCAATTATTTATTAATGTCATATGGATGTTAACATTTTTAAATCTGTATAATAGGAACAAGTATTGTTAGTTCTTTCAAATAAAAATTATCGTAGATGTTGTTAGAATAGTACGAGTAATTTTTTGAGAAGGTAAATAGTTGTGCTTATTATTAAAATAACGATTATATTAAAAAGAGAAAACCTAAGAAAAACCCTTGAAAGCACAGCAAAGCAGACTAAGGGCCGGGCCTCGTTAAAACCTTGCGAAAGAAAACCCCGTGGGAAAACCCTCAGCAAGGAAAAAGAGTATCCGTCTAAACAAAAGCAAAGCCAAAAAGCAAAAAACAAACCAAGCAGCAAAGGGTGGAAAAACTTCAGGAACTCCGGCCTAACCATCGCCCCTAAGCTATTCCGGACCCCTTCGCCACCCAAAGACAAACCAACGAAACACCAACGAGGCCAAAGCCTACAGCGATATGTAAACCAAACAAGAAAGCAAAGAAGTATGAGAAGAGAATGGGCTAAAAAACCCCTCACCAATTCCACAGTGACAGTCCAATTGGTGATAATATATCTCGAAACCGAAGGGAAGAAAGAAAGCTCTTCCCATCGCCGAGCAACCAACGTGGAACGCACATCACAACCCTAGGTTCGAGCGCACCCGTGACCTGAGAAAGGGCTGTAAGTCGCCCTATAAACCGCCGCCCAAGGAGAAAGAGTTCAAAACTTCTGCCAAGTAACCTCGGTGTTGTTCAGCCCTCCCCATCGTTCCTAACCAACCGGTTGCTCAAATCCACAGCCCTGCTCCGCCCCATGCTGCTGCTACAACTGCATCCCAACACAGCCTGCAGAGATCTACTAATACAACACCCCAATTGTTTGATAAAAAGCCCTAGCCAAACCAGCCGCTTCCTAAAAAACTCAGTGTGCAACATATGTTTGAAGTAAAACCCCAAACAAAAAGGCAGCTCCCAAACACCCTTCACCCCACGTGACTCCAGCGCTCCACTTTGCACCACCCTCTCACCACTACTCCAATCAATCCCAACTCCTCTAGCATGGGAAAAAACAACTCGAATTCGCTCATGTCCATCAAGCCATACGAATATACGAATGTGAGAACATGTCCAGCTGGGCTGCATTTTTAATCTCTTCAATTTCGTGAGGCCACCACCCCACAATACGAGCGTGATTCGCCATAATATCTGCCACTTTATTGCCCTTACGATAAATATGCGTGACATGCAATAAATCTCCAAGGCACATTTTTAGATCTTTCTTGAAGAAGACCAACGACATAAGTCGAGTCAGATTCGATCCAGAGTTGATTCCAACCCATCACATGAGCAATCCGAATAGCCGAAATCACAGCCGTCAACTCCGCCTCAAACGCATATCCCACACCATGCTTATAATAAAAACATCCTCTCACCCACCCCCAATAATCTCTAAAAACCCCGCCGGAACTAATCGCCCCAGGAGCCCCCAAGGCTGAACCGTCAGTGTACGTTCACTTTTATCCAAGGCGCCATACAAGGCCACCAGTGAAACGAAATAAAATCCGGAGAAGGCGCGGCTCTGCCTTTGACGCCAATGTTGCGTAGCACAATATAATCGGACCAAACATTATTCATATGATCCAAATGCTTGAAATTTCTATCAATCTCAAGGAAGGCAACTTTAACCACCTGGAGAACATGCTTATAGCAAAAATGCTTGTTGTCAAAGATGCAACCATTCCTCTGCGTCCAAATAGCCCAGATCATCGTAATGATACCCGTTTTCCAGAACCTACGAATCTGAGAGCTCAAATTTTGATTCCATGCAACAACTAAGAAGCTATGTATGTCAAGCTCATTGAGAGCTTGAGGGAAGCTGAACCAACTTAAAAAATCCGCCCAAGCTTGTCGAACACGCCCACAAGTCCAAAAAATATGCTCCTTCATCTTCGCATCTCTCTTGCATATCGAACACCAGTTAGGCGTCACAAGACCATGTCTAATGAGGCGATCGTAAGTAGGCATTCTATCATGTAAAAGTCTCCAACAAACCAAAAACCGTCGAACCGGGATGAACGGCTCCCAAATCCACGACCCCCAAGAAACCTTAGGAAATTTCTGCCCATGATAAGTGAACGCCAAAGCCGAAGTAACCTTGCCCTGAAGCGAAGGTTTCCAGAAACGCGTATCAGCATCGCCAATAGGTAACAAAATGATATCACAAACCAAATGCGGATAGGCATTAACGAAGTCCTGAGTAAAGTACCACACCCCATCAAAGAAGTAATCCGCGACAGTCTAGTTAAGAGTATCTGTTAAAAAGAACGAAACATCGCATTTATCAGCCAGCCGATACTCGAGCTAGTCATCAAGCTAAAAAAGAGTAGACACCCCATTACCAATATAACTGAAGGAGTTAGAGACAAGATCCCCAATCTCCTCCCGAAGACCCATCCAAACCGAAGAGGAGTCACGTTGGTAACCTTACATTGATGTGTCAAATAACGTTGCTTCATAATATCATAGCCAAAAATGTTTCCCTCAATGACCCTCCAAGCCATTTTCATAAGGAAGCACTTGTTCATAGTGGAAAAAGAACGGAGCCCAAGGCCTCCTTCCGCCTTAATGGAGCAAACTCGATTCCAACTGATAGAACACGACGACATTTTGCGAGTATCACCGTTCCACAGAAAGTTTCTGCACCTAGAGTCCAAGTCTTTCAATAAAGCTCGGGGTCAGCGATACACCATCATGGAGTGCGTGAGAGAATGCTAATCATAGAATTAATCAAACAAAGTCTTCCAGCCATAGAAAGTTGGACACTTTTCCATCGAGCAAATTTGTTAATAATGCGATCATGGATGACACAGAGATGAGAGGCCTTAGGCTTTCCACGAAAAATGGGAACTCCAGATAGGTAAAAGGCAATGAACCTGTAGCGAGAGGCAAAACCCGAGCCACCTGCCTTTGAACCTGCGTAGCTACTTTCTCAGAGAAGAAAATATGGGACTTCGCTGGGCTGAAGATCTCACCATACATAAAACCATAGTAATCCAAGATTTGGTGAAGAGTCTTGGCATTTGACTTTGTCGCCTTGCAGAAGATCAAAATGTCATCAGCATAGAATAAGTGCGTGGGAAATGAGACTCCCTTGCAAAACTTCATGGGAACTAAATGACCAGACTGCACGTAGTTATTGAAAAACACACTAAGCGCATCCTCTACAATTCCAAACAGAATAGGAGAAAGCGGGTCACCTTGCCGAACACCTCTAGAACAGCTAAAATAACCACAAAGATCACCGTTGTAAAGGATAGAAATACGCACAGACTGCAAAATCACCTCAATCCACCCAATGAAGCGTTGACTATAACCACAAACTTTGAGCACGTTAATCAAGAAATCCCATATGAGCATGTCAAACGCCTTGGTGATGTCCACTTTACACGCCATATTCTAACCTCTGCAAGTCCGTCTCAAGCAATTAATCCCTTCCGATCTAAGCATGATGCAATCATGGATAGATCTGCCACTAATGAACCCAAATTGATTACTCGAAAGATATTGAGCAGCCACCATGCTCAGTCTCACCGCCAAAACTTTCAAAATGATTTTGAACAAAAAATTCGAAAGCACAATAGGCCTCAAATCAACAACGGTAGAAACTGTCTCCTTCTTCGGGATGAGAATAAGTGTATAGAAAGTGGTGACCGCTCTCCAGATGTCGGCCTTCACAATGTCCCAACAGGCATGGTAGAATCTTCCCGATAAGCCATCCAGCCCAGGGGAGCTATGCGGATCCATCTGAAACACCGCAGCGATAATCACTTCTTCATTAGAAATACGAGACAACATCTCGTTGGACTGATCAGAAATGACATGATCCAGAACAGCCTACACATTAACAATACTAGCAAGAGATTGAGTATGCTCAATGAAGAGAGACGAAAAATACCCCACAATGTGATGCCAATCATGGCCTGATCTACACAAGCTTCTCCATCAATCATCAAATGTGAAATGATATGGGGTTTCCTTTTATATTTAAGCATGTTGTGAAAGAAAGCCGAATTGCGATCCCCATCTTGCAGCCAAGTCACTCTACTTTTCTGTTGTAGCAGCTTACTTTTTCGAGAAAGCGCCATATTGATGTTGGCCTGAGCAGTAACCTCCTTATCAAACAAATCCTCAGTGTAACCATCCACCAAAATTCTTCCTTAGATCTCCAACAGCTCTTGTTGCATCTCCATAATAAGCCTGTCCACATTCCCAAAAGTGTTCTTGTTCCAAACACGAAGATATTTTTTTAGTCTCTTCAGCTTAGCCATGACCGTATAGATAGGGCATGCGAAATCAGTATCCAAAGACCAGGAATGCTGCACCATCTCCAAGAAATCCGGATGAAGCATCCACATGTCCAGAAACCGAAAAAACCGACGACTTGCTTGGGGCTCTATCTAACAAATGAGCACAATCGGGGAGTGATCCGACGTGACTCTAGGTAGAACCTGAGTAAAGATCATGTGCCATTCAGCCGCAAAGTTCTAAAAAAAGAAGACCCTATTTAATAGCGACTTCATATGAGAGGGCATAAACCTGCGGCCTGACCAAGTATATTTCAAGCCAATCGTGGGCGATTCAATACACCCCAAAGCATTAATAAAATCACAGAATTCCTCACAGGCAGTGGCATTGGGGCGACAATTACTGCTCCTTTAATGCTCACCTTTGACCGCATTAAAGTCTCCCATAACTACATAATTGTTAGTCGAGTGAGTGACAATCTCCAATATATATATATATATATATATATATATATATATATATATATATATATATATATATGGAAAGGCTAAAATAAGAACGCTTCTTAAAATATAAAATAGGAACAATTTTCAGCCCTTAGATTATCAAGATCTACGGTTGATTCATCACCCTGTTGGATGAATTCATGGTCCTGAGTTCGAATCCCAAAGGTAGCAAAAATTTATTTTTCGCAATTCATACCTTTATACAGTAAATTCGTACGTGTTATGCATAAAATTCATACTTTTTTGCTGGTTCGTAATTCTTAAAATAAGGGTGCTTTATTGAATAACCGCCCTATATATATATATAGGATTAAGTTCCAGAGAAACAGATATATAAGTAGAGAATGTAGAAACATTGAACATGTCAGTAAATGCGGTTGAAGATACCAATAATTTTGTTGAACGTTTGGAGTTTTTGGGATTCGAACTCTGTATACGTTTAACACAATTCTCGTTGAACGTATAACGAACGAACACTGATCGTTAGATTAAATAAGATCAATGCATGAGATTTGATCTCCTTTCTCTTCATCTTCATCCACTATTGCTCGAGCCGCTAAAACCGAGTATGTGAATATTTCCACTGGTGCCATCATATATTCCACACAAACCATAATCCCATGAACTACCGCCATTACCTCCACCATCATAGCAGACGTAGTCAGAGACGTCTTCTTTGCCACCGTCACCAAAATCTCATCGTCATGATTCATCACAAAAAAGGTGGTTGTGCTGCTTATATAGGCCTCAAGAAATGTCCTGCAGTCTCCCTCCAATGGAGGCTCAATCATCTTAGGTTTATTATGTCAAATGTTGCAAATGAACCCCCAAATTCTCCATAACATAATACACCAAAGATCAAAATCGTCCTTCGTCACATTCGCCGCCACATAGTCAGCAGTCTCCTCTAACCTCTTGTCCGTGGCTCCTTTCATCAACTCTCAGTATTGCGTTCATCTCCATATTTCTCTAACTTTCGCACAAAACACCAACATATGCTCCGTTGTCCCCCAGCGACTCCAACACAACTCACAAACTCCATTCGTTAGGGACATGGTGTTGGCGTAGATTCGCCATCGTCGTAATGATATTTAACATGGCTCTCCACATGAAAATTTTCACCTTTGGTTGAATAGTTGTATTCCATACCAACTTACCCCATCGTTTTCCATCTTCTTTACTGCAATCACGTGCCATAGTATAATATCCCGTCCCCAACAAGTATGCCAACTTCACCGTAAAAGCATCATCCGGAGTATAATTCCAAAACCTCTTATCCACATCACCCCGCTCTCCAATCGGAGTCATAATAATCCAATCCCTTACATACGACCAGAATAATCGATCAATCTTTTCCTCATCCCAAGATCGTCTCTCTCTTATAAGTTCTCATACCTTCATATCCGCATCAACCTCTCATTTCCCAGCAATTGGCTCCACCAATCAACTAGCCCATCTGTCGTATAGAACCAAAATGCTGGCACCATCTCCCACAGTCCATCTCGACCCCTCTTGTATAAGGAACCTACTCCATACAATCGAGCGCCACACATATGACGACCTCGCTGGAATCGGGGCTTGCATGAAATCAGAATCTTTAAAGTATTTAGCCTTAAATACTCTGGCCACAAGAAATTTCAACCTCTTCATTATACGCCAAGCTTGTTTCGCAAGCAAGACTTTATTGAAAACTTTCATATCTCTAAACCCCATACCTCATCTATCTTTAGGAACACACAACTTCTCTCACCGTTGCTAATGCATTCTACGATCATCAGCTTTATCTCCCCACCAAAAGGCCGCACATATCTTGTGCATATCGTCACAAATAAAATCAGGCAATCTAAAACATTGCATAGCATAAACCAGAACAGCTTGCACTACCGATTTAATAAGAACTTCTTTTCCACCTGTGGAAAACTCTTGTTGACTCCAAGCTTGTATTTTTTGTTGATGAAAAGCACTCGTATTTCGATTGCCATTCACAAGCCAATTCACTCTCGCTCTTTGCTTCCAATGATAAGCTTCGGCTTCCACCGCTATTGCAATCACCTCTTGTCCACTCGATTTTTCTCCTATTATTTTCATCAATTTCTACCTTTCCTTGCGCATATCAGCTATCATTTTCCCCAACTGATCAAACCGATTCTTCGCCCAATCCTTGAATAATTCTGTACAATGGTTCAATTTCTCCCTCGCGCACACTGCATGGTGTAGTGACGCCCATTGGCACAAAAAATCTGGGTCGAAGTCCCTCTCCAAAAACCACTTATCCTCGAAGTGAAATTTTCATTTCCCATAACTCACCATCTTTCTTTCCTCCGGCTCTAATTTACACTGGACAACTCTATGGTCCGACCCATAGTAATCAAGAGCTGTAGTTGTACAATTCGAATAGCCACTATTCCACGAGCCGTTGCCAAAAAAACATGTCTAAATGTTCGAATATCATATCCGCCGACCTCTTATTCATCCATGTGAAGGTCCCATTTGGTCTTGCGATCTCTTGAAGCCGACTATAGTCAATTGCATCGCGAAAGCTATTCATTTGACTTGGTGCCTTACTCTTCTCTCCATGCTTCTCTGAGTCCGCAATAATTTCATTAAAATCTCCTCCCACCAACCAGGCCATATCTTCACTCGGCACTTGATCACTTAATCGGTGAAGAAGCTCCCATGAAAATCGTCTCTGATTCATTTCGGGGGTCCCATAGAATCCTGTAAACCGCCAGCCATGTCTTGCCATCTTGTGTCACATAACAGTCAATATGCCCCTTTGAGTAGCAAAGGACCAAAACTTTAACCTCTTCCCGCCATAGTAACATCAGCCCTCCTTTTATGTCGCATGTATCCACCACCAACATCCCCTCAAACCCTAAAACACCCTTCCACCATGTGCAATTGCGCGATACAAGCTTCGTTTCACACATAAAAACGAGACTCGGGGAATATCCGGCCAAGAACTGTCGAAATTCATGGAATGCCCGTGGGTTTCCCAGCCCACACGCATTCCAAATAACACAACTCATGGCTCTCAGCGGGGTTGCATCGTCGTGGCAGCCTCCGTCGTTATGCATTCATTAGGGCTCAATTAATATAAAATGTGAACTAGAGAAAATGTATAAATTCTAGGTAGAATACGCTTAAATTCGTTGTGTAATGTCAAAAATTTTAAAAAATTAAATTTTCGCTCTCTATGGGACTCGAACTCAGCACTTTGAATACATCCAACAAAGTAATCAATCAATCGTAAATTTTCATGATTTAAGGGTTACAAATGATTCCTAATCTATACTCCCTCCGTCCCTCAAATAACTTCCCAGAAGGGGACACGAGTTTTAAAAAAAGTTGTTAAGTGTATTTATAGTGGAGAAAAAGTGTTACAATTAGTATTGAAAATAGTGAAAAGATGTTACAATTAGTATTGAAAATGGTAAAAGGTTTGAAAAATAGAATAAATAAAGTATTATTAGTGGTGGGGTAATGTCCCAAAATGGATATGAAGTTATTTGGGGAACGTCCCAAAAATGAAAAATAGTGCTGTAAATATATATAAAATATATATTTCCCTATTTAATGACCTAATCCTAAACCCTAACCCTAGCTTTGTATCTCCTATAAATAGATGCATTTAGTCCTCATAATAAGTGGCTCCTGCAGATTTATTCTTTTTATGCTCTCTACGCTATTCTCTTTTCTTCTCCTCTTCTCTTACTTTCAACACGTTATTAGCACGATTGTTCTACAAGATTGTACCACGTGATTATTCTACCTTTATTCTTGAAGGTATGCCCTAGGAAAGAATTGTGTCTTTCCTACAAGGTACAAGATTTATTATGAATTACTTTGTGAATTAGTTTGTGAATTAAACATATATTAATTTCCCCCCTTAAATATGCGATTTTAGATCTGTGAATTAGTTTGTGATGAATTAGTTTTAATCACAGTATATATACATATATTAAACATGATTTTTATAGTGATGTCTCTAATAATTCATACGATTTATAGAGCGTTGGAAACTTAATGAAATATCCTAATCCTAGTTTTGATGATACCAAAATCAATAGGTTTCACTTGTAATAGACTAGAACTGTTCGAACTCAAGTGTTAGAGTTCTCTTTCTAGTTTAGTTGTTGTTATGAAGACTAAAGACTGAAGCCGGAGGACTGAAGACTGAAGACTGAAGTTGCCGAGTGATGTAACGATAAAGGCAAAGTCAAATACTAATATTTGACTAACTAGTCCAAGAATCAGTTACGACTGATTATTTAATGCGAGCCACGTGGATTCAGCGGACTGATACTAAAGTCAAGTATCAATTAAACTTTCTTCCTCGGACTGAATCTCTAAAGTTTAAAGGAAGCCACGCACTCCAGAAGTACAGCCGCATTAAATGCAGAGATCTCAGGATCGTCATTTCTTTGTAGAGGCCATTCCTTTTGGTGATTACCTTTTCAGAGATGTCCTATCTCCTGCTCCTCAAAGTAGCCGTTCTCACCAAACAAAGGAACCTCGAAGATTGAAGCCTCAGCCCAAGTTCAAATTACTTTCTAACGGAAGAATTCTTGAAGACCGTTTCAGCCAACGGATTTATTCAAGACGTCTCCTATAAATAGAGCTCGAGGATCACTTCAATCTTCACCGATTCAACTACATAAGCTGAAACGGTGCCGAATTCGTTACTCAACATTCAAAGCCCTTCCAAAGTTTGAATCGAAGAAGAGAATCACAAAGCCAAAAATCAGTCACTGCCGATTACAAACATTCTCTTAGAACTTAGACAAATATTGTATATCCAAAGCCTAGGTATAACTGATTACAGACGCAAGTTTACGAACCTCTTTTCAATCGACCGAATCGAGAGTTTGAGTTGTTAGGAGTTCAGACCAGTGCTCTGTCTCTGAAGAGATCTTAGTGCTTAGTGTGCACTAAGAGTGAGAAATCCAACCAGGTGTGTTGGTACTGAAGATAGGATCGACAACGTTCTTTCACTGAAAGTGCAGTGCAGTGCTTTCACTGAAGATAGGATCGACAACGTTCTTTCACTGTAACTGAACCCTGAATTTTGGAGGAGATCAACAACGTTCTTTCACTGAAAGTGCAGTGCTCAATAATAGCTTGAAAGAATGCACGAAAATTCCCCAACCCTAGCTCCAGGAAACTTTCGATTTATATATGAGAGAAATCTCAAGTTTCCTTCTATGATAAGGACTCTTCTTTTAAGTCTTGCAAGCCAAACCAAAAGAGGCACCTAGATCTTCTTCGAAATCTCACAAAGAAGGAAACAAAAAACCACAAGATATGGTCTTATCTGTAAGAAGATCTCTAAGAGAAAATTCGCAAGGAACGTGGTATCTCTTCTGATATCAAGGTTGGTACTTGTTACCAAAACTATATAAATGACAATCCAAGGATAGAGTATCGATCCTACTCTAACAACAATTGGTGTAAATATTTTAGGATTCTGAGAGTAATAATTAGTGAAATTAAATTAGATTAATACTATGTTTCGAGGACATATAAAAAGTAAATTTAAGGAACGATGAAGTATTTTAAAATTTTAAATTATCATAAGCTTTTCCTTTTAAATCTATTTCTTATAATTTTTACACCAAATTATAGATTTTATCATTATCTTTAATTTAAAATTTATAATAAATATTTTTTATGAATCAAATTTAATAAATTTAAATATTAATTGAAAAGGAGAAGGGAAGAAGAGAGATAATTCTGTTAAAGAAAAGAGAAGTAAAAAAAAAAAAATCGATGGTAAAATCTAACCGTTGTAGCTTGCTTTCATAAATTTCTAATCATTTTAGTTTATCTCTGTGACAGTGTAAGTATTTTAATTTCGTCGGTGTATTTATTGACGTATGTCGTATGAATATAAACATGTTATGCTATTTTATGGCAACGACTAATATAAGTGAAATTGTGAAACAGAATCTTTAACATGATATTTTACTGAACTCATTTGGACACTTGTGTATATTGGCTTTAAATAATCAGCTATAGTTATCAAAGTATGATATTTATTGTATGAATTAAGATTCATCATTTAATGCCCTATAAGTTAGATTGATAATAATAATAATTTTAGTATTTATAAGCATGATATAATAGGTTTGTAACTTGTCTATAATAGTCCCTTGTTCGCAAAAACTTTGATGTGGCTGTCTAGTGGACGGCCATAATTATTTATTGACCATTTATTTATTTTTATTATTTTTATTTGAGAGGGAGGAGCAATAGAGTTTGAATTCATTCTTATTAAGTAATACTCCTTCCATCCCACCTTCATGATAGTCCCTTAATTTTTTTTGAGATGTTACAATATATAATCCACTTTTTAAAATAAATTAGCATTGAATTTATTTTTTACTAAAATGACCTTAATTAAATGTAGTCAAATATAGAATAAATAAGGGTAAAATTGAATAATTACATTTAATTTGTATTTTTCAAGTAATTATTAATTGTATTTTCTTAATATGTGTGAAAAAATAAAGTGAACTATGAAGGTGAGAATCGTGAGATGTAGGGAGTATTAGATTATGAGTTTAAAATAAATGATATATTACAAATGACACTTTTAATGCATGTAAAATGATACTTTTAATAACAGAAAATGATATTTTTAATATAAACAATAATATTTTATAAATGATATTCTTTACAAAATTAAATGGTATTTTGTATAAAAATAAATGATCATTATGCAAATAACACTTTTAATGCATGCAAATGATATTTTTAATAATACAAATGATATTTTGTATAAAAATAAATGATAAGTATATTACAAATAACACTTTTAATGCATACAAATGATATTTTTAATGCATGCAAATTATATTTTTGAATAAAGCCGAGAAGTGTCTGAATACAAAAAAAAATAGAAAAAAAAAGTTCGAACGAATCAGAAAAAAATAAGATATTGTTTGTGGGACTCAAACCCGTGACCTTGTAGATATAAAGTGCAAGTTCAACCAACTGTATTAGACATTATATTAGTTATTATTACCACCCATTAATATAAAGGGGTTATGGTAAAAAAATACACAAAATTTAATTTATATAAATTTATATTTTGTCATTATTACTTTGTATGATACAATAAGTTGTACATGAAATCAACCCAAATTTAATTTGTCACATCTCGTAGTGCAGTTCTGATATGACCAACATATCGCTTTTAAATAGTTACATATGAACTAGTAATAAGTTTGAATTTAACAAATCCTTCCCCACCAGAATTATTCCACGGATACCCTAAAAAAAGAATTATACAACCTAATTGAAACCTATGTATGTTCCGCCCTTTGTCTGACTAACAGAATATCTGCACAAATCAAAGAGAAGTTGAGGAGTAATTTATTTTATAAGAGGAAAAAACAAAGCTTGTGACATATTCACATTTTTGGGTTATCATATTAGGGTGCGTTCTTTTTATTAAAATTTTATAAGGGATCATTTTTCTTCAACAACATAGGAAAAATATTGACAGCGAATTTTCTTTTATTTTCACTCCAATTCATGGCAATATTATCAGGAGATAATAATATATTTTTTCTTTAAAAAAAAATGAGACAAAAAATAGTGTGATAAAAAATTATTTATTTTATCTTTCATTTTTTTTTCATGATAAAATTATAATGAAAAAGAATATATTTTCTTGTAAAATAAGATTAATAATGCGAGAGATGCGTAAATCTTGAAATTTGGAAAGAAAAAAAATACCGAGATCTGTCTTTGTCGATGGAGACGATTCCAGTTAAGAAATGAATATAAAAAGGGAGACCCACCTGTTTCGTTTGGGATCTCACCCATTCACCACTACTTCTCCATATTCCCAGCACGCCCTTTGGAATCTCCGTCACATTAATATATATAGGAAAAGTGTTAGGTTAACTTATAAAATTCTCTTAAAATACAAATTAGGAATTCATAAGTTGTACGTGGAATATATATTGGAATATATATGAATTCAGATATTAAAATCTTTTGCTTCAGGACCATGAATTCATCAAACAAAGTGATGAATCAATCGTAGATCTTGATGATCTAAGAGCTGAAAACGGTTCGTATTTTATATTTTAAAATGTGTTTTTATTTTAGCCCCATCATATACATATACATAGGGGAGGGCTAGAATAAAAACACTCTTAAGTGTATAAAATATAAATTATTTTCAGCCCTTAGATCATCAAGATCTACGGTTGATTTGTAACCCTTTTGGATGAATTCGTGGTCCTGGGTTCGAATCCCAAAGGTAACAAAAATTTATTTTTCACAATTCGTAACCATGTTGGATAAATTCGTAACCCTGTTAGATAAAATTCGTACATTAAAAAACGTTTATATTTATATTTTAAGAAGTGTTTTTACTGTAGTCATCCTCCATATACATATACATATACACATATATATATATATATATATATATATATATATATAGAGAGAGAGAGAGAGAGAGAGGATCCAATTGAGAAAACAAATAGTTTTGCGAAATTGAGAAGGAGTGAACAAATCAATAATTATTATGAATAAGGTCAATAATTTTTATGATTAAGAGGGTGTTTGGCTAAGCTTATTTTAAATAGCTTATAAGCTCCAAGAGCTTATAAGATGTAATTTTTAAGAGCTTATAGGTTGTCAAAGTGTTTTGATAATTGAGCTTATAAGCTAGAGAGAGAATTTTTTGTTAGAGAGAGAGAATTTTTTGTTAGAGAGAGAGAATCGAGGAAAAATGAACTTGAATGATATATAATGAAAATAATAAATTATAGTTGAAAAATATTTGTAAAATGATTGTTGCATATGAGATTATAAACAAATAAATTGGGGTAGAATAACTTATTTTTTGAGGAGCTTATAAGTTATTGGAGTTTATTTTTGGAGCTTATAAGCTGTTTGGAAACTTATTTTGCCAAACACTTTGGAGGAGCTTATAAGCTCCTAAACAACTTATAAACTGTTTTGAGGAGCTTATAAGCTCAGCCAAACACCCTCTAAATCCAACCGCGGAATTCGCTCATGTGATTTTTTTTACTTTGTGTATTTAAGAGTGATTATAAGTATTTAGTTAGAACAGTCGTAATCAATATTTTGAGACATATTAAAATCCAACTTAAAAGTGTGATAACAATTTAGATGTTATCATCACCTTGCTTATTACCCAGATGTATAAAATTATTTTAAAGACAGGTAAGAATAGTGAAAAAAGAACTTCTGATCATCTTAATTTACCTTTTGAGCAATTTATTTTTAATGATGTAGGTTTTTTGTGGTACAAAATTCTGGTGATTAGTCAAAAATGGTATTCCAACTAATACTGCGACACTAACTTCCAATAAATTTGAAGATTATAAAATTGTCCTTCAAATGAGAAAATAATTCCATTTTCACATTGGCAAATACGCTATTCATTTATTTGTTTTTCCCTACTAAGTAGACAGCCAAAGCTGACTACTTTCAGTTAATGACTAGCGACAATTAACAATGTCAAATTGTACACACTTGTTCATTAATTAAATAGTGAGTACTACAAATGAATTGTTTATAAAGTAAAAAAACATGTGCTTCATCTTTAAAGCGCATTAGCAAGGTAGTTATCTATTGCATCAATACAAATGACAATAAACGTTCGTTTTTTTGGGCTTGGATTTGTTTCATGTAATTATTAATTAAGGTGGTTTATTTGACCAGCAAGAAATTACGGTCAACCAATTTATAATGATTTGGCCTTTTCAATTTGCAAAGTCCTGAGCCTGCAGGAGTAAGGGCTTGTAGCTATCGTTACAATAATATATTAATATTATTTGGATAGTAATAATTCACTCGATGTGGATATTACATAATTCCACCAAGGAAATAAGATGGAGTAGGGTAAATTGGGTTCGGGGAAAAATGTTACTTACATAAAGGGGTTTTGGCAAATAAAATCACGAACTATTTCGAGTGTGCAATTTTAACGCGATTTTGAAGTGTGGCGAATTAAATCACCACCTTTTTAATTTTTGCAATTACGTTCCTCCAAATTTTTTTTTTCCGGTCGCCAGAGTGTTGAATTGGAGCTTATGTGGATTAGTAAAGACGACACCGTTTTTGTGAGGCTTAAATGACGTCGTTTCGCATAATTTCAATTGAATTTTCTCCAAATTATAAAGAGATTGTATCCTATGTATGCACTATGATTTTCAATATTCATCAATTTTATAGAAAACAACGGCGTAACATGAATATTATATGGTAAACTAATCCACGTAAACTCCAATTCAACAATTCGGCGATCGAAAAAAATTAGGGGGGTGAAATTGCAAAAATTGAAAAGATGATGATTTAATTTGACAAACTTCAAAAGTCACGTTAAAATTGCAAATTCGAAATAGTTCGTGATTTTATTTGCCAAAACCCCTTACATAAATGATAACTTTAATGTATACTTTTAGACTTTTAGGGTGCGTTCACTTTGATAAATGAGAAAATGAGGGATAATAAAAAATTATGCCTTTAAATGTTTCTTTTATTTTTTTATATTTTACACAAAAAAGAAGTTCACCAAAAATTAATTGGGACAGTAACTAAATGGATTATAAATATAAATTCATGATTGTTGATCTAATTTTGATTTTTAATGCGTTTTCATAAATTATTGAAATAATAATACTGTTTTTTAATTTGTAACAAAATGGACTCACTTGAACGACTTGAAAGTAATGTGTTGTGTGCCAATTCTGTGCCAATAGAATTTTTGATGCGTACATACCATGGAACAAATTAAGTCAAAACATAGAAAACGTGTCTATTTTACTATAAATTTAAAAGTAATTTAGCTCAAGATGTTTGTACGTAAGTCAACATGGCGATTAATAGTACTGCAGATTTTGCTATTTTTTTAGGGAAAAAACGAACACATATTACTCCATATCGGAAATAGCAATATTTAAGCTTCAAATTATAATCATTACATCTTTACAATAAACACCAAAATTAGCAAGCTCATGAATCGCTTTATTCGCCTCGCGGCAGTTTCGCGAGCATGACTGAAGGCCTCCATAAGATCACCGCATAAAGAATTCGTATCATGGTGTGAGTCATGGAGCGTGTGAATAGCAAGGAGAGAATCCGAGTAGATGACCACCGGTATTTTATGGTTTACCAGTGAGGCAGTGACCATTCCAATTTCCAATCATCCAATCGCAATATTTTATGAATTATTTTCTATTAATTTTAATTATAATATTTTTAATTATGTTAAACAAAATTGCATGTGACTGTGCAAAAAGTAATGAATGTTAATAAAAGAGATTAAATAAAAACTGAAATTACAATAATTAAAATTAAATAAAATGAAATTACACATGTTATTGGGCGTGGGTGCCAATAAATCGGACTTTTACCTTCTTGGGCGAGAGCCCGGAGATCCTCTTCTCTGCACCTATCTTCAATCACCTTCACTTCAACTCATGCCTCCAAAACACCCATCCATTGAAAATTGGATTGAGATCCATAGGGCTCCGACGTTTTTTCACCTGAATCAAATAAATCAATCCCTCAGATTTTGAGGAACTTCCCAAGGGATTGACATTACAGAGAGTAATCGGCGAAGGAGAGGATGATGAGTGCAGAGAGAGGTATGGACGAGAATGGTGGTGGCGGAAGGTAAGAGACAAGTATAGATAGGGTTAGGGTTTCACCCAAGAGAGGCGAAGAGAAGCGAGTGCAGAAAGGGCTAGGATTTCATTGAAGGGAGGCGACGAGAGGCGAAGATTAAGAGATGAATTTAGGAACTTCAGATTCGTAGGATTTCACCGAGGGAGGCAAAGGGAGTAGAAGATAGAGAGATGATTTTAGGGTTACGGTCAGGCGGAAGATTTAAGAGAAGGGAGTAAAATAATAGGATATTAGTTATATATATGGGGCTTAATTATATTGTTAATTGACCCCTAATTATTTTCTAAATAGAAAACAAGCCATTTAACTTGAGACACCCCTAAATAGAATACGAGCCATAAATAATAAGACGGAGGGAGTATATATAAAGGTAATAAATAACGACGGATTAAAGGCGAGCATAATAAAAATAAAATTAATTTTAAATTAAAATATTAATTTAAGACATATTAACGATGAAATTTAATTTTAAAAATAAAAAAAGCAGGTCCGCTGTTAATTCGTCGGCAATTCGTTTTTAATCCCGCATTTTTATTAACTAGATCCATTTCCTCCGTTAATTTTGAGGTTTGTTGTAGGGATTTAAATAATATATAAGATCAAAGGTTTCATTTTGAAATCCACTATAAAATCTTTTAAAATATTTATTTCTCAAAAAAATAGAGCCTTTTATTTTATTTTTCTTTTCTTTTCATTTTTCTTGCAACGGCACCATATAGGGTCAAATTATTGGTGCTGCATGTACAATGTAATTTTTCCGTATATTTTTCCAATTAGAGTATGATTGTTTTAGGAGGGCCAGTCATGATTTTCGTTTTGCTTTTTCAGTCTTATTTTGAGAAAAGATTCCTGTTTTGCAGAAATGATTAGGAGGCATAAATCGATCAGCAATAAAATCCAACCCCAAAAAAGTTTGATTTAGAAAGTAAGGTTATAATTAAGTCAACCAAAAAAGACAAAAATAAAAGGCTAGATTTATCAGGTTGATAGCTAGTCGTTTAAAAAAGAGTTGAACTCTATGTAACAGCTAAGAGTCTCGAGCTAAGTTAAATACTTTTTAAATTTATCCGGAGTTTTTGGTATTCATTTTCTGAAAATATGTAAGGAAAATTTAAGGGGGCTTATATTGATAATCATTATTCATTAATGAGGTATTGAGGTTCTGTGTAGTGGGATGTAATGGGTGGATCAGACACTGTTAGATAATTAAAAGAAGAAAAAAATCTTCAGGATGAATGTCACTTTTGTCCAAATCGATAATTTATAAGATAATTAAAAGAAGAAAAAAATCTTCAGGATGAATGTCACTTTTGTCCAAATCGATAATTTATAATTTAGTCTGAGGATATGTTTTTTTTATTAATAAATTTATCATGAAAAAAAAACATAAATAAAAAAATCTCTTATTTGTTTTCCTTTATTTTTAATAAAAGAGAATTCTACCTTTTTTTCATTTATTTTTTTTTTTACTTTAAGGAGAGATAATATTATCCCTTCATTTTTAGTGTAGTAATATGTTATTCTTTTTTAAGTGAAAAGGAGGAATGAGAAAACGTGAAATTCGCTTCTATAGAAAATGAGAAGGAAAAAAAATATATTAAAAGGATATTTTTTTTATTCCTTATTTTATCGTAATAAATTTATTAACAAAAAAAACACGCTTTTAAGGTAAATGAATTACTCCCTCCGTCCACCAAAAATATGCCACAATTTCTTTTTTCGTCCGTCCACAAAAAATATGCCACATCCATTTTTAGTAGTAGGGTCCACACCATTCCACTCACATTTAAAGTGGGACCCTTATTCCACTACCAATTTCACTCACATTTTATTAAAATTCGTGCCAAAAGTAAAGTGACATATTTTTAATGGACGGAGGGAGTAATACTTTTGTTCATGTTTAAAATAATTGTCACTTTTATCTTGCTGTAGTAGTCAACCTCAATCGCCCTAACTAGTTCATTAACTGAATTGTCAGCTAACTCATCAGTTGCCGAAAAATCAGAAAATTTTCAACTCTGTAATCAATAAAAACTGAACTTCCCCAACTTCGCAATCACGTGGACAAACCAACTTAAAGAGTTTAGGAGAAGGGTCACCTTTCAATTTCAATAATAATCTGTTAATGCTTTTTCCTTTGTTTTTCTTTTTTGGGTATGTACGCAAAACAATATTTGACTTTCAACTAATCCAATTTATTGACTTGGTTGCTAAAATAGTGTGTGTATGAGAGAGAGAGAGACGGTGAGTATGCATAACTTTTTTGACGCAACCAAATATCCAATGCCGCCGCCATATTTTTTAACTGGGAAAAATAAGTAAGACGGTTTGTTATTCAACTTTGGTGGTATAGTTGTAACTTTGGAATTCTGATTGCAATCCTACCCTCTTAAATTTGACAAAATTACTAATCGTGATTGATTTTTGGATCAAAATGACCTACACAAAAACTTCAGGTTGCAATCCCAAAAGTTTGATGTGCATTTATGTACGATTAGGCGGCAGTGAGAATTTTAATTTAAGTACGTAATTTCTTATATATTTCTAAAAAATATTAAATTTTTATCATGATATAAAATGTTTAGATAAATAATGACTCTTATTTCATATAAAAATAAATAATCTTTAAATATAATACTACGAAATTATCTTAGAATTTAAAATAAGGAATTACACACTTTTATAACGTTTATAGATATGATTTGATATCGTATGTATAAGAAATCAAGAGCATTTTCTTTTGACTGTATAGCTGAATTGGATAGTTTGGTTTTATATTTTTATTTTCTTTACTGAATTGGATAATTTAATATGTATGCGTATATAATATTTAGAAGCGTTTTTAGTATAAATCAATGAACTCGATACAAAAAGTATAAATTGATGAATTATTCAGCATTGCGGCAATTGAATTGAGATGATTATGATTATAGTTTTCGCGACATTAGTTATAGCTTGACAAGTTGATTGTTAATTATTCGAGTAATTAAATCTATTAAAATTTCCATAATAAATGAAGAACGGCTATAGTAGGTAGCAATATTCATTCAAGAAAGAATGGACTTCCACCAAACAAAGCAGGTCTTAATGTATTGATTTTAAGTCAATTTAGACGTGTGGAACTTCGGCTGCTCAAGTTTGACAATATACACACAGATGAGATCCTCTATTCCATTATTTTATGTGTACGACCGTGTACCACTCTTAATCTATCTATTTTATAATTATTTTTTATAAAAATAAAAAATATTATTATATTATGAACACTAATTAATATTTATAACTAAAAATTGAAATTTAAAAAAAAATTATATACCTTAATTAACTTTGAATTAATGAACCCAAATAATCAATTATTAATTCAAATAAATATAAAAAAAATAATTATAAACCCTAATTGAATTAGTGAACCCTTGTTAATTATCTTTTTATAATATTAAAGCATAATAAATTAAAATTGAAGAAAATAGGATTAAAAATTATAATAATAAATTAAGAGTGGTACACACAAAATAGTGGGACAGAGGATCCCATATTCCCATGTGACATACACATTGCTCTCTCTCTCTCAAACACACACACAGACACACTAATTTGTTCCTCAAAATCTATTTTATCCTGAATAATATAGGCAATAACTTAGTCAATGAGAAACTGTACATGCACAAAAAGTCTGCAATTATTTAGATGAGAAAATAGTATCAGGTACTTGTGTGTAAATTGACCCAGTTATTCGACAAGTATTGAGAATTTAGTATAAAAAATTGATAGTTATTGAAAAATATAATAGCCGACGCAAAAATTAAATAATTATTATAAGGATGGAGACATTTATAATAGGACATCCCAATATGAACATTTATAATGAGAGTATTATTCTGCAGTCCATAATTCCCAAATTAAATTCATATTGCTCATAACCCTGAATTAAATTTCCTACAACAGACACTAATAAGATACGAAATTGTTTGCATATTGAGATCGACTATCTGATATGAATAACATGACATGTTGTGGCTCAACAACAATCTCGTCTTCTTAAAATCTTCAATCCCTCCATAGAAAGCTTACTAAATCCTTACAATTTTGTTAGTGTTTTTCTGTTGTGAAAGATTGTGGATAGGCGATATATGACTTCCATAATTATGGATCCATCGTAGTGATCAGTTATGATCCCACCAAGAGATTCTTTCACAATAAGCCTACGTTTAATTGGGTGTTTTTAGAAATTGGAAATGAATTCAATTAATTGAATATATTACTTATTGTTTGGTTTGGATAATGACTTAATCATTACCCTTACTTGAGGGAAACTCAGTCACCCAATTTGTTACCTTTCAAAATAGAGGGGAAACAAAAGAAAGTGAATCACTTACTAATGATTCATTTCCATTGTTAAACCAAACACTCAATAAAAGTAATGGTTATTGTTACCATTCCATTCTTTTATTTGATTTCATTCCCTTTTCATTCCTCTACTTGAACCAAACGAGCACTAAGAATCTAAACCTACCTTTTGCAAGAGCTTCACCCAGATGCATAATAGGTTGGCTGCGTGTCTGGAATCAAGAGTCTTTCAATTACAAACGCCTTGCTAATTTAGTTAAGATTAGCTCTCATTATAAATGTGAAGCTCTCATTATAAATGTGAAACTCTTTTTTTTCGAGGACTATAAGTTATAAGATATTTAATTTGAGAGTAGTAAATTTATAATTATTTATTATTAATATTTTAAATAAAAAACTATATTGAGTAAAACAGAAGCTATGAATATAATTATATATCCTTCTTTTTTCTGGTGTGAGTGAGAATTAGATAAAATTTGTTGGGCTTAGATGAGTAAGTTAGGCTAGAGAATTCTAAAAATATGAGGAATTGGAAATACCAAATATGAAATTTGAAATATTACACATGAAACGTATAGATTAAGAATATACTATAATGTAACTTATGTTTATTTAGGCATGTGCAGAAATCGAACCGCACCAAAAAAAATCAATTGAACTGCAGCTTTTTGATGCGATGCGATTATGCTTGGAGCGGTGCGATTTGCGGTTCGGTTTTTGATATCAACAACAATCGATTCGATTTCGGTTTGCCCAAATTTTTTTATACACACAAAATCAAATTCCTCCCACACTCATTCCTTACAACCACCTAGCCCGCCTCCCTTCCTTGCAGAAGCCGAAAACCCTACCAACTGCGGTTGTGCGGCACGCCGACAGCACCTTCCTCCACCAACGCGGCTCCCTCCCTCATGCAAACAGTAAATCCTTTCAGTTCAAGTTGTTCAGCCGCCTCCTTCCATCGGCGTGATTCCCTTCCTCATGCAAATGGCAAACCCATCAAGGTCTCCGGCAAAGCTGGCGCTCTCGGTGACACTGTTTCCATCGTCCACGACATGACCAGGATCTTCGTCACCATCAACGACACCGCCTTCTCCAACCTGTAACTTTTTTTTTTATTTTTTCTTTTATTCATTTTGATAATTGTGTTGCAACTTATTTTACCGATTTCTAATTAGTAGATTGGTGTAGTGTACTAGTGTTTGTAAATCGCTTACTTGATATAAAGAATTTTGGATTGAGAATCACACTCTGATATGATCTAAAACATATGTAATTCTTGTAAATCAATGTGTATATGTATTTTATTGGTTTGAATTTTCTGTGTACTTCTTCGCAAAAAATAAATAAATAAATGAGTAAAACCAACTGTTTCATTCAGTTGCGGATTGGTTTGGGACATTAATTGGTGCAGTTTGGTTCTCCTGGTGGGAATTATGTTCGGTTCCTAAAAACTGGTGCAGTTTTACACCGAACTACACCGATGCACACCTCTATGCTTATTTATTGCGTTATTATTATTATTATGAATTATAGTTTGTAACTTGCATTGATTCAAATAAAATTTACATATTATTACGATTAAATAATAAACACATTCTACAATATTTTTAATGCATAATTTAGAGCATACTATTGGAAATCACCAAGTTGTAGGCTGTTGGAGATGTCTTAGGAGTAGGGATGGCAATGGATCCTGGACCCGGTCCAAATTTACGGATCTGGATCTCATTTTTTTGAACCCGACGGATCTGGACCGGATCTGGATCTCAAATTTTAAAACGGATCTGGATCTGGATCTTAAAATTTTAGATCCGGATCCGACCCAGATCCGACCCGTGGACCCGTTTATTTTAATATGTATTATTTATTTTTTATATTTAATTTAGTAATAATATTAAATATATCGAAAATTAATAATAATACACAAATTAGAAGTTCAAACCCTAGTTTCTATTTCCTCTCCAACCTTCCTCTCCAGCCGCCTCCCTCACCCTGCCCATTCTCGGCATCTTCCTCCCAGCCTCCCTCCAAGTCGTCGTCGGCGGCCTCACCGGCTCACCCTGCCAGTGCCGGCCTCCCTGTCAATCCAGTTCGCCGGTGAAGGCATAGTTACAGGTCGCCGCCCTCCCTTACCCTGCCCATCTCCCTCCCAGCCTCCCTCCAAATCGTCGGCCTCACCGTGCCAGTGCCAGCCTCCCTCTCAATCCGCCGGCGAAGTTACAGCCTACGGGTCGCGCCGCTCTCTTCACACTCTCTCTTTTACACTCTCTGCCCAACTCGCCGAGGTGTCGGCTTCTCCATCTTGCCGCTGCGCCGCACCATTCGCCGCCGCCATAAGAGCCACCTCTCGACGCACCGTTCGCCGCCAGAACACTGCACCGCCGCCAGAGCTTCATATTTGAAACTTATTGTTAGTTGTTGATTTGGCAGATGTGTTCAAAATTAAAAATTCAGCCATTTTAATTTCAATTGAGGTATTGATGTGTTCAGCCAATTGATGCATTTTAATTGAGGCATTTCAATTGAGGCATTTTAATTTCGATTGAGGCATTCAGCCAATTAAAAACTTAGATTGAGGCATTGATGTGTTCGAAATTCAGTCATTTTGTTGATAAATTGTTAGATTTATGACTATATTTGAAACTTATTGTTAGATTTGTTGATTTGGCAGATGTGTTCGGATTGTTAGATAAATTCAGCCATGGATCCATGGATCTGGACCCGTGGACCCGCGGATCTGATGGATCTGAATCTGGATCCAAAATTTTCAGATCCGTGGATCTGGATCTGATAGATAGAAACGGATCTGGGTCTGGTATTGATGAGATCCGGTCCAGATCCGGCCCGTTGTGTAGTAGCCTGCTCTTTTATTTATGATTAAGACCAGTAATGCGATAATTATTGTTGCATCCTTCACTAAATAATAATAATAATAAAAAAAGCCCAGTAATTATTTATGTTTAAAATTCAGCTATGATTCTAAATTGTATGTATACTATGCCTATTATTATTTTAGTTGTGCTTGTTAGCTCGAGTGAGAAAAACCGCAATATAAATTATTGAGCCAGTCAATAATTTATATTTTCAGATTTATAATTGACTTAGCAAAGTCAAGTTAAAGTTGTTATTTTATATACGATAGAGATTTTATTTCTATTAGTTACTTGAAAGTCGTGATTTAGTTCCGACTAATGAGAACGAGTTAAATTAGTTATTTAATTCGTAGAGATGTTATATCGAAGCATAGTTATTCAGCAAAATCTAGAACCAATTTTATAGATATGCGATGATACAAAGAAATTAGATTTTCAGATAAAACTTTACACAATGACTGTAGGGAATTATTTACATCACCACTATTCTCTACTTACAATCAAAACCTATCACTATCACAAAACACTACAGCTACATACCTACAAGCATGCGGGAGATAACGCGTGAGAGTAAAAAGAAGAAAAATGAGACCAATCAGCCGCAACTCTACCTATTCTCTCTCAAGGCTTTCACATGGCATAGAGGACTAGATACTCAAGTATAACTACCAAATTCACGCCTTTAACAATTCAGCAGCAAACTTCCTTCTTGAATTTCAGCCTGCATTCACTATGAAAGCAATCCATAGTTCATTTCAGTTCCTATCCTCTGGATTCAACAACAGCAGCAACCAACCATGCAACAAACATTCGCAAAGCATTCAAGGTATTCATTGAGCTCCATATACTACTTTCCCATCATACATGCTCTACACTTAAGCATGATAAACAAACTACTATGGCTAGTTTTACCCACTGCATAATCGAATTATAGAAATGCTAGAGCTCAATAGAATTATGAACTGGGTTTACAACAAACTTTGAGTTTCGTTCACAATAGAGTATTAAGAATGAACTTAGATTTCATTAAGAAGGGGAGGTTGCCCTGTTTCGCCGAACCGAGGAGCATCGGCGGAGGCAGAGCTCTGCTGCTCGTCGGGCGAGATCAGGGGAGGACCCGGCGACAACGACAGTGAAGGCTCTCGCCAGTTCACAGAGCGGCAGCGGAGGTTACCATGTCGATTTCTGATTCAGGAAATTAGGGCTCACCTCCTTTCTACCTCGCATCTGTGAAGTGAGAGGAGGGACGCCAGTTTTCAGGAGACGGCAAAGCCGAAGAGCGGCGTCGACTCCGCCAGAATTTCTGAAGCGCGATCGAGCCCAGGTAGTGGCGGCGATGTCGCTTGAGCCGAAGGAACCTAGGGCTCGGTTGGGTTGCTTCGTCGAGACTGAGGAAGGTGAATCAGATGAGAGGGGCGGCGCCCTCAACCGGACATGGTCTCATCGGGGTCATTCGCGGCGGATGCCGCAAGAAGATGATGGCCGGCGGTTCTGTGCGCGGCGGCGGCGGTGATTTTGCCTGAGCCGAGAGAACTATGTCTCAACCTCTGCTTCAATTGTGTGCGCGAGAGTGAGAAGAGGGTCCGCGGAAGCAGATCAGCGCCAGAATCCGGAAAAACCGGTCGTCGGCGCCTAGGACGGGCGGAGAACCGCGGTGGTGACGATTTCTGAATTGGAGAGGAATTAGGGCTTTCATCTTCATCTTCTCCAGAGAGTTTGAGATAAAGGAATAGTTGAGAGAAATGGGGGCGGGACAAACGGAGGCTCAGCGTGGTGATCAGCGGCGGCGGCACTGGACCCCTCGCCGGAAACAGATCGAGAGAGAGAGATGTTCCGATTTTGAGGAAAGAAAGAAGAGAGCTGTGTTGACTGTTGAGCCGATTTGAGGAGAAAATGTATAAGTTTGGGCCTTTCCCTTCTTGGGCCGAGTTTAGTTGTTGCTGTTGGGCCCATGTTAAGAAATATTGGGATCTGAATTGTTTGATAGAGGCTGAGCAATATGGGCCTTTGCTTTAATTATGAGTAGGCCGATTTATGCACTATTGTGAGCCCAAATATCCTTAAGAAGAATGGACTGTTTGATTTAGTGGTTTCTAGTCCAGTTACTTATTTATTTTATTAGGCTCAGTATCTTCTATTTAATTGGGTTGGCTTATGTTACTCCCAATTAATAATTAGGTTCTCTTATTTATTTAGCCCGAATAAAGACTAGTCTCGATTAATCGATTAATTGGATTTAGCTATTTCTAATTATGATCAAGCTGGAACGAGATTATTAATTAGTAAGCGGATTAGAATACCATAAGATGAGTGGATTAATTAAGATTAATAATCCAATCTCATAAGACGAGCTTTAATTCTATAGTTCGGATTATTAACTCAGAATAATAATTACCAGAATATGAATCATGCATAGTCATTTTACGCATTCTCATTTATTTGAGAATTTTCATTGAGCTAAGATTTTACCTTATGTTCTCGCATTAAAGGTCGAGCGCAAGAGTAAGAGCTAATTAAGGAGTCTTTGCTATCAGGTGGGCATTACTTTTACTATACGTATATAGAGATCCCCTGCGTGTCGTAGGCCTCTTATACGAATGAATGCATGAGATGATTTAACTGTTAATTTCAGTTTTATATATCTATCAAACGAGTTTAATGCTACCTTTGAACAAGTTATTTCGTTACAAATCTTTGAACTGGAAAATATTACAACTGTTGTCTTGCCATAAAATGTTTAAATTTTAGTATGATGTCTATCTGATGTGGCTTTGCCAGTTATGTAATCGAATTCGGGTCCTGAGCAGTTGATAGCTATCCTGCCAGGGCTAGTGTACACCAGTGACCGTGAGTCATCTAGCGGGTTGGCCGGTCAAGTGTCCGTGAGAGGTGGCCACCTCTCCGGCACAAAGTTCCAGATATGACAGATTACAAGAGAACTTAGACTGCAGTCGAACTTTAAGAATCACAAATGAACTTAGTAAGCTTGGGCCTTTTTAGCGAAAAACTCCCTTGCTGTACTGTTTATGATGGCATGACAATTTACAGTTTTGAAGCATGTATTTTTATACTTAGGCATACGTGCCCACTGAGTACTTTTTGTACTCAGCCCTGCATATATTTCTAAATGTGCAGGTTGAGTAGCTGCCGATGGTAATGAAGTGACGAGCGGGACCCTTTTGTCTTCTTATGTATTAATGAACTCTAGGGATACATGTCTTCATACATGTATTCAGAACCTTATTCCGCTGCGTACTCAGAAGTTTTATGTTATTTTGACTAAGTCGGAGTTATCCGAACTTACTAGTTATTTGAGTCTATACAACGAAATCTCCGTTATATTATAAACATTCCTTTTGTTAACAATGATGAAATGCGATCCTTCCTTGTTTGATTATCCCCTTTCTACCCCGCTTCTAATCTCCCTCCATTAGTCACGATTTCCCGGCTTAATTATCCTTAATTAAGTCCGGTCGTGACAGAGTGGTATCAGAGCAGTTCATTTGCTCTGAACCCTAGAGTTAGCCCATTTTTCTAGTATGATCACTAGTATATATGAGTCAGTCAACCAAAGCTCATCACTTCATCACATCGTCATGCTCAGCAAGAAAGAAGGTGGTAATGATTTTAAAACATTGAGAAGTTCACGTTCTATATGAATGTACTGATGCTTACATTCAAGTTTTATGCTTTATTGATTGATTAGATATCTCAATAAACTTAGATGCGTTAAGAATGCATGATCACTGTTACGAGAAGAACAATAGAAGCTAGAAACTCAGTTATATTTCACTATAGCCATGGTGAAGAGCTAAGAAAGAGGAAGAGAATCCAATGAAAGTAGTGCAAGCGGAGTGCCACGCACGAATCACTGACGCAGGCATTGTTCGTCATTCAGGTTGTTCACGCAAGACGGAACACCTAATCGACTATTGCCTTATTCAATGATAGTTTAAGTATGATATTGCTTATAGCGATGAGTGTGACTTATGTAATCAGTTAGCTAATCCCTAATAAGTTGAGACTCACTTCTAGCCTCGATTATCACTAGCTATGGCTTGAGGATAACTTTCATGATTCATCAATGAACTTCAGAGTTAGACTTACGAGGGGTCAAAATGCTTTGTATATGATGTTAATAATTCGATTAAAGCTATCAGCTTATAGTTTCAGATATTCGGAACCATTCTGCTTACAGTACCTATCGTATTAGATGAGGACATGACTGAGAATCCCTATTGATTACGATCCCCTACTACGAATTGGAAAGACGAGATGTGATATGGGTACTAACAATTACCAACCATTATGATTGATCATAAAAGTTTACGCAAGTGGGTAAGATGAGAGAAGTTCTCAAAGATGGTTCAGAGTTTAATAATAGCTAGAAGCGCCGACAGTGGATCAATGCTGAAACAAATGAATTAAGATTCTAATGAGACCCTAAGGATATACTCAAGATAAGTATACATACCTTAACCTATCGAGGACATCGCCTCAGTTAGAACGTCTTGGATTAGGTATTTAGTCTGGTAGCCGGAATGAGAGCATTGACTAAGGTCATTGCATGACTTAGCATTACATATGGTGACACATACCCTATAAAGGTGCTCAGATGAGCAAAAGCTATTTCCTTATTGAATGTGTGATGATTCAGAAGGTCTTTTGCAATAACACGAAAGAGTACTTCAAATTATATGGTTGCATTTCAAGCGCTATGTGAAGAAACACTAAGTACTAGAAGTACTACATTTAAGATCATGTAGTGGAAGATTGTTGAGTAAGGTTGAGCCTACCTTATTTCGCCTATAGAAGATGTTTAGGGATTGCATTAAATTAGGAGGCAGACTCTAAGTTTGAGAAGCTATAGAATATTGTCAAGGACATGTTCAAGATGTTAAGAAGAAAGTGGTGATTTTAGACCAAGTATACCTTTTGCAGCCAATGAACAAGAGTTACCAAGTTCGGAAAAGTATTTCCGAGTGATTGAGAAGTAGTTGTGTCGGACCTGGCCAGTCCACATGGCCAAAATCTCAGTAGTCGTCATATATGGGTCTTTAAACCTATATATTTTAAACCTTCATCTGAAAAGCCAAACGGGTTCAGACTATTAGGTCATTTTGCTTCGACCTTTCAGTCAATTCATTTATACCCTATGGTTATTCATTTTCAATTGTTTGGCAAATTATTGAAACACTTTGCCTAATTGCCATTTGTGATTTGAATCATTGCGATCTACTAATTGTTGGTAGATTTTCTGTGACCCAAGGATAAACAGATACTCATCAGATTAAATCAGTCAAACACGTATGCTTCAACCCAAGGGTCAAGCACGTAATGCATACAGACAATCTCTTGTGCATTTAGTAGGACGTTATTTGTGTATTTCGAAAACGACGATCATTTCGATGCTTTTGTATGCCCCTATGTTGGCTTAGTTATTTTGACTAGTATTAGTACGGAAACGCTGGTTCATAGGGCATTTCGGAACTGAGCCCTTTCATGATGACCTTGCAAGATAGCCAGTTCATCATGTATAATGCTTGGATAGATCACCATATCTATATTCAAATGTTGATGAAATAGTCCTCATTGATACTAATTTTCCCATGTCTATATGGCGACCTTATCAGTCTTTTGCGGCAAGTCAATTCTGCCATGTTAATTATATGTTTGCGTGATAAAGAGTATGAGCAAGATTGAGGATCAAGAATCGCTGTGCAGAATTGATGACATACATTAATACATTTTGTAATGCACTGATGACTATATGTCAACTCATCAGAATTCCACCAAAATAAGGGCGTCCGAGACGAGGAGGAAGAATTCCCTGAGATGGTGGAAGAGGCCCAGTACTAGGGCTAGAACAAAACATGACCCTACCACCCATACAACCAGAACGTAGAATAGAGAAACTATCTCTACGACAAAACCACTTGTCTTCAGTAGGATAAGAAATCCATCAGAAGTTGAGACTTGGGTACGAGCTATTGAGCGCATTTAAATTTCTTGCGTTGCACATATCAGGAACGTCTTACTTGCGTATCCTCTCAGTTGCCTGGGTCAGCTGAGTTCTGGTTGAAAGCAAGGAGGAAAACGATGACAACCAAGCGGTTAGGGAATTTAACGTGGGATCAGCTTAAGACCGAAATATATGACAAGTATATATACCTAAGAGCTATCACAAAAAGAAAGAAATTGAATTTTATAATCTGAAGCAGGAAGGAATGACAGTTACTCAGTATGACAGAATATTTTGTGATATGTCGAGATACATGCTAAAACAAGTAGACACGGAAGAAGAGATGGCTAAAAAAATTTGTGTGTCGATCTATGGCACGAGATCAGGATGACTTGGCAAGCCTTTGAGGATTGTGTTACACGAAATCACATAGCAGAGCGATAGATATTGAGGCAGCATTGGCGAGACAAAAGACCAGTAACAACGCGTATGTCGGCACCTCCACATGACTAAAATCTCAGTGATTGTCAATCAGGATTTTAATCTTGAAGAAGAGCGTCATCCCAATAAATAGACTTGTACTATATAGTTGTCACAATAAGATCTTCCCTTATCACGATGAGTATAGTGACGATTATAACGACTTAGTTTGTCATTAGCTTTTAACCACTAGAAAGTGGTGTTTTCACAATTAGAAGGATGCATTAAGCATCAAACTGTCTTTTGACCTTCAAATCGGTAGTAATAAAGCTACTTCTGGAATCTCGAGCGGAGAGCTGGAACAATTACCAAGTATGATGAACTTTTCAATCGAATGTCAAGGCATGCTCCATGATGGTGGACACCAATAAGAAACACGTAAAGAAATTTGGAAATGAATTGTGCCATGAGATATTGAATTTCCCTAGCAAGCCAGACAAATTTTACGCACAAGTAAGAAATGAGTGAGACTCTCATATTTAGTCATTGCTACCAATGGGTAAAGGGAAGCTCACGCATAGTCAAGGTATACACTACCTTAAGTTGGTGGTAAAAAAAAAAAAATGTGATAGCAGTAACAATTGCCAAGCGAAAAAGAAGCCATGACAGGAGCAATCATCCCATCAACAGGGCTAAGAAAGCCAATGTACTCGTAAACAGATAGAGGATAACCAGTAGAGGGTCCTGCCCTGTCCAAAATGTAACAAGAACCATGAGAGGTTCTACAAGACTGGCAATGATAGCTGTTACATAGTAGCCAGAAGGGGCATTATGCAAACTGTTGCCCGAATAAGCAAACAAGAGACGGGCACCAGGCTGAACCCGCCTGCTCAGGCTCCGTATCTGCAAGCAATCCATGTTTTGCCCCACCACACCAAGAGTAGTAACCACGCCAACAACAACAACAACATCATCATGAACAGCCCCGTCATGCTAGGGCTTATGCTAAAACAGAAACAACCCGAGAATACTTGAAAAAAAAAAAAAACTAGCACTACTCTTGTGGTACTTCTGTTTGACGTGGGTGCTTCACATACTTTCATAGCAAGTATAGGTGTTGACACCCTAGGACTTAAAACGGAAGGAGCTAATCAAGATTTGAGTAAATCTTCATAAATATATGGGTGACGAGTTGGCTTCAAAGGCACCATGCAGAAGGGCTCCAAAAGAATTGGAAGAACTCGAGATCCAACTTCAAGAACTTTAGAACTTGGATTTATCAGACCCAGTGTATCGCCTTGGGATACACCTGCACTTTTCATGAAGAAGAAAGGTGGCACACTGAGAACGTGTATAGACTACAAAGAATTGAACAAGGTGGCACTCAAGAACAAATATTCATTATCTAAGATAGTTGACTTTTTATCAGCTCAGATGAGCGATTGTATTCTCATATATAAATTTGAAGATCTAGATACCATCAACTAAAGATTCGACCTAAAGATATAACTAAGACGACATTTCGAACCGAATGTGGCCAATACGAGTTCGTGGTGCTGCCATTCGAATTGATCAACGCACCAGTCATGTTCATGAACCGAGCATTTCACCATTACTAAGACCATTTGCCTTAGTTTTTATAGACAATGTATCGATCTACTCGAATAACGAGATCTTAATTTGAGATAAAAGAGATTACTCGAACTATGGAAGGATCATGGATGTAATATTAACTACCATACCGAAAACGCTAATGTGGTAGCTGATGCCTTGAGTCGTAAGATTCAATCTATGTTGAGATCTTTCCTCACTTATCAGGGGGAACTCATGAAAGATTTTTGTAGAATGAGTTTAATAGTGGTTAAACCACCAGAATTAGTAGGAGGAATTAATACCACGATGGTAGTAATACCCAATTCTAAAGGAAAGGTGCTAGATGCACAAAGAAATGGTGAGATCTTGGAGAGAATACGTTTAGCAATAAGAATAGGCAAGCCTGCACGTTACCACGAGACGTCGGATAATGCGTTAATGTTTGAAGAAAGATAGTGTATCCCACATGATGAGAAACTCAAAAATGAGGTAATAAGCGTGGCTCATTCCATGTTATATACTGCCCACCAGGGAAGCACAAAAAGTACTAGGACTAGGAAGGAAAATTTTAGTGGATAGATATAAAGAAAGATATAGCTTCATTTGTTGAGAGATGCCTAACATGTTAACGAGTGAAGGCTTAACACCAAAGACCATATGATGAGTTACACCCATTGGAATTTCCAGATTGGAAGTGGGAGCACATTACAATGGATTTCGTGGCTAGTTTACAAAGTCGAAAAGAGGGAACACCGCCATTTGCGTAATAGTGTAGTGACTCACGAAATGTGCTCATTGTATAACAATACCAATTAGATACTAATCGAACAAGCTAGCCTAGTTGTATACCCGAGAAATTGTGCGTTCCACGGTGTGCCCGTGACAATCACTTATGGATGTTTAAGAGAACAATTCAGGCTATCGGAGATTCGAAGTTTACATCCAGGTTTTGGATGAACTTGTAGAAGGAATTAGGCACGAGGTCAAATTTTAGTGTTGTCTTCCACTTACAAACGGATGGACAGTTTGAGAGAACAATTCAAACTCTCGAAGAAGTGTTAAGAGTAATAGTACTAGACAGAGGTTGAAGTGAGGAATCAGTGCTGTCATTGATTTAGTTTGCATATGATAATAACTATCAGGCAACCATCGATATGACGCCTTATGAGGCAGTATATGAAAGAAAATGCAGATCGTTACTTTACTGGGCAAAGTAGGTGAAGGAGAATCTTAGGACCAAACATGCTCAGCGAGATGATCGAGATAGTTCGATTGTCAGAGAAAGAATAAAAGAGGCGATAGACAATTTTTTTTTTACTTTGATACGCGCCGACCTGAGTTACATCTTTAGTAGGAGACAAGGTCTTCCTAAAAGCCATCTCCCTCCAAATAAATAATTAGGTTTGGTGTCAGAGGTAAGCTTATGTTATGATTTCTGGAACCTTAGGAGATTCTAGATAAAATAGGCCTAGTGGCTTAGGATTGGCGTTACCGCCAATTTATGGGAATGCCCAATGTTTCCACACATCCCAACTTAGGAAGTATGTTTTCGATCCAAAGCACGTGATCTACCAAAAGAAGATGATCCTTAGCCCAGATTGAGCTATAAAGAAAGGCCAAAAGCCATCTGAGATCAAAAAGTGAAACAACCCAGGAGCAAGTCTATCACTATAGTAAAAGTCCAATGGAGACACCATGGATAAGAAAAAGCAACGTGAGAACTCAAAAGCAAGATGAGAGAAGTTACTCAAAACTTTTGCGATAATAGGCAAATTTCGGGACGAAATTTTTGTTAAGAGGGGTAGTATGTAGTAGCCCGCTCTTTTATTTATGATTAAGACCAGTAATGCGATAATTATTGTTGCATCCTTCACTAAATAATAATAATAATAAAAAAAGCCCAGTAATTATTTATGTTTAAAATTCAGCTATGATTCTAAATTGTGTGTATACTATGCCTATTATTATTTTAGTTGTGCTTGTTAGCTCGAGTGAGAAAAACCGCAATATAAATTATTGAGCCAGTCAATAATTTATATTTTCAGATTTATAATTGACTTAGCAAAGTCAAGTTAAAGTTGTTATTTTATATGCGATAGAGATTTTATTTCTATTAGTTACTTGAAAGTCGTGATTTAGTTCCGACTAATGAGAACGAGTTAAATTAGTTATTTAATTCGTAGAGATGTTATATCGAAGCATAGTTATTCAGCAAAATCTAGAACCAATTTTATAGATATGCGATGATACAAAGAAATTAGATTTTCAGATAAAACTTTACACAATGACTGTAGGGAATTATTTACATCACCACTATTCTCTACTTACAATCAAAACCTATCACTATCACAAAACACTACAGCTACATACCTACAAGCATGCGGGAGATAACGCGTGAGAGTAAAAAGAAGAAAAATGAGACCAATCAGCCGCAACTCTACCTATTCTCTCTCAAGGCTTTCACATGGCATAGAGGACTAGATACTCAAGTATAACTACCAAATTCACGCCTTTCACAATTCAGCAGCAAACTTCCTTCTTGAATTTCAGCCTGCATTCACTATGAAAGCAATCCACAGTTCATTTCAGTTCCTATCCTCTGGATTCAACAACAGCAGCAACCAACCATGCACCAAACATTCGCAAAGCATTCAAGGTATTCATTGAGCTCCATATACTACTTTCCCATCATACATGCTCTACACTTAAGCATGATAAACAAACTACTATGGCTAGTTTTACCCACTGCATAATCGAATTATAGAAATGCTAGAGCTCAATAGAATTATGAACTGGGTTTACAACAAACTTTGAGTTTCGTTCACAATAGAGTATTAAGAATGAACTTAGATTTCATTAAGAAGGGGAGGTTGCCCTGTTTCGCCGAACCGAGGAGCATCGGCGGAGGCAGAGCTCTGCTGCTCGTCGGGCGAGATCAGGGGAGGACCCGGCGACGACGACAGTGAAGGCTCTCGCCAGTTCACAGAGCGGCAGCGGAGGTTACCATGTCGATTTCTGATTCAGGAAATTAGGGCTCACCTCCTTTCTACCTCGCATCTGTGAAGTGAGAGGAGGGACGCCAGTTTTCAGGAGACGGCAAAGCCGAAGAGCGGCGTCGACTCCGCCAGAATTTCTGAAGCGCGATCGAGCCCAGGCAGTGGCGGCGATGTCGCTTGAGCCGAAGGAACCTAGGGCTCGGTTGGGTTGCTTCGTCGAGACTGAGGAAGGTGAATCAGATGAGAGGGGCGGCGCCCTCAACCGGACATGGTCTCATCGGGGTCATTCGCGGCGGATGCCGCAAGAAGATGATGGCCGGCGGTTCTGTGCGCGGCGGCGGCGGTGATTTTGCCTGAGCCGAGAGAACTATGTCTCAACCTCTGCTTCAATTGTGTGCGCGAGAGTGAGAAGAGGGTCCGCGGAAGCAGATCAGCGCCAGAATTCGGAAAAACCGGTCGTCGGCGCCTAGGACGGGCGGAGAACCGCGGTGGTGACGATTTCTGAATTGGAGAGGAATTAGGGCTTTCATCTTCATCTTCTCCAGAGAGTTTGAGAGAAAGGAATAGTTGAGAGAAATGGGGGCGGGACAAACGGAGGCTCAGCGTGGTGATCAGCGGCGGCGGCACTGGACCCCTCGCCGGAAACAGATCGAGAGAGAGAGATGTTCCGATTTTGAGGAAAGAAAGAAGAGAGCTGTGTTGACTGTTGAGCCGATTTGAGGAGAAATTGTATAAGTTTGGGCCTTTCCCTTCTTGGGCCGAGTTTAGTTGTTGCTGTTGGGCCCATGTTAAGAAATATTGGGATCTGAATTGTTTGATAGAGGCTGAGCAATATGGGCCTTTGCTTTAATTATGAGTAGGCCGATTTATGCACTATTGTGAGCCCAAATATCCTTAAGAAGAATGGACTGTTTGATTTAGTGGTTTCTAGTCCAGTTACTTATTTATTTTATTAGGCTCAGTATCTTCTATTTAATTGGGTTGGCTTATGTTACTCCCAATTAATAATTAGGTTCTCTTATTTATTTAGCCCGAATAAAGACTAGTCTCGATTAATCGATTAATTGGATTTAGCTATTTCTAATTATGATCAAGCTGGAACGAGATTATTAATTAGTAAGCGGATTAGAATACCATAAGATGAGTGGATTAATTAAGATTAATAATCCAATCTCATAAGACGAGCTTTAATTCTATAGTTCGGATTATTAACTCAGAATAATAATTACCAGAATATGAATCATGCATAGTCATTTTACGCATTCTCATTTATTTGAGAATTTTCATTGAGCTAAGATTTTACCTTATGTTCTCGCATTAAAGGTCGAGCGCAAGAGTAAGAGCTAATTAAGGAGTCTTTGCTATCAGGTGGGCATTACTTTTACTATACGTATATAGAGATCCCCTGCGTGTCGTAGGCCTCTTATACGAATGAATGCATGAGATGATTTAACTGTTAATTTCAGTTTTATATATCTATCAAACGAGTTTAATGCTACCTTTGAACAAGTTATTTCGTTACAAATCTTTGAACTGGAAAATATTACAACTGTTGTCTTGCCATAAAATGTTTAAATTTTAGTATGATGTCTATCTGATGTGGCTTTGCCAGTAATGTAATCGAATTCGGGTCCTGAGCAGTTGATAGCTATCCTGCCAGGGCTAGTGTACACCAGTGACCGTGAGTCATCTAGCGGGTTGGCCGGTCAAGTGTCCGTGAGAGGTGGCCACCTCTCCGGCACAAAGTTCCAGATATGACAGATTACAAGAGAACTTAGACTGCAGTCGAACTTTAAGAATCACAAATGAACTTAGTAAGCTTGGGCCTTTTTAGCGAAAAACTCCCTTGCTGTACTGTTTATGATGGCATGACAATTTACAGTTTTGAAGCATGTATTTTTATACTTAGGCATACGTGCCCACTGAGTACTTTTTGTACTCAGCCCTGCATATATTTCTAAATGTGCAGGTTGAGTAGCTGCCGATGGTAATGAAGTGACGAGCGGGACCCTTTTGTCTTCTTATGTATTAATGAACTCTAGGGATACATGTCTTCATACATGTATTCAGAACCTTATTCCGCTGCGTACTCAGAAGTTTTATGTTATTTTGACTAAGTCGGAGTTATCCGAACTTACTAGTTATTTGAGTCTATACAACGAAATCTCCGTTATATTATAAACATTCCTTTTGTTAACAATGATGAAATGCGATCCTTCCTTGTTTGATTATCCCCTTTCTACCCCGCTTCTAATCTCCCTCCATTAGTCACGATTTCCCGGCTTAATTATCCTTAATTAAGTCCGGTCGTGACAGAGTGGTATCAGAGCAGTTCATTTGCTCTGAACCCTAGAGTTAGCCCATTTTTCTAGTATGATCACTAGTATATATGAGTCAGTCAACCAAAGCTCATCACTTCATCACATCGTCATGCTCAGCAAGAAAGAAGGTGGTAATGATTTTAAAACATTGAGAAGTTCACGTTCTATATGAATGTACTGATGCTTACATTCAAGTTTTATGCTTTATTGATTGATTAGATATCTCAATAAACTTAGATGCGTTAAGAATGCATGATCACTGTTACGAGAAGAACAATAGAAGCTAGAAACTCAGTTATATTTCACTATAGCCATGGTGAAGAGCTAAGAAAGAGGAAGAGAATCCAATGAAAGTAGTGCAAGCGGAGTGCCACGCACGAATCACTGACGCAGGCATTGTTCGTCATTCAGGTTGTTCACGCAAGACGGAACACCTAATCGACTATTGCCTTATTCAATGATAGTTTAAGTATGATATTGCTTATAGCGATGAGTGTGACTTATGTAATCAGTTAGCTAATCCCTAATAAGTTGAGACTCACTTCTAGCCTCGATTATCACTAGCTATGGCTTGAGGATAACTTTCATGATTCATCAATGAACTTCAGAGTTAGACTTACGAGGGGTCAAAATGCTTTGTATATGATGTTAATAATTCGATTAAAGCTATCAGCTTATAGTTTCAGATATTCGGAACCATTCTGCTTACAGTACCTATCGTATTAGATGAGGACATGACTGAGAATCCCTATTGATTACGATCCCCTACTACGAATTGGAAAGACGAGATGTGATATGGGTACTAACAATTACCAACCATTATGATTGATCATAAAAGTTTACGCAAGTGGGTAAGATGAGAGAAGTTCTCAAAGATGGTTCAGAGTTTAATAATAGCTAGAAGCGCCGACAGTGGATCAATGCTGAAACAAATGAATTAAGATTCTAATGAGACCCTAAGGATATACTCAAGATAAGTATACATACCTTAACCTATCGAGGACATCGCCTCAGTTAGAACGTCTTGGATTAGGTATTTAGTCTGGTAGCCGGAATGAGAGCATTGACTAAGGTCATTGCATGACTTAGCATTACATATGGTGACACATACCCTATAAAGGTGCTCAGATGAGCAAAAGCTATTTCCTTATTGAATGTGTGATGATTCAGAAGGTCTTTTGCAATAACACGAAAGAGTACTTCAAATTATATGGTTGCATTTCAAGCGCTATGTGAAGAAACACTAAGTACTAGAAGTACTACATTTAAGATCATGTAGTGGAAGATTGTTGAGTAAGGTTGAGCCTACCTTATTTCGCCTATAGAAGATGTTTAGGGATTGCATTAAATTAGGAGGCAGACTCTAAGTTTGAGAAGCTATAGAATATTGTCAAGGACATGTTCAAGATGTTAAGAAGAAAGTGGTGATTTTAGACCAAGTATACCTTTTGCAGCCAATGAACAAGAGTTACCAAGTTCGGAAAAGTATTTCCGAGTGATTGAGAAGTAGTTGTGTCGGACCTGGCCAGTCCACATGGCCAAAATCTCAGTAGTCGTCATATATGGGTCTTTAAACCTATATATTTTAAACCTTCATCTGAAAAGCCAAACGGGTTCAGACTATTAGGTCATTTTGCTTCGACCTTTCAGTCAATTCATTTATACCCTATGGTTATTCATTTTCAATTGTTTGGCAAATTATTGAAACACTTTGCCTAATTGCCATTTGTGATTTGAATCATTGCGATCTACTAATTGTTGGTAGATTTTCTGTGACCCAAGGATAAACAGATACTCATCAGATTAAATCAGTCAAACACGTATGCTTCAACCCAAGGGTCAAGCACGTAATGCATACAGACAATCTCTTGTGCATTTAGTAGGACGTTATTTGTGTATTTCGAAAACGACGATCATTTCGATGCTTTTGTATGCCCCTATGTTGGCTTAGTTATTTTGACTAGTATTAGTACGGAAACGCTGGTTCATAGGGCATTTCGGAACTGAGCCCTTTCATGATGACCTTGCAAGATAGCCAGTTCATCATGTATAATGCTTGGATAGATCACCATATCTATATTCAAATGTTGATGAAATAGTCCTCATTGATACTAATTTTCCCATGTCTATATGGCGACCTTATCAGTCTTTTGCGGCAAGTCAATTCTGCCATGTTAATTATATGTTTGCGTGATAAAGAGTATGAGCAAGATTGAGGATCAAGAATCGCTGTGCAGAATTGATGACATACATTAATACATTTTGTAATGCACTGATGACTATATGTCAACTCATCAGAATTCCACCAAAATAAGGGCGTCCGAGACGAGGAGGAAGAATTCCCTGAGATGGTGGAAGAGGCCCAGTACTAGGGCTAGAACAAAACATGACCCTACCACCCATACAACCAGAACGTAGAATAGAGAAACTATCTCTACGACAAAACCACTTGTCTTCAGTAGGATAAGAAATCCATCAGAAGTTGAGACTTGGGTACGAGCTATTGAGCGCATTTAAATTTCTTGCGTTGCACATATCAGGAACGTCTTACTTGCGTATCCTCTCAGTTGCCTGGGTCAGCTGAGTTCTGGTTGAAAGCAAGGAGGAAAACGATGACAACCAAGCGGTTAGGGAATTTAACGTGGGATCAGCTTAAGACCGAAATATATGACAAGTATATATACCTAAGAGCTATCACAAAAAGAAAGAAATTGAATTTTATAATCTGAAGCAGGAAGGAATGACAGTTACTCAGTATGACAGAATATTTTGTGATATGTCGAGATACATGCTAAAACAAGTAGACACGGAAGAAGAGATGGCTAAAAAAATTTGTGTGTCGATCTATGGCACGAGATCAGGATGACTTGGCAAGCCTTTGAGGATTGTGTTACACGAAATCACATAGCAGAGCGATAGATATTGAGGCAGCATTGGCGAGACAAAAGACCAGTAACAACGCGTATGTCGGCACCTCCACATGACTAAAATCTCAGTGATTGTCAATCAGGATTTTAATCTTGAAGAAGAGCGTCATCCCAATAAATAGACTTGTACTATATAGTTGTCACAATAAGATCTTCCCTTATCACGATGAGTATAGTGACGATTATAACGACTTAGTTTGTCATTAGCTTTTAACCACTAGAAAGTGGTGTTTTCACAATTAGAAGGATGCATTAAGCATCAAACTGTCTTTTGACCTTCAAATCGGTAGTAATAAAGCTACTTCTGGAATCTCGAGCGGAGAGCTGGAACAATTACCAAGTATGATGAACTTTTCAATCGAATGTCAAGGCATGCTCCATGATGGTGGACACCAATAAGAAACACGTAAAGAAATTTGGAAATGAATTGTGCCATGAGATATTGAATTTCCCTAGCAAGCCAGACAAATTTTACGCACAAGTAAGAAATGAGTGAGACTCTCATATTTAGTCATTGCTACCAATGGGTAAAGGGAAGCTCACGCATAGTCAAGGTATACACTACCTTAAGTTGGTGGTAAAAAAAAAAATGTGATAGCAGTAACAATTGCCAAGCGAAAAAGAAGCCATGACAGGAGCAATCATCCCATCAACAGGGCTAAGAAAGCCAATGTACTCGTAAACAGATAGAGGATAACCAGTAGAGGGTCCTGCCCTGTCCAAAATGTAACAAGAACCATGAGAGGTTCTACAAGACTGGCAATGATAGCTGTTACATAGTAGCCAGAAGGGGCATTATGCAAACTGTTGCCCGAATAAGCAAACAAGAGACGGGCACCAGGCTGAACCCGCCTGCTCAGGCTCCGTATCTGCAAGCAATCCATGTTTTGCCCCACCACACCAAGAGTAGTAACCACGCCAACAACAACAACAACATCATCATGAACAGCCCCGTCATGCTAGGGCTTATGCTAAAACAGAAACAACCCGAGAATACTTGAAAAAAAAAAAACTAGCACTACTCTTGTGGTACTTCTGTTTGACGTGGGTGCTTCACATACTTTCATAGCAAGTATAGGTGTTGACACCCTAGGACTTAAAACGGAAGGAGCTAATCAAGATTTGAGTAAATCTTCATAAATATATGGGTGACGAGTTGGCTTCAAAGGCACCATGCAGAAGGGCTCCAAAAGAATTGGAAGAACTCGAGATCCAACTTCAAGAACTTTAGAACTTGGATTTATCAGACCCAGTGTATCGCCTTGGGATACACCTGCACTTTTCATGAAGAAGAAAGGTGGCACACTGAGAACGTGTATAGACTACAAAGAATTGAACAAGGTGGCACTCAAGAACAAATATTCATTATCTAAGATAGTTGACTTTTTATCAGCTCAGATGAGCGATTGTATTCTCATATATAAATTTGAAGATCTAGATACCATCAACTAAAGATTCGACCTAAAGATATAACTAAGACGACATTTCGAACCGAATGTGGCCAATACGAGTTCGTGGTGCTGCCATTCGAATTGATCAACGCACCAGTCATGTTCATGAACCGAGCATTTCACCATTACTAAGACCATTTGCCTTAGTTTTTATAGACAATGTATCGATCTACTCGAATAACGAGATCTTAATTTGAGATAAAAGAGATTACTCGAACTATGGAAGGATCATGGATGTAATATTAACTACCATACCGAAAACGCTAATGTGGTAGCTGATGCCTTGAGTCGTAAGATTCAATCTATGTTGAGATCTTTCCTCACTTATCAGGGGGAACTCATGAAAGATTTTTGTAGAATGAGTTTAATAGTGGTTAAACCACCAGAATTAGTAGGAGGAATTAATACCACGATGGTAGTAATACCCAATTCTAAAGGAAAGGTGCTAGATGCACAAAGAAATGGTGAGATCTTGGAGAGAATACGTTTAGCAATAAGAATAGGCAAGCCTGCACGTTACCACGAGACGTCGGATAATGCGTTAATGTTTGAAGAAAGATAGTGTATCCCACATGATGAGAAACTCAAAAATGAGGTAATAAGCGTGGCTCATTCCATGTTATATACTGCCCACCAGGGAAGCACAAAAAGTACTAGGACTAGGAAGGAAAATTTTAGTGGATAGATATAAAGAAAGATATAGCTTCATTTGTTGAGAGATGCCTAACATGTTAACGAGTGAAGGCTTAACACCAAAGACCATATGATGAGTTACACCCATTGGAATTTCCAGATTGGAAGTGGGAGCACATTACAATGGATTTCGTGGCTAGTTTACAAAGTCGAAAAGAGGGAACACCGCCATTTGCGTAATAGTGTAGTGACTCACGAAATGTGCTCATTGTATAACAATACCAATTAGATACTAATCGAACAAGCTAGCCTAGTTGTATACCCGAGAAATTGTGCGTTCCACGGTGTGCCCGTGACAATCACTTATGGATGTTTAAGAGAACAATTCAGGCTATCGGAGATTCGAAGTTTACATCCAGGTTTTGGATGAACTTGTAGAAGGAATTAGGCACGAGGTCAAATTTTAGTGTTGTCTTCCACTTACAAACGGATGGACAGTTTGAGAGAACAATTCAAACTCTCGAAGAAGTGTTAAGAGTAATAGTACTAGACAGAGGTTGAAGTGAGGAATCAGTGCTGTCATTGATTTAGTTTGCATATGATAATAACTATCAGGCAACCATCGATATGACGCCTTATGAGGCAGTATATGAAAGAAAATGCAGATCGTTACTTTATTGGGCAAAGTAGGTGAAGGAGAATCTTAGGACCAAACATGCTCAGCGAGATGATCGAGATAGTTCGATTGTCAGAGAAAGAATAAAAGAGGCGATAGACAATTTTTTTTTTACTTTGATACGCGCCGACCTGAGTTACATCTTTAGTAGGAGACAAGGTCTTCCTAAAAGCCATCTCCCTCCAAATAAATAATTAGGTTTGGTGTCAGAGGTAAGCTTATGTTATGATTTCTGGAACCTTAGGAGATTCTAGATAAAATAGGCCTAGTGGCTTAGGATTGGCGTTACCGCCAATTTATGGGAATGCCCAATGTTTCCACACATCCCAACTTAGGAAGTATGTTTTCGATCCAAAGCACGTGATCTACCAAAAGAAGATGATCCTTAGCCCAGATTGAGCTATAAAGAAAGGCCAAAAGCCATCTGAGATCAAAAAGTGAAACAACCCAGGAGCAAGTCTATCACTATAGTAAAAGTCCAATGGAGACACCATGGATAAGAAAAAGCAACGTGAGAACTCAAAAGCAAGATGAGAGAAGTTACTCAAAACTTTTGCGATAATAGGCAAATTTCGGGACGAAATTTTTGTTAAGAGGGGTAGTATGTAGTAGCCCGCTCTTTTATTTATGATTAAGACCAGTAATGCGATAATTATTGTTGCATCCTTCACTAAATAATAATAATAATAAAAAAAGCCCAGTAATTATTTATGTTTAAAATTCAGCTATGATTCTAAATTGTATGTATACTATGCCTATTATTATTTTAGTTGTGCTTGTTAGCTCGAGTGAGAAAAACCGCAATATAAATTATTGAGCCAGTCAATAATTTATATTTTCAGATTTATAATTGACTTAGCAAAGTCAAGTTAAAGTTGTTATTTTATATGCGATAGAGATTTTATTTCTATTAGTTACTTGAAAGTCGTGATTTAGTTCCGACTAATGAGAACGAGTTAAATTAGTTATTTAATTCGTAGAGATGTTATATCGAAGCATAGTTATTCAGCAAAATCTAGAACCAATTTTATAGATATGCGATGATACAAAGAAATTAGATTTTCAGATAAAACTTTACACAATGACTGTAGGGAATTATTTACATCACCACTATTCTCTACTTACAATCAAAACCTATCACTATCACAAAACACTACAGCTACATACCTACAAGCATGCGGGAGATAACGCGTGAGAGTAAAAAGAAGAAAAATGAGACCAATCAGCCGCAACTCTACCTATTCTCTCTCAAGGCTTTCACATGGCATAGAGGACTAGATACTCAAGTATAATGACTCAACCTAGAACACCTCTAGTTTGACTTGCAATAGAACAAGGACATTCTAGTGATGGTAAGTTGACCCAGTGTCATCTCTCAAGGAAAGTCTTAAAGGGCTTCTAGTAGTATCGTGGGAAAAAGTAATAAAAGAAAGCAGTAAAGAGTTTGATTATTAATCTAGAACTGAAACTTAAAACTGAATTAAAACCAAATTGTAAAATTACTAGGCGAATTAAATTATTAACCCTAGGCAGAATTAAAACAACTTAAATAAAATCTAACTTAAGAAATTAAGTACTTGTAAATTAAAAATAAAACTAATCTAGGCATGAAACTAAAGTGCATAATTTAAATTGCATAATTAAAAAGAAAGCATAAACATGAACTAAAAAACATAAACATGATTAAACGAAAATAAATTGAATTGAAATACGAAATACCGTAAATGTCTTGAACGTGTAATTGTGTCACGCAATCACAATCCAATAAATAACTAAAAACTTAACTAAATCGAAAACTAACTAAAAACAATGAATTTTCAATACTATGAAAAAGAACTATGAAAGCAATAAATTCTAAATTTCGGATGCCAAGAGATCTCAAAGATGGAGTCTACAACTATAGCAAAAGATAGATGATTTTACAATAGAAATGAAACCCTATTTATAGACCTAGCTCTGGTGAGAATAAGCATAGCTGGAAAGTAATCGGTGCTGGCAAGAATATGCGGAGCTGGAAAGTAATGGTGCTGGCAAGAATATGCGGAGCTGGAAAGAATAAACATAGCTCTGGAAAGTGAACTCCGATGATTATGCTTGGGAAAGGTAGTCAGCGTTGGCGAAATAGGCGGAGCTGGAAAGTAGTCAGCGCTGGCATTTATGGGCGGAGCTGAAAATGGTCAGCGCTGGCAAGAATGGGTGGAGCTGAAAATGGTCAGCGCTGGCAAGAATGGGCGGAGCTGAAAATGGTCAGCGCTGGCAGTTATGAGCTGAGTTGAAAATGGCCAGCGCTGGCAAGAATGGGTGGAGCTGAAAATGGTCAGCGCTGGCAGTTATGAGCTGAGTTGAAAATGGTCAGCGCTGGCAGTTATGAGCTGAGTTGAAAATGGTCAGCGCTGGCAGTTATGAGCTGAGCTGAAAATGGTCAGCGCTGGTAGTTGACTCTGGCACTTAGCTCTGCTATGTCGATGAAACACCATTTTTAGCCCAAAAATCTCCAAAATTGCATTCTTCCATCTATAAACCTAAATCTCCTGCAAAGCATCAAACAAACCATAAAACGCACCAATTTCCAGAAGATTTAATTTAAAATATGCACATGCAAATCCCTAAAATTAGAACAATTAAGCATAAATCAACCCCCCCACACTTAGCCTTTTGCTTGTCCTCAAGCAAAATCCATATGAATCCTAGGAAGAGATTGATTTCAACAATGCAAATTTCCATCCAAACATTCACAAAGTCAATTCAAAATTTTATCAACAACACACATCTCTTGATCATGCAAGTAACTCAAAGTTTAAGACGCAACAAAAGAGTAATGCAAGTAATTCGATCAGACCCGATTCTCCGCTAGAAGTGAATTCCCTAATGTGATCACCTTTATAATCAATATCCCCATTTTTCACACTTTTTGTGCTTAAGATTTTCAACAGTTGAGCCATAATTCATGAAATAAAACCATTTGGATGTAATCCAAAGTCTTTTCACGGTGTTTCCCATGCTCATAGTTAGTCTAGAGGAGCAGAGACTCAGAGCTGTCACGTTTTCAGAACAGGCCAGATGTTTCAGAGCTGGAATTTTCAGAGTTGGCAATTCGTCCAACATTTTTCACATTTCACAGATAAGATACAATCGTAGGTAATCACACTGACAATACTCCTTCTAGTATCTACCGGACAAATCACGTTTTACTAACTTACAATCATGTTGCAACAAAACTCATAATTCTTTGCATAATCAAGAGACGCATATTAAAAATAAAACAAGAATAACCACCATTCATTCACAAACCCTAAATGCACATCGAAAACCATCTTCTCTTCCACAAATTCATAAAAATTCGCATGAGACAAAGACCAAAAACTAAGCATAGAAGACTAATCTCGCCAAATTTTATTATTTTTTTATTATTTTTTTATTATTTTTTTTTATTTTTTTATTTTTTAATATAAGCACAAGAAAACACCCCCACACTAAAAGCATGCCATGTCCTCAGGGAAGAAAAGAAATACGAATAGTTTAGAAAACGTCCCTGATTATCGGCATTGAAAAACTGAAGCATCGTGAGAGGCGGTTAAGAAAGGGCTTTGTCTGTTGCAAGTGGAGAGTGGCAGCATTGATAGCTGCAGAATAGAAAGGCAGCGCTGACTCTGCACGACATACAGCGTGTTGAAGAGCGACACCACGAAGCAGTTGGATATCGCCAAATGCGCGCCGTCAGCCCCGCCTTTCAACGCCATCGCCAAATTCGAAATCAAGTCGCCTAACGAGTTCCCCCACGCTTGGGTAGTTCAGCGCTGACAGGTGAAGGGCGCAGCAGGGCGGGGTGGCAGTAGGGTCGAATCTTTGGGAGCGAAGGCACTTGCATTTGGCAGCGCTGGCGTTATGCCGTGCTGAAAATGGAGAGTGAAGGTGCTGGCAGCGCTTGCATGTAGCAGCGCTGACGTTCTGCCGTGTTGAATTTGGAGAGCGAAGGCGCTGGCATTTAGTAGAGCGCAGCGGGCTAGATGGTCAGCGCTGTCGGAGAGGCGGCATTTGCGCTCGGCCTTGATTTGCTGCATCAGTGACTCGATGGCGTCGAAGTTGTTGGCGAGGGCGAGCTTGTGGATGATGGTGGCGTAGAGGGATTCATTGGGGTTGTAGTCTTTGCGGGTGGAGAGCTGGGCGAGGAGAGGGCAGCCCCGGCATGCGGCAGCGCTGGCGTGGTGTGCGAGAGCAAGGCGCTGGGCAGCGCCGGGCATGAGGCAGCGCTGACGGGTGCGGTTGGCGGGGCTCGCAGCACTAGCATGTGGCGGGTGGCTGAGCGGGGCGTGGCTGGGCGGGGTGGCAGCGCTGGCGGGTGTCAGCGCTGCCGAGGGCGTGGCTGGGCGGTCTTGGCGGCTGGCAGCGCTGGCATGTGGCGGTGTGGCTGGGCGGGCTTGGCGCGCTGGCAGCGCTGGTGTTCGCTAATATTTTCACCACGCCGCAAGTATACGGTGTAGTTGCAACATAGGGAAGCAAGGTCGTATTCCACAAGGATTAGTAGTCAAATTCTAGTGATTACCTTAAGTCATTATGCTAGAGCTATTTAGACTAAACAAGGAGGTGAGTGGTTTGATTAACTAACAAATTCAAAGACAAAATAAGAACAATCAAATAAAGTGGATTAATTAAGTGATGAAGGTGGTTTAAGGATTAGGCAACGATGGATTAGCAATGGACTTCAATTAGCTCAATATTAGTCTTGATATTCCTATTTATCTAGAGTGATCTCCCCACTAGTTCTAGCCCCCTCCCGGACGACTAAAACGGTAGATTACGGGTCATAGTTGCCGTCCCCGGTCAACTTCTAACCTATAACTCCCAAAAGCACAAAGGATCGGTAAACTCTCACCCAACTCTCAACCTCCCGGTTTATTGAGTCAATATGTTTCAAGCTCCTAATCTATTATGATTATCCTCTCCCGATTCAAATCACAAATGAGAAATGCATAGAAAGTGGCCAACAATCCATACAAGAAAGAATACTAGGGCTTGCAAAGATAATGACAAGGAAGTAATCAAGACATATATTAAGCATAATAATCAATCTATTACATCATCCATGAGCCTAATCCCCAAACTAATGGGGGATTTTATCCAAACATGTTCACAAACAACAAACCAAAATCAAAGAAATACATAAATGAAAGAGAGAGTAAGAAGTGACAAATCCTATTAATGAGCTTTCTTCAATCTTCTCTCCTCTTCAATGCCTTCAATCTTGGTAAAAAGATGTGGTAATGGAGGCTAGGGTTTGGTGTGAATGAATTGGGGAAGATGGAAATGGGTGAGTATGAGGTTGGGGAAGATGAATAATGTGAGGAAAAGGGGGAGAAAGGGGTTTAAGGGGTGAAAAACCCGACTGGGGCCCACTTGGGGAGGCTCCGCCCTTTTCCCGCGGTCCTGGCCCGCGCCCGCGGCCGGCAAACGTGGGGGAGAGTCAGGGGACCCGCGGTCCCACCCCGCGGCCGCGGGTGGTGACCGCGGGTGTCTCCTGAGTCGGGGGCAGCTGACCCGCGGTCCCACCCCGCGGCCGCGGGTGGTGACCGCGGGCTACTGGGCGTATTGCGCAGGCCGCTCGTTTTGCTCCGTTCTCCCTCATCCGGACTCGGATTTGGTCGCCGTTTGCGCTCACGGATTCCTCTCGAGACGTACTTCAATCTCATATCTTCAAAATCCTCCAATTAATCATTGATGGTTCCTGAAATTACTCCAAAACTACACCAAGATATCAAATATTCATAAAACTAAATATTCGGGCACAAACAAGCATTCACAAGCAAAACATGAAGGGAAATGACAACAAAACATGTGGAATTGAGGTACGAAAACCATGTTTGTCAGCTGGGCCGGCTGGGCGGGCTGGCGTGTGCGCTAAACGGGCTGGCAGCGCTGACGGGGGTGGGCTGCGGTTGGCGGGTGTGCTGGGCGGTTCGGTGTGGCAGCGCTGACACGACGCTCGTGACGGGTGGCGGTGCTGGCAGCGCTGACGGGGGTGGGCTGCGGTTGGCGGGTGGGCTGGCATGTGACCGAGGCGTGCAGCGTTGACGGGTGCGTGGCTGGGCAGGCTGGGCGTCGCTGGCGGTTTGCAATTTTTTTTATTTTTATTTTTTGTGACTTTTCCTTCTTTTACTAGCTCGCTCCATTCGACGTTTGGCCAGCGCTGACTCTTTTAACTTCAATCGTTGAAGTAATTTCCTATCCAAAGCTGCGTTGGCCCTTTCTTAGTTTCTAATCCAGCGCTACTCCTTCCCCTCTCTTTTAGCAATTTTTAACACCTTAATCAGCTTTGGCTCACACATTTTAAATCAACCCCTTCTCTTAGACTTGGTGTCTTCTCAATCTTTTGGGCAACGGACTCCTTCAGCTATTCCTTTTTTTTTTATTATTATTATTATTAGCGTTGGCTCCCTTCTTCCCTTTGTCGGCGTTGGCAACCAAAACTGAGGAAAGACTCAAAACAAACAACGAAAACAAAGAAAGCAAAAGAAAAATAAAAATTAAAAACAAACCAAAGGTGGGTTGCCTCCCACCAAGCGCTAGAGTTAAAGTCTCCAGCCCGACTTCAGAGCTGAACTTCAGCTAGGGTTGTGCAGAGCTTGAGACTCCACGTCCATAGGCGAGCTCTAGTGCTCGTAGTACGGCTTCACTCGATGGCCATTCACTCGGAAACTCTCCTTTGTGTGCTCGTTCAACAGCTCTACCGCACCATGCTCGAACACCTCTTTGAGTAAAAATGGACCGCTCCACCTGGATTTCAGCTTTCCTGGAAATAACTTAAGTCGAGAATTGAACAAGAGCACCTTCATTCCAGGGCAAAGATTCTTGTGGCAAATGCGGCGATCGTGGAGTCGCTTCACTTTGTCCTTGTAAATTCTCGCATTCTCATACGCCTCATTGCGTAGCTCATCTAGCTCCTCCATTTGTAGCGTGTGCTACTTCACAGCAGAGTCCAAGTCATAGTTAGCAGCCTTGATCGCCCAATAAGCTTTATGCTCAATTTCCACCGGCAGATGGCAGGCCTTGCCATAGACGAGACGGTACGGACTCATCCCAAGCACGCCCTTGAAGGCAGTTCTGTACGCCCAAAGAGCATCATTCAACTTTGCGGACCAGTCCTTGCGCGAGGGTTGAACCGTTTTCTCCAAAATTCCCTTGATTTGCCGATTGCTCGTCTCGGCTTGGCCAGAGGTCTGCGGGTGATAAGGTGTTGCTACCTTGTGCGTGATCCCATTCTTCTTCATGAGCTTTGCAAACAACTTGTTACAGAAGTGCTTGCCTCCATCGCTAATGATGGCTCTAGGAAATCCGAATCTAGAAAGAATGTTCTCTTGCACAAACTTAAGTACCACATTAGCATCACATGTTCGCGTGGGAATAGCCTCAACCCACTTGGACACGTAATCTACAGCAAGTAAAATATATTGAAACCCATGCGAAGTAGGAAATGGCCCCATGAAATCAATGCCCCACACATCGAAAATTTCAACAATTAATATGCTTTGGAGAGGCATCTCATTCCTGCGGCCGATATTTCCTACTCTCTGGCACCTATCGCATGCAAGAGTGAAAATGTGTGCATCTTTGAAAATGGAAGGCCAAAACAAACCTGATTGAAGAATTTTATGTGCTGTTTTCTGCCCCCCAAAGTGTCCACCACAATGATCTTCATGGCACATCTTCAACACTTGTTGTTGCTCCTCTGCCGGCACACACCGTCTAATGACATCATCCTTTCCAAGCTTGAAGAGGTGAGGAATCTCCCAATAGTAGTGCCTGCACTGAGCTAAAAATCTCTTTCTCTCCTGCGATGTCAGCTCAGGTCGTAGAATACCACAAACTAAGTAATTGACAATATCGGCATACCAGGGCTCGGCGCTCGCAGGGCTGTACTGAGCAGCGCTGAGTTTGGCAGTGCTGGGCTGGACAGCGCTGAGCTGATCAATGCTGACTTCGGCAAGGCTCGCAGGGATGAACTGAGCCGCGTGGGGCTGGGCAGCGCTGCATTCGGTGGAGCTGGGCTCGGTAGAGCTGGACTCTGCAGCGCTGCACTTGTCAAAGGTTAATGCATATGTTTGCTCAAAAGGAAAAGATTCAGGGATGCAATTAAGATTCGACTCTATCCGATGATTATCCAAGCGTGAAAGGTGGTCAGCTACATGGTTCTCGCTCCCTTTTCTATCCCTGATCTCTACATCAAATTCTTGCAACAGTAAAACCCAACGGATCAGACGAGCTTTAGCTTGAGGTTTAGTCATCAAATATCGCAGCGCAGCATGGTCACTATGAACAATAACCTTAGACCCAATGATGTAGGCACGAAATTTATCTAAGGCAAAGACCACAGCAAGCATCTCTTTTTCAGTAGTGGTGTAATTTACTTGTGCACTGTTCAGAGTTAAACTAGCATAGTAAATTACACGTAACATCTTATCCACACGCTGACCTAGCACAGCTCCTACAGCAGAGTTAGACGCATCACACATAATTTCAAAGGGCAATGACCAATCAGGCGCAATCACCACCGGGGCAGAGCTCAATTTTAGTTTTAATGTTTCAAAGGCATTCATGCAAGAGTCATCAAAATTAAACGGAATGTCCTGAGCTAGCAGTTTGCATAGAGGTTGGCTAATTTTAGAGAAATCTTTAATGAAACGTCGGTAAAAACCGGCGTGACCTAAGAAACTCCTAATTCCTTTAACATCAATAGGGGGTGGTAACTTTTGGATTACCTCCACTTTAGCTCTGTCGACCTCTAGTCCATGCTTAGACACCACATGACCCAAGACAATACCACGTGTAACCATGAAATGACTATTTTCCCAACTCAAGGTTAAGCCACTTTCAATGCACCTTTGCAACACATCAATCTTCGTCAAACAATCATGAAAGGACTGCCCAAAAATCGAAAAATCATCCATAAAAACCTCCACGAATTTACCAATCATTTCAGAGAATATGGACATCATGCATCGTTGAAACGTCCCGGGTGCATTGCACAACCCGAACGGCATCCTCTTCCATGCAAACGTCCCAAAAGGAGTGGTGAAGGCAGTCTTGAGTTGATCTTCCGGGGCGATCGCGATCTGGTAATATCCTGACAAACCATCAAGAAAACAATAAAAATCATGCCCAGCTAAACGATCTAACATTTGATCAACAAAAGGGAGAGGAAAGTGATCCTTCTTGGTGACGGCATTGAGTTTCCTATAGTCAACACACATCCGCCATCCCGTCGTAGGACGCGTCGGTACCAACTCCATCTTGTCATTGCGCACAACCGTCATTCCTCCTTTCTTTGGCACGACATGCACGGGACTCACCCACTCACTATCAGCGACAGAGTAGATGATCCTTTCGGCCAGCAGCTTAAGGATTTCCTTGCGCACGACATCCATCAGAATAGGATTCAATCGTCGCTGAGCGTCTCGCTTGGGTGCTGCTCCCTCCTCTAGGTTAATTTTGTGCATGCATGTGGCTGGACTTATGCCACGAATGTCTGCCAGGCTCCATCCCAAAGCTGCCTTGTTTCTATTCAATACCTTGAGCAACAAGGACATTCTAGTGATGGTAAGTTGACCCAGTGTCATCTCTCAAGGAAAGTCTTAAAGGGCTTCTAGTAGTATCGTGGGAAAAAGTAATAAAAGAAAGCAGTAAATTCTAAATTTCGGATGCCAAGAGATCTCAAAGATGGAGTCTACAACTATAGCAAAAGATAGATGATTTTACAATAGAAATGAAACCCTATTTATAGACCTAGCTCTGGTGAGAATAAGCATAGCTGGAAAGTAATCGGTGCTGGCAAGAATATGCGGAGCTGGAAAGTAATGGTGCTGGCAAGAATATGCGGAGCTGGAAAGAATAAACATAGCTCTGGAAAGTGAACTCCGATGATTATGCTTGGGAAAGGTAGTCAGCGTTGGCGAAATAGGCGGAGCTGGAAAGTAGTCAGCGCTGGCATTTATGGGCGGAGCTGAAAATGGTCAGCGCTGGCAAGAATGGGTGGAGCTGAAAATGGTCAGCGCTGGCAAGAATGGGCGGAGCTGAAAATGGTCAGCGCTGGCAGTTATGAGCTGAGTTGAAAATGGCCAGCGCTGGCAAGAATGGGTGGAGCTGAAAATGGTCAGCGCTGGCAGTTATGAGCTGAGTTGAAAATGGTCAGCGCTGGCAGTTATGAGCTGAGTTGAAAATGGTCAGCGCTGGTAGTTATGAGCTGAGCTGAAAATGGTCAGCGCTGGTAGTTGACTCTGGCACTTAGCTCTGCTATGTCGATGAAACACCATTTTTAGCCCAAAAATCTCCAAAATTGCATTCTTCCATCTATAAACCTAAATCTTCTGCAAAGCATCAAACAAACCATAAAACGCACCAATTTCCAGAAGATTTAATTTAAAATATGCACATGCAAATCCCTAAAATTAGAACAATTAAGCATAATCATATAACTACCAAATTCACGCCTTTAACAATTCAGCAGCAAACTTCCTTCTTGAATTTCAGCCTGCATTCACTATGAAAGCAATCCACAGTTCATTTCAGTTCCTATCCTCTGGATTCAACAACAGCAGCAACCAACCATGCACCAAACATTCGCAAAGCATTCAAGGTATTCATTGAGCTCCATATACTACTTTCCCATCATACATGCTCTACACTTAAGCATGATAAACAAACTACTATGGCTAGTTTTACCCACTGCATAATCGAATTATAGAAATGCTAGAGCTCAATAGAATTATGAACTGGGTTTACAACAAACTTTGAGTTTCGTTCACAATAGAGTATTAAGAATGAACTTAGCTTTCATTAAGAAGGGGAGGTTGCCCTGTTTCGCCGAACCGAGGAGCATCGGCGGAGGCAGAGCTCTGCTGCTCGTCGGGCGAGATCAGGGGATGACCCGGCGACGACGACAGTGAAGGCTCTCGCCAGTTCACAGAGCGGCAGCGGAGGTTACCATGTCGATTTCTGATTCAGGAAATTAGGGCTCACCTCCTTTCTACCTCGCATCTGTGAAGTGAGAGGAGGGACGCCAGTTTTCAGGAGACGGCAAAGCCGAAGAGCAGCATCAACTCCGCCGGAATTTCTGAAGCGCGATCGAGCCCAGGCAGTGGCGGCGATGTCGCTTGAGCCGAAGGAACCTAGGGCTCGGTTGGGTTGCTTCGTCGAGACTGAGGAAGGTGAATCGGATGAGAGGGGCGGCGCCCTCAACCGGTTGGGTTGCCGCAAGAAGATGATGGCCGGCGGTTCTGTGCGCGGCGGCGGCGGTGATTTTGCCTGAGCCGAGAGAACTATGTCTCAACCTCTGCTTCAATTGTGTGCGCGAGAGTGAGAAGAGGGTCCGCGGAAGCAGATCAGCGCCAGAATCCGGAAAAACCGGTCGTCGGCGCCTAGGACGGGCGGAGAACCGCGGTGGTGATGATTTCTGAATTGGAGAGGAATTAGGGCTTTCATCTTCATCTTCTCCAGAGAGTTTGAGAGGAAGGAATAGTTGAGAGAAATGGGGGCGGGACAAACGGAGGCTCAGCGTGGTGATCAGCGGCGGCGGCGCTGGACCCCTCGCCGGAAACAGATCGAGAGAGAGAGATGTTCCGATTTTGAGGAAAGAAAGAAGAGAGCTGTGTTGACTGTTGAGCCGATTTGAGGAGAAATTGTATAAGTTTGGGCCTTTCCCTTCTTGGGCCGAGTTTAGTTGTTGCTGTTGGGCCCATGTTAAGAAATATTGGGATCTGAATTGTTTGATAGAGGCTGAGCAATATGGGCCTTTGCTTTAATTATGAGTAGGCCGATTTATGCACTATTGTGAGCCCAAATATCCTTAAGAAGAATGGACTGTTTGATTTAGTGGTTTCTAGCCCAGTTACTTATTTATTTTATTAGGCTCAGTATCTTCTATTTAATTGGGTTGGCTTATGTTACTCCCAATTAATAATTAGGTTCTCTTATTTATTTAGCCCGAATAAAGACTAGTCTCGATTAATCGATTAATTGGATTTAGCTATTTCTAATTATGATCAAGCTGGAACGAGATTATTAATTAGTAAGCGGATTAGAATACCATAAGATGAGTGGATTAATTAAGATTAATAATCCAATCTCATAAGACGAGCTTTAATTCTATAGTTCGGATTATTAACTCAGAATAATAATTACCAGAATATGAATCATGCATAGTCATTTTACGCATTCTCATTTATTTGAGAATTTTCATTGAGCTAAGATTTTACCTTATGTTCTCGCATTAAAGGTCGAGCGCAAGAGTAAGAGCTAATCAAGGAGTCTTTGCTATCAGGTGGGCATTACTTTACTATACGTATATAGAGATCCCCTGCGTGTCGTAGGCCTCTTATACGAATGAATGCATGAGATGATTTAACTGTTAATTTCAGTTTTATATATCTATCAAACGAGTTTAATGCTACCTTTGAACAAGTTATTTCGTTACAAATCTTTGAACTGGAAAATATTACAACTGTTGTCTTGCCATAAAATGTTTAAATTTTAGTATGATGTCTATCTGATGTGGCTTTGCCAGTTATGTAATCGAATTCGGGTCCTGAGCAGTTGATAGTTATCCTGTCAGGGCTAGTGTACACCAGTGACCGTGAGTCATCTAGCGGGTTGGCCGGTCAAGTGTCCGTGAGAGGTGGCCACCTCTCCGGCACAAAGTTCCAGATATGATAGATTACAAGAGAACTTAGACTGCAGTCGAACTTTAAGAATCACAAATGAACTTAGTAAGCTTGGGCCTTTTTAGCGAAAAACTCCCTTGCTGTACTGTTTATGATGGCATGACAATTTACAGTTTTGAAGCATGTATTTTTATACTTAGGCATACGTGCCCACTGAGTACTTTTTGTACTCAGCCCTGCATATATTTCTAAATGTGCAGGTTGAGTAGCTGCCGATGGTAATGAAGTGACGAGCGGGACCCTTTTGTCTTCTTATGTATTAATGAACTCTAGGGATACATGTCTTCATACATGTATTCAGAACCTTATTCCGCTGCGTACTCAGAAGTTTTATGTTATTTTGACTAAGTCGGAGTTATCCGAACTTACTAGTTATTTGAGTCTATACAACGAAATCTCCGTTATATTATAAACATTCCTTTTGTTAACAATGATGAAATGCGATCCTTCCTTGTTTGATTATCCCCTTTCTACCCCGCTTCTAATCTCCCTCCATTAGTCACGATTTCCCGGCTTAATTATCCTTAATTAAGTCCGGTCGTGACAGAGTGGTATCAGAGCAGTTCATTTGCTCTGAACCCTAGAGTTAGCCCATTTTTCTAGTATGATCACTAGTATATATGAGTCAGTCAACCAAAGCTCATAGAAGATGACAACATAGATTTTAATAAAAGTGATTGAGTGTATTAGTAATTCTACTCCAACCATTTAGATCAAACTCAATCCTAAAAAAATACTCCTTTAAATATTATTTTTTCACCTACTTTTTCTATTTCTTCAACGATACCTATACATTTCTTTCAAATTATACATTCACCCCAAAACTTATCAATTACTAATTTCATATAAAAATAAGTATTATATTGAAATTGAATTATTATTAAATAAAAGATATTAAATTTGTTATATACTTAAATAAGAAAAAAATAGACATAAAGTTGTTTTTATGACATGTGTTGTTTATATTATTAATATTATTTTAATTATTCTTGTGTTATATTTCCTCCGTCTCATTGATAATGACTCATTACTTTTGGGTACGGTTATTAGAGCATCCACATCCCTTACATGATGCGGCCTACTCGTGTAAGGCCGCTATCGTGTAAACCGATGCAGCCGTTGCCTACACGAGGGCTACACGTTCTAACGTGTATCTGATTTGCCCATTGATGAAAGGCGCGTGTTTCACACGTGCCATTAAAAAAAACAAAAAATAGAAAATTCGATTTTTGAATTTTGAATTTCGAAGGCAGCTTTGACTACCTCGAACGCGTGAAAATTTGACCATTCGATTTTTTTTTTCTTCTCTTTATATTCTCTTTTCCTCCATCTTCTTCCTTACTTTCACTCCACAATTCTCCTCTTTCAATCTACACATTTCAAGCATTTTTTTCTTTTTTCTTCCGACAATGGCGGAATCCGACCACGGTTCTTCGTCTGATTCATCCGACGGTGTAGATCACGCGATCATGGAGGAGATAGAGTTGCAGAAACAATTGCTTGCTCAAATCTACACCCAACCGGTGTCGGAGCCGGGACGTGTTAAACGTCCCCGGTCTTACGTCCACCGTGATCGTGAGGATGCCCATCTACGTCTTATGCAAGACTACTTCAACGACAATCCGACGTACGGACCTACATTTTTCGACGGCGTTTTCGAATGCAGAAGGAGCTATTCTTGCGCATCGTCGAGGTTGTTCAAGGTGAAGATACTTACTTCCAGATGAGCACTGATGCAATAGGTCGAGACTCTCTCTCTCCCCTTTGCATAAATGCACGTCGGCTATCCGTCAATTAGCCACCGCCGTCAGTGCGGATACTTTTGACGAGTATCTCAAAGTCGCCGACTCTACCAGGCGTGTATGCCTCAAGAAGTTTAGCAAGGCTGTCATCCGGGCTTTCGGAGCCCATTATTAACGCCGTCCAACGCCGGAGGACATCACACGCCTTACTCAGAACCACGAGGCGCGACATGGATTTTCCAGGATGCTCGAGAGTCTTGATTTTATGCATTGGGGATGGAAGAATTGCCCTTAGGCGTAGCACGACACATATACACGTGGTGATCAAGGGGAGCCAACCTTGATCTTGGAGGCCGTTGCATCCCACGATCTGTGGATTTGGCATGCCTTCTTCGGTGTCGCTGGTTCGAACAACGACATCAACGTTCTCAACCAGTCGCCTCTCTTCGCCGACATGTTGGATGGAACGGCCACGCCTGTGCTCTTTCAGGCGAACCATCGCTACTACCAGATGGGCTACTACTTGTGCGACGGCATATATCCGGAGTGGCGTTGCTTCGTCAAGAGTCCACCGATGGTGACAAATCAGAAGGAGGCGAGGTTTAAGAAGATGCAAGAATCGGCACGAAAGGATGTCGAACGTGCCTTTGGAGTCCTTCAAGCTCGGTGGGGAATCATTCGCAGTCCCGCGCGTAATTGGTACCTGGAGCACCTCAGGGACATCATGTTGTGTTGCATCATTCTCCACAACATGATTGTGGAGCACGAAGGTGAAGGAGCAACCAATTGGAGAGATGACGACGCGGGACATGGCGCATCTAGCAGTGACTTGACGGAGAGTGGTCGAGCAACCCCAGTTTCCTTCGAGGAATATGTGCAAAGAGATACCCTTCTCCGAGATAGGCAGTTGCACGCCGCGCTCCAATATGATTTGATGGAGCATGTTTGGGCACGTTTTGGACCTCTAGAGCCGGAATAGTTATTTGTAGGATTTGTTTTTATTTTATTAAGTTTTATGTAATTTTTAGGATTTCAAAATTAATGCAATTTAAATTTGAAGTAAATTGTGTGATTTAAATTTATGCAATTAAACTTAAATGAAAAATGAAAAAAACAAACTAAAAAAATCATGTAGGCTATCATGTAACCCCAATGCAGCCTCTTTACATAATGTGGTCCCCCCCTCATCAAGTAAGCTATCATGTAACCTCAATGCGGATGTTCTTAAGAAGAAGAGTGATTTAAATGTAAAAGTGATATAAAGTGGTGGAGCCCACAACTTTTTGTGAAAGATGATGATTTCCTTTTATGGAATAGGCCATTATCAATGAGAAAGACTAAAAAGAAAAGTGAGTCATTATCAATGAGATGGAAGAAGTACTACTTTTTATTGCAAATTAAATCCCCAAATTAACAAAATTAGAATAGAGCCCAAAATCAAGGAAAAAAAATTAGCGAAGCCCATGGACATGATTAACAAAAAAAAATATAACAAAATTAGAATAGAGCCCAAATTAGTCTAATTTTTTACACCCAAAATCAACGGAAAGGGTGGTTCTATTCATAGCCTCCATTTTATTACTATTAAAAATAATAATAATAAATTAATTTATTTTGTATTTATCCTATATTTAAATATTTAAATATGAAAGACTATAAAGAATAAAAAGGGGGTTATGAATATAATCACCCCAACGAAAAAGATTTAATGAACAATACTAGAGCCCAAAAATTAACAAAGCTCATGATTACAAACAAATAAATAAATAAATAAAATGGGGTTATTGTTGAAAAATAGATTAAGTTTGTCAATTTTCTAGTTTATATCATGATCTTTATTTTTTGCCAGAAAATATATGAATTTAAAATTGATTCTGAATCATCTTACGGTTGGCAATTTCGCTCAAATTCAATTTAATGTCACAGTGAAAAATAACAAGTCATGGGACTATTCAAATTGGATTTGAGCAAAATTACCTTATTCCACCCTATTATTGGTATGTAGCTTTACTTAAACGCCATAATCACTGGATTTTTGAGATCAAATTTGGGTGAAATTACCCAGGATGGGACGGCTTAGAATAAATCTTAAATTCATGTATTTTTTAGCAAAAATAAAGATTATGATATAAACCAAAAAATAACAAACTTTGAGTATTTTCGAGCAATAACCCTTAAATAAAATATTCTACTTAGTATAAAAGGCAAGAAGCAGCCCTAATTTCTTCATATTCAACCTGCGCCTCTCCTCTTCTTTTTCGTCTCTGTTTGTTTTTTATTTTTTAATCTCTCAACTTCTTCTTCTACTGCATAAATTCTTCCATCGACTTCTTCTCAATTTCTATCTTTTTCTCTGTTAAAATTGTCATTTTTCGATATGACTTTATTATTTCAGTTAATTTTCGTTTCTTCAAAGTGATATTCTTGAAATTTTTGGAATAAGCCAATTTGCAGAGCAAGGACGTCGATTTTATATCTATGATGAAAACTTGCATTGAAGGTTGGCAATATTGAAGTGATTCTCCGTGCCATTCATCTCTTTGGGTTTTGATTGCGGCCTCGAACAAATCGCTACATTTTTTAAAATATGATTTACTTGTTGGGATTTTATTTAATATAATGAATAAATTTTTTTAAAGGTACATTATAGTACCTGAATTCCTATGAATTCCCCATCTTCTGTGATGTAGTATATGGTTTAATCATCCATAATCCTATTGTAAGATTTTGTATTTTAAGTATTTTAAAAGGGACATGTTAATTTTCCATACAATTTTAAATATTTTAAAAATGCTTAGGTCTCTCGTCTCTCATATTACCGATGGTTGTTGAGTTAAAGTGGCTGGGTAGCAGATCCGTCGGAAACCATAAATAGACTGAAGTTTTCATTGTCAAATATCATATTTTTTGTAAAATTATATTAGTGTAATGTAAAATTAAATTTTTCCGAAAAAGTAACTAGTACTAGTACTTCATAGTATCATTACATAAAGGGACTATTTTGCACGAGGAATATAAATATTGGACTATTTTGCATTTTCCTAAATTTCCATAGAATTCAAACCCTAGAACGAGCTGAAGCGGAAGTGCGGAACGACCCCTTTCTCTTTCTCCTCCCCCTGTTCCCTTTTTTCAACTAAAATTTAAAAGAATAAAAATAAAAAATAAAAAATTGTTGATATTGAAGATATCATTTAGTGTTCATTACATAAAAATAAAATCTATAGATACTATGGCAAAGAAAGTAATGATGTTTTTGTAATGGACAGAAAATGGACATCACACTATAATTTTGACTTTTTAGATCATTGACTATGTTGTATCAAATAAAGAGTGATTCTAAAGAAAGCTCCCATTTTCCTTAGCATCACCCATCTAATTTCATGGTGTGAGAATCTTCAGAGATTATGAGTAAGATCATCTAATTCATTAGAGTCAGAGGCTTTTTTAGGACAATAACTTAGGTTGATTTGGAAATTAGGACAATAACTTTCGAACTTGTAAAAATAGGATACTAATTAATAAGTGATGCACGCGCAGGACATTTCTCGGCCAATTATCGAATTTTTGGACTTTTCCGCATGGACCAAGCACATGACATCCTATTTGGAGCCGTAAAAATGACGTGTTTGCCACATAATCAACCCCTCTGTGCAGGTTGTGATGTGCTTGGTTCGTGCAAAAAAGTTCCAAAATTCAATAATTGACTCATAAATGTCCTGCAGATGCAACGCTTATTAATTAGTGTCCTATTTTTACAAATCCGAAAGTTATTGTCCTAATTTCCAAATCAACCTAAGTTATTGTCCTAAAAAACCCTCTGACTCAATTCATTATGACTTCTCAAAATCAATTTTGGGCTTGGGTGAAAATGGCCGATCTTTGTGCTGGGAAATGTGGATTGTGGAATCATGAAATTCAGACAAAAAAAGAAGAAAAAAGAACTTGAAGAATTTTGTTTGAGTTTTAGAGCATCCACAATGGGGGCTCGTAAAAAGTCTCGAGCCCCCACTGCTCCGCACCCTACCCCATTGCCACACCACCGGCTCACGAGCCCGTCCCCCTCCTGCGCTCCGGGCTCAAACGGTGAAAGGATTGGGCGCGTGCTATGCACCGCCCGATCAGCGAATTTTCGGTCGAATTTATATATAAAAAAAAATCAAAACAATAGCAAGATTTGTAAAAGAAAAGTAAAGAAAGAACGAAGAAGATGATTGACGAAGCCGCGCTGCATATACAACTTTCAACCTAATTTTCTATATTTTATAGTAGGGTTAATTACGCCAAAACACATGAACTTTGGCCTGATTTCAAAACTTTCCATGAACTTCAATTTTTACCTTCAATTCCCTGAATTTAAACGCTTGTTCAATTTTTCCATACTTTTCACCTTCGGTGAGCAGCAAACTGAATGGCATCTATGTGGTAATATTGGACTAATGTGGCGCTTACTTGGACTCAAAATTTGACACTTGAAAAATAATAAATAATAAATAAAAAAAACAAAAAAAAAAGTTTCCATCACCATCACCGCAAACCTTTGCTCCACCGCCACTTCACCACCTACCTCTGCTCCACCGCCGTCAACCTCACCTCCATCAACGCCGTCATTGCCTCCGCCGCCGTCAACCACTTCACCTTCATCGCATCGGAGATGGAAAAGAAATACTGGAGTAATTGCATAAATTTCGAAGATGGTGAACTTTGTTTAGATGCGATTCAAAAAATCGAAGATGCTCCGATTCGCGGCAGCGCCGCGCCTCGTCTTCGATCGTTGTTTCTTGATCCAAATGATAGGGCGGCGAAGGGCTGTGGCGGAAGGCATGGTTTTAAAACCCTAGCTGCGGGGATCTCCTCCAGCGGTGGTCCGAGGATCTGATAGATCCCCTTCCGCGTCCTTGATTTTTAGCTAGATTATTCAAGTGGAGCAGCGGGGATCTCCTCCAGCGGCGGTCTGAGGACTACGCGAATGTCGCCGGCGGTGAGAGACAAGGGCGCAAAGGGGCCGTTGGCTCTGGGCTGCGCGAACCGCCACTGCTGTTGTGCTCGACTTCTAGAGAAGGGCGGGCAAAGTCTGTGTAGCTGCTGTGGTCGACTTCCGCCGAGCTCGACTGAACCGCCGCTGCTACTGTGCCTGCTCCGATTGAGAGAGAGATGAAATACATGACTATACGACGTCGTTTTATCCCATCTAAACGACGTCATTTTATTCTTCATCCGACAATTCCACGTCACATTTCCGGCAATTTAAAAAGTGCCACGTCAGTTTTTAATTTGGGGATCTATGTAAACCGTGAAAAATTTTAACAAGTGTTTAAATTCGGGGAATTGAAGGTAAAAATTGAAGTTTATGGAAAGTCTTGAAATCAGGCCAAAATTCATGGCTTTTGGCGTAATTACCCCTATATAGTAATATGAATTTGCTAATTAAATTTGGGTTGCGATGGGCTGGACTTGGGCTTAATGTTTTAATATAATTCACTAATAATTAAAGCATATTTAATTATCACTATAAGCACACATTTTTATATATTACACATCCACAAAAAATACACTATTTAGTTTATTTTATTAATTATTTTATGTTTTTTTAAAGTAATTTAGGACTTTATTTAATTGTATTGCAATTTTTATTTTCAATCAATGTAGGGTTAATTTTTAAATTTAATGAAATTTGAGTTGTAAAATTTAATTAAAAATAATAATAAAATTAAATACAAAATAAAAAAAGAAATTAGAGAGCCAAGGATGAGCTCTCTCATTGTGGAGAGTGGGCTCTTAAATGGTAGAGACCACATTTAAGAGCCCACGTTGGCTCTGCATTGTGGATGCTCTTAGACAACGGAAGCCATAATAATAAGGGCAATATTTGGAAGCACTCCTTACTAAAATAGTAAAAAAAAAATTGAGAAAATAATGTATTTCTTTCCTTACTAAAATAATGAATTTGAGAAAATAAGAACAATAGATATTACAAAAATAAGAAAGTTACACGCTCCACGTCTTTTGCAAAAATACATATGTAGAAATTACAAAATACACTTGATTGTACATTATGTTAACATAATAAATACTCGGTAGTATACATTTTACAATATTATCCATATTTAAAAATGAATAATTGACTTTTCATTTTTATATAGAGTGAGATTTAGTCCCTGACTCAACCTAGAACACCTCTAGTTTGACTTGCAATAGAACAAGGACATCCTAGTGATGGTAAGTTGACCCAGTGTCATCTCTCAAGGAAAGTCTTTAAGGGCTTTTAGTAGTATCGCAGGAAAAACAATAAAGAAAGCAGTAAAGAGATTGATTATTAAACTAAAACTTAGAATTAAAAACTTAAGTAAAAACCAAATTGTAAAACTAAACTAGGCGAATTGAACTATTAAACCCTAGACAAGATTTTAAATAACTTAAATTAAACCTACTTATGAAAGTAAATACTTGTAAAAGTAAAGACTTCTAATCTAGGCATAAACTAAAGTGCATAATTTAAATTGCATAATTAAGAAGAAAGCATCAATAATAACGAAAAGCATAAACATGATTACACGAAAATAACTTGAATTGAAATACGAAATACCGTAATTGTCTTGAACGTGTAATTGTGTCACTCAATCACAATCCAAGAAACTAAACTAAAAACGAAATTGAAATCTAACTTAGAACAATAAAAACTTGAAACTATGAAAGCAAGTAAATTCCTAAGCTTCGGATGCCAACAGATTGCAAAGATGGCGTCAAAAACTAGGGCAAGAGATTGGTTTTTACAATGAAAAGTATGGCCCTATTTATAGACTTCAATTCCCTATGGATCACCATGGAAGTTGCCATGCAAAGAAGAATTCTAAAGGCAATAGAATCGTGCAAAATAAGGCAACCTCCAGCTGTAATGCGTTCTCTGGGAACACTCCTACTCTGGTGGGAATAACTCCGCTCTGGCGCATTTCTCTTCTCTGGCGATCGACTTCTCTGCTCTGTCGTTTGATTTCTCTGACTTTGTGACTTCTCTGGTCTTGTCAGCGGAATGAGTTCCGCTCTGATATTGATTCCTCTGGCGCTTCCTTTGCTCCGGCGAGTGATTTCTCTGGCATGTCCACGCTCGCCTCGATTCCTCTGACGGTGTGATTTCTCTGGCGACTTCGCTCTTCTGGCGCTTTTCTCTCTGGCGCCTTTCTCTCTGGCGCCTTTCTCCTCTGGCATTCCGCGGATTTCTCTGGCGGGTCCAGAGTTCTCTGACTTAGCGAGTTCTCTAACTTTTGAGCGCTGGACTTTACTTATCTGATGCTGGCGCTTCTGGGCAGAGGAATAGGTGATTCCTCTGCTCTGGCTTCTCGGTTCTGACACGGGGGCTCTGCTTCTCTTCCATGCTAGAGTGTGCACAAACACACGATTCTTAGCCCAAATTTTCCAAGATTTGCACTCTTCATCTCGAAAACCTAAATCTTCTGTAAAGCATAAAATAGACCATAAAACGCGCCAATTTCCAGAAGATTAAACTTAAAATAAGCACATGCAAACCCCTAAAATCAGAACAATTAGGCATAAATCAACCCCCCCACACTTAGCCTTTTGCTTGTCCTCAAGCAAAATCCATATGAATCCTAGGAAGAGATTGATTTCAACAATGCTAATTTCCATCCAAACATTCTCAAAGTCAATTCACAATTTTACAATCAATACACATCTCTCGATCATGCAAGTAACTCAAAGTTTAAGAAGCAACAAAAAGAGTAATGCAAGTAATTCGATCAGACCCAATTCTCCGCTAGAAGTGAATTCCCTAATGTGATCGCCTTTATAATCAATATCACCATTTTTCACACTTTGTGTGCTTAAGATTTTCGACAGTTGAGCCATAATTCATGAAATAAAAACATTTGGATGTACTCCAAAGTCTTTTCATGTGGTTTCCCATGCTCATAGTTAGACTAGAGGAACAGAGACTCAGAGCTATCACATTTCAGAACAGGCCAGATGTTTCAGAGCTGGCAATTTTGAAGTTGGCAATTCGTCCAACATTTTTCACATTTCACAAATAAGATACGATCGTAGGCAATCACAATGACAACACTCCTTCTAGCATCTACCGGACAAATCACGTTTTACTAACTTACAATCATGTTGCAACAAAACTCAAATTCTTTGCATAAACAAGAAACGTATATCAAGAGTAAAACAAGAATAACCACCATTCATTCACAAACCCAAAATTCGCATCGAAAACCATCTACTCTTCCACAAATTCATAAAAATTAGCAAGATTCGAGACCAAAAACTAAGCATAGAAAGACTAATCTCGCCCAATTGAAAATATAAGCGCAATAAAACACCCCCCCCACACTTAAAGCATGCCATGTCCTTAGGGCACAAAATAAATAAGAATAGAGAATACGTCCCTGATTATCGGCATGGAGACATTGAAGCAACGTGCGAGGTGGTGACGAGGGGAATTCGCTGGCTATGGCAGAGTGGAGAAGGGCAGCGTGGAGAAGTGCAGCGGTGGTGGCAGCAGCGCTGGCGGCTGTATGGGAGTTTCAGCGCTGAAAATAAGACATGCTCACCAAGCATCAAAGTATCCGCAAGGCAACCGAAGCTTAAGAAAAACACAAAACAAACAATGAAAAACAAGAAAAGAACAAGAAAAACAAAAATAAACCAACGGTGGGTTGTCTCCCACCAAGCGCTAGAGTTAGAGTCGCCAGCCCGACTTCAGATCTGACCCTTAGTGAGGATCATGCAGAGTGTGAGACTCCACCACCATCGGAGTACTCCGCCCATAGTAGGATTTCATGCGATGTCTGTCTCCTCTGAAATTCTCCTTAGAATGGGCTGCGCCAGGGTCAAACACGTCCTTTGGCAACACGCCTTCTTTATTCAGGGACAACGCTACCGATCTGAACCTCGGCTTTTCCTTTTTCTCTTCTAAGAACATGTATTTGAGATTGGCTGGGAGTTCCTTCAGTTCCAGTGCTGGCTTCGTGGTTCTCATCTGTTCATCAATGGGCAGCTCCGTATGGCAGTGCAGCACTGAGCTCGGCAGAGCTGGACTGGACATGGCTGAGCTAAAGGGTGCAGCGCTGGGCAGTGGAGAGCTGAAGGTTGCAGAGCTGAAGGGGGCAGCGCTGGGCAGTGGAGAGCTGAACTCTTTAGCTTCCCGAGCTAGCTCTTCCATGTCTGTCGATCCAGCACAGACTTCCACACACTCCTGCTCCTGTAAAAATACCTTCTCAACCAAGCCATCAATAGGATCTATAAAGGAGCATTCGTTGATAAAATTTGCAGAAGGCATAGCACGACTATCATGCACAGAGAAAGACACTGACTCCCCTAACACAGTCATTTTAATATTTCCATCCTTAACATCAATTAAGGTGTTAGTGGTTGCAATAAACGGTCTTCCTAACAGTAGTGTGTGCTCTACACCATTTTCATGCACCTCCCCAATGTCGAGAACCACAAAATCTACGGGAATAATCAAGCCCCCAACATTCACTAAAACATCCTCTATGATCCCACGGGGGTATCTAACGGACCTATCGGCGAGTTGTAGACACATGCGGGTGGGTTTCAAATCACCTAACTCTAATTGTTTGAAAATAGAGTAAGGCATAAGGTTAATTCCAGCACCCAAATCTAACATTCCCGTAGCTTCCTTACCATTTCCTAAAGCAATTTTAATCACGAAGCTACCTGGGTCGCGTTGCTTTGGTGGCAGAGGTTGTTGTATGATCGAGTTCGCAATTTCTGAGACCAGAACCTTCTCATTGTCCTCGAACTTCCGCTTGTTGGAGACTAACTCCTTGAAAAACTTCACATACACTGGGACTTTTCTGATCACATCCAGGAGGGGCAGATTCACGTTCACCTTGGCAAGCATGTTGTAGAAGTCGGCGAACTGTTTATCCATCTTTTCATTCCGTAATCTGCCCGGAAAAGGGATTGGTGGCCGATAAGGTGTAGTGGATTTGTGTAGTTTGGCCTCTTTTCCTTCCTCCATCACTCCGTCTTTTGGCTGATCTTCCTTCTCTCCTTCCTTTTTCTTCTGCTCTGGTCCTTTTTCTTCATAAGGGCTCTTCAGAGTGGAACTTGGCAGAACTGAACCTTGTGCGGTGGAATTCTGCAGAACTGACTTCTCTAGAGGTAACTTCGGCATCTCTGGACTCGGCAGAGCTGGCTTCGCCAGAGGTGACTTCGGCATCTCTGGAATCGGCAGGACTGGCTTCGCCAGAGGTGATTTCGGAAGCTCTGACTTTGGCATGGCTAAACTCGTCAGAGCTGGTGATCGTGACAGAGTGAACGACTTTGTTAGAACTGGCGGTCGGATCAGCTCTGGCCTGCGAGTCGGCTCTGGTACCTCCACTTGATTGTCTACCAATTTACCACTACGGAGAACAGTGATAGCTTGAGCCTGATGAGTTTGCAAGGGTTGACCATGGAATTTTCCGGGCTGCTGTTGCTGCTGCAATTGGTTCAAGGTGCCCGACAGTTGCCCTACGGTGGTCTCAAGTCTTTTTATGGTGGATGCTTGAGACTCTATATATTCTGTTTAGTCATCTCCATATTTTGCTTGCTAATCTCCATGAAAGCTTGCAACGTATCTTCAAGTGATGACTTCTGGGGCTGAGCGTGTTGCTGCGCAGGCTGAAAATTCCCTTGCTGTTGATACCTCGGTGGATATTGTTGGGAAAAATTTTGCTGCGGTGCATAGGGCTGCTGTCCTCTCCATCCATTATTGCCGTTCTGCCCTTGATTATAATTCTGTGGTCTGCTTTGCCCTTGATTATAGCTTTGCCCTTTATTGTAGTTTTGCACGAAGCCAGGTCTGCTTGGCCCTTGATTGTATCCTTGAAATCCTTGTGCCGCATAGACCTCAGCTTGTCCTTCCGGAGTAAATTCTCCCATTCGATGACACTCATGGGCTCCATGGCTGACATCTCCACAAATACCACACGGCTCTACGTACTGCATGGCTGGATTCGGCGAGGTTGAACTCTGAACTGGAGAATTTTCCATCTTGCCCATCTTGAGATGCTCCACTTGTCTCACAAGATCGGCTACTTGCTTCTGCAGCTCAAACTGATTTGTCACCGCGCTGGCATCAACTCTTCTTCCACGGACAGATTTCTGTTGGGAGCTTTCGGCTAATGTCTTGAAGATCTCTTTCAGGTCTGCCGCTGTCTTCCGAGCTATGTTTCCTCCTGCTGTGCTATCCACCATAAATTGAGCAGTTTCTACTAACCCATCGTAGAAAAACTGCATCAACATCACATTAGTGAATTGATGTTGAGGACATTGGCGGAGGAGTTCTTCATATCTCTCCCAAGCTTCGTGTAAAGGCTCGTCCGCTCCTTGGGTGAACTCCATTATTTTTGTTCTCAGCTCCTGTGTCTTGTGACTTGGGTAGTATTTCAGCATGAACTTTTCACAAGCATCTCCCCACGTAGTGATAGAGTTGGGCGGCAGAGATAGCATCCACGTCCTCGCCCGGTCTTTAAGTGCATAAGGGAAGCACTTGAGCTTGAGTTGATCCTCCGTAAGAGTAAGCAGAGGAATCGTTTGCACTTGGGTGCAGAAATCCCTAATGAATTGCAGGGCATCTTCACCTTACATCCCGTGGAACACCGGCAGTAAATTCGAGTCATTCGGCTTGAGATTGTAGTTTCTCACAGCAGTGGGGAACACAATTGCCGACGTGTTGGTATCGCCAATCACCGGCCTGGTGAAGTCTCCCATATATTCCGTGTTCTTGGCCATCTCCTTCTTTTCCTTGTTTAAATTCTGCTTGGTGCAAAAATTGGCGGAGCTGGCCTCCTCCTCTTTAGTGTGTTTTGCCGTAGCTGTCGTGTGCTCTGTATCGGCAGAGCTGGCGTCCTCTCTCGTTGACTTCTCTGAAGGCTCCGAGTCAGAGCTGGCTGGCGAATCTAGTTCCTCCTCTCCTTCGCTCTGCTCGGGTAGTTCAGAATCAGAGTAGGACTTGGCAGAGCTGGCTTCTTCCTCTTCTACAGTCTGCTCTGGAACTTCAGGTTCAGAGTCAGAGAAGAAATCTTCAGTTTTGTCACGTGTTTCTCCGTCAGAACTGGAGTTTGAACCCTCTGCTCTGTCGTTCCCGATCACTCCCTTGCAGCTATTCTTCCTGAAAATCCCTTCGCTCGTACTATGCAAAGGAGACACCAATTTGCCTTTAAGACTACGGCGTCCCTGCATGCACAACACTGAACAAACGGATTAAACGCACCGAGTGGAAGAAACTTAAAAACAGAAATTAAATAAAGCAAGCAAAAACGACACAACTAAAACGCCTAAAACTTTCCCCGGCAACGGCGCCAAAATTTGACTCAACCTAGAACACCTCTAGTTTGACTTGCAATAGAACAAGGACATCCTAGTGATGGTAAGTTGACCCAGTGTCATCTCTCAAGGAAAGTCTTTAAGGGCTTTTAGTAGTATCGCAGGAAAAACAATAAAGAAAGCAGTAAAGAGATTGATTATTAAACTAAAACTTAGAATTAAAAACTTAAGTAAAAACCAAATTGTAAAACTAAACTAGGCGAATTGAACTATTAAACCCTAGACAAGATTTTAAATAACTTAAATTAAATCTACTTATGAAAGTAAATACTTGTAAAAGTAAAGACTTCTAATCTAGGCATAAACTAAAGTGCATAATTTAAATTGCATAATTAAGAAGAAAGCATCAATAATAACGAAAAGCATAAACATGATTACACGAAAATAACTTGAATTGAAATACGAAATACCGTAATTGTCTTGAACGTGTAATTGTGTCACTCAATCACAATCCAAGAAACTAAACTAAAAACGAAATTGAAATCTAACTTAGAACAATAAAAACTTGAAACTATGAAAGCAAGTAAATTCCTAAGCTTCGGATGCCAACAGATTGCAAAGATGGCGTCAAAAACTAGGGCAAGAGATTGGTTTTTACAATGAAAAGTATGGTCCTATTTATAGACTTCAATTCCCTATGGATCACCATGGAAGTTGCCATGCAAAGAAGAATTCTAAAGGCAATAGAATCGTGCAAAATAAGGCAACCTCCAGCTGTAATGCGTTCTCTGGGAACACTCCTACTCTGGTGGGAATAACTCCGCTCTGGCGCATTTCTCTTCTCTGGCGATCGACTTCTCTGCTCTGTCGTTTGATTTCTCTGACTTTGTGACTTCTCTGGTCTTGTCAGCGGAATGAGTTCCGCTCTGATATTGATTCCTCTGGCGCCTTGATTCCTCTGGCGCTTCCTTTGCTCCGGCGAGTGATTTCTCTGGCATGTCCACGCTCGCCTCGATTCCTCTGACGGTGTGATTTCTCTGGCGACTTCGCTCTTCTGGCGCTTTTCTCTCTGGCGCCTTTCTCCTCTGGCATTCCGCGGATTTCTCTGGCGGGTCCAGAGTTCTCTGACTTAGCGAGTTCTCTGACTTTTGAGCGCTGGACTTTACTTCTCTGATGCTGGCGCTTCTGGGCAGAGGAATAGGTGATTCCTCTGCTCTGGCTTCTCGGTTCTGACACGGGGGCTCTGCTTCTCTTCCATGCTAGAGTGTGCACAAACACACGATTCTTAGCCCAAATTTTCCAAGATTTGCACTCTTCATCTCGAAAACCTAAATCTTCTGTAAAGCATAAAATAGACCATAAAACGCGCCAATTTCCAGAAGATTAAACTTAAAATAAGCACATGCAAACCCCTAAAATCAGAACAATTAGGCATAAATCAGTCCCCAAGGAAACACCAAGCGGTGCGAATTAGGGGTGAGCATAAACCGAACCGAACTGAAAAAATCAACTGAACCGACCATTTTTGGTTCGATTCGGTTCTTGAATTTCTGGGTTGGTTTTCGGTTCGATTTGCAAAGGTAAAAACCGATCGGATATCGGTTTGATTTCGGTTTTTCGATCATGGTTCGGTTGGAAATAACCGAACCGATATATATATTTTATTAAATATGTTATTTATTATATATTTATTATATTTAGTATACTTAACTAAGTAAAATTCGAATACCCTAAATCAAAATCTGGTATCACCTCCCCCGCTGACGCCACGCAGGTGCCACCTCTGACCGCCCCAATATCGGCTTCTCCTTCGCCGTCTCTGACGACGCAGCAAGAGCAGACTGGCGCCACCGCTTATCCTCCGCCGCTGAAGCAGACCAACACCGCCCTTCTCGCAGCAGCAGCAGACAGACCGGCGCCACCTCCCTCGGTTTTTTCTACACCACCCTCCCCCTTTATCCGACGATGGATTTTGGGTCAAATTTTTTGCTGCCTCGCTGTTATCTATGTGTTTTGGTCAAATGTTTGTGTTTAGGGAATCTGTTAACGGCGGTTCGGCTCGGTTACCGACCGAAACCGATCAATTTTGTTCGGTTCGATTTTTGATCTTCAAGCGGTTCGGTTCGTCTTCTTCTAAGTTCGGTTCGGTTTTGAACCGATGCACAGCCCTACGAACTTCTATCTACGAACAGTAAGGTCTAGGGTTCAAACCCCACCGCTCTCCCTCACTCCAAAGTCAGAAAAAAAAATATTATATAGAGTAAGAGTTAATAATCAATTATTTGAATGAGGGTATTGGGAAAGCACTAGTACGTGCTTTTTCATATACAATTTTAAAAATTAGTTAATAATCAATTAGTTGAATGAGAGTTTGTAGTAAGTCCATGTACATGTAATTGTAATTTGCAATTTAAAAATAATTTATTATTTAATTAGTTGGATGAGATTATTGAGCAAGTATTTCTTAAAATAAATTAAGATACATAATACGCTGTAATTTTATAATAGTCACATAATGTTCTATTAAAAATATTTTGATATAAAACAAATTGAAATATATAATTTTAAAAATTAAAATTTATTATAATCAATAAAAAATGAAAATTAAAAAATATTTGAAATAAGGTTTATAGGTTCAAGAAAAATATCATTAATTAAATATATTAAATCTTTAAATTATCATAATTTGCTAACTTTAAATCTATTATTTATATATCATATTAAAGGTCATTTAATTATCTTTCATTAAGGATGTATATTCCATATTTTAACCTAAATATAATTACATTAAAATGAGAATAGCGTGCTCTACCTATCTGTTAGGTCCCTTGGGGTCTCGAATAGGTGTATGGGGGGAGGGGAAATACATCTATAGGCTATTTTTCAAACGAAAATAAACTGACACAACCTTTTTCAATTAAAAGAGTTTAGCAAGACTTAGGTTGGCGACTGATACTGAATACTCTTCAGTAAGGAGTTATCAGTAAGTCAAATACTTTAATTGATACATGTTAGGCTTCAGTCGAGTTTGTAAAACACAGGAGTAATATGAATCTCACTGACTATTCGAAGATTTATCAATTCGACTAATATTACTGGCAACGGAAAACTTTTCTTTTGAAATAGCCTTTGTGATTAAACAAGTTGTCAAGGTTTATATTTCACTTTGCTATTAATCAGTTTCAGTTGATCAAACGTTGTGCACAGATAAGAAAGATAAATACTGAAAGCGATAAACAACAAAATGATTTTTACGTGGTTCGGAAAACACTTCCTACATCCACGGTCAGTTGATCAGACTGACAACTTCACTAGGCTTGTGCTTACGGGTGCACAGCAAACCTAAACAACCGAAGATCCAATCTTCAGTACCAACACACTGGGTTGGATTTCTCACTCTTAGCTTCACTAAAACAAAACTATGCCTTTCCGCAAAGACTAAGATCTTGGAGTTAGAACACTGGTCTGAACTCCTTACAACTCAAACTCTCAATTCGGTCGATTGAAAAGAGGTTCGAAAACTTGCCAACTAGATTACAAAGAACAGGTTCTCTGTAATCAGTTATACCTAGGCTTTGGATATACAATATTTGCCTAAGTTCTAAGAGAATGTATGGAATCATCAGTGACTGATTTTTGGCTTTGTGATTCTCTTCTTCGATTCAAACTTTGGAATGGCTTTGAATTGATGAGTGACGAATTCGGCAGCGTTTCAGCTTATGTAGTTGAATCGGTGAAGATTGAAGTGGTCATCGAGCTCTATTTATAGGAGAGGTCTTGAATAGATCCGTTGGCTGAAATGGTCTTCAAGAATTCATCCGTTGAAGATAGATTTGAACTTTGCTGAGACTTCAATTTTCGAGGTTCCTTTGTTTGGTGAGAACGGCTACTTTGAGAGCAGGAGATTGGACATCTCTGAAAAAGGTAATCACCAAAAAGGAAAACTCTGCAGAGAAAGGACGATCCTCGAAATCTCTGCATTTAATGCGACTGTACTTCTAGAGTGCGTGGCTTCCTTTAAGCTTTGGAGCTTCAGTCCGAGGAAGAATGTTTAACTGATACTTAACTTTAGTATCAGTCCGCTGAATCCACGTGACTCGCATTAAATAATCAGTCGTAACTGATTCTTGGACTGGTTAGTCAAATATCAGTATTTGACTCTGCCTTAAATCGTAGTCGACAACTTCAGTCTTCAGTCTTCGGTCCTCCGGCTTCAGTCTTCAGTCTTCAGAACAATAACTAAATTAGAAAAGAACTCTAACACCTGAGTTCGAACAGTTCTAGTCTATTACAAGTGAAACCTATTGATTTTGGTATCATCAAAATTAGAATTAGGATATTTCATTGAGTTCCCAACATATCAAATGATAAGAAAAGAAATAAAGTTGGTCTAAAAAAAATTAAATTAAATTTATAAATAATATTGCAATAGCAAAATTTTACGTGGTTTTGTATGTAAATTTTTGTTGGCATTTTTTTTCGAAGTGTATTAAAATTTTCTTACTTATTTTTTTGTCAATTCCAATTTACCGTTTTAATTGAATTTATTTAGATACTCTTTCTCTCTCTCTCTCTCTCTCTCTCTCTCTCTCTATATATATATATATATATATATATATATATATACACACACACACAAGTATATACTGTTTCTGAATTGTATAAAAAGAAAATGAAAAACATAGGAACCCTTGAGAGCACAGGAGAGAGCAAATTAAGGGCCGAGCCTCGTTAAAGCCTTTTTAAGGCAAACCCGCGAGGAAAAATTCTTAAAAAAAAAAAAGAGTATCCGTCTAAAAAGAAAATCTGTGCAGGAGTGAAACTTAGACAAGTTCAAAGGTTGCGGCCTAACCATCACCCCTAAGCTGCTCGGCTCCCAAGCACAGAAAGAACGAGAAAGGAAAAAAGCAACAAAAGAAACAAAAGAAAAAACCGACCCTTCTCCCCAAATAAGCAACCCGAAATAGACGGCCACAACCCGCGGCAGGAAAAAGAACAACTCCGGCCACCCTCTAAACCGCAAGATCTCAGCCAATACATTCTCGACGCCGGGGTAGCGGGAATCCCAAGTAACCGACAGATGAGATTGCTCCACACGGAGTAGAGTCCAGTTCATCAACGACAAGTGCATACTGGCTCCCAAGTCTCGACTCCGATAAGAAGGACTTCTTATCGTCGAGCTACCACATAGGTCCGACCATTTCAACTCCAACTTTGAGCTCACCCAAAAGTTGCAAAAAAGCCAAAACGACACCCAAAACAACCACCAAGAAAGAGTCAAACTCGAAGTGCTCGAGCTCACCACCATCCAACAAACGGCACCCCACCTGCTCGAATAGATGCCACACCCAGAAGCCACATTTAAAACACGTCCACAAGGTGTATAACAAAAGACCGCATATAAACCCAGCATCCACCAACAGCTCAACTGGCTCAAGACACCAACACTTCCCACAAACCTCCATGCCGCACATATATAACTTTTTATATTTTTTTTCAATTTTACCTATATAATTTTTTAAATTATACTCCCTCGGTCCCGTAAGATTGTATCACATAAGAGATGGTGCGAATTTTAAAAAAAAAGTTGGTAGATAAAGTGTTGAGTGAAAATGAGTGGTTGAGGTTAAATTGGTTGTGGGGTTATGTAGAAATGAGTGGTCGTGGTTAAAAGGAGAAAGTGAGACCATGTCCCAAAATTGAAGTGATACACTCTTATGGGACGGACAAAAATAAAAAATGTGATACACTCTTACGGGACGGAGGGAGTATATTAATCCACAAAACTTTTTAATTTTATTTAATTTATGTAACTTATACCATCATTACATTTATCATATTTGCACTCTAGCTATAATCATATTTGCACTCTAGCTATAATCGATGAGAAACAAAGTTAATAAAAGTATATGAATAATGCATAATATTCAATAACTCATTATTTTTTATAGGAATCAATAATTTACATTAATATGGCAATTTTGAACACTTAATTGGATCAAATAACTTAAACTAAAAGTCCAAACTATTATTAAATCAACATTCCACATTAAAAAATTAACTAAATTTAACAAAATAGCCCACACTTAATTTAATAATTTTAGTATTTATAAAATAAAATTAATAGCCCTCACTTCATATTATAACTTTGGGCTCTTAAAAGTCCAAACTATAGTATTGTTAAAAATTCATACTTAACTTGCCTCCAAAAAAAAAAAAAAATCATACTTAACTAGCCCAAAATCAAAAGCTCAAATAATAAAAATTTAATTAAACTTAAGAATAAAAAAAACAAAGCTAAAAATAAAATAAACAAATATAACCATTATAAAATGAAAAATAATAACCCTAATCTCTATTGTTCCGACAACATCTTCTTTTTTCGTTTTGACTGTGTTTTCTTCCTTTTTCCCAGCCTATTCTTCTTTCATAATCCTCATTGATTAAACAAAAAAAAAAAATCACAGTCAATATATAGAACTATGCTTTTAATTTGTTTAGTTCTGGATTTTAGTAATAATAATGTATAATACTAGTAAAAAACATTACATAAAATTTTGCAAATTAGAGCCTTGTTACTCAAAGCCCAACATTGGACGGGCTTTAAGGTTGCCAACGAGGCCCATTACAGCGAGAAATAGAGTTACGGTCCAAGTAGAATAGCACGAGCCTCATATTCTAAACTTGACAAAGAAAACTCCAAATCTAGAATCCAGAACCTTCCGAGAAAAACAATGGCGGAAGATTTTGTGTTGGATACGGCGATCACACACTGGGTGTTGATGCAAAATGAAAGTTTTGATTTTTTTTTTATTATTTTTTTAATCTTTTTTATTTGGTAGCAGAACAATTATGGTATTGAATTGACTTTGTAATATTTTTTTAGTTCGATTAAGTTTTATTCTATTTTCGTAGAAGAATTTAACTAAGCTTCATTAGTTTAAAAAGTAAAAAAAATATATAGTTATGAAAGATATATTAATTTTGAGGTATATTTGTCTTTTTCAAATTTTCATATGTATAGAATCGTAATTTAAGCTAAGGTATCAAACATCTAATTTATGGTATTTACACATATCTTTATCTACTAAACACACACTTTAACCCAAAGTGTTAGCCCATGATTCTATTGCCAGCTCGGCCCCTAGTTTCATTCGAAAAACTGTTTTAGCTATATATCTCCTTGATTATTTATCATACTATGGCAATACACATGTTTTTAATGAATTTATTCCGAAACTTATGATTATATTTTCGATCACCCAACAAATAACTGGGCAAGGAACGTGACATCAATGTAGGTTACGATCCAATAAAATTATAAATTAATGAGGAGCTACATTGGTCTTAGATTAGTAACACACTAATAAGAGAATGTACGATTATCTGAATATAAAATGATTAGCAGAGAAAGTTGAAAACTTGATTTTTGTCAAAAAGAAAAACGACGAGGAGTGGTGACTCATATAAAAAATGTAATATTAGAGTATAATATACAAAGCAAAATTGGAAATGCCATATATAGTAGTTTGTTAAGGATAATAAATAGGTTTTCATTAAAATGACCTGGCTTCTTCTTATTAGCATTTCTTTTTTCTTTTCAAAATCCTTATCCTCCAAAATAGAGTAGTATTTATTTATTTATGTGTATATATGCTGAAGTAATTGTCAATTGTCATTAATTATTTCCATTTAAAAGCACATATGTGTATTACGCGAATATTGAATATACATATTGTCGTCAATATAATATATATATAGATAGAGGTTTTATGGAGAATTGTATATTTCGAGAGAATAAAGAATAACGAACAAATCAATAAATTCTACAAACAAAATAATATAATTTACGAACAAATGTATTTGGTGAATATGGTGAAAATCTCGTCCCTACCTTGATTTTGAACCCGGACTAAAATGTTTGCTCGTATGATACATTGATTTATTCATAGAAATTATTGACTTATTCGTCGTTTTCTCACGCATTCTCTATTCTCTAAGTATGTAGCGTTCTAAGTTGTGAAAACATAAAAACCAAAATTATTGTGAAAAATGAAAATCAAATTTTATAAATGCACGATAACATAATTCTTGTTGCATTTTACAACACCAGTACTTGAATTTTACAATTTTCAAATTCCACACTATTAAAAAGTCGCTCATAGTTTACCGCACTATTAAAAAATTCACTGTAAAGAAAATCATAGTATATAAGATGGGAAGATCTAAGAATGCAAATACATGCATGTAAAATTATTGTAATGCAACAAGACTTATGTTATGGTGCATATACAAATTTTGGTTCTCATTTCTCACCGCAATTTTAATTTAAATTACATAAATAAATAAAAGAAATTTAAATACCGCGCGACGGAAGACTCGAACTCATAAACTTTAATTTTTATTAGAACTCACCCCTAAGTTGGTTATAATTAAAACTACAATTTAAAATGAGAACTGCAAATACTGCATTGGCATATAAACTTACTAAATTCGCCGTGAGATTATAACTGCATGCACTCGAACAAAGTGAAAAGAAAAATCCGCTGTCTCCGGAATTTGAACTCAGGTATTATTACATGAGGAAACTTATAAAAAAATACCACCTTTTAAAAGTGATATATTTTTTAGCCCCTCTTTAAAAACAACTCTTTTGTATACCAAAATAAATTAAAAGACAAAAATACTCATTACGGTCCTCACCACTTTAATTTTCGCGCAACATTACACGTGCCTACAATCATGATCACGATGGTGGACACGATCGTGCGCACGATCATGATCACGATCGTGCCACGATCATGATCACGATCGTGCCCACTATCATGATGATAGACACGATGGTGGACACGATCGTGCCCACGATCATGATCACGATGGTGAACATGATCGTGCCCACGATGGTGGACACGTTCATGCCCATCGTGCCCATGATGGTGGACACAATCGTGCCCATCGTGTCCATGATCGAGGGCACGTGTCATGTTGCGCGGAAATTAAAGTGGTGGGAACCGTAAAGGGTATTTTAGTCTTTTAATTCATTTTTTATACAAAAGAGTTGTTTTTAAAGAGGGGCTAAAAACATACTTCATTTTTAAAAGGTGGTATTTAAAATCTTGAACCCCTTATTACATTCATGATTGAGTGTTGAGATTGGTTCTCCATTTCTCATTTTTAATAAGATTTGTCTTTGAACCTCTCCATTCTCATTCATATAATTTAATGCATTAAAAAGAATTTATTTCATTCAAGATTCAAACTCAGGTGCTGTTGCATTTATATCACGATAATGCATTAATTACCAATCACGATCAAATGACTAAAAGAAATACTCCGCTCTTATTTTATACTCATTCCGTCCCCCAAATAGCTTTTTAGGAGGGAGGAAAACGAGTTTTAAGACAAAATTATTGAGTGTATTAGCATTGATAAAAAAATATTATAATTAGTATTGAAAATGGTGAAAATGTGTTATAATTAGTATTGAGATGTGAGAGTGATGAAAAATAAAAATAAATGAATTATTATTAATGGTGGGGTGTGTCCTAAAATCAAAATGAAAATTATTTTAGGGACAACCCAAAATAGAAAGTTAGAAAGTTATTTAAAATACTAGGGAGTAGGGAGTATAAGCGTAATTCTCCTTTCCTTTTATATATACATTAAAACATATAGTACAAACTTTAGTTTATTTGTCTTTTTTTAGAGTGGATTTTGAAAATAGCCACTTTTATATAGTAAAAATAAATTTTACCCACTAATATAAAAACTTTAAAAAAATACCCACATTTACCATTTTACCCTTACATATTAAATTTTACAAATACCCACTATTCACTGGTTGTGAATTCAACTCGAATTCAAGTGTTGGTTGTGAATTCGCGTGAATTAACAACCCACACTATTTTAAGTTGTGAATTCACAACCGATAAAACTTGAATTCACAACCAACATTTTTTCAAGTTGTAAATTCACAACCAATAAACTTGAATTCACAATCAACACTATTTCGTGAATTCACAACCAACGCCGATAATTCAGTTGTGAATTCAAGAACATTTATACAAAATTGCGTGATTTTCATCAATTTCTTCGTTACTTATATTTTTTTCGATTAAATTCAAATTGAATTCAACTTTTCCTCAAATTTCTCTTCTAAATGACATACTTTCTTAAAGTAATTGAATAAGAACAATCCTCAAAATCTAGAATCCCTAAATCATTCTCAATCCCCAAAATCTAGCCGAAGCGAGGCGGCGATGCAGATCCGGGGCGGCGCGGTGAAGAACGGGGCTTGTCATACCGCCAGAGAAAGAATCCTACGGCGCGATGCAGCTTCCTGTTGAGAGCGGCGCGCGTGGCCGGCGTTGTGGGACCGGAGGCCGGGTGCCGCGAGGAGATCGAGAGGCGCGTTTCCCGGCAGTTGGATGAGGCGCCGTCCTTCAATGATAACTTTAGGAGGTTGAAGAGAGGGAGAAGGTCGTGGACGTCGATCACAGAGAGAGAGAGAGAGGTGCGCTGAAGAGAGGAAGATGAGAGAGAAGAGAGAGAGAGAGAGAGAGAGAGAGAGAGAGAGAGAGAGGAGAGAGCGTGCAGAGAGAGAGAGAGAAGAGAGATATAGAAAAAAATGAGAGAATGAGAGGAGGTTAGGGTTTGCCCATTTATATCGAAGGGTAATTTAGTCTTTTAACACAAAAAAGTGAGTATTTTTTTATGTTTTTATTTGAGTGAGTAAAATTTATTTTTACTGTATAAAAATGGGTACTCTTATATATTAACACTTTTTTTTATATAACTTTAGCAAATGTTAAATTGCACGAGATCGATTTAGAATCGAGTGCTATAGATTATGCAGTACAGGAAAAATAGTTTACAGTTTTTCAAAATTTAAAATAAAATTAGAACACACAAACCATTTGACTAACTTTAAATTTCCTTCTAGAAAAAGACAAATTTTACCTGTTCTGCACAAAATTGCCGTTGGATTTCCAACACCCAGAACTCTTTGTATTTTTGTTAGTATTCAAGTCAATTATTTGTTCTCAATTCTAACAATTTAGATGTGTAGTAAATCTTTTATAAAAAATTTCCTACTCTGAGAACTTTTGTACTTTGTCAAAGTTATATATATATATATATATGTTTTTTTTTTAATTCTAACAATTTGTTTCTAGCATACGATACATTTGAAAAAAAAAAAGATCCTTGTTGCTTGGTTCAAAATTAAGTCTAATAAAATTACATTTAAAAATTACAAGCTTAAAAATAAATAAACTAAATTCCTATTTAATACAGCCATCGCTGAAGAACTAGTATAAATACCCTATTTATCATTCATTTTTTCACTGCATTCGGTTCCACCTATCTTCTTATTAACTCTGTCTTCTGTATAACATTCATCTCATCATCATCTCTATTTTTCTCACCACTTTCAATGTAGTGTTTTTCTTATTTATATACTATTTATTAATGTTGTAGAAAGAAAAAATCATCATGTGGGAAGCTGGTAGAAACAATTCGCCATTGGCTCATGCTATGATGCATGGAATTCATGTTTTATTAGTGGATCATGATGCAGAAGCTTTAATCAATACAGCAAAGCAACTCGAAATGTGCCAGTACAAAGGTATATTATTTTTATTTTCTATTTTTTAACTTAATTTACTGTGAAATTAAATCCTCTTAAATCTTGAATTTTCTCGAACAGGAGCCTCTTAAAAAATGATTCAATGGGAGCAATTATTTCCATGAAATAATTTGAGGCTTTTAAAAAAAAAAATTGGGAGAATTTTTTTTAAGTAGTTTTAGTTTAGGTCGATTTTTTATTAATATTTTGTATAATCAATTCCATCTATTTGGTGTTTATTGCTGAATCTTGAATCAAGAAATGAGTTTATTTTTAGAAATGTCGGTAATGTTGAATCTCATGTTTTCAATAAACCCATTAATGGTTTAATTTGCAATATTGATTTTGTTCATTTATTCATTTATTTCGTTTATGCTACTAAGTGTATGCTGTTGTGTCATTGCTTTAATTCGTTTTTCTTTATTTTCTATTTTTACCAATAGGCGAATCTCTTAATATTATTTTGTTCATTTGATTTATTAATTAGTGTACTAGTTTCAATTACTAGAAGTGAAACTCTCTTGCTCTTAATTGTACCCAAAATATCTCATATATAAATATTTGTTGAATTGTAATATTGCGTAAAGTAATAAATTTAAACAAAAAAAATGTAATAAATTTAAGCAGTTAATTAGGATGAAAAATCATAGCTGTAAATTAATAGATACAGACAAGCACATCTTTTGTGGATGTGAGCGTGTTTGGATTTTCTTACAATTAGTAATTTAGTACTTTGAAATTTGGAAGAACGAAGACGGCGGCAGGAAGGAAATCTATACTCTTATGGAAATTAATTATATATATCCCGACAACGAAAGAATTTGCGTAATTTTAGTATCCGAGTACAATAATTAATTTCTATAATATATATCTCATACTGCAAATCAATGTAATTTTTTAAAAATATTTCAAACCATTTAATTTCCTTTGCATTTCTTGTGCACTACGAACACACAATCAGTGCTGTGTGGTCTATTTATGATGTTATTCATATATTATACTTGTATCATTCTTTACATACGCATGGGTCAATCGGCTAATGACACCACGATTTTTCTAAAATATTATTATAAAAGATTTTTGTATATTTAATTTTAATTTTGTATGATTGATCAGTTACATTTGTTGAGCATGCATCTGCTGCAATATCGATGCTCCCTAGTGGAAAGGCTAAATTTGATGCTGTGATAGCAAACATCAACTCTCCTGATCTCCATGGATTCAAACTTCTCCAACATGCAGTCTACATGTGCATCCCAGTAGTTTGTAAGCTCAATTCTTTTCTTCAAATTAAACTTTTTATATATAAATAATAAATTAGATTTGTTGTATAAAATGTTCCAATAAAATAATGTGAATTCGTTGTGAAGAATAATAAATTCAAGAAAATGGAATATTCGTTGCCTATGTGATTCAAACCCTAGACAATATGAAGTCATATATTCACCAAAGATAAATCCACCATAGATCTCCAATCCACGGTCTAAGGTTAAAAAGAGTTCATGTTTAATTTAATGTATTCATGGACTCATTTGAATCACCCTAGAATAAAAATTTATTTTAAAATATAAACAATGTACCATTTTCAATCTTAGATCATGCATGAAGATATATGGTAGGCAGAGACAGACCTATGTACCCTATTGTGGGGAAATGTGCCCCACAATTTTTTTTACTATTTTTTTTTATTAAGTATAGATATATTTATAGTTTAATTAAAATGTATCTAATATATAAGCAACTTTTTAAACTCTTAATCCTCAATACATTTGACCGATTTGACAGCTATCAATCATAAAAGTCAACAATTTGACAGCTATCAGTCAAGAATACATATGAACACTGGGTGGCTAGATCATGTGTCCGCCCGGGCGGACACATAATTTCACCGGGCGGACATATAATCTAGCCACCCACCGGTCATATGTACTCTTGACTGATAGCTGTCAAATCGTTGACTTTTATGACTGATAGCTGTCAAATCGGTCAAATGTGTAAGACTTTCACAAAAAACCAAGCACACCCATCAACATCAAAGGGTAAAATAGGTATTTCACATAATTAGGGCATAGAATGCTTTGTATGATAACTTAGGGCATTTTTACAAAAAAACTTAAGGAAGAGGCATTTTTGCCTATTAACACATATATAATTGTGCAAATATATTTATATTTTTCTAATGTATTCACATTAATGATATATTTATACAGTAATGTCCGATGATGATGATGCATTCATTGCGATGAGGGCTCTCGAACATGGGGCATTCCTTTACATCAAGAAGCCTATATCAATGGAGTTTCTCCGATGTCTCTGGCAACATGTTGTGAGGGAGAAGACGAGAATGGTGAGGGAAAGGGACATGTTTATCGCATCGAACAACCTCGCATCTGTACGCAGTGTCCAGTTTAGGGAAGTGACGCATCCGAGGGATGAAAACCCTAACCCTAATCATAACATGGCAATGAAGAATAAGGGTAAGTGCAAGAGTAAAGGTAGATGTAGATATGATGATTATAGTGAAGAATACGATTCAGAGAGTCATGTGAAGGGTAATGTGAGGAGGAAGATATGTACCGAATGGACTCAAGAACTGCATACCAAGTTCATGAATGCAATCGAACAACTTGGTGAAGGAAGTACGTATTTCTCATTGCTACCAAATTCTTCATTAGCATATTAATTAATGTTTCTAATGACTTGACATATAATTTATAAGTTTAATTATATAGAGGGTACTGTTTGGGTTATGTTAGTATGTGATGAGGACTAAATTGTGCACCAGCGCTGTGCTTAACAGTGCTGGAATATTCTTTAATTATTATTAGTATTTAATGCTATTATTGTTATTATTTCAAATATTTGGTACTGCGCTGACCTGACATGGTTGGTTTTATCAACAAAAAGTAACTTGGCTCCCGACGTTGACGACTCAAGTCGAAGATCAAAGCTAATGTGATAGGGGCTTTAGGCCCAATTACTTAAGTTAAGGGGCCCAAATGCTAAGTTTATTTTGAAGGCCTATAAATAGAAGCTTAGTTATGAGTTGAGAGAGCTATCTTGGATTCATTAATCACTTGTAAAGTGTAAACTCTCTCGAATCATAGTGAAAAACTCCGAAAATTCACCCGTGGATGTAGATCTTCATGATCAAACCACCTAAATTCTTGTGTCGTTTATCGTTTTATTTAGTTTTAGTTTAGGTGTTGATGTTAAACTCATCAGTATGCTCGACCAAATATTTATGTTGATGCGTTTTGTTTTAAGCTTGTAGGACTAATTAATTGAGTTTCTTTTTAGGGTGTTTCCCAAAAGAAATCCTAGAGATGATGAATGAGCCTGGCCTAACAAGAATGCAAGTGGCAAGCCATCTTCAGGTTTGTTTTTGTAATAGAAAAATTTGACCATTAATTAATTCAATCAAACATTTCTTACTTTGTGTAATCAAATTATATATATATATATATATATATATATATTATAATTCCTTTTTGAATTTTATAGAAATGTCGCAATGATAAGTGGCGAGCACCAGAAGAGAGAAAGTCGATGAGCCAAACAAGTCAACATGCAACTTCGAGTGGCAGCGGATCCCAAGCCAAGCCAAGGAGATTCGGGTCAAAACCCCTAGCAGCTAATATATCCTATTCGGGTCAATGCTCGAATCCGGAGACCCAAACACCAAGTAACGGGGCAAAAATGATCATGAACTATGGAACAGAAACGAGCTCTTCATCAAAGCCGAGGCACACATCCGATGAGCACTTTAATTTTCTGGATATGGATTGCCTGACCCATCACTTTTCAGGTGCCCACCAACAACCTGGGACCAACAATGCGGGTCGGGCTTACAACAACGACCGGGTACATTAATTTTCCTATTACTTGTACATATGCATTAATTATGATAATTAATAAGGTTATAAATGCAATTTTTATATTTTATTGGTATGTGCAATTTAACGGTTGGGGACACTTAATAAAAAACAAAGGGAGTAAAGTCCATCCAAAAGTAAATAGATGAGATCCTTTGTCCCACTTTTTAGTGTGTACCACTCTTAGTTTGTTATGATTTTTAATTATATTTTCTTCATTTTTAATTAATTATGCTTTAATATAATAAAAAGATAATTAACAAGGGTTCACTAATTGACTAATCCAATTAGGGTTTATAATTTTTTTATATTTATTTGAATTAATAATTGATTATTTGGGTTCATTAATTCAAAGTTAGGGTATATTTTTTTTTAATTTCAATTTTTAGTAATAAATATTAATTAGAGTTCATAATATAATAATATTTTTTATTTTTATAAAAAAGAATTATAAAATAGATAAATTAAGAGTGGTACATGGTAGTACACACTAAATAGTGGGACAAATGATCTCATCTGAAAAGTAAACGGAACATTAAAATAAAAAATCTCATTATCTACACTTCTTCAAAAACCTCGTGTGTGTGTTTGTGGAAATGTTACATATTTTAAAAGCTTATTGAAAAATTCCCACCAAATTAAATATTAAACATATATACGTTTAGTTACGCCTACAAACGTGTTCTTAATTATGTAATTTTCAATGGATGGCAACTTGAATATAGCTAGCTAACCACCTTATTCAATTGCGAGAAAAAAAAATTGCATCTACTTTTGTATATTATTCTTAATTAGTTACGAAGTATTTAATTACTGTACAAATCCTATTTGAATACAGAACTGTGGTGAAGCAAGTTCACAGAGCAAGAGCCTTTGGAGTTCAGACACATCGAATCTCGACAGCGATCACTCTGAAACTAAAGCCCAAGCTTGTTGAGATCACTAAGAAATGAATAACTTACATACTTAGTTATGCAACCCAGATTAATATTTTACATTTTGTTATCAATCGTTTAACAAGATTGCCATTACTATCTCATGTTTACTAGTATATGGTTTGGTTATTTTGCATTTTACACTACAAAAAAACGCGCAAATAGCGACGAAAACTACCGACGGCGGCGCCGCCGCCGGCAATTACCGACGGCACCGCGGCGGCAAAAACGGCGACCCGCCTTTTGACTATTACCGGCGAATTACCGACGGCAAAACGGCCGCCGCTAATTAGCGGCGGTTACGCCGTCGCTAATTTAAATATATATTAATATACATATATATTATTTATTACCGACGGCATTTGCCGTCGGTATTTACCGGCGGCAATCGGCCGCCGCTAATCGCCACCGCCGGTGACATCCGGCGATAGCACAACCGCCGTCCGACCAACGTTACCGACGGCATTTTTCCGCCGCTAATTACCGACGGCAAATGCTAATTACCGACGGCAAATGCCGTCGGTAATAATTTTTTTTTTTTAATTTTTTTTTAATTTTTTAATTTTTTTTCATTTTTTTTTCTTTCATTTATCATCTAATAAATTGATCAAAGATAAAAATACAAAAACATTGAAATCAAATATATATTGAAATACAAGTGAAAATTTAAACATTGATTATTACTAATCTAAGATTATTACTAAGAATTCAAGATTCTTAGTAAGAATCTTATAATTATAACTTAAGAATGTTAATTTGATTAGTGATTCACTCATCAATCATCACTAATCCAAGATTATTACTAAGAATTCAAGATTCTTAGTAAGAATCTTATAATTATAACTTAAGAATGTTAATTTGATTAGTGATTCACTCATCAATCATCACTAATCCAAAATTATTACTAAGAATTCAAGATTCTTAGTAAGAATCTTATAATTATAACTTAAGAATGTTAATTTGATTAGTGATTCATTCATCAATCATCACTAATCTAATATTATTACTAAGCATTCAAGATTATTAGTAAGAAACTTATAATTATAACTTAATAATGTTAATTTGATTAGTGATTCACTCATCAATCAACACTAATCTAATATTATTACTAAGAATTCAAGATTATTGGTAAAAATCTTATAATTATAACTTAAGAATGTTAATTTGATTAGTGATTCACTCATCAATCAACACTAATCTAATATTATTACTAAGAATTCAAGATTCTTAGTAAGAATCTTATAATTATAACTTAAGAATGTTAATTTGATTAGTGATTCACTCATCAATCATCATTAATCCAAGATTATTACTAAGAATTCAAGATTCTTAGTAAGAATCTTATAATTATAACTTAAGAATGTTAATTTGATTAGTGATTCACTCATCAATCATCACTAATCCAAGATTATTACTAAGAATTCAAGATTCTTAGTAAGAATCTTATAATTATAACTTAAGAATGTTAGATTGATTAGTGATTCACTCATCAATCATCACTAACCCAAGATTATTACTAAGAATTCAAGATTCTTAGTAAGAATCTTATAATTATAACTTAAGAATGTTAATTTGATTAGTGATTCACTCATCAATCATCACTAATCCAAGATTATTACTAAGAATTCAAGATTCTTAGTAAGAATCTTATAATTATAACTTAAGAATGTTAATTTGATTAGTGATTCACTCATCAATCATCACTAATCTAATATTATTACTAAGCATTCAAGATTATTAGTAAGAAACTTATAATTATAACTTAATAATGTTAATTTGATTAGTGATTCACTCATCAATCAACACTAATCTAATATTATTACTAAGAATTCAAGATTCTTGGTAAAAATCTTATAATTATAACTTAAGAATGTTAATTTGATTAGTGATTCACTCATCAATCAACACTAATCTAATATTATTACTAAGAATTCAAGATTCTTAGTAAGAATCTTATAATTATAACTTAAGAATGTTAACTTGATTAGTGATTCACTCATCAATCATCATTAATCCAAGATTATTACTAAGAATTCAAGATTCTTAGTAAGAATCTTATAATTATAACTTAAGAATGTTAATTTGATTAGTGATTCACTCATCAATCATTACTAATCCAAGATTATTACTAAGAATTCAAGATTCTTAGTAAGAATCTTATAATTATAACTTAAGAATGTTAGATTGATTAGTGATTCACTCATCAATCATCACTAACCCAAGATTATTACTAAGAATTCAAGATTCTTAGTAAGAATCTTATAATTATAACTTAAGAATGTTAATTTGATTAGTGATTCACTCATCAATCATCACTAATCCAAGATTATTACTAAGAATTCAAGATTCTTAGTAATAATCTTATAATTATAACTTAAGAATGTTAATTTGATTAGTGATTCACTCATCAATCATCACTAATCTAATATTATTACTAAGCATTCAAGATTATTAGTAAGAAACTTATAATTATAACTTAATAATGTTAATTTGATTAGTGATTCACTCATCAATCAACACTAAGGTTATGAATGGTGTATAAACTAGATTGATAAAAAAAAAAAAAATCAAAAATTAATAATAAATTAATTAATAAATATTTTTCCGACATAAAAATAAGAACGGAAACGAGCCCAATCCGTAATTAACAACATTTTTTGTATATCATCTCGACATATTCTAAGGTTATGAATATATATGATATTGTATATTGAAGTAGACTTTAAATGAATTAATAGATACTATATATATCAATAATACGAGTGTTCTGTACTGGTGACCATTGAAAAAGAACTTCAAGGTTAAGCGTGCTTGACTTAGAGCACAACTAAGATGGGTGACCGACTGGGAAGTTCGTCTAAATTATGCAATACTGTATAAATACCGAAATAAATTGTGGATATACAATAAAATAAATAAATAAATAAAATAAATAAATAAAAAAAATAAAATAAAAAAAATAAATTAAAAAATATTACCGAGGGCAAATGCCGTCGGTAATGCCGTCGGTAATTACCGACGGCATGTTGCCCTCGGTAATATCGTGAACAACTCCGGCGTGTGCGCCACCACCGTCCGGTGGAAATTACCGACGGTGATCTCGCCGCCGCTAATTACCGACGGCAAACGCCGTCGGTAATTTTCCGGCAAGTCTCCGCCGTTCAACGGCGGTATTTAACGGCGGAAATGCCAGCGGCTTCGCCGCCGTTAATTGCCGGCGGCGGCCGATCGCCGTCGGTAATGGCGTTGCCGACGAACCGTTTAGCGACGGCGAGTTGCCGCCGGTAACACTATTTACCGGCGGCCGTCTTTTGTTACCGACGGCATTTCGCCGTCGGTAATCAACGATTTTTTTGTAGTGTTATTTTGTGAAATTTTTTATGTGACTTTTCTCGTCTTCAATTAATGAGCTTTGATGGCATGCATGGCCTGTTAGCTAGCCTTTTTTTCTCCTCGTTATAAATGGAGCATGTTGAGAATATAGATTATGCTACAAATTATTTATTTTTCATAATTGTTCGAGAGAGATTATATAATTATATTGCGAAGTGATAATATCTATTGATCTTTGATGAAATAAAAATTGTTAAAGATTATTGGATATTATGGTAAATGTTGGGTATCTTCGCCTAGCCGGAGGTTCACCTCTTGGTTCCCGACCGTCCTGCCGCCTTCACACGACACTCTAGTGCCAAGCTCCTCTTCTCTTTTCTCTTCCTTTAATTACACCTTTCAGTACCTGCAAAATACAAAGGGAAATTCTGCAAGTAAAAGGAACAACAGAAAACTTAAAGAAAGAAAGAAAGAGAGAAATCAGAGGAAACTCGATGTGGGAAAAATGTGTCCTCGGGACACTTTGGCTCAGATTTTTTCCACAGTAGGCTCGACTCTTCCAGCAGCTCAATGATCACGGCAAAGGGGAGATGGAGAATCAGATCGGCGCACAGATCTCGCATGCACAACCACCAAGATCAGGAATCTGATGGTCAGGATTCCGGCGGCTCACACACCCTCAGCTTATCACCAAAACAAGAGTCCGATGGTCAGGATTCCGGCGATACAAGCACTCAATCGAAGTGAAGTTCACACCCACAGTCACCAATCAGGAAACCACGAACAGGAATCCGGCGACACTTCAAGAAGGAATAGCAGAGCCTTCTGAGTCAAACAGTGTATGAAACTTCCTTACGATTGAAAGACTTGCAGCAGGGATAAAAAGGGGTGGAGCATTGAAGTCGGAGATGGGAATCGAGGAGACGGGCGGTGGAAAAGATGGAGCGGCGCAGATGGGGGCGGAAGGGTGTGGGAGATAGAGAGATTTAGGATTTCAGAGTTGCGCGGGGAAGTGAGGATGAGGGGGGTAAATCTGATGGGATAGTGGGCTAGGGTATGGGAATGGGCCGGGTAATAGGTTTGGGCTAGGGAATTAATGATAATTGGGCCAACTCTCCACAGTAAACCGCAAGATAAATAATCGGACCTAGGTAAGATATAGGATATTTATGATTTAATTATACACATTCATACTTATTTATATTCACATAGACTATATAGTAATGAAAGGACATTATACTCAATCAACATATATACTGGTATTGGACTAGATGACTAGCTATGACCCAACGCTAGAGTCGACTCGGATAACATTTAAATGCAACTTATACGTAACATGATGGTTGGGTCATACATGAGAGCTATAACCCAACCAGCATTTGAATGCAACTTATACATGATGGTAATATTTTTGTTTTTATTTTGTGATTGAAGTAGTGACCCGAATTTGGTTGGGTTTACTTGAATTAACTTAAATTTCATGTACAAGTTGCATTCAAATGCTAGTTCAGTTGATTTAAGACGTATTTGCGACTGTTCACTGTTATTTTTTCATTTTGATATTTTCCCCGTCAAAGTCGTTATTCTTTCCCCCCTGATTATTGGTAATAAAGTATAATGAAGTAGTCTTTCGCACAGGTGAGGTGACAGAGAAATATGTTTTTGCCCGCCACATGCTCGATAAATTGACTGTGAGAAGTTCCACTTCACACAACTGGAAATCTTTTTGGGTTGGTGAAAATCTCAGCTTATGATCAAAAGAGATATTACGTCGCAATGTTGGCGCAGATTCAAGAACTGGCCCATCAATCACTGCTACTTCACACTTTCCTCAGATTTTGAGCACCAAAATCTCATCTCCCTGCTACAATCATGCGATCAAATCTGCCAAAGTGCTCAAATTCACTGTTTGATGCTCAAGACTGGTCTCGACCGAATCCCATTTCCACTGAGTAAGCTTCTCGCCCAAATCTCTATGCAGGATATCAGCTATGCAGACTCCATCTTCAAACAGATAAAGACCCCCAACCATTACATGTTCAACACCATGCTCCGAGGCCATTCTGTCCGCAGCGATCCCCAAAATGGCCTCCTTTTGTTCAATCGAATGAGGGCTGAGAATCACGGCTTCGATCAATTTACATTCGTTTCGGTTCTGAAATCTTGCTCCCGTTTGTTGGAGATCCAGACCGGGCTTGAAGTTCATACGTGTGTTTTGAAATCTGGGTTCGGTTCGGTTTTGAATGTGATGAATGCCCTTCTGCATTTCTATTGTGTTTGCGGCAAGACTGAAGACGCGCGCCATCTGTTTGATGAAATGGGTATGATGAAAGACCTGGTTTCGGGGAATACCTTGATGGGGGGATATCTTTGCGTGAAGGAATATGCTTTGGTTTTGGATTTGTTTAAACTACTGTGCAGAGATAGCTTTGGAGTCAGCGTGACTACTATTCTGAGTGCTGTCTCAGCTGTGGGGCAATTGTTGAATGCATCTATGGGAGAGACTATACATGTGTTTTGCTTCAAGGTTGGTTTCTTGTCGAATTTAAATGTGGTTGCTGCTTTGATTTCCATGTACGGGAAGCACGGCTGCATGCACTCTGCTCGTCGACTCTTTGATGAAGTTGATGTTAAAAGAGATGTTGTGTTGTGGAACTGTTTAATTGATGGATATGCTAGAAGTGGTCTTCTTGAAGAAGCAGTGGAGTTGCTGAGATTGATGAAGGATCACACTGTACGGCCTAATTCTTCTACAATGGCCGGGTTGCTCTCTGCTTGCTCCGCCTCCGGGGCTCTTGGAATAGGCGAATACGTGCATGGTTATGTTGAGGACGAGAAGTTGCCATTGGATGCAGTTCTTGGCACAGCAATAATAGATATGTATGCCAAAAGCGGGCTGCTTGAGAAGGCAGTCAATGTTTTCGATAGGTTGGAGTGTAAAGACGTGAAGAGTTGGACGGCTATGATCTCCGGTTGTGGAATACACGGGCAAGCAGATCAGGCGGTCACACTTTTTCATAGAATGGAGGAGGAGGGTGTTGTGCCTAATGAAGTGACATTTTTGACAGTTGTGAGTGCTTGCAGCCATGGAGGTTTAGTGAGAGAAGGATTGTGGTGTTTCAGGAGGATGGTGGAAATGTACAAATTGAAGCCGAGGATTGAGCACTATGGTTGCATGATTGATCTCTTGGGGCGTGCTGGCTTGCTGGAGGAAGCATACGAGCTGATCAAAGGATTGCCAGTCGAGAGGGACGCCACTGCTTGGCGCGCATTGCTTGGCGCGTGCAGAGTATATGGTAACGTCGAGTTAGCCGAGCACGTGAAGGAAGAACTCCAAGGGATTCATGAAAATCATGCGGCTGATTCACTCAGTCTTGCTGGTGCTTATGCTGCTGCTGGGATGGTAGCAGATCATAGATATGAATTGGAGACTGCTAAGAAGGGAGCTGGATATAGCAAAATTGATTTACCATTTTGATTATACTTTATTTTTGCCTTGCCTAGTTTATAACAAAAGTTTTAAGAAAAGAGACTAGAGTTGAATTTTTGCAGAATAACAATCGATGGTGATATATCACTAGGTTACAATTATTTTTGCTCCACTAATCAGGTATAATAAATGAACATATTATTCAGCCATTAAAAGCACAAGAGAGGTAGAGGCACAGCCAAAGTCTGCAATGGTTGAGATCACAGAGAGTGCAGCCTTGTTTCGTTCTTTGACCTTCAACTGATGAACCACTCTGCAAATTTGTAAGCTGGAGTGGTGTAGTACAATAATTGCACAACTTCAATAAGAATTCAAACTCTCTTAAAGCAGTTGGAAGTGACTAAATGGAGAAGAGTAACATTAATTGCAAAAAAATAATAAATTCATCATTCATCAGCTTAGCATAGCACAGTACTCAGAACCCAAGATGGAGAAGTGTAACAATAATAGCTTTTCTCTCTATTTCTTTTGCAATTGAAACCATATGTGCACTTAAAACAAGCCAATAAGGTAATAACACATCAGCAATGTTCAGACATGATTCATCAATACATTTAATGATGATTGGTGTAGAAAATGTATTCACTTCCGTGCTTCTGAGCTAATGACGATAACTGGTGCCGTGACAAAAATACCACATACCTGTGACGGATCAAATACAGCAAATAGTTTGACTTTTAGGAATTTTATAAGTCGATGTCTGAGGGGAGGGGTATTTGGTAAAAGAGTAAGGCTGGGAATCCACCAGCACCCTATCCTGTTAAACCATATAAATATGTTTCAAGCTATGGGATAATACAAAATAAAAAAGAGAGTGATAAACAGATGAAATACATATATATTGCTGCACCTGCACAGATGAAAGGCATGCAGAGCAATACGCCACACTCTTTTTCATATTTCGACCTCGACAACTGCTGACTTACCTGAAAGGAAATTTAAGTATGATCTTTCATCTATGGAGCATTCCACCAAGCACAAACAAGTAAAAATCATAAGCAACACAAAAGCATACTATAGCCTGAAAATCTTCATCACATGAGAGGCTTAACGTATGTAACAGATAATGTGGATTTCTGGAAAAGTTAGATTTTGAGAAGAGGATTTAAATAGAAAAGTCATGCTTTACTAGTCCAGCTACCTCAAGTTTGTGGAAATGTAGATCTTGTGTTATATTATAGCAAAAATATATTCTCAAATATCTATATAAGTTCCAAACAGCCTGACTCGTTCACTATAAGGAAAAGGATAAAAGAAAGCAAACCTTTATCATGCAACCCAGAAATTGGACATAAGAACTAATCGTCTCCATCAAGCAGAGAAAGTGCTCAAATGCATCATCTTAGATAACAATTCAGATAAGATGAGTAAGAAGCTTACACAACCATTAGAAGGAAGAGATTTGTAGATCTCGATAGAAGGCGAGGCTCAAATCTAGAAACAAAGATGCCAGATATATTTTTTTTTTTTGTGGTCCTTTGCGGGTTTTTTTGTGGTTTTTGTTTTGCTCTTGACAGTTCCTTTGTGATCCGACCCTTTGTTAGCGTTTGTGCTTTTAGGGGTTTTCTTGTCCGGTTTTCTTTTTAATAAAATTTCTATTTCAGCAGTTTAAATAATACTCAAACTCGGTCTTGAATTAATAAAATAAGGAGGCCCAGCTTAATAAGTAACTCAATTGCCCAATCCTTTTAATTAAAGAATTCGCAGCCCAACATCCTTGATAACATGAGCAGCCGAGGTTTAAAAAGTGGAACGGCCCAACTGAAAAATAAATAAATTGGACCAACTTATAAAATGGAAATTGGCCCAGTGAAAGGAAATAGCCCAACATCTGAAGCCCAAACCCTACCCCTTTCTTCTTCAACACATCAGCGGTTCCCCCTCATCTCAAACTCTCTCCCCCCTTTTCACCAGAAATCTGCCCGCTCCCTCTCGAATCTGCCATCGTGGCTCCTCCTCCGTTGAAGAGCCGACGATCGGCCCTCTCCCTCGCCCCATCTTCTTCTCCCTCGTTTCCCTACCTACAGAAGTCAGCGGCCGCAGCAGCTGGAACCAGCCACCACCGCCTGACCTAGCCTCCTTGAAACTACCGGCGACAGCAGCTAAGCCACCGTCACCGGCACCCTCCACTCTCTCTCCTCTCCTTCTACTCTTGGCAACGACAAGCCACCGCTGCCTCCCTCAAGTTCTCCGGCAACCAGAGCGAACCAGTCGCTGCCATCATCTCAGTCTTCCCTCGACTCACACCCACGCCCTTGGCCGGACAGCAGCGGCGAGTCGCCGCCGTGCCCTGCCTCCCTCCGTCTCTCGACTCTTACAGCGAACAACACATCAAAACTACTCGACACAGCCAGGTTCAAGACTCGATTTTTCTTTCTTCTTTTTGTTAAAACATGTTTGTAACACTATCAGTAGTATATGTAAATTTGAATACATACACAATTTCGCACATAAATAGGGTCTATTCTTTGCTTAAGGATTTTGTTTTCTCAACACAGTTATGATGCAATATTTCCTATTCGAATGAAGCATGCTGAAGATAATAAGTTTAGGAAAAATATGAAACCTTGAGGCTCACTGATTGGTTGTGATGCTTGTTTGATGTTTTGTCTGGTTTGAGAGAGGGCTTGAGTTGGTGTACTTCATTGATGGCATGGGCAATTTGGATGGGATGGAAGCCTGGTGTTGGCAGGAATTACTGTAGTTTGTACTCAAAGTATGGCTTGAAGCATGGGGAGATTGAGAGCAAGTGACTTGAAAAAAATAAAATCCTTCAACTTTGGATTATTGAAACTGTAATAATTCTTCACGCTTTTGATAAATAAATAACTGATGTAAATGCTCAAACACTTAATTTAAAAACTATATGAAATGCATATGAATTTAAATAACTACATTTACAAAAGCTTTGCAAATAAATTATTGGAATTAAAATAAATTCATTTTCTTTTATTCGGCTTGAATCATCCTGATTTCTAAGTTCAAAATTATTCTAAACTTAGTTAGGGAAAAGCGGGGTATTACAGATTGAAGTAGTGACCCGAAGTTAATTTAGTTGGGTTTGCTTGAATTAAGCGATATGTATGAATTCCTCCTGAAATTTTGCTTTCATGTACAAGTTGTATTCTGCTGCGTGCCAGTTGATTTTAGACGTATTTGGGACTATTTATTGTTTTTTATTCATTTAGATGTTATTTTTTTCGTCTAAGTCTCGATTCTCCCCCTCCCCCCCCCCCCCCCGATATATTTGTGATATTAGGAACTATTGCAGAGTGAATGGCGGAGGTGGGAGAAGACGTCATGCCGAAGGATGCAAAGATTGTGAAGGAGTTATTGAAATCAATGGGTGTTGATGACTACGAGCCTCGAGTCGTAAACCAGTTTTTAGAGCTCTGGTATCGATACGTAGTTGATGTTCTCACTGATTCTCACGTGTATGCAGACCATGCTGGGAAGTCTATCATCGACTCTGATGATGTTAAGCTTGCAATTCAGTCCAAAGTGAATTTTAGTTTCTCGCAGCCTCCACCTCGAGAGGTAATTTATTAATTTTAGCCCGATGTTTGTTGATGCGTTGAATGCTTTTTGGAGTGTTTCTGAACTGATGGTAGTCGAAGCTGCATTATCAATTTTAGCCCGATTTTTCTTACCCATTATCAAGTAGCCATTATCAAAGTATATTTTAAATTCTTAGTTTGCTTGTGATGGTAGTCGAAGCTGCATTATCAAGTAGCCATTATTGTGGACTAGATTGTTTGTTTAGCTCAGTATCTACAGTATTAATAGTTTGATACATATCAGAAACTTGTTGTTTATACGATTTGATGCAAAAGAGTCTATATATTGTAATGGTGTGATAAGGATCCTAATGAGCTTTACTAATTAGCTGCTCTCCCTTTTTCTGCAAACTCAGATATTTTGGATACTCTTACCTTAATGTTCCTAATAACATTTGATTGCTTCTTCTGGGGAACGAAGCACGTAATACGTTGATGAAGTGTTCTAAAGCTTGTAGATGGTTCACAATGTTTATTTAATATGCCATCTTTGAACTACTGTTTTATCATAGTTTGCTCATGATGCACTACTTAATAGCTATTTATCAATACTTGTATTAGTATCATGTATTGATTGGTGATACCATGATGACACAAATGAGTCTATATAGTGTAAAGGTGTGATCACAGTCTTGTGAGGTTTATTCTGGATTCTCTTTCCCGTTGTACTTTCTAATAGCTCTTGGTTACTTCATCTCAAGAAGAAAGCGTGCAAATATGTTAATAAACATGGTTTCTGTTGTTTATGCTGATATGTGATATTATTGCGTGCAATCACTACACCAAATCCCTTGATAGGTGCTACTGGAATTGGCTCGGAGCAGAAATAAGGTCCCCTTGCCGAAATCAATAGCCGGTCTGGGGATTCCTCTGCCTCCAGAGCAGGACACATTGATCAACCCAAATTATCAGCTTGCTATTCCCAAGAGACACAACACGCAACTGCCTGAAGAAACGGAAGAGGATGAAGAGGCGGCCAATGGCAATTCGAACCATGATCAAGACCGGAGAAATTTGTCTCAAGGAGCTCAGCGTGTTTCATTTCCCCTCGGCTCCAAACAGTCTAGATAAGTCTGTTTTCATTGTAATGTTACAAATGATCTATGTATCAAGTAGTTTGTGTTTTTTGCTTGTAATGTTACAAATTTGTGTCAGGGCGTGTTTCTGTTTTGTTGCTTGTATAATGCGCTTAGTTATAGTGATTGTCGGAAATGTGGCTCACACTTGAATGTTGAAGTTTGTGGATGGCGTGCTACATTTTCTGAAGAAAACCTCTTCCTTACTCATTGCTCATCACTCTCACTCTCAATTTATGCAATACTTTCTTAAATATTTGTCATCCACGTCTCAACTCAAAAAAGAAAAGATGTGAGTAATAAATTAGACATAAGAGGAGAACAAGAAAGAATATTATATATAAAGAGAATAGTATATAAGAAGCTTTATTATAAGGATTAATTGTCCATATTTATAAAGATAATACATAGAGGCAAAATAGTATATACTTATTTAAGATAAGAAAGGCAAATTGTACCCACTATTATAATAATATTTAAATAATATCAACTCTTACTATTTTATCCTTTAACGTGTAGGAGTGTATTAGGCTAGTTTTAGTTCAAGCACGCTTACACGCTCACACGACACACGATCTAGCGTATAAGTGTGTATTAAGTTTAGTTTTAACTAATATATGTTAAATGACATAATTTGTCTCTTGACCTTTTGAATACTAGTGCATATTTAGTATTGGTTAGATTGAAAGTCACATTCATAAGTGTAGTATCCTAAAGGTCTCATGCATTTATTAGGCTATTAACATCAAGTCTCTCTAGAATCATCCATTGCACAATGTAGATAGTGTTGTTCTCATTTATAAAATCAAGTAAAAACAAAAAGAAAAAAAAAATCAAGTAAAACTCATGTAAAATATATGAGTGTTCTGTAGCAACTCAAAGTAAAATTCCCGTTTCAATAAAGTTTTTCTCATCATAGCTTCCGCAAAATCAACAATACACTAGCACGACGCACGACCTAATGTATAAGTGTGTATTGTTTGCATTTTGTATAAAGATAAATATGAGTTTAAATACGTATTTCGATAACGATAACGACAACAATACACTTTAGTTTCTCGCAGCCTCCACCTCGAGAGGTAATTATTAATTTTAGCTCGATGTTTGTTGATGCGTTGAATGCTTTTTGGAGTGTTTCTGAACTGATATATATACAAAGTATATTTTAAATTCTTAGTTTGCTTGTGATGGTAGTCGAAGCTGCATTATCAAGTAGCCACTATTGTGGACTAGAGGCTCGTTTGGTAGGTATATTAGAATGGGCTGATCTCTGGTGCGCGCACACGGTGAGATCACCATGTTAATTATTATTTAATTGATTAATTAAGATATAATTAATTACAAATAAAATTTAAAAATTTCAATGATCAATATTCTAAGGAAGAGCTCATGGTGAGAGAGAGTTCTTCACGCAAGTTTTTGTCTATTAAGATTCTATAACAAGATAACTTAAATTAAGATATGTATAGTATACGAGGAATGATGGGTATCATGAAAGTCACATGTAATTGTGTCCGCCACCTACACAATTGGACACAAAAAATATAAATCAAAGTTAATATCAACATTATGCATAAAGCATAATATTTGGCATAGTAAATTTTGGGTGTACTGCAATACCTTCACATCTCCGAAAAAAGGATTTTAAACCGTGAAGTGATTCCTCAAAGTTGGTGTAGAGCCTAAGAGACTTGCGCAGCCACTTTGATATGTATGCTCTGTTTCTCTCTCTATGGAGTCGCTCGTCTGCATGCACAAAACAATTACTTAATGCAATTAGTTTCTGAAACACTATTAATCAGCAACTCTCTACATACCTTTCTAAAAAGATATATTTACGTAAGGTTCCACTAATATTCTAAAATCTATTATTGTGCGTATTAGAATTGGGTCCCATCATTCTCTTAAAAGGCCTCATAAGGGTAGAGGGTACTCCAAACTTATATATTGGAGACAAGATCATTACCAAGTCGATGTGAGACAAAAAAAGTAAGATAAACTCGAATGAGAAATGAATTCAATTAATTTTGCATTCGCGTCACTTGATCACAAGTTGTGAGTACCTAAGAAGATGATAGCTCCATAATCCAACCTGTGTCGAATGCAACGACCTACAAAAGCCAAAAGGTAAAGAAATACTATAAGCAAATGGGCATTGTAACCTGAGTTTGGGTTACAAATGTTGAGAATAAAAAGTCAGCAGACAAATAAAGTTAGTCAAAAGATAAAGTTAGTCAAAAGATAATCAAGGATCCCTTAATTATAGGGATCCTCATGATGTTGTAGGAATCCTCATGATGTTGTAGGAATCCTCATGATGTTGTAGAAGCAAATATTAAATATGATCTCCCTTCCAACACTATAAATGGGGGAAGTGTATCAGCAGAAGAAATAAGAAATACAATTACAATCTTTAGCTTCTCTTTCTCTATGCATTATGATGATACAATGTTTCAACATGGTATCAGAGCAGGTTTAACCATAGGAACTCAGAAACGAATCATCATCGTTCATAATCCAAAACCAAAACATTCCTAGCCAATTCAAATCAGTTTGTGGAGTAACTCACCGGCGACAGTTTCGATCGCCATTCCAAAAATGAAGAAAGCTTCCAAAACCAGCGGCAGCGGCAAGCCCAACTCCCCTCACAAAGACCTCCCCAACCTCGCCGCCAAGCCCAAGAAGAAGAAGTCCAAGCAGAAGCCCACCCCTCCCTCGCCGTTAAAGGACGAGAGCGCCGCCGACGAACCTACCCCGCCGCCTAAGATCAAGGTCTACCTGCCCAAGCCAATCAGGGTGTCGTCGGCCTTCTCCCGCAGTAACAGCTACGACAGCTTGGCCTCCAACAGCGACGGCGAGAAGCCCGCCGAGGAGCTCTCCTACATGGGTGACTACGGGGTGTGCGCTGCCGTGGGAGGCGGCTCCGACGATTTCCTCGACGGTGGATTTATCTTACCGATTGATGGCCGAGGAAGATCCGAGAGAGGAAGAGGAGAAAACTCAACCGGCTACCCGACTACCGGCTCGGCAACTAACGTTGACGGCCGGAAAAACGACAGAACGGAGGCGAGAAGCGCGGCTGCCGGCGTAGACGGCCGAGGACACAACAGCTCGGCGTCAGCCGGCACCTCTGTCGGTGTAGATGGCCGAGGACGCAACAGTTCGACCGCTGCTGGCTTCTCCGCCGGCGTTAATGGCCGAACAACCGAGAAAAATGGTGAAGGTGGAACCAAGGGAGAGAAAGAGGTGGAGAGAATCGGTCAAAGGGAGAAAGAGGCGTGTGGAATTGGTCAAAAGGAAAAAGAGGCGCATGATTTAGGTATAGGGTTTGATGATTATTCATCAAACCCTCCCACTTATCCATTATCTCAAATTCAGTCCCCTATTTTCAGTAAATTACAAAAGAAACCCCATTCTTTTGAGTCTAGTCCCTCAAGTTTATGGAAATCCCAAAATGAACCCCATGTTATTCAAAACAGCCCAATAGTTATGCCCAACTCAAATTTTGACCCAAAACTATCTGAAAATTCGAAAATAATCCCCACTGCATGTCAAGTGTCAAATAAACAAGTCAGTAGAAAAACAAATTGGATTTTTGATTGTGGGGCTACAGACACTATGACTTTTGACAAATCAGATATACTTGAGTCATCAAAATCCTTTAGAACTCATGTACAAACTGCTAATGGTGACTTAACTCAAGTAGAAGGGGCCGGAACTATAGAAATCTCCCCAACCTTGCGATTATCCAATTGTCTATATGTTCCGTCCCTATCTCATAAGTTGTTGTCAATTAGTCATGTTACTAAAGAACTCAATTGTACCATGATAATGCATCCTCACTTCTGTTTACTTCAGGATATCAGGACGGGGGAGATTATTGGGCGTGGCACTGAGCGGGATGGATTGTACTATGTGGATGAGATAGCTCAACAAGGCAAGGTGATGCTGGCTCACGGAACTGCTGACCGGGAAACCTGGCTTTGGCACCGTCGGTTAGGGCATCCATCCATGGGGTATCTTAAGCTTTTATTTCCTAAATTAATAAAAAATGGTGAGAATTTATCTTGTGAAACTTGTGTTTTAGCTAAAAGCCACCGAAAATCTTTTAAGCCTAATGACACACAAGTAAACTCCATATTTTCTCTTGTTCATTCTGATGTTTGGGGTCCTTCACCCGTGGTAGGGGGACAAGGTTTTAAATATTTTCTGTTATTTATTGATGATTGCACTAGGATGACATGGGTATATTTTTTAAAACACAAATCTGAAGTTTTTGAAAAATTTACTCATTTCCATACTATGGTTCAAACTCAGTTTCAGAAAAACATCCAAACCCTTAGAACTGATAATGGAGGGGAATTTGTTAATAATTCCATGAAAATATTTTGTCAAACAAAAGGGATTATTCATCAAACTACTTGCCCCCACACTCCTGAACAAAACGGAGTTGCCGAAAGAAAAAACCGAATTTTACTTGAAATGACTCGTTCTATGATGATTGAGTCTCATGTTCCCTCCTCGTTTTGGCCCGAGGCCGTGGCAACCTCGGCTTACCTTATTAACCGTCTCCCTACTAGGACTCTTAAACTTCAAACACCATTACATAAATTGTCTACTCTGGCCTCCATACCTCTTGCCCTTACACTTCAACCACGGGTCTTTGGGTGCTCTGTTTTCGTTCACATTCCTAAACATGAACGCACCAAATTCTCTCCTTGTGCAGTCAAGTGTGTGTTTGTAGGATATGGAGTTAATCAAAAAGGATATAGGTGTTACAATTCCAAAACCCGTCAAATCATCACCACCATGAACTGTGATTTCCTTGAAACTGAGTATTTTTACGATAACCACCTTACCAGTCAGGGGGAGAGTGAGAGTGAGATCGACTTGTTAAGTTGGTTACCAATGCCAGTCCCGGAAGCAGATCCAACAGAAAATATTAACCTAGCCACCGAGCTTACTTCATCCACATCTGAGCAATCCAATCCACCGCCGCCCCAAATATCTTCTTCACCACTGATATCTGAGGTAAGAGATTCTGAACCTATTACTATGATTTCGGGTTCTACTGATCCTGTTTCTCAAGTGGTTGAAGAAGAAGAACAGGAAGTACAGGAGGAGCATACAATGGGTGCAGACAAGGGGAGATATGTGTTACCCCCTAGAAGTACTCGAGGAATTCCTCCTAAACGTTATTCACCAGAAAAGTTTGGGAAGAACTCTCGGTATTCTATTGGGGGTATCGCCAAAGGGAACCTATCCAAAACTGCAGCTGCCTATGAAGTAGCTTTGTATGACGAAGAGATCCCAAAGAATGCGGAACAGGCCTTAAAGATTCCACATTGGAGAGATGCCATGAAGAAAGAAATAAGTGCACTGAATCGAAACCATACATGGGAGAAGTGTAGACTACCAAAGGGGAAGAAAACGGTAGGATGCAAATGGGTCTTCACAATCAAAAGGAGACCGGATGGATCTATTGAGCGTTACAAGGCTCGATTGGTCGCAAAAGGATACACACAGATGTATGGGATCGACTACGAGGAGACCTTCTCACCTGTTGCAAAGATGAACACTGTCAGAGTGCTCCTCTCAATTGCTGCTAATAAGGACTGGGATCTTCATCAGTTCGATGTTACAAATGCTTTCCTTCATGGAGAGCTTGAAGAAGAGAGAGAAGTCTACATGGAGGTGCCTCAAGGTTTTTCAGGAGATTTTGGAGAGGGTGAAGTCTGCAAGTTGAAGAAAACCTTATATGGGCTCAAGCAGTCTCCCAGAGCTTGGTTTGGAAGATTCACCGCAGCCATGAAGAAGTTTGGATACCAGCAAAGCAACTCAGATCACACTTTATTCTTAAAGAAACGAGGTGATCTGATCTCTTGTTTGGTCATTTATGTTGATGATATGATTATAACAGGGGATGACACAGAGGAGATTCAAAAGTTGAAAGAAAGCTTGTTCAAAGAGTTCGAAATGAAGGACTTAGGAAAACTAAAATACTTCCTCGGAATTGAAGTTCTCAGATCAAAGAAGGGGATCTTCATCAACCAGAAGAAGTATACTCTAGATCTCCTAGCTGAAACTGGGATGCTAGATTGCAAGCCAGCAGAAACTCCTATTATCGTAAATCATGGGCTACAAATTGTGGAAGGAGCTCAGTTAGCCGATCGAGGACAATATCAGTGTCTGGTAGGGAAACTAATCTACCTTTCCCATACTCGACCTGACATTGCTTATGCTGTTGGTGTTGTTAGTCAATTCATGCACCAACCACAGGCTGACCACATGGAAGCTGCGCTCAGAATTGTGAGATATTTGAAGAAGACTTTTGACTATGGAGTGCTGTTCAAAAAGGCTGGACACCTTGAGATACAAGCTTACACCGATGCTGACTGGGCAGGAAACCCGAATGACAGAAAGTCAACAGCTGGATACTTTGCATCTGTGGGAGGAAATCTTGTCTCATGGAGAAGCAAGAAACAAAAGGTAGTTGCTCTCTCAAGTGCAGAATCAGAATTCAGAGGGATCAAGAGTGGGTTAACTGAAGTCCTTTGGCTAAGAAGATTGTTGATGGAATTAGGCCTTCACCCAACGAAGACGTGCAAATTGTACTGCGACAACAAGGCTGCCATCAGCATATCAGAAAATCCTGTTCAACACGACAGAACAAAACATGTCGAAGTGGATAGGCACTTCATCAAGGAAAAGATTGAGGAAAAGATTGTGGAGCTCCCGTTTGTGAGGTCCGAAGATCAGCTCGCTGATATCTTAACCAAAGCTGTAGACTTCAAAAGTTTTTCAGAAGTTCTTTCCAAGTTGAGTATCGGAAATCCCGTCACTCAACTTGAGGGGGAGTGTTGAGAATAAAAAGTCAGCAGACAAATAAAGTTAGTCAAAAGATAAAGTTAGTCAAAAGATAATCAAGGATCCCTTAATTATAGGGATCCTCATGATGTTGTAGGAATCCTCATGATGTTGTAGAAGCAAATATTAAATATGATCTCCCTTCCAACACTATAAATGGGGGAAGTGTATCAGCAGAAGAAATAAGAAATACAATTACAATCTTTAGCTTCTCTTTCTCTATGCATTATGATGATACAATGTTTCAACAACAAAATTCACTTCATCCTTAGAAACTAGTTTCATACATAAGAACTAAAATCAATATACTTTAATTTGAGTTAACTCAATCACTTCACACCCAATTGTGACAATGTTTTGACAACCACATATTTGGTTGGTTCAACATATGCAAACATCAGATGATGAAAAGGTGTGGGTTAAGATTAAAGTAAAATAGTTGGCTGAAAAGCTTAATGCTACTAAATTGGATCAACTATGCATTCATAAAGTAACAACTTTTTGGATAATGAAAAAATGTACCTGCAGCCTGGTTTAGGGCACGAAAGGCTTGCTGACAGTACCATTCATTCCCACTTAAAAGCTTCTTAGATATCTCATTTATATTATTGAACTTCTTCTTCTGTGCAACTTTAATGTCATAACTGGTAAACAAATGATCAAGAATTACTAATATGGTCATGCTACCTAGTTAGCAAAAGAGAATATGAGAGAAATACTTACATGTTAGGAAAGGGAATCCCAACAATCACCTAACATAGTTAAGGAAAAATAACATTTGACAAGGAATATCATAATTTTGTTAAAATTATACCTAGTTGAGCATGATGCAGATTTAAAATTATACATAATAGAATTAATGTAAAGGATACGACAGCTCGAGCATTGTCATCTGAGAAGTCCATCCCTTCAGATACCTGTAATCACCATATCTAGATGTTAATTTGGCTTAGAAATATCGCACAGCCACAATTCAGAAAATCAAAATGCTTTTCACTCTCATACAGAACTCATCAATCAGGAACGCTTTCGAGGATCAATTATATCCTAAACGTGCTTCCACACAAGGAATTCCAATTTATCTAAACGAAAAAGGGAAAAATTCCTAAAATGAATGTGAACAAAAGATTAGAGTTAGAATGGATAAAACATATGTAAGCTCATATGCAGCAGCTGAATTACCTTGCCTCGACAAACTGCTAGAAAAGCTGCCCCTTCTTTCCTAATAACCAAATTGCTATTCGACTGCCTTGTGCCATGACGTATGTAATTATAGTATTCCCTTAGAGTAGCCTCAAAAGAATCTTGGCTGCTCCCTCTTGGTTCTGAAACAAGTCATTCAGTATTGTTCAGAAAGATAAAAGCTTTCATGCATCTGAGAATCTAGGAGAAGAGAGAACAAGAAGCTTACCAACAAAAATGGATTTTTGTGCATTTAATCGAGACCACTGGCCTGTTTCCTGCCACCTGGTGCTTAATTTATCCAGCAACTTGTAGCTTGGAAAGAAAACCAGACAACCACCAGGAACAACTTTGCATATTTCCTCCAAAGATGTGCCAACTGCATCCTTTTTTTCACAAGAATATACATAATCTTCTTGTACACTTGGAAAACAATATTCTTTTGAGCTTCACCATAGTTAGGATATGCATAATACCTGGAAAGCATAATCATCCGCAGTTTTGTAGCTTGCGTTGAGTCGATAGTTACCAGGACCATTGGAAATCACAGTTGCCCACACCTGTGGAAGATGATGGCCAAACTCTAATTTAGGAAAACCAGAAGCAGTTATATATCCAACATGATGAAACACATAAGAAAGAATCATTTTACCTGCGAATCAACATCTATGATATGTGGGGCTTCCAGACAAGTGCCAAATTGAACACCAAGTTCAGATGAGAAAGTATTCATTGGTGAAAGAGTTCTGCAACAATAAAGAAATTAATATTACATGTATATATATATATGCATCACGCCAACTGACTAAATAACTTGTAACTACGTAAGAGTACTCTGAAAATCCAAATCCAAGTATGTAATCATTTAGAAAATAAACGGGTTAGAACAACTCTTTTGGCAGTTGTACCATTTTTGATGATGTACCACGGACAATGAGGATTCAGAACAGCAAGCCAGCAATAAATATTAAATAAATAATTTTGAACCTATCAAGGAAGCCTAAAAATAAAAAGAAATCACAGGAAACAATAGAAGTGCAGTAGTGTGCAAGAAACCTTCTCAAGAAATGATTAATAACTTGACGTTTACCCTGAAGTTAGAATGACAGATTGTGCAGTTTCAGCAATGCTTTTAAAAACGACGGCAGGATTTAAGCACCACAAGCTGAATGTGTTTGTCCAACCACCTGTAACATCTCCCATGCACTAATAAGTAATAACATTATGCCACTAAAACAGCAAAACAGAGCTACAAGCTCAGTCTCCTGAACTCTATAGTGCAAAGAATAAGTCAGTGAGTATGTGCGTTTAAATTATTTTACGTTAAGGTTCTTAATGATTCCTCAACAATATATTATCAAACTCATTTTGCATAACATTCCAATGGAAAAGAAAAGAGAAACATAAACTCATCTTCCACAAACCTTGTTCAGTCTTTCAAAGTGTTTGAGTTCTATAACAAATTTAGCATGGCATCAAGCTGGAGAATGCTTAGATGGCCAACTTCTCTATCCCTTCAAAATTTTACATAGCTGCTTATGAGGAATGGGCAACTTAAGCATTAAAAGAAAGTGACCTTGTGTGCCTTCATCTTTCTTTGCAACTCTTTGTAGTGCCAGTTCAAAGTCACGAATATGGACACCATCCCTAGAGAAGAAGTAACTGAGTGAAGAGAACAATCCTGTATGATCACCAGAAGGCCAATCAACAATGAAATTCGCTGCATAGATATGTGAAATGCATGAAAATGGAGATAAATTACCTTCTAGGATAGCTGATGCCATTCCTGTTAAATAAGAAACACATGGCTCTGCTTCTGAAGCAGCTCTGATGGCCTTCAGACCAATGGTTCACAAACAAAGAATGGGGTTAGCCACAAAAATGGCCAAGCATAATGAATGAAACAATGCAAACCAAAATAAGAAGATTCATCAAACTGAATGTTGATACTTATAAGTACCTTTTGGGCACAGTGTTGCAATATTGGAAAATTCTGCAATGATATATTGGCTTCCTGTAGCTCTTTTGAAGCTTTATCTCCAGTCCAACTGAGTTGGTTAAAACACATAAGAAAATAAAAGAATGAGAAGGAGCCTGCCATTCTTGAAAATGCTAATCTCTGAAGAAAAAAAGGATGATTTTGAAATGGAATTTTATTTACAGTAAGTTTCCAAAGCCCAAAGATTATAGAACCAACTTCATTTAGGTTTATACATTTCTTTTAAGTGCTTTGAATCAGCAATGGAATTATCCCTTTTGGATGGAATATGAATAAGTTCAAGACAAAATTTGGATCTAAAGAAACATAAAAGTGCATTTTCACAATACCATCTTCATGTTATATAAAATTAGGAGTAATAATGCATAAACAACAAGTTTTCAAAACCATCAGATAGTTTCCACTTCCCTCATTACCCAAGTCTAATTCCCAGTATAATTGATTCTAGAAAGGAAACGATGCTCTCTACAAAGTGTCTTTCGTTGCTAGGAGAGGATGACACTTGAAGGCAGGCAGCAAAATGTAATCTTCTAGCTCTATTTGGAGCAACATATTATACAAACAACCTACAACAATTTTTCACTCATCACCCTATAAGATCCCATCTGCCTATAAATTATAAAACATGACCAGACAAAAAGTATAACATGTTATAATCAAACATAAAATCATTATATGAACTTGCCAGAGATGTTTCAATTTGAATATAGACTATTTTTTCGCAGCTTTGTATTTATGAGCAGATTTTATTAACAAAAAAATAAAATAAAAATAGCATCCATCGCAGTGGTAGTGAATACTAACCAACGGAAATGGCACCCAAAATCACGCTTCATCAGGGCACTTTTTCTCCGGTCCATCCAACTCAATATGTCCTGCATATATTAAAATAAAAGAATAGTAATACACTGATAAGAAGAGTTTGGAAAACGAGTGAAGGGAGAGTATCTTATGAATATCAGCACCTGAGTCATCTCAAACAAGGGTTGGTATGTCATGGCATCAATCAGCCTCAGCCGTCTCAATTCTATCTGCAAATCTTCAAAAACACAAAGCAATATAACATAAGATAACAGGTATTGATTTTTAAAATGCTTTTGCATAGAACTTACGGAGCAAAGATTCCTCCTCTAGATCAATACTACCACCATCACGAGCTACGTCTTCTATATTACTGGATAAATTTTGAAGAAGTCAAACAATTATTAGGAGAAGAAAATGTATAAGGTGAAAGCTTATACAGACCAAATTGTATTTCAACTGTCAAATTCTATAGATTCAAAAACATCAATCATGAAAAGATGAAAATATTTTGCTAAAGAATAAACATTTGTTGTCAGTAAAAATTCAAATTTCACTTCAAGATGAACAACTTTGCTTGTTTTCCTTTTTTTCCCGGAAAAACATTATTGTATACTTGATGAAGAATGAAGAAGCACAGCAACATATATGGACCATTGATAGATTCAACATACTGTGCTTCATCTAAAATAATAATGCTCCCGCGCATATAAACTTCCAGTCCCTTTCGGATGTTTGGATTGATGATATAGTTGTATGGGCAGAAGACCAGTTCTGCATCTTCAACCAAAGAATGTGCTGCAAAATATGAACAGCCTGAACATTGAAGAGCTCTTTTAGTCACTTTACTAATTAATTTCCCCAGATATATACAAACTGAAAAACATAGAACCTTTGACAACTTGCCCAATTTTGACAAGATCTTCAATGTCATGGACCTCATGGCAGCCACCTTTTCGAAGAGAGGGATGACCTTTGACTTCATGGACATTTCTGACAGGAAATGAGTTTATTGAGGAAATCAAACTAAATTGCAAATCCACAAGAATAGAACCGGTTATAAGACACCTAAAGAAAATTGACATACCTGGATTCCGGGCAGTAATCTTCTCTATTCTTCAGAAGCAACCGACTGAAAATCTAAACTGGTGTTAGAGACAAGAGAAATGGAAAAATGCTATCAACTGTTGAGAAAAAGGAAATGACCATTTCTCGTCAACTTTCTTATCACCAAGTAACTTTGGATTGGTACAGTAATGCTTTCTTGATCCCTGGAAGAACACAAGATATATAAGCAAAACATGCATACCATTTAAAATAAGTAGCAAGCTTTTAAGAATGGGTACTTTCACTTTGTATATATGATAATTGAAGTATAAATATGTAATTATAACAATGGAAGTATTTGTAGTAGTTTATTTATATTATAAGCTTTTAGTTTTATTTTGATTTTTCATCTATAGTTATAGTTTATTTTTTCATTTTATAGTAATTATATATTTTGTCATGTGTTAGGATTACTAGAATAATTTATCCCATATATATATCATATTAATTGCATTACATAACACAATATATACATGAGACCAGTGTCATGTATGCGACTCGACCTGCTTTTATGACCAACATATGTAAAAATTTGTACTTCTTACCCTTGCACTTCTAGCAGGTATGCCAATCACCTGCTCCACAACCACTCCTTTCAGAACCTTCCATTCCATGACTACTACTTAACGATACAAGCACGCCCTAAGACGTAGATTTCAACTAGAAAAAACAAATAAAGTGGAGAAACGAGATTCACCTTTCACTTATACTCAATTCAAGTTGAGGTATGTTGTTAATCACAATAAACTCTTTCGAATTCGTACTAAAAATGGAAATAGACAATGCTACTCCACCATCATTTTTTATTTTATTTTTTGTAATTGCAATATTAAATTTAAAAATTGTGACTCGATGGACTCAAATTCGAGACTTTGGTCTCAAACATTAACCACTCTACCATCATTCTGAAAATACAAGACAGTGGAGGCATGATTGTAGATTGTAGCAGAATATGGTTATTGAGTGAAAGAAACATGTTAGATTAGTTGGACTATAAAATGGAAAAGCGAGAGTTAGTGAAGAGAGGTAGGTACCAAGACTGCCATGGGGACCCTGTAGGTTGTTTTCTTGTACTCCCGGATGACTTGACTGATTTGAGCATGAGTTCTCCTAGTAATTTAATTAAAACACACCAAACTCTCACACTCAGTTTTAGTGAGCTCAATATTTGAAGCTAAACCAAGCTTACGATGAATAAAAGATAATCGGTGCTAATCTTTGTTGCTCCATGCCTGCTGGATTCCCTGAATAGATAACCAACCAAAACAACCTAAAATGGCTTCTTCTAATCTCCACCAATATAGCAACTAATAACAATAAGAAAACAAAACACTCAACGATCTCACTTTTTTTTTTTTTTCTCTAAAATTTAATACCTGATGGCTGAGTCTCAGGGATGAAGCCGCCCCCATGATAGTTGGACTCATTCCGGATATTTCTAAGTTTGTGATTCTGCTGCCATGCAAGGGCGGAGCAGAGCAGCGAGAGCGACTTCCCTGTGCCGGTGGGAGATTCGAGCAGCGCGTGGCAGTGGCCGTCTCTCTGCGACCGATTGAGCGTCGCGATCACTTGGTTCATGAAGGCCAGCTGAGTGCCGTACGGCTGGTACGGGAACTCCACCGGGATTCCGCCGATGTAGATTGTGCTGGAATCCGCCATTTTTTTTAACTGGGGAAGATAGGGGAATTTTGTGAGAAAGGTGGCGCCATCATCTTTTCAAAATTTAACTCAAACTTATTTTTAGTATCTTTTTCACACGGTGAAAATGGCAAGTTTTATACTTGTCGTCTTCGGAATATCATCGAAACAAATCCACTGGATTCAATGTGATTGAACGTAACAAGAGTTAGTGAACACTACCTGCTTAATTTATTTCACGACGCCGCCGGGAAATGAAAACGCCGAATCCAAACCTGGATTCAATGTCAAACAAGATTTTTGTTACAGTCATTTTAAATGTGTATTTGGAAACTTACACAATACACTACCACGACACCACCCTACGCTTTTTGAAAAAGTCAAAACAGTATTGGTTCACTTAACTAAATCGGTCTGGGCCAACTAAGTACATAACCGGTCACTGTACAAACTAGGTGACGTGTCGCAATCTAGACGGGGGAAGCGTCAGTCACAAGTCTGATTTTTTCTTTGAATTTTTTCTTTGAAAAAATCAGGTTGTTCTTAAAAATGCATGTGACGCGACCTTTTAATTTCTTTATTTAATATTGCAAATTTATCAAAAAAAAATAAAAATGCATTCTTATACACGATTGTATTTTCCATACTTCTACTTCCTCCGTATCGCAAAACTTGAGCATTATTCATTTTCGATTGTCCTACGAAACTTAAGCACTTTTTTTATATAACAAAGTTTTTCTCTTTATTTACCTTTTCACCTACCATATTTAACACATAAAATATTATTCCCTTCGTCTCAATAAAAATGGTCACCTTTCCTTTTTGATTTGTCCCACTAAAAGTGGCCCAAACTCAAAATAGAAAAACATAGGGCTTGATTAAGTCGTAAGAATAAGTTAATTGCCCATTTAACTTAAACCTAATCTACTTATTCCTACCTAGAGTTAGCCACCATCATTTCTCTCCTCACATTTTCTCTCTCTGTGTTCCGGCGCTGGCCATCGATTTCCTCCACCATGAAAATTTCCCCCCAAGTTTCCAGCTCTTCGTCGTGGAAATTTGACACTGTGCCCTCCGATTTCTCACCACTCTTCATTGAGGTTAGGGGTGAGCGTTCGGTTATATGGTTCGGTTTTTGGTAAAACCAAACCAAACCATATTTTTTTTTCGGTTAGGAAAAAAAACCGAACCGAACCGAATTAACCGAACAACCCGAACCGAATTAACCGAATTTTTTTTAATCAAAACCGAACCGAACCGAAAAACCGAATTAACCCGAAAAAACCGAAAAACCGAAAATTCTGAAACAAAACCGAAAAATCCGAAAAATCCGAAAAAAAAATAGTAAAATTAAAAAAATCTGCTCAACTTTTTTTTACATATTTTATCATTATCCATCATTCATGTAATCATTTCAAGAACATACATGTATATATAACAACCTAATAATTAAAATTTGCATAAGTATTGAATCCATTCATCACACTCACCAAAATAAATACTAGAACATCCATAGCCAACAAACTAAAGAGTTTCTAAATATCCATCAAATCAACAACAAATTAGCATCAAATGATAAAGGAAAGAGTCCATAATTTCAATGTTCACAAAACCACAAAACTCAAAATCAATAAACATTCGTCTAATCATCTTCAATAGCTTTCAAGTCCCAACAAATAATGGAGATTGATTAATTTGTTGGAGCTTGCACTACCAAATTTTGCATGCCTACAAAAATTAACAATAATACAAATTAGTTGTATATCATAAAATTGAAAGCATATAAAAAATATAGTTTAAATTTTGATATACCTTGTTCAATTTTTTGGACATCTTCATAAAGTTCCTCAACATCAACTGCGGTAGGAGAATTGCGAAGCCAATCTTGACCACAAATGAGAACCTCCACAACTTTAGGACTTAACGAACTCCTAAAAGGGTCAAGTACTCGTCCTCCAGTGCTAAATGCTGCCTCTGATGCTACAGTTGAGACGGGTACTGCCAAAACATCACGAGCCACTTGGGAGAGAACGGGATATTTAGATTCATTTGTTTTCCACCATGATAAAATGTCAAATTTTGGCCCACCATTCTCAGTATCTTCCTTAAGATACTTATGAACATCATTACCATCCTTATGGTGAAATGTTTGGTACATATCCCCCAACATTTTCATCGCATTCTTTATTGTCTCACTATCATCAACTTCAACACTTGGCAACTCAATTTCTCTATGCTCATCAATATTTTCTATAACAATTGGTTGCTTGTAATCACCACACATAGCAACCAATTCATCTTCAACATCACCTCAATTTGAGGTGATGTTGGATCCAAACCCCTCTCCATTTATCGAAGTCTGCAACCCCCTATCGCCACCAACGGTCGCCGATTTCACAGATCCGCCGGCCGCGGTGATGAAGGAGTACATCTGCTCCGAGTCGCAGGAGTCTCAGGTGTACATCGCCTCTATGAGCGGTGTGCCGAAAAAAATTTGCTCAAGTTCGCGAGAGAGATTAAATAAATTCTAATAAAAGTTTTATCGTTATTTATCTCTTTCATCTGATTCCCTCCCATGTTTCTCGCTCATAAATAAAAACTAATAAAATAACATTAATATTGTGAATATATTAGAAAGTCACTACAATCGGTATTCAATTTAAACCTACATTCAGCCCCAGCCCTGGGCCTAACCCTCAATCAGGCCCTAATTTTTTTATTTTATTTTTGTTGTTATATAATAAAAAATTACACACACATTGGGCCTCAATGAGTAAAAAAAAAAAACGGTCCACAAGCACACAATCATATTCAATTAAAAGGCCTTTTTTATTGCCTAGTAGGGCTGAGCATAAACCGAACCGGACCGAGAAAACCGACCGAACCGATCATTTATGGTTCGGTTCGGTTTTGTTATTTTTGGGTCGGTTTTCGGTTCGGTTTTCAAATGTGAAAACCGACCATGTATCGGTTCGGTTTCGGTTCTTCGCCCATGGTTCGGTCGGAAATCGAACCGAACCGATATATATATATTATTAAATATATTATTTAATTTAATATACTAAATAGTAAATACATTAAATCTATTAGATATACCCTAAATCTATTCTCATTTCTGGACTTCAATTAGAAACCACCCGCCGCCTCCCCTTTCTCTAGACTATCGGCAGCCTTCCTTCCTCCCCACCTCAACTGCGGCGCCGCGCCGGGCACCACCAACACTCATCCTTCGCCGGCGACTAGCAGCAGGCCAGCGCAACCGCACAGGAGCCCACTTGGGCCATCTCTTCCCCGTTGACGCAGTAGCATACCAGCGCCACTCCCGGCTTCTCCTCCGCCGCCAAGATCGACGCCGACGCCGACTAGCAGCAGACCGGCGCACTCCTCGACTTCTCTTGAGAATGAAAGCAAAAGGTATCGAGCCAAACTCCTATACTTGTGGTTCCTTAATAAGCTGGATGTGCAAGTATGAGAAGATTGTGGATGCGGCTGCCTTTATTAGGAAAATGGAGGAAAATGGGTTTCTTCCAAGTGTTGTGGTTTATAATTTAGGGATTTTAATGTTTTTTCAAAAAAAGTAAAATTAAATAAAATAATTCGGTTCGGTTACCGACCGAAATCGATCGGTTTCGACCGGTTCGATTTTGGTCGGTTTTTGGCCTTTTAACGGTTCGGTTCAGTTTTACCATTTTACAATTCGGTTCGATTTCAGTTTTTATAAATCGGGTCGGTTCGGTTCGGTTTTGAACCGATGCACAGCCCTATTGCCTAGAGCCTTGAAATTTCCGAAATAGGGTTGCCCCATTCATAGATCCTTTTAAACCATCTCTAATGATACCTCCCTATTTTAGACCACATGTAATAGCAACCTTTGGAGCATAAGGTCGACCACCACACCACATAGAATAATAGGAAAAAAGAAAAAGAAGAATAGATCATGGGCAGACTTCCCATGGTCTCAACAAGACCGACTCCAATCATAATGTGTTGTTTTTGTTTTTGTTTTGTTTCGTTTTTTTTTATATATGTTTTTCCAATTACTTTTAATTTTTTTATATTTTTTATTTATTGTTTTTTGTTTTATTATATTAATTAATTTTTAATTTCTTTATTTTTTTTATTTATTGTTTGTGTGATTTCGTTTTCGTACTCCGATTATTGTAATTTTTATAATATTTAAATGTTTGCATTTTTATTATTTTGCCCTTTTCTGAATTTTTATAATTATTCATATTTTTAATATAATTTAACATAATTAAAATATTATAATTAAAAATAGTAAGAAAATCATTGTATAAGATGTTGTGGTTGGATGATTGGTGTGGTCACTGATAATCCATAAAACATAGGTGCAGTTGAGTTGGATATAATATTGATGATGTGGAAGAGACATAAATTAATTAAATATTGAAAAGGTTGGATGGTTGGACGGTTGGGCCGGTCACTACTAGGGATGTCTTAAGGTTTCGCTGACATCGTCTAGACATGTCACCCATATTCCTTTTATACTAATTTCACCCCAATAATACCTCCTCAAAATAAATTTTTTGCCGATATTATTGTTGATCCATTTTTCACCCAATTTCAATTCACTCAATATTTATTCACATTTTATTTAATTTTCATATATAAGTATTTTTTTTATAATTCAATATAAATTAACGTGATATGTTTTTTGGTTAATATAAAAAGAAATACAACAAATCAACAACAATCTAAAGAAAATAAAATAAAAATAAATACTAGCCAAGCATATTAATAATAAAGAATGGAATGGTAAAAATAAAGGTAACGAAACAAAATAATGAAAAAATAGTAACGCATGATAAATAACAGATAAAAGAATAATGATAAAAATAAATAGGAAGACACAATAAATAGAAAAACAAATAAAAATTCATGAAAAATGTTTAGAAAAAATAGAATGACAAAAAAAAAATGAAAGAATAATTGCACGCCGCACACCAAGTAAAGAAACAACCACGTAGAAACAGCCGAAAGAAGAAAATTTGAAAGAAGACAAAGGTAAAGAAAAATAAAAGAAGAAAATGATAGAAAAAGAAAAAAAAAAGTTTACCTCGTCCAGTGTCAGCGTTCCAAGAGCACTAACTCTATCTCTTCTTTTCTCCAATTGCCTCCCCAAACTAAAACCCCACAAGGGTAATTTTGGAAGTTTCATCCCTATTACACTGGAGATGCTCTTACAGCCAAAAAACATTCAAACTTTGATTTTTGAAAAATACAAAAATAAAACTCAAATTCTCCATGGCCAACATCCAAAACACAATCCTCCATTCGATCTTTGGGATTGAATCCTATACCAGGGCAGCACGAATGTGGATGAAGTCTCTGATGCCGGGATTGGCATCGAAAGTGGATCGGAGATGAAGAAATCTCTCATGGTGATGATATATTCAACGAAATGGTGGCACGCAGACCTCAAGTTAATATAAAATTCGACAGTAATAAGGCTATGCTTACAGCTTATTAAGCCTTTGGAATGAGTTAAGGTTTTTGTGTAGTCATTCGCCACTTTAGGAATGGAAAATATTGCATGATATGTTGCGATAAAGGTCGTAAGTCCGAGAAGTCCACGAAAAGAGTAAATTGTCAAACTCGTATTAATGTTATCAAACAGCTTAATGGAAGATGTCTAGAATTTCTACAGATCACAATCACTCACTTAATCGCAAAATGTCTCCGTTCATGGCTGGATATAAGTTTATGACAACGAGCATGAAAAGACAATTAGAAGCCTTTGACCTTGCAGAATTACGAGAAACAACGTACATGTCCCCATGTATGCACGTGTTCTTCGATGGTTACATCGCTTTGATAATTACATTGAAGATGGTTTTAGAGCAATATGAGATTGTTATTATCAATAAAGTGAAGAGAAAATGGAACGAAACTATAAAACAAAATGTGTCTTCAAGTGTCGTATTTCAAACTTCACTTAGGAGAATGAACTCGGGAAGGTATACATGCATAATATAATGGATTTGTTACATATATAAAAATCAAGAAGTTGTGGCAATATAACGTAACACACGTAGATAACTATATTGATCACAACATTACCATAATTGAAAGGTACGATGTACTTGAATTAAGCATCATCAACGTTCATTTTTACAAACAATTCAAGTTCATAGTTGAGTATCATCCTAAAGGGGACTATTTTGATTGTGAATGTCATAAGTTCGAGTTGAAGGGAATTTTATGTTTTCATATCTTAAAAGTTATGGTTATGAAGGACGACATTCGCAAGATCAAGTTTATTATTATTAAATTGAGATTTTATATAAAAAGAAAAAGATAATGTAACCAAAAAACCCTTGAAAGCACAAGATAGCAGACTAATGAACTGAGCCTCGAAAAAAAAGAGCTCGTCAATCAAAAGAAATCAACAAAAGATGCCAAACAAATATGCCAAGAGTGCCACATGACATCCTAGAATGAGCGAAAAAATTCAGCACTCCAAATGTTTGATAAAAAACCTGAGCTGCAAGTTCAAGTTCATTATGCAAGTTATTATGTTGAAATTTATTGTAGCCATGATTTTGGTTTTGAATTTTACAGTTCATAATGTCAAATTATGATTTTGAAATTTTTTATTTTGAATATCCATGTTTGAAATTGATAGTACCTCTGACTATAGAACCATAAGAAATACAAATACCCGTGCGCATTTTCACTATGTCGGGAACACTAATCGGAATTACGAGTAAGAAGCAAGACAAATTCATCAAATTAATGGAGGAGATTTTATGAGTTAGTTTTGAACGTATTACGAGGTGTTGTCAAACAACAGGCCAAAGCTCAAGCTACGCAACCTAAAGAAGCATGAATTACAAACACGATGGATCACATTGTTGAACGATTTCGAAACTACAATCCGCCACGATTCGATGAACTCGATAGGTTGTTAGTAGTAGAAAAGTGGTTAGAAGAACTTGAATGAAATTTTCACTTATATCAAATTGTATTAACGAACAGAAAGTAAGGAGTGGTCGTTGGTGCACTATGCATGGACAAAGAGCGGCTCTTCTTAATGGTTCGAAGTGGAATGGTATATGAATGAACTAAAACACAACAGAAAGAGAGGGAATTCAAAAATATGCATCTATAAATCTGCATATTCAAAGAGAGTTTAAATGATTTGTTAAATGCTACTCATACCAACAAGATGTGTTTAATTATATCATGAAATTAATTTGTAATCTTTTTAACCTCACCTTTGAACGAGACACTCTATTTCATAATACACTACAAAAAAACGCGGAAATAGCGACGAAAACTACCGACGGCGGCGGCGCCGCCGGCAATTACCGACGGCACGGCGGCGGCAAAAACGGCGACCCGCCTTTTGACTATTACCGGCGCATTACCGACGGCAAAACGGGCCGCCGCTAATTAGCGGTGGTTACGCCGTCGCTAATTTAAATATATATTAATATAAATATATATTATTTATTACCGACGGCAATTGCTGTCGGTATTTACCGGCGGCAACCGGCCGCCGCTAATCACCATCGCCGGTGACATCCGGCGATAGCACCACCGCCGTCCGGCAAAAATTACCGACGGCATTTTTCCGCCGCTAATGACCGACGACAAATTCTAATTACCGACGACAAATGCCGTCGGTAATTAATTTTATTTTTTTTATTTTTTTTATTATTATTTTTTTCATTTATCATCTAATAAATTGATCAAAGATAATAATACAAAAACATTAAAATTAAATATATATTGAAATACAAGTGAAAATTTAAACATTGATTATTACTAATCTAAGATTATTACTAAGAATTCAAGATTCTTAGTAAGAAACTTATAATTATAACTTAAGAATGTTAATTTGATTATTGATTCACTCATCAATCATCACTAATCCAAGATTCTTAGTAAGAATCTTATAATTATAACTTAAGAATGTTAATTTGATTAGTGATTCACTCATCAATCATCACTAATCCAAGATTATTACTAAGAATTCAAGATTCTTAGTAAGAATCTTAAGATTATAACTTAAGAATACTAATTTGATTAGTGATTCACTCATCAATCATCGCTAATCCAAGATTATTACTAAGAATTCAAGATTCTTAGTAAGAATCTTAAGATTATAACTTAAGAATGCTAATTTGATTAGTGATTCACTCATCAATCATCACTAATCCAAGATTATTACTAAGAATTCAAGATTCTTAGTAAAAATCTTAAGATTATAACTTAAGAATGTTAATTTGATTAGTGATTCACTCATCAATCATCGCTAATCCAAGATTATTACTAAGAATTCAAGATTCTTAGTAAGAATCTTATAATTATAACTTAATAATGCTAATTTGATTAGTGATTCACTCATCAATCATCACTAATCCAAGATTATTACTAAGAATTCAAGATTCTTAGTAAGAATCTTATAATTATAACTTAAGAATGTTAATTTGATTAGTGATTCACTCATCAATCATCGCTAATCCAAGATTATTACTAAGAATTCAAGATTCTTAGTAAGAATCTTATAATTATAACTTAAGAATGCTAATTTGATTAGTGATTCACTCATCAATCATCACTAATCCAAGATTATTACTAAGAATTCAAGATTCGTAGTAAGAAACTGGTGCGTCGTTTTACACCAAAAATATTCGGCAGTCAGCCAGTATGCCCACATTGCGCAGACAGCAGCAAGCAAAATCGTCTCCCAAGGGATCGGTGAGAATTCTCCTAAAATCCAACCTGCAAAGAAACTCCAGAAACGAGATTTATAGGGAAAATATGAGAAAATACTAAATCTAAAAATAAATAAATAAAACCTATAAGAATTGCAAAGGTTCTAATCCTAAATAAATAAATAGAAAATCCAACAATTAATAAAAGAATTCCAGCAATCAATTAAGTCCACCATAGCTTAATTATTCCGATCATCGATGCAAAAATAACTTTAAATCATGCAAACAAACCAGTTATAACCATCGAAGACGCTTCTGACGTGATCTTATTTCTCCTTAATTATTCGGTAACCAGGAAGACGCTTCACTAATTACTACCCTAATCGACTGACAACCGTAAGAGACGCTCTATAGGTTTAATGAGCCGACAGCATTAATATCTAGAGAAACCCGATTCAAAACCAATAAACTCTGACGCAGGATTATTGAATTAAGACTGCTTTTCCCTTGACCCTGATGTGTCAATTTACCACTAATCAAACCTAAACCACAATTACGGATGGCCGATTTAATTGGCTGTATAATTAATTCTAACCCACTAAATATTGCGCACTACCTAATGGATTAAAATAATTAATGACGATAAACATAGAGAATCACAGATGCAAGCATAAAATAAAGTATAAGAACAAATTAGATCTCACAGAATAATCTTGCTAGTGCTTCCCTAATCGTTGCTGGAATAAACGAAATTAACTAAAACTCATACAAAAATAAATAAAAATAAATAAATAAGAAATTGCGAAGAAGAAAAAAAATAATAAAACTTGAATTGAGGAACTCCAAAATTTCGTCCCAATGCCTGCCTCGTTCTCCCAAAGTAAGTGGCGTGAATATTGTGTGCTAAGTAGTATATATATATATATATATACTCCCTAATATATGTTAAGGAAATAACTAAACAAAACCTAATATACTAAAACAAGCTAAAAGTGGCGCACAAGCCCACAACTAAAAGAATAAAAAGGGCCCATAAATAAAGGTCAAAGTAGCAGACCCAAACTTCTCGCCACTTCATCTAAAATTAATTCAGTTCAGATATTCAAGCGGTATGGGCATCCCATCCAGTATACGCGCACAACTTTAAACTCTTCAAAATTCGATCCACTTCTCCAGAACCTATCAAAAATCATTAGGAACCACTTAAGATCTGAAAACATACCAAAAAGATGATATATAATACCAATCAAGCAAATAATTCTCACAAAAACACCCAAAATATGCGTATAAAATACGCCCAATCAGAAACTTATAATTATAACTTAAGAATGTTAATTTGATAAGTGATTCACTCATCAATCGTCACTAATCCAAGATTATTACTAAGAATTCAAGATTCTTAGTAAGAATCTTATAATTATAACTTAATAATGCTAATTTGATTAGTGATTCACTCATCAATCATCACTAATCCAAGATTATTACTAAGAATTCAAGATTCTTAGTAAGAAACTTATAATTATTACTTAAGAATGTTAATTTGATTGGTGATTCACTCATCAATCATCGCTAATCCAAGATTATTATTAAGAATTCAAGATTCTTAGCAAGAATCTTATAATTATAACTTAAGAATGCTAATTTGATTAGTGATTCACTCATCAATCATCGCTAATCCAAGATTATTACTAATAATTCAAGATTCTTAGTAAGAATCTTATAATTATAACTTAAGAATGCTAATTTGATTAGTGTTTCACTCATCAATCATCCATAATCTAAGATTATTACTAAGAATTCAAGATTCTTAGTAAGAAACTTATAATTATAACTTAAGAATGTTAATTTGATTAGTGATTCACTCATCAATAATCACTAATCCAAGATTATTACTAAGAATTCAAGATTCTTAGTAAGAAACTTATAATTATAACTTAAGAATGTTAATTTGATTAGTGATTCACTCATCAATCATCGCTAATCCAAGATTATTACTAAGAATTCAAGATTCTTAGTAAGAAACTTATAATTATAACTTAAGAATGTTAATTTGATTAGTGATTCACTCATCAATCATCGCTAATCCAAGATTATTACTAAGAATTCAAGATTCTTAGTAAGAAACTTATAATTATAACTTAAGAATGCTAATTTGATTAGTGATTCACTCATCAATCATCACTAATCCAATATTATTACTAAGAATTCAAGATTCTTAGTAAGAATCTTAAGATTATAACTTAAGAATGCTAATTTGATTAGTGATTCACTCATCAATCATCACTAATCCAAGATTATTACTAAGAATTCAAGATTCTTAGTAAGAATCTTATAATTATAACTTAAGAATGCTAATTTGATTAGTGATTCACTCATCAATCATCACTAATCTAAGATAATATTCATAGTAAGAATTCAATATTGTTACTAGATTGATAAAAATTAAAAAAATTAAAATAAATTAAAATAATAAATAAATATTTTTCCGACATAAAAATAAGGACGGAAACGAGCCAAATTCCTAATTAACAACATTTTTTGGATATCATCTCGACATATTCTAAGGTTATGAATATATATGATATTGTATATTGAAGTAGACTTTAAATGAATTAATAGGTACTAGATATATCAATAATACGGGTGTTCTGTACTGGTGACCACTCGAAAAGAACTTCAAGGTTAAGCGTGCTTGACTTAGAGCACAACTAAGATGGGTGACCGACTGGGAAGTTCGTCTAAATTATGCAATACTGTATAAATACGAAAATAAATTATGGATATATAATAAAATCAATAAAATAAAATAAAAAAATAAATTAAAAAAAATTACCGACGGCATGTTGTCGTCGGTAATTAGCGAGGGTATTTTGCCGTCGGTAATACATCGGCCAAGACCGGCGAGTGCACCACCACTGTCCGGTGAAAATTTCCGACGGCGATCTCGCCGCCGCTAATTAGCGACGGCATTTGCCGTCGGTAATTTTCCGGCAACTCTTCGTCGTTCAACGGCGGCATTTAACGGCGGAAATGCCGGCGGCGTTGCCGCCGTTAATTGCCGGCGGCGGCCGATCGCCGTCGGTAATGGCGTTATCGACGAGACGATTAGCGACGGCGAGTTGCCGCCGGTAACGCCGTCGGTAGCCTTTATCACCGGCGGCCGTGCCTTATTACCGACGGCTACGTTTTTTTGTAGTGATAGCGTTTTATTTCACATTTCAACTAGATTGTTGTCACCAGGGGCGGAGCTAGGGGTGGGGCAGGGGGGTCACTGGGCCCCCCTGGGATTTTAAAAAATAGTAGGTATATTTTCGTAATTTTATATTAAAAATAAAAAAAATATGATTTTATCTTCATCATTATCGTATTGAGTTATTTTATATTGTAATCGATATGTAAGCGTTAGAATTGGAGCTTACGTGGATTAGCACAGACGTTGTCGTTTTTGTGAGGCCCAAACGACGTCGCTTCGTACAATTTTAATTAAAAAAATCTTCAAATTAGAAAGGGATGTATCTTGTATTTGCGCCATAATTTTCAATATTTAGTAATTTTATTGCAAACTATATCGTAAAATCAACATTACGTGGAGAATTAATCCACATAAACTCCAAAGTCAACAATTCGATAATCGAAAATCCCAAGTTTTATCTATCTTGATTTTTTAAAGTTGTTTTGTATGAACTTGAAAATTTGTTTGAAATGTATATTTGTAATTTAAATAATATTTATAATTATATTAATGATTACTCCACAATTTAATGCCATGTTTGGCTTTAAAAAACTGTTCACAAATTAATGCCCTGTTTTGCTTTTTGTACCCTTTTACTCTCCTACTTTTTCTATATTTACTACCATTTGCCACTAATGGACCCACCTCCAAACACCTTTTTCACTTTTATATTCTATATTTACTACACTTTATCACTTTAGTCAACTACCTTTATCACTTTAGTCAACTACCCTTATATTTCACCACAACACCTTTTTCAGCTTTCTTAGTCTCCGTGCCCACACCCAAATAGGGCATTAAATTGTGGACGGAGTGAGTATTATTTATTTTTAATTTATTTTATTTTATTTTTAATTTTAATTTAATTATTACTTTTATTTTTAAAAAAAAATGGACCCCTCTGAATCAAAAGTCTGGCTCCGCCCCTGGTTGTCACATTACAAAATCGCGCACTCAAAATGACGTGAATATATAAGGAAAAATACTAAAATACACCTACCAATAATTTCACAATTAGAATTAAAAAAAAAAATCTCTTGTGCTTCTTGTCCTCGTCTAAAATAAAATAAAATAAAAGTCAATTCGGACGCAATAGATACAATGTTCACCAAACTTTTTAAACTCAAAGGCAAAAGTCAATGAAATCTGCGGAAGATTGATTGATTCCATTCAAACATACATGTAAAAAAAGTCTCCAGATATAAAATCAATGAGTTGTTGTGATCTCATGATAATCATCACCATCATCCTATAAACTATAAAGAATCAAAGAATGTAAACTGAACCAAACAATACTTCACTCCCTCTATCACACTTGATAATGAATATGCAAATTAATTTTCTCACCTTAACTTTATCAACATTACAAACTTAATTTTAATTTTTTCAATTTCAATTTCATGCAATGATTAGGGGTAAAATTAAAGACCACTTGTTTTGACGGTAGTAGAAGAAAGTATTGCTCTTAAACCTCAACAGTTGTCTGATTAAGCGCAGTGTAACGCCATCTCTCCTTCTCCACAAAATCAGCATCCAAAAACCTAGCAACAAACGCCCAAAATCTATACACATCTTCGAAATTGGTCAACATCCCAAGCGAAGCCGACACCACTCCCACACCACAATCCATCTTCTTCTTGTCTTCTCCGAAGCATATGTTTTTCAAGAATCCAATGCTGAGAGAGATGTTGTTCCGATCAGCCAGCTTCTGCACCAAAACGGGCTCAACCATCTCCCCCTTCCAATCGCAGACGTTGAAGGCGAGGGCCGGGCCTCGGTCCAGCCTGACCCTCGGCCCGTAGAGCGTCACCAGCGGCAGCCCGTTGCCCGAGTGCGGATGCCGCAGACTCAGCAGCGCGTTCACCACCCAGTTCACCAGGTACCTCAGCCTGCTGCTTATCAGAATCAGACCTAATGTGTCCGCGTGATCCAGCCCGCGGAACTCGATTAATGCATTCTTGTTCCCATGGACCTCCACTATCTCCGAGGATGGAACTTCTTCTGAGCTGGATGACGGCGTGCTGTGGAGCTCTTCATCAATGGCGGAACTCCTCGGTGGTACGAGGTTGATGATTCCCATGTTTGTGGAAGACTGATTCAACACCGAAATGCTGGATTTCTTGACGAAGAGGCAGCAGAATCCGGAGGGGTTCTCGCCGAAGATCTTGAAGAAGGAGCAGATGAGGAAATCCGGCTGGAAGAGGGAGAGGCCTAACGTCTCCATTTCCTTAGCCGCTAAAGCAGACGCATCCAGCAACACGTGCCACCCATTCTCCCTCGCCAGATTCATCCATTGATACGAATATCGAGCTCCGCTCATCCTCGATTGGAGGGGGAACGCCAGCAGCCCGCGGTTCTTGTTCATCAGAATCTTCCTCAGCTTCCTCGAGTTCACTCTCAGTGTAGGCCAGGAAAACACGGCGGACTGGGGCCTGCCGCCGCGTTTTCCGGCGGCCTCCACCATCACCTGCAGCGCCTCGTTGTCGTAGTCGTAGAGGCTGACGAGGTTTTGCTGGGACCCGAACGGGTACGACTGCGCCAGGAGCTTGAATGCCGATGACTGGTTAGCCGTGAACACCACCGAGTAATCGTCTTCCGATACATTCATGTACCTGAAGATCCTCCGCTTGGCCGCCGCGTGGAACTCCTGCTCCTCGCCGCCGTAGAGGAGGTAGGAGGTGAAGTTGGTGGAGCTGTAGGCGAAGTCGAAGAACCGCTCCTCCGGCGGCGGCGCGGACGTGGAGGCCGGGAGGAGTTTCTGGGCGTAGGAGAATAGGCCGTGGCCGACGTAGTCGAGGCAGACGTGGTTGGAGAGGTTGAAATGGTAGTATTCCTGAGCTCTGATGCTGTCTGCGAGCACGGAGTTGAAGTAGTTGGGGAGGGCGTCGCGGAGGCTGGAGAGCAGCTCCCTCGACGAGGGGAGCGACTCGTGGTTGGTGAAAGTCGTGCTCGGGTGGAGGGTGGAGAGGATGGCGGAGACGAAGTCGCGGCGGGGGGCCGCGGCGGACGGAGGGGCGGGACTGTGGGGATTGGCACAGCAGCTGTTGAAGCATGCTTTGGATGCCTCTCGAATGCAATTTGATGATTGCATTTTAGGCTTGGAGTTTGTGGCTTACTCATAAATCCGATGCGTTTGGACACTTGGATTTCGAATTGCCTTGTTTTCATCCTCCTTAACAATTTCTCTTTTCAAAAGTTGTGTAATGGGATGGCCAGGTTGTCTCATGAGAGCTGTGCTTGACCAAGTCTTTCATCTATCACTATGTTTGATTTCGGATTTTCTTTTACTTTTGTTTTCTTTGATTCTCAATTTTTGTTGGCTTTTCCATGTGTCGATTTACAGTGATTTGGAAAATTTACTAGTAATTCCATTTCATTGGTTTCTATCACAATCGCATTATTATCAACGTTTCTGCATCATTTTGCAATATATTGATGACGTTTACACGAGATTTTGTTATTTTGCAGTGTGTTTCATCTCATATTCAGACCAAGTGTGAAGAGTTTACTAACAATATAAAAGTTGTTAGAAAATAGTCTTTGACCAGCTGAAGCATACTGATTTTCATTTTTTAATTTTATCCGAAAAATAAAGAAAACATTAATATGACCAATGACTTCGTATAGTCCACTAACAGATGGTGTTAAAATGGGATGTACGCTTTGATAAATAAACAAAATTAAAGTTGATATTGACATTATTGCTTTTGTGAGATGTAAAAAAGGGCAAAACAACAAATAAATAAAGGGCGAATTGGAAATTCTGATGTGGCCGGCACTATCTCTGCTGGCCAAGAAATAGACTTTTTCCTTTTAAATTTTGTGACTAGGCAGAATTTTAAATTAGGGCCCTTCAAAATGGATAATAAAGTTACATAAAGTCAATTACTATTATTCAGTTTGTATCGTTTATAATAAGGTCCCCACAGGAAAAGCAGTTTCACGGATTTGATAGCTATAATATTGACATACGGTATAACGTTCCCATTGTATAAACCCAAGTAGGAGTTGGGCTTGAATATTTCGTTATTTATGAGTTTGAGATAGTTCGATAAATACAGATTTTTTTTTTTGGCCTTGAGATAAATACAGATTATTTCGACACCCAAATATTGATCCAAGATAGATTTGAAAATATTTTTAATTCAATATGTCATTATAAATAGTAATTTATCGGATTGCATTTTGAAGACACAAGCTTTTATTAGGTTAGGTTAGTATATTTCCCTATTTTCTAACCCATTGATTTAGATGTTCCCCGTAATTTATTTGATCGGACTTGAATCCCTTAAATGAGATTTTATCATTATTATTTTAAGTTAAAAAAAGAAAAGAATTGAGACTCAACTCCCATCACTCTCACTCATCCTTGTAAAGAGGGGGTCTTTCTCTTGTAATAAATGAGATAAGTTTGTTGCGAATTTGGGTTTGAGCATTGAGGCTCTTCCATGCCCGCCCCCTACATTATTTTAATCCATAATGACTACACTACTAAATCTTTACTTAATTATAGTAGTACTATACTCCCTCCGTCCTACTAACCACGACTCCTTACTTTTGACACAGTTATTAAGAAGAAGAGTGATTAAAAGAGAAAAATGATAGAAAGTGATGGATCCCACATTTTTTTGTGAAATAAAGGGATTTCTTTTTTTAAAAAGGGTCATTTGTAATAGGACAAACTCAAAATGACAAGGGGGTCATATTAAATGGGACGGATGGAGTATAATTTACAAAAAAAAATTGCCTCCAATCACAAAATTCTAGCTTCATCTATAAATTAGGTTTGACCCATTACTTAAAAAAGAAAAGTTTTGAGATCGATGACTTCTTTACCTACTCCACAAATCTTTAGGGATACGTCCAGTGGAGCTTCAAAATATTTTCAGTTCAATCATTAAAAAAAAATACATAAAACGTATAAACATCTTCATTTTAGTGTACAAAAGCCTCCTCATTGCATCTCTATGTCAATAGGTACCATCTACCTTTTTTCCTTGGATCGTTGCTTTCCGAAAGGACCTTCATTAGTACGAAAAATTGATGAGTAAAGAAGAATGGTCTTTAAAAAGGAAGTTTAATCTCTCTTATGAATAATGTAATTAGAGTTTCTAATGTTAAACTATCTCAGTTATTAATCCATTAATAAAAAAATTATTCTTTCTCATTTATAACTCATTAACAAGAAAATATTAATTATAACAATCTTGTGTTATAATTAATTAATAGCTCTCAAAACTAAAATCATAACCTCGAATATTTTTAATAAATTATGAAAAAATTTAGTTATAATTAACAGCCGCCCGGCCCGGCCCCTACATATTTAATCCATAATGACCTTTACTTAATTATATAATAATTTATTTCGTAAAAATTGCCTCCAATCACAAAGTTCTAGCTTCATCTATGAATTAAGACCGACCCATAAAAGAAAAATTTTAATATAAATGACTTCTTTACCTCCAGCACAAATCTTCTAGAAACCAACAACTCCTGAAAGGGAAAAAAAAAAACTATGCAGCCACATTGTGGCCACCTATAATTTAATCTGATGAGAATTTTTTAAATTTATGTAATTTATTTTTTAAAAATAAAAATAGGATTTAGTTATTTTATTATATTCTCTATATTGTACTTTTTTTTACATTTTTTTATTTTTTTAATAAAAATAAAAAAATTACAAAAAATTAACTACAATGTAGAAAATACAATAAAGTAACTAGATCTTATTTTTATTTTAAAAATTAAGTTTAATATATTTTTTAAAGTAATTTGTGGGTGGTCACAATGTGAGTGTTTAGCATCACTAAAAAAATCATATTTTTCAAGAGCAATTAAATATATTTAATGTGTCCTAATTCATCCATATATAAATAGCATTTATTATTCCGTGAAACTCAGGGAACCTAAACTTGCCCTATGGAAAGGCTACTGAGGGACCATTGGTGAGGTTAATTAGTTTTTGCAACAAATAAAATGATTCGTGTGGTTTAGATTATTACAAGAAACATGAAGTGAAGCTGCCTTGAAAGTTTGGCAGATGTGGAGTTAATGTTGGGATTGTTGACCGCAATACTCATGGCTATGGCTAGTCATTTTCAATTTTATTTCCACAATATATATATATTTGAAAACTCCACAATATAATTTTTGAAAAGTGTATTTTACTTTTCCTTTTAAGACATTCAAACGATTACGATCTCTTATATTATTATGGAGGTTTAAAATTGGGTTAACAGCCAGAAAATACACGAAATTTCACCAAATTTGTATTTTACACATGACCTTCAAAAATAGCCTCAGAATACACAAACTATTGATTTTGTTGCAATTTGCACACGGCGAGAACTCCGGCCATAATTAAGTTGACCGGCAATGACGTGGACTATACGCGTGGCTTTTTTATTGTAGGTGGCAATACGCGCGGCAATTTAATTGATCTGGAAATACACATGTCATTTTTATTAAAAAAGAAATTAAAAAAAAAACAAAAAATCATCTCTCTTTCTCAGAAATCACAGCCGCATCTTCTCCTTCCTCAAGCTTTTCCATCACCGCCGGCCAGCTCTTCCACCAAAATCAGGCGTCGGACCTCAGGCGCAGCAACAAAACCCTCCGCAGCTTCTTGGAAAAAGGCGTACGACAGATCTAAAAACAAGTCTCTCTCTCTCTCTCTCTCTCACGTTTTTGTTTCCGACCATTTGTCCATTGCACCACCGCCTCTCTCCTTTTTACCTCTGACCTCTCGCCGGAGTTGCAGGAATCGAGAGAGGGAAAAGGAGAGAGGGAGAGGGAAGGAAAGGGAGATCGTTGACTGAGAGAAATGGGTAGTTGTGGTTCTGGATTTGGAGGTTTTGCAGGGTTGGCGGCGATTATAGGGGATGTGGGGATTTTGCATAGTTGGCGGTGAATTGAAGGTGTAGGGCTCAGTGGTCGGCGGCGTTCGTGAACGGTGGTGGTGGAACGCGGCGGTTGGAGACAAGGCCGCGTTGTGCGGTGCGGTGGAGGTGGAGGTGGTGCTCGGTGTCTGAAAAAGGCGGCGGATCTGGGGCGCTGGCCTGTGCGGTGCGGTGGAGGTGAAGGTGGAGGTGGTGCTCGGTGTCTGGAAAAGGCGGCGGATCTGGGGAGCTGGCCTGAGCAGTGGTGGCAGGGTGCGTCGGGGTGGGGCAGAATGTGGCGCTGGAGTGATGAGAGAGGTGGGCGGAGAGGCGGTGCACGGTGGTCGACGGACCGCGCTGGAGACGGTGGAGACCAGAGGTTGGCTACGGCAGACGGCGACGTTCTATTTTTTGATTTTTTTATTATTATTTAAAAGAGCTTGACAAAACAACGTCGTTTTACTACATCGAAAAATCGTCCACGTCAACAAAATCCGACAGCCACGTCACCACCGATCAAGGTGTTAGTCAACGCGGGTGCAATTTGCGACTAAATTAAAAGATAATGTATTATGAGGCTATTTTTGAAGGTCATGTGCAATATGCAAATCCGATGAAAGTTCGTGTATTTTTCGGCTATTAACTCTTTAAAATTTAAACTCCATTTCCACTTCTCCAAGTCAAATAAAGAAAAAGTATATTTTACTTATTAATCATTATATAATATTTCTCCAAGTCAAATAAAGAAAAAGTATATTTTACTTTTTAATCATTATATAATATGGTTTGAGATTCTTATCCTCTTTTTAATTCATAGTCCTATGTGAATTAATGACATATTATTAAAATGAAATTTTATAAAAAAAGAGAAAGAAAAAACAAGACCAAAACCAAAAAACCCTTGAAAGCACAAGAGTTGCAGACTAAGGGCCCGAGACCCGAAAAGGAGCTCGTCTATAATAAAAAGATCATCAAAATAGTCTAGCAACGAACTAAACCACATCACAACCTAAAAATCGAAATCCATTTCATCCGCCCAACTTCTGCTAGCTATATTATTCATAGTACGCAGGCAATCGTTATTGCTATGATGAACAACATAATCTCGCGGTTGATAATCCACATCTACTGAATTCCTGAGGCGACCTTTGATGCTATCTTCAGCAGCCTGTTGCACGTGCTCGCGTCCCATACCCTTTGGACAGGGACGGAGCCAGGAATTTTATATAAGGGGCTCGAGCCTTTTCAAAATCCAAAATATAAAAACTTGATATATATTTAATTAATATTAATTCTAATACTCCCTCCGTCGTTCACAATAAGTGTGGCGTGGATGGAAGATGTGTATAAAGTGAAGAAAATGACCCATTAAGTTGATTTGTTATATAATTAACAAATGGTGTGTGAAATGATTTTTTTTGTAAATAGTGTATCAATGAGGGTAAATATATAAAGATATACTCCATCTGTCCCACTAAAAGTGATTTGTATTTCAATTTGGGTCGTCCCACTATAAGTGGTCTGTTTCCATAAATGGAAAAATTTAACTCTATAAAAAGTGTAGGTCTCACCACTTTTAACCAATTTACACATTCTCCTTAATTTCCGTGTCAAAAAGTTTTGAGTCATTTATAGTGGGACGGGGGGGGGGGAGTATTTCCTAAAATGGAAAGACCATACATATTGTAGACAGACAAAAATGGCTAAAAGACTACACTTATTGTGGAAAGATGAAGTAATATTTTTCACACAATTTATACATATTTTATACATGTACATTTAAAAAAAGTTATAAAGATAAATTGCATGGTAATAATTACTAATAACAACTAATTTCAAATTTGATCAATTACATAGAAACGGCGGAATTCACACATAAGTTTAATTCTAGTTTTTATGCAACTAAAATGCATATCTCACTTAATCAATTCAACATTATCACTGACATTCATCGTATTTAATCACACAAAGTTTCAAACAAAATCACTTTTTCTCCCTCCAAATTAAATTTTGTTATTGATTTTATATATCCAAAGATATAGTGGGTTATTTACTTAAGTAAAGCCCAACCTATACAAATTAGATTTTAATAATTTGAGATTGAATTGAATAATGAGCTTAGAAATTGGTTAATATTATGTTATGGTTTAATAATTAGTCTTATATATGTACATATTTAAACTACAAAAATTTATAAATATTTATAATATATACACACACATATATATATAAAGAAGTCGAAAAATTTGAGGGGGTCGGCCGCCACCACTTGCCATCCCCCTAGCTCTGCCTCTGCCTTTGGAGAACGACCTCTTTCGCGCTTAGGCGGCACTTGCGACTCAACGAGCATTTGCATCCACTGACTAACCTGTTCATCTAACCTGCTAATTCGATTAGCACTTTCCAGCTGATCTGCATCAGAGGGAGTGGGTGTAGAGCCCTTCACCGGCTCAGTTTGTTGACTGCATGCTGATTGCACAAGCTTCTCCACCCGTTGGAGATTCATCTCGTTACCCTCAGCCTCGGGTAAAGGTATCTCTACCACCACCTCGACCCTAAATTGTCCCACAGGAGAGAGGTCTGCTGGATTATCTCAAACAGTCGCCTGTAACAGATCATATCCCGATAGGTGACCCGTAGTCTCGCCCTGCAGCACCACGGTCTGATCTTGTTGCGAAACCTTGTCTCTACCAGTCAGCATATTGGCTTCAGCTTGCTCCGGTTGCAAATCCGCTTCCATGCCATTCGAAAATGGCATATTTTTATTTTATTTTCTATAATCCTACATTTATTTCCTTTAATAATATATAAATAAATTTATTTTATTATTTTGTAAATAACAATTCTCTCTTAACATGCAAATCTCAATTCCAAATATAAATTTTTTCATAAATGATAAATCTGTTCTTTATTTATGTTTCTTTTCATTTTCATCTTTATCTTTCTTTATTCCTAAAAAACATACATTAAAGTTAATAATAAAATATTCAATTTACATATCAAACTAAAGACCGTGACAAGAGCTATACTGTAAATAATAGATTTAAATTAAAAAAAAATCAAGTGAGAAGTTTCAAAATAAAATATTTTTCTATGTTCCCTCTCTTATTTTGCACAGTATAGTTTATATTGCATTTAAAGATATTCTATATACATGTAACTTTGATTTATGGAAATTTTTATTCTTAACTTTATGACGTGGTGAAAGAAAAATTAGCATAATTGTCCAAATAATATATGGTTTGATATTATAATTTTATTTAAATATATATTATAGTTCTTATGTTTCAAAAGTAGTAGCAATCTTAACCTCAAATCTAAATTAGAAAAACGATCATAATATGTGATATCTTTACAACTTGATACTCAAGCGTGAAAAATTGTACTTCTATGTATCTTCTGATAACACTCACTTTTTCATGGTTTTTAATATTCATATGATGTCAATTCTATAGGAAATTGAGTGTTGGATGATTGTTTTGTACTCTATCTTGTGAAATATGATATTTGCTCGTACTTTGATGAATTTTACAAAAATATGGAGTCTGAATTTGGATCGATGGTCTTAATGAAAATTGTAGTTCGTCTCGATACGAGTTCGTAGGCACAAACGGTTCACAAATCTAAATTCGGACGAGGAAGATATGACTGAAACAAGAAAGTCGCGTGCAGTAGTGAATAGTGCCCGACGAGAATTTCCGAATTTTCGGAATTTTGCGGGATTTTCGGATTTTATCAGTATTTTCGAGCTCTATACTGTATTTATCCAATGTGCCTATATATAGGTCTTCTTTTGATCTATTTAGGGTTCCCAACTTTATTTTTCAGTTCTCTAGCTTTTAGTTTTCATTGTTTTCCAGTTTTTTAGAGCTTGGATTAGATTTCTGCAAGGATTGAAGATTCAAGATTATTCTTTCGGTTTTATTCAGAGTTTTTATTTAATTCAGTTCTTTCAATTGTTGTCTTTTTAATTATGTTTATGTTTTCTTTTGTTATGTCTGGCTATGTTTTTAATATGATTATAGGGTTTGTAATAGTTAACTGAATTTATGTGATTAATTTGTTAATACTTTTTTGTCTTCCAGTTTATGATTCATAATTCCTGGTGCTTGAATTCTTGTTAATTATCTGATCAATAGTTTGCATGTGTAGCTATTCAGTTTGAGACCTAGCGGAGATAACTGTTTAGCGGATTTAGGAATGTATGATATGATTTTAACCTTGAGACCTAGCGGAGATAGGTGGATCATAGAGAGCTATTCTTATGTGCTTTTGGGAGTTAATAGATTTTCTTGAGACCTAACGGAGATATAGAATTGACTAATCTACGATCGTTGTTGCTCTAGTGAGAGTAATTGATTAAATGTGTGATCTCTCATCATAACTGGATTAAACTAGTAATTAGGATTAATAGATTGATTATGTGAATTTGGTTAATGACTTTACTTCCCTAGGATCAGTTGTTTTATTATTTGATTTATCCCTGTTATTATTTGCTTTGTATTATTCTAAATTCCAATTCAATCATTATTATTCTGTTACCTGGATATTGTGAAAATATGAATTGAGAATATTTAGAGTTATTTTGTTTATCAGTCTCTGAGGATATGATACTCAGTTACTTTTTATTTGCTACAATTATACTGTGTTAGTTGCAGTTTACGTTGCTGGTAAATTAGTGATCACTTTCCTATATAGTAAAGTGTGTAAATAAAGCTCATAATTATTCTTTAATAAATAAGCATAATTTAATTTGTATGACTTTCTATCACATTGCTAGGTTATTCATTGCATTTTATTTAATTGGATGATGTAATTAAATTATATCTTTTAGTCAATATTTCAATTTGAGAATTCATTATTTATTAATCTTTTGTTATTACAATGGACCTCGAATCTAAATTAGAAAAACGATTATAGTATATGATGTCTTTACAACTTGATACTCAAACATAATAATTTACACTTTTTTTTATCTTTACCATATAGTAAAGTGTGTAAATGGAGCTCATAACTATTATATACTCCCTCTGTCCCATAAAACACGCATAGTTTGGGACGACACGAGTTTTAAAAAATTCTGTAAAGTATAGTATGAGTAGGGATGTCAATCGGGCAAACCCACTCGGTTTCGGGTCAGCCCATTCGGTTTCGGGTTATTTTCGGTTCGGGCTAGTCGATTTTTTTATTTTTCGGGCTAAAATTTTTCGACCCTAACCCTAACCCACTCGGTTTCGGGCTAGCCCGTCCGGGCCCGCAAGTTTTACGATTTTTTATATGTTTATTTTTTTATAGATAATCATATTATTGTAATAAAAATATGTTGTATTTTTTAAATCAAGACATTTCGCTTTATTTTAGATACAAAAATTAATGTTTTTTTAACATAAGTTTACATAAGGGTTAATAGCCAAAAAATACACGAACTTTCACCAAATTTGCAAATTGCACATGACCTTCAAAATTGGCCTCAGAATACATGACCTTTTAATTTAATCGCGATTTTCCCCCGACGAGATTTCCGATCAGAGCCAAGTTTGACCGGTGATTATGTGGACATTACGTGGCATAGTACGTTGCTAAGTTATACACGCTGGCAAAAAAAGAGTAGAAAACGTCGTCGTTTTTTCTAACACAACCTTCATCTCCTTTGATGCACCACCTTTTACACTTACGGTTGAATTTGGAGGGAAGATAGGACGTCGAAGGGGTTTTAGGCAAATCAAAGAAAAATCGAATCGAAGCAATTTCTTCAACTATTCCGACAACGAACAAGCTACGAAGGCAAAGAGATACGTTTGAAGAGCACGTCTGAAATCGAAGGAAGATAGAAGGTGGATTTCAGAGTGTGATAACATGGGTGGAAGGTATGTTCGTAAAATCGCGAATTTCAAGTGTGATATTAGATAGTTCTTAATTGTTGTATTTCGCATTCGGTTAGGGTTTGGAAAATGATTTTTTTTTCGCTTTTACATTGCAGTGATAACTTCTCACTATTCGTTCATCATGGTGGAGAGTTCCGTGAAGTTCAGGGCTTTGATGCTTATGGTGGGGGTAAAAAGGTAGGGTTTCATGACCTTGATGTAGATAAGTTTGGTTTTTTTGATTTGAAGGATTTAGTGGAGAGTTTGGGTTATTCTGGATGGGCTAAGTTAGTCCATGTCAAACCTAAATCATATGTATTTAGGGTAATCAAAACCGATAAAGAGGTGATGGATATGTTGGGTTTCCTTACAGATGTTAATAGAGTTGTTAGCGTTTTTGTGGAGGGGGAGATTAGGAAGAGTGATGTTGGGGCAGTTGATGAGGGTGATGCTGGGGCAGTTGATCAGGGAGATGCTGGGGAAGGGGAAGATGATCAGGGAGATGATGGGGAAGATGCTGAGGGAGATGTTGGGGAAGGGGAAGATGATCAGGGAGATGCTGGGGAAGGGGAAGATGCTGAAGAGGGGACATATGAGCCTTCTCTTAAGGACTTATTGTCAAACTTGCCTACTATAGATTTAAGTGGAGGGGATTGGGTGCTTGAAAGGTATGATGGAGGATTAACAACTGACTCAGAGGAAGAGTATCTGCCCTCTAATGCTGAAGAAAGTGATGATGCAGATGATGATAACAGGGAGGGTTTAGATGATGATAACAGGGAGGGTTTAGAGGATGAAGGCTATGTGGCTGTTAAGAAAAAGCAGAGGGAAAGGTTTTAAAGAGAGTTGTAGACCATTGATAGGCTTAGATGGATGTTTTTTAAAGACTTACTTGGGTGGGATCTTGATGTGTGCTGTTGGAAAGGATGGGAACATCTGCAATAGCATGGGGAGTGGTCAGTGTTGAGAACGAGGTGAATTGGAGTTGGTTTGTCAAGCATCTGGTAGATGATCTCGAGATCGGCAGTGGTGAAAACTACACCTTCATCAGTGATCAACAGAAAGTAAGCAATCTTTCAACCTATTTTAACAACTTATGCATTCAACTTGTAATATGCATTCACACTTGTATTTTTCAAATAACAGGGGCTGATGAATGTTGTGAGAAATTATGCTCCAAGGGCAGAGCATCGGAATTGTGCCCGCCACATCTACATGAATTGGAAGAAAGACAATAAAGGAGCAACTTTGAAGATAATATTTTGGAAGGCTGTCAGAGCTACAACCGAACAACAATACAAGAAGGTGCTTGAGGAGATGAAGGCTGAGAGTGTTGGAGCTTACTAGAGCTTCATTGAGAGGGACACTTTCGAAATTCTGTAAGGCCTTTCTATCTTGCAAACCTTGTTCGGACATGGTAGACAATAATATAAGTGAGACTTTCAATGGCTGGATACTTAGTGCTAGGGGAAAACACTTGATACACTGTATGGAAGAGATCAGAACAGCCCTTATGATGAGGCAAGTGAAAAAGTTACATGATATGGCAGTGGTTTCTGATAAGCTTTGTCCTATGATCAACAAGAAACTTGAGAAAATGAAGTTTCAGTCTAGGAACATGAACACTATACCTGTACTTGGGGATAAGTTTGAGGTAGATGATGAGGGTGAGAAATATGTTGTCAATATTCCACAGAGGACATGTACATGCAGAGTCTGGGAGCTTACTGGTATACCTTGCACACATGGTCTTGCTGCCATTAAGTACTTGAATGATGATGCATCTAACTTTGTGCATGAGTATTACATAGTTTCCAAGTATTTGCTGGCTTATAAATATGCATTGGAGCCACTGAATGGTCCATTGCATTGGCCACAGTGTGAGGGTAGTGTGATTAAGCCTCCAACAGTGAAGAACATGCCTGGGCGGCCTAAGAAGAATAGGATTAGGGATCCCCATGAGGTTGATCCCAAAAATCCTAATACGCTGAAAAGAAAAGGGCTAGTAATGACTTGTGGTAACTGTGGTGAGCGTGGTCATAACACAAGGGGCTGTAAGAAGGAGAAGGTCGAGAAGCCAACAAAAGAAAAGGGAGCAAATGGGAGGCCTAAGAAGAATGAGGCTACAACAAAGGACAGGGGAAGATGCATGTGATGTCCAAGGCAGAGCAAAAACAGATTTCCATGGAGAAGGCAATTGCAATGAGGGGTGCTGGACTCTATATCAGTGAGGGCAGTGGCAACCAATACTTTAGGGTACTTTTATGTCATTACTCTTCAATTATTTTAGCATATGTGTATGATGATATGTTAACTCATTTTGACACTAATTCTTGCAGACACCTGATCAAAGGGGTGTCACCCATACCATTCACGGAGGAGAATCAGGTGGCAGAGGAAGAGGAAGAGGAAGACCAAGGGGTGGTGCAAGAGGAAGAGCTCGGGGTGGTGCAAGAGGAAGCGCTCGAGGTGGTGCAACCGGCAGTGTTGCAAGCAATCAACCGTCAGGAAGCACATTGTTGGAATGCTCAGCTACACAAGAGAGCATTAACAAGTGATTGAAGACTACAACAACTTTTGATTTGCCTTTGAATCTAGGCTTTTGAATGTCAGTGTTGGATAAACATAAAACTATTTCATCTTTCTGTACATTATAACCTTTTTTGGCACTTTTGAATCTGAAATGATGAATGAATGGAGATGACACTTTTGGTTAAGTTTGTGTATCTTTGTCAATCTTTATGTAAATTCATTGTCTTTGAATAGCTTCTGAATGGATGAATCAATGACGAATGAAAGATAAACTACATTCAAGGGCATGCTTCTTCATTCATTAACAAAGGGAAAATTACATCTTAGAATACATAAACATAATTACCACAACAATCAAAGCAAAAGTGAGAATTCTAAGTCTACATTCCATTGCTTTGAACCTTGCTTCCACTGAACTTGGCATATCTTTCTTGTTTACCATGGACTCAAGGGCTTCAACTCCATCACCTTCATACCCACTGTATTTTTCACACATCATACCCTCCAATTCGACGATTGCAGGCTTGCAGCATCTCTTTCATTTCTCAATTTGTTAAAACAGAGCTTGTAATATGGTGTTAGCTCCGGATCGACCCAATCCCATTAACGACAATCCTCGCCATCTCTCTGTCCACATTCAACGTACCTCCTCTCTGGATTGTTCTCAGTGTGAGAAGTTTTCATAATCGCAGGTAATTTATGAAAACATCTCCTTTCAACGCCTTTACTCGACCTCTCAATTGACGAAGAACTTCGCGAATGACTCATTATTCTTCGTCGATCTGCCTTCTTTCTTCTCGATCCGCGTTTATCCCTTTAATTCAACACCATTTCACAAATCGGGAGAGCTTCCATTTTAGGCGCAAGAACCCTAATTGTAGAGAGGAAGAGCTCGAACCCTAATTTTACTCGACCATCTCTTATATTAATTCACATAATGTCACAATACGACGTCGTTCAATGTGTTAAATTGTAAGTAATAAACGACGTCGTATTCTTACCATCGCCGGTCGACCACGTAGGCAAATTCCGGGAGCCACGTCAACAGTGGAGCATGTGTTGGTCAACGCGGGGGAAAATCGCGATTAAATTAAAAGGTCATGTATTCTGAGGCCAATTTTGAAGGTCATGTGCAATTTGCAAATTTGGTGAAAGTTCGTGTATTTTTTGGTTATTAACCCTTTACATAATATCTAACTTTAATTTTGTTTATGATAAAAATTGTATATAGATTTAACATAAATGACTATCTTTATTTGACTTTTATATTATAGATGTTTGTTATTAACCATTGGAAAAAATCAAAACATATTCTACAAGCATCAAAATGTTATATATTGAATTAAAAAGTAACGTATTAAAGTTTAAAAATCAATTATTAAGAATGTGTTCAGTTAATCAGGTCAATCCACTCGGTTTTCGGGCCAACCCTATCGGGCTCGGGATATTTTCGGTTCGGGCCATTCGGGCTAAAAATTTTCAGCCCTAACCCACCTTTTTTATCGATCTATTCGGGTCGACCCGTCGGTTTCGGGCTTTTTTGACATCCCTCAGTATGAGTGCAGAAATGGACTCACATTTATTGTGATGTTTAGTAGGAGAATTATTACTATAAATAGGGTATGCATATGTTTTTATGGAACAGACAAAAAGAAAAATTTTACATATTTTACTGGGACAAAGGAAATAGTAAATAAGTAGAATTTAATTAGTAAGACTTCCTATCACATTATTTAGGTTATTCGTTGCATTTTATTTTGTCAAATAATTAATGTTACAACAAAATGTTTGTCAAATTAATCTCTAATTCATAGTCCGATGTGATTTGAGATTCTTACTTTCCTTAATTCATTATCTTAGGTGGATTAATGAGAAATTTTTATACTTACTTTTCTAAATTTCTACATATATTTACTTTAATAATGATTTATTATTTCATTCTATATCTCCAATATTAATTTTCTCTCTCAACATGGAAAATTTTTCTAAATGATAGATCAATTTTGCGTTTTCTCTTTTTCTTATTTTCATTCCTGCCTTTATTTTTATTCTACTATATTAAAAAAAAATTAGATTTCAATTTGTAGTCAATTTCAAAATCAAGTGGCAATTATGTAGTTATAATAAAATTGGAAGTTTATACGTAAACTATATTTTTTTCTTTCTATTTCCTTTTTCTTTATCTTCTTCTTCTTCTTTTTTTTTTAATTGTGAAATTCGACTAATTATAAAATATTTAATATGCATATCAAATTAAAGATCACGATAAGAGCTTTAATTTAATACATTTCATGTAAATATTTGATTTAAAAAAGCTATATATATTTAAAGATTAAAATTTAAAAAAATTCTCTCTCCTCTCTTATCTTTTTTTGAATAAATCTACTTTTCAATTCTTTTTTTATTTTTTTTTTGCATTTTCGTAATATCAATTTTTATTATTGTGATTTTTTTTTTATTTTTTTCAATATTTAGCTTAAATATATTTGATTAAAATTAATTTTGTATTATATTTATAAATATAATAATTAAATTAATACTAATTTTATATAAATATAAAAATATGAAAACATTTCACGTGCATTTATACGAGGTGTAAATGGCAGCTAGTATAATGTAATATGTAATGGACACAAAGATCCCAATCCAATATGCTAAACCCTGTATTATTCTCTTTTTTCTCGGCAGAAAACATGAATTATTCTCGTTTTACGCCCACACAAAACAATAAATACTTGTAACATAGAGTATTATTCTCGTTTTAACCCCTAAATGAACTTTTATCTTTTACTATCTTTTTTCTTAGCAGAAGCTGCAGAACACATGTATATTTTCGTTTTAAGCCCAAACAAAACAACAACGTTTTAAGTCCAAACAAAACAATAAATAATTGTAACATAGAGTACTCGTTAAGCCCAATAAAAATAAAAAATATTAAAATAAACTTTCAAAATAAGCCCAATAAAAACTCATTAATCCCAATAAAAACTATTAAAATAAACTTTCAAAATAAGCCCAATAAAAACAATAAATATTAATAAAATAAACTTTAAACACTTATTTGTTGAGAGTGGGATTTGAACCCACGCCCTTTCGGACCAGAACCTTAATCTGGCGCCTTAGACCAACTCGGCCATCTCAACTTGTTATAATAAATTCTCAAAATATTATAAATATAATATTATATCTACAAGTTCAAATACATCAGAATAATAATTATAAATATAATATTCTCATTTCAAGATTTAAAAACGACAAAAAATAAATAATTGTTGTAATAGGATTTCAAGAAAAAAAAAAAAAAATTGAAGGGAAAAATGCATGGAACATAAACTTTGCTCCATCTTTCATTTTGCACATAACTTTTGAATTTTTGATATAAAATCACCAACTTTCGATTTTGTAAAACTTTTCATAATTTTTAATTAATAAATACATAAACTTTGCTCATTTTTATATTTTGCACATGACATTTGATTTTGTGGAAATATATAAAACTACCCAAGTATCTCGAGTTCAATTTACCCCATACCCACTTTTTGTAATACATTTACCCCATGACCATTCACATTATAAAATATTAAAAAGTACACTGAGTACCTAATGGCTTAAACTTTGTGCGTACTTTTGTGTGTGTGTCAGAATTGGAAGTTGTGTAAATTGACCAAATTGAATGAAGTATGAGATGGGTAGGTAAGCTTGTTTTATTATGTCTTGACCCCATTTTTTTTTAGGGTTAATTGCCGCAAAATTCAAAAGCTTTTTCAAAATTCGCGATATTCTCATCAACTTCAAAATCGGCGTATGAATACATGAATTGAGAATTCGTTCTTAATGTTCCCAAAATTAAAAAATCCGGCGAGATGACATGGCAAATACCCATGACATGTCAATTTCATGCCAAATCAGCTATGACATGTCATTTTTTTAATTTTTTAATAATTTTATTTATTTATAATTAATTTAAAAAAAAATAAAAGTCATCTTCCCTAACCCATCCCCAAACACCCCCCAAACCTACCCCCTTCCCCAACCGCCGGCGCCACCCCAACCACCACCTCCCAAACACCCGGCCTGCAAACACCCCAAACCTACCTCATTCCCCAAACCCCGTCCACCTCCTCCATCTACCCATGTCGCCGCCTCATCCACCCACGCCGCATCCGTCCACCTCCGTCAGTCGCCTCTTTCTCTCTCCATTTCCGGCTCGTCAACAGCCCTCGCCCAATTTCATCCCCATTTTAGTTTGTGGATTTGGGTTTTTGTTGATTTAGGGATTTTTGGATTTGGGGATCTAGGGATTTTTTGGTTTGTTGTACGTGTATGTGGAGTTTCCGTCCACAGCGGTAGTGGGAGGAGCAATGGCGGCGGCAACTGTAGGGGTGTTTTGGTCTATTGCTGCTGTGAAAATTGATGTGGAATCGGCGGCGGCGGTGGTGGAAGTTGAGGTGGAATCGGTGGTGGTGGCTTCAGATGGGCGGTGGCTTGAGATGGGTGGCAGTAGGGGTGTTGTGGTCTCGGCGGCAGTGGTGGTCTGGTGGCTGGAAGTCCGGAGCCCGGCAGCGGTGGTTGGAATTGAAAATCAAGATTTTTTGTTTTTTTTTTAATTGTAGTTGGAAATTAAAACGACGTCGTTTTGATTAAAACTAAACGACGTCGTTCCTTTGGCCGGCCGACATCGCCACGCTGGACATTCCGGTGTCCATGTCAGCTTCAAATTGGGGGGATTTTTTAATTTTGGGAATATTAAGAACGGATTCTCAATTCATGTATTTATTCGCCGATTTTGAAGTTGGTGAGAATATCGCGAATTTTCAAAAAGCTTTTGAATTTAGCGGCAATTAACCCGTTTTTTTAAATCTAAAAAACTCAGATTCACGCATTTCTTCTCTCTTCACGCATTTCTTCTCTCTATTTGCGGAAGATAGGTTGATTTCTCTGTGGCGCCGGAGAAAATGGAAGCACCGGGAGAGGTGAGGTGTTTTTTTGTTGTATTAATTTCTCAATTTTTGTTGAAAAATCAACGACTCAGTCTTTCTCAAATTCTCAATTTTTTTCAGTCTGCCCAATTGATTTCATTGCTCGTTGATTATGTTTATTTTCAGGTTTTGCATTTTTTTCTTGTGTTGTAGGCGTGTGTTATTGGAGTTGTAGTGATGCTCAATTTTTTCCAATTTTTTCTTCAGATCTAAGACAAGACAATGGATACAATTAATATTTTGATGAAATAATTTAGTGAAATAATTTAGTGAAATAATGATTACATATGTAATATTATTTGAGCAAAAAACAATGGATATAATGAATTTAGTGCATAATTGCGCATACTATGTAATTTGCGCATAGTTACTATGCGCATTGTGAATTGCGCATAGTGTATTGCGCAGACCATGTAATTTGCGCATAGTTACATTGCGGATTGTGAATAGTTAAATTGCGCATAGTTAAGAAGAGGCCCAAGAAGTAAATTGCGCATAGTTAAATTACAGTGCGCATACTATGTAAATTGCGCATAGTTACATTGCGCATACTATGTAAATTGCGCATAGTTACATTGCGCATACCATGTTAAATTGCGTATAGTTAACTTGCGCATACCATGTTAAATTGCGCATAGTTACATTGCATAATTTTAATTGTTTGCGCATAATGAATGAAGATTGCGCCAATTAATTGCGTTTGCAATAGTTTGCGCAAATTAGTGATTATTATTATTTTTTTCTTAAAATTTGATAGTGATTATTATTTATTTTTTTGCCTTGTAACAGGGGCCTCTTGCTCTGTTGAGACCGACTACTATCAATGTAACATCGGATGTGGGCACTTATTACAAAATCAAGTATTTAGAAAAGGTTAATAAGGTTTTAAAGGAAAAAGGTGGTCAAGAATTATTAGATAGATTTTTAAATGGTTGCTTTGGATATTTGTTGGGTTGGAATCCTGGTCCCAAATGTGCAATGGCCGTGCATCACGTAGTTTCTCGTCAAATTAAGTCAGATATGGATGGTCTATATTTTTTGTTGAATAATACTATGGTGCATTTTTCTAGGAGGGATTATGCTTTGGTGACTGGTCTTAAATTCGGTGATTTTAATTTTGATATGTCACGTACTCATGATTTGAGTGAAGTAGAAGTATTTAGGAGATTTAGTGGTGGTCAGACGCATGTGAAATTTTCTTTTATCGTTGATCTGTTTGATAATTTTAATATTAATGATGAGGATGATAGTTTAACATTAAATATCAAATTAGAGGGCCACAGAGAATCAAACATAAGGACATATGTCATTAAACAACGTAATTCAAACATAGTTCAAACATAATTCAACCATAGTTCAAACACAATTCAGTCACGGGGAATCAAATAAGGACATATGTCAATAGTGTGCGATTCAGATCCACACAAGCTACATGTTAGAGGGCCACGGCTACTGCTACCTGAAGCAGCATTCTCTGATTCATTTCTTCATCTTGATGTAGTTCTTTCAGTTGGTGCCCGATGGCGCGTGCTCTTTGGACGTCCAGCTTGTTTACCGATTTTAGGCGGATCAATGGCAATACCTTAAAGGTTTGCAGGAATCGTCCATGAAGCTAGTGGGGGCACTGAATTAACTCGATACGAGTATGCCTTGCGCAATTTTGCAGCCTGATAATAATCCCCCACATGCTTAGATATATCATCACCTGTATGTCTGAACAACATTCATGCAAATATAAAAATATTAAATTCTACACAAAATAGAGCTCTACTTATCAGGATGATCAATACCTTATGGCTGCAACTGCATGCGAGCATGGTAGCCTGTTCGTATCCTACTCCACACACGTGCATGAATGCGTTTCAAGGTTCACTTTAAAAGTCTTGTTAGAACTCTTAACCTTGAAAGCAGTACGTGACATGGGAACGACCTCATATCTCCTTGATCTTTCCAATTCAACAGTTAGCTTGCTTAGAGCTTCCGGTGTCACATCAGCAGAAAATGACTTGGCGGCTTCATGTCTTTCATCGAACCACTTTTCTATGATATGACGGATTGCCTCAACCATGGAACATATGGGCAACCTTCTTGCCCACAATAAACGAGAATTGAACGATTCAGCAATATTTGATGTTAAGAAACTATATCGTGGAACAGGACACTTACATCTTGACCATTTCTCAGGGCCAACCTGCATCAATTTGCTATAAGCTCCACCTTCTTCCTTAAGAGCTTTTAAACTTGCCATCGCAGCATCAAACTCTCTTTCTCTATATGCATAAGCTGCTTTCTGATATAGTGCAACTGCTGCCTTGCCAAATCGAGTGAGTTTGTTCAACAGATGGTAGTAACACAAACCATGTGCAACCTCCAGATATACAACTTTCACAGCATTCGCTATACTAACATGTGCATCAGAAACAATCAACATTTCTGAATTCTCACCATAAGCTGACTTCACTCGAGACAAAAACCACATCCATGATTCATCATTCTCTATAGGCCCAACACCGAATGCCAAGGGAAAGACTTGTTCGTTGCCATCCTTCGTCACTGCAACAAACAATATACCTTTGTTACGTCCCTTCAAGTGTGTGCCATCTACCACAATTACTGGCCTTAGGCACATAGTATATGCCAGTCTACATGAACCTAGTGCCATAAAAAGGTGTTTGAACCGACCACTAGCATCAATTTCCAAGTCTGTCAACGATCCTGGATTGCACGTCCTTAACATGTGTAAGTAGGTAGGGAGCAATGAATACGATTCTTTGTGCCCCCCATATATCATCTCAACGGCACCATTTCTTGCTCGAATTGCCACACTGTAACTGATTTTCACACCATATTCCCGCTGTAGGTCGGCCATAATAGTCCTCGGCTTCACGATTTCACCATCATCACGCATTTTATTTGCAATATGTGCTGCGATGACTCGAGCATGGAACTTTCGCACACCAGTGTTTACCATGTCCCCAATGCAAGTATGCGCAGGCCCAAACTTGCGAATAAACCAAAAAGATCCCTGCTGAGTGGCTCGTAACTGAAATGGACACCGATTCCGATATTTGCATTTGAAAGTAATCCTATCCAGGTCGGAACGAGGAATGATGAATTCTGCTCGATGTTCCAAATGCCACAAGCCAACAGCTAGCTTCAGAAGTTCTTTGCTTTCGAATATCGAACCTTCAGTTAGTTCGTCGGGATTTGGTATGTCAGCAAGTCTACCAGCAAAAAGATTCTCTGTAAAATCTTCTGGAATAACCGGAACTAACCAATTCCTCAACTCCTGCGATGCTTCTGGACCTAAATCTTCAGACAGACCTCATGGGTTTGTTTGCATTATCATCGCCATAAGCTCGCCAATTCCACCCTCACGGCGTATCCACGCAATATGCTCTGCAAATATTCCATAATCCACTCGAGCTGACTCCCGTTCCTCTGCTTCTTCTTCCTCTTCATCATCCCCATCAGAATCTGTTGATGGGACGTACTCATCATCATCAACGTCATCATCCCCAACAGATCTCATAGTGTGATGATTCATGGTTGAATTAGGAGTTGAATCCGAAAACCAATCAAACCCTCTCATCTGGTCTATGATGGAATGATCGACTGAAGTGGAAGAAGAAGGTATATCCACTGAAGGTCGATACACTTCTTGCTGCGGCGGTGGAAAAATGCTCTCTTTCAGAGTCACATAAAACTGTGGCTCGACCTCAGTGGTGCATAATCGGAAAAGTTGTTCACCGTTGCTTAACAGAGACCGGATCAACCTACCACATCGAGTTCTTGATAAATAATATAGATCGTAGCTTTGATTCAAAGAGTTGGCAACCAGATAATAGTCAATACTTTGTCTCAACTCCAAAATGCATATTTTATCGGCTCGAATGTAACAAAATGTTGCACTCCCACCATTGTAAAGAATATCATTCCAATATCCTCCATAATTTACAATAATATTCTTCCACTCCGTCATCTAAAAAAACAAAGTTAACACAATACTCGTATTAGAAACTATGCGCAATAAAACTATGCTCAATTCAAACTATGCTCAATGCTCAATATAATATACTCCGCGCAATAGATTCAAAATTTTCAACTATGCTCAATTGATTACACATTTTCAACTATGCTCAAATTTAAACAATGCTCAATCATAAATACAAGCAACAAAGTAAATTGCGAAACAATAAAATTCAACTATGCCCAATAAAATACAGTAAAGTTTTCAACTACAAAATTCAAGTAAATTGTGAGACCATAAAATTCAACTCTGCCCACAAAATTGCGAAAAATATACCTCGTTCCGATCAAGCTTTTCCTTGTAGTTTTTCTCAGCTCTCTTCCAATTTTTTTGTGAGTTCGTAGGTTGGAGAAATTATTTGATCTATTTTAACACATTCACCCAACAAATGAATGGTCAAAGAAATGTAACACATTCACCCGTGAACTACGTGTACCTTAATTGATTACTATTATTATTATTTATTTTGAAGCCATTGTACATCAAATAGCTACTATACATGTGAATATTGTACATCAAATAGATGCTATACCTAAAAATATTCACGTGAAATTTGAATAAATTGTGAAAACATAGTACATCACATATAACTTTTTGCAGATAAGATTCTTCACGTGAAAGTGTAACAATTTTATTCGAATTATATGCGCAATAATTTTATTATATGCACAATAATTTTATATGCGCAATAATTTATATGCGCAATAAATTTAAAACTAATTTAATTATATGCGCAATAATTTTATATGCGCAATAGTTTTAAGTCTATAATTATATGCGCAATAGTTATAAGTCTATAATTATAATTATTAAAACTAATTTTATATGCGCAATAGTTATATGCGCATTAATTTTTATATGCGCAATAGTTATATGCGCATTAATTTTACTATAATTTTAACTAATTTTAAATGCGTAAGTCTATAATTTTATATGCGCAATAGTTATATGCGCATTAATTTTTTAATTAAAATACTAATTTTATATGCGCATAGTTACTGCAGAAATCAATAGTTATATGCGCATAGTTATATGCGCAATAGTTATATGTGCATAGTTATATGCTAATTTTATATCTCAATCTTAACTTCCAATTATTAAAACAATGCGCATTCAAATCGCAAACACTGCGGAAATCAAAAAATTACAACGCATAGTAATACAAACAATGCTCAAATTAAGTATTATAACTCAACTATGCGCTCCAATATTAACTCTGCGCATATTAATTGCGCAGAGTTTGGACTATGCGCAATGAATAACTAACGGAATCACTCAGTACGTCGACATCCACACTGCAAATCATTTTCCCCAATCATTACGCACAGCTTTTTCAGGGTAAGAAATATTAAATTAATACAATGGGTATGGGGTAAATCATTTTCAAAAAGTGGGTATATGGGAAATGTAATTTGTAAAAGGTGGGTATTTTAGATTTCCTCCCTTTGATTTTTTCCTACAAAATCACCAACTTTTGATTTTGTTCAATTTTTTCATAATTTAAAATTTCGCCCAAATTTAATCCAACTTGGCGCTTATGTGGCACTCGGGCATGTGCAGACCTCTCTTCCATCGTTACAATGTGGTTTGTAAGGTGAAATTCAAAATTTTCAAATTCATTTGCTCTCAAGCTAAATTACGGTGAAATTCATCAATAAGCTGTTTTTATGGCGAAATAATCTCACATTGAAATCGACATCACGTATACGACATCTTTGTGAAGAATGTCACTTTGAATGTAAAAGTGTTTTGCCACAAAAATACTAATCTCTTCGTCTTACAAAAGCATGCCCCTTTAAAAATGACACGAATTTTAAGAAATATTAGATAAAAGTGTATAGTGAGTGGAAAAAGAGGTCAAGCTTTATAAAAAGTATAGATAAAAAGTAAAGAGATTGTGATGGGGTCATGTGCAAAAATAAAAAGGGGCATATTTTTGTGATACGGTAAAAAATGACAAAACGGACATATTTTTGTGAGTAGGAGGGAGTACAATTTATCAAGGAATTTTGCTTGAGATGAAACAAATTTGAAAAATCAAATTTTGCCCTAAGTTTACATATGAGTGATGTAGTTACGAGAGAGAGGTCAACACATGCCCTACTGCCATATAAGCGCCACCTCAGATTCAATTTGAGCGAAATTTAAAATTATGGGAAAGTGGAACAAAATCAAATGTTAATGATTTTACAAGAAAAAATCAAGTCATGTGCAAAATTAAAGATGAAGCAAAATTGATATATGTATATGCATTTTTTTTCCTAATTCTAAATATAATGAGTAGGATTTCTGACAAAAAATTAATAATTCTAAATATACTATTATCCTTTGAAGATCAAAAAAAGACGAAAGATAAATAAATGTCGAGACAAAAAAAATTCTAAATATACTATTCTCGTTTGAAGAAAAAAAAAACACAAATTAAATAGGGTAAATATCATTTTAAACCCCAAATTATTTTCGTACTATCAATTATATTCTGAACTATCGAAAATAATTTTTTAAACCTTGAATTATCAATTTTGTATCAATTATACCATCCGTTCATTTTTTTTAGCTTCAAAAATTTGACGTGGCTCACCGGATACTACAATATATTTAGAATCATTCTTTTTTTTGGCTCAAAGGATGAAAAATGAATAAAGGGTACAATTGATACAAAATTGATAGTTCAAGGTTTAAAAAATTATTTTCAATAGTTCAGGATATAATTGATAGTGCGAAAATAGTTTGGGGTTTAAAGTGATATTTACCCAATTAAATAATTGTTGAGACAAAAAAAATATCCAGAAATACTATTCTCGTTTGAAGAAATAAAAATGACAAATTAAATAATTGTTGAAACAATTTTTTTTTTTGATAATTCTAAGAATAGTATTCTCATTTCAAGATAGAAAAAATATAAAATATTAAAATAATTGTTGAGAGTGGGATTTGACCCATGCCCTTTTAGACAAACTCGGTCATCTCAACTTTGTAACATTTTTATTCTTTTTCTTGATCGTTCACCTTATAAAGTGGAGAAAGTGAGAATTTATCATGAATTGAGGGTCAACACTATATATTTGAGAGCAATAAATAAATTCTTAAAAAAAAATCGATTGAGATTCAATAATTCCAACAACGAAAGTAGGATTTAACTATGTAAATATACATTAGTGAGGATAATTTTATGCTCCTTTTTTTTGGGTACTTTGATAGGTAAAAATCACAATTGAAAGGCCTTATTATCTAAATATATTTTAGGGTAAATGTGCACATTAGCTCCTGAACTTGACATCCCTAGAGCTTTTATCCTCCCAAACTCGGTCAAGTTGCGTTGACCTCCATGAACTCCCGAAACAATGGTGCATTTAACTCCACGCGTTAAACGGCGGTTTAACGCCGTTTTCTTTTCTTTTTTAGGTCATCTTCTTCGGCTGAATTCCTTCAATTTTCCGGCGACATTCATCTGTCGAAAGGGGAAATCCCCAAATCCAGCGAAAACACATCGGAAAACACGAATCGTTCCACTCCCACATTTCTCCAAAATCCATCCCACTCCGGCAAATTGGATCTCGGCATGTCGATGTACCTATCTGGCGACGACGACGAATTCGAGCTCCTCCACCGCCGATCCACGGCGGTGTCGCTCCAGAACTCCACCCACCGCGGCATCCGCGTGCCGGCGTCGAGGCTTCTCCTCGAGAAATTCCCCGTCGATTTCCCCGCGGCGGGTCGGTGAATCGTGATTTTATCGTGGAAGAGTGTGGATATTCGCGATCGAAGAAGTCAGATAGATCGAAGCCGTAGCAGAAAATTCGATTCTCGTCGACGTAGAATATAGGGTTTCCGGCGAGGCTAAAGTTGCAGGGGATGTAGCAGCGGTTTGAAAATGGGGATCAGGAGCGGCGCCCGCTTCAGAGCGGTGCAGGCGAATTTTAGGGCCTTTTCCGATGCAGGGGGGCACAGCCCCCACGATTTCGACCAGAGCGCGTTGCGAGCTATATGGAAGGAGATGGAGGCGATGGGGAGGTCAATGGAGGCTAGTCGGGGAAGCCGGCACCGACAGGCAAGCCGACTGAGAATGCGAATCCGAACTCGGCTTCGGCGATGAAGAACTCCGACTCGGTCAGGCCGGGCTGGACAGTCGTTTAACATTTGGGGATTTCCCCTTTCGACAGATGAATGTTGCCGAAAAATTTAAGGAATTCAACTGGAGAAGATGACCAAAAAAAAAAAACGATGTTAAACTATCGTTTAACGCGTGGAATTAAATGCACCATTATTTCGAGAGTTCAGAGAGGTCAATGCAACTTGACCGAGTTTCGGGGGGTAAAAGCTCTAGGGGTATCAAATTCAAGGGTTAATGTGCACCTTTACCTTATATTTCAAATACATTAATTGTACGATATATTATGTTATAAGAGATGTAACTTGACAAGATTAAGAGGGAAACTGAGATTAAGCAAGAAATTAAAAATATCAAAGAAGAAATTACTCACTAAAAACTCTATCAAATATGCTCCATCATATCGAAATTTCTACTCATCAATATTTCACTATTCTATCCTTCATCCTTCAAAAATTCACATTGTTGTTGTCTATGTTTGTGGTTTTCGAGTTTTCATCGGAACCCTAAACAAAAAGTTTAGACGTTGGAGATTCTCCTCGAATCTTGCATATTCCTCGGCAATTTTCTTTTGCTCTACCAAGTTTTAGTTATTTCCTTGTGGGCTTTATCTTTTAATTTGATGTAGTTAAAAGGGAAAATTGCATGCAAATACACAAACTTTGCTCAAAATTCATATTTGACGTGAAGTTAGAATTTTACAAACTAAAAGGCGTGTGCCAGCGAGTCAGGTAGGAGCTACGTCATTTTAAAATTTGGGAAAAATGAAATCAGCGTCAAAATTGAACAATTTACAAAGTTGGTGTATTTAATTGTAAAATCCTAACTTCACGTCAAATATGGAGTTTGACCAAAATTTGTGTATTTACATGCAATTTTTCCTAATTAAAACTCACCACAATATTAATATACATAATAGATCCTGACACTGGTTGAAAATGGTTCTCAAGTTCATGTATATTTAAGAGAAGATTCTCATTTGAAGCTTCTCTTATATATAGTGAAAGCTGCAATTTAAAATGAGAACTAAGAACACTTCACTGGTATTTAAAGTTACTGTATTCGTTATGTAATTAAATGCGCTCGAGAAAAAAAAATAAAAAAAATCGCACCTTACAGGATTCGAATTCGGGCGATGCATGCACCGTTGATCTTCATAATCCAAAGAAATAGTACCCATATTTAATTTCTAAATAATTTTCGTGATAGTACACTATTTGTACCGCAAACGAATTAATATCACTATTTCAAGACGCCTTATCGAATTTTGACTTAAATTTTGGAAGAACTGTTTCTAATTGATAAAAGTGACATGATTAAACAAAGATGAAAATATGCAGAAAAAGGGTTGTTGATTAAGCTAAAGCAGTCTGAGGGCAACTCTCCTTTGGCAAATGTACAGTATATATTCCATCATGCATCATCTGCCAAAGGAGAGAAGCCCTAAAACTGATTTGCTCATAACTCAGAAAAACACATGCATGATGATGATGATACAAAAATACAACAATGCAATTTGATCAAGAGTGAGAGCGGCTGGCTTCAGGACTTTATATATATGTCAAGAAAGTGGATCGAATATGATAAGCCTTTGAAGAAAATATGGATTATGCTAAGGATATCCTTTGATGCTACCATGCTTTTTCGTTTATTCCACTACGCTCATGCCTCCTAGCTTTTTATTCAATGAGGAAAAGAGTCCGGCCCACTCCGAGTATATTACTCCATCCGTCCCACTAAATTACTCACTGATTTCTTTTCGGGATGTTCCAAAATATAGTCCAATTTCTTAATTGGAATTGCTTTAAAACTTTGTTTTTACTAAAATGACCTTAATTACTTAAGGGCAAAATGGAATAAATGCATATAAAAATGGGACTAATTTTCGATTGTGGATTAATTAATATGCATTTTTTTTAATCTGTATGAAATAAAAGGGGGATTAATTAAGTATTATATTCTTCTTACTATCATTCATGGTTTTTTGGGCTTTGGGGGTTGTAATAGATGTGGCCACATGCACTATGTACATGAATATTTTTCGGAAACCAGATTAGTTCTAGTGATAAGATGTAGTAATTTGTAGGATTTTGAAAATAATATCACGAAATTAATAATATTTTACATAAAATTGTATAATGTTGTTTATAAATTACATGACAATCAGCATTCAAAAGTTAATTAATAATTAAACGTGATCGCCTCATACATTGTTCTTCTATTCTTTTAATAGATCTATTCGTAGCATTTACAAATTACTCCCTCCGGCCACGATATTGTTACCACTTTGTGGACGATACGAATTTTAAAAAAGTGATGAATAATAATTGTTAGTAATGGGTATTGTTGTGAATGAGATTTGTGGACCCTACTGCTATAATGGATGTGGAAATGATATTATGAACGGACCAAAATAAAAAATAGAAACGATATCGTGGATAGAAAGATTAATACTCATACTTTTAGATGTGATGTACTAAGAGCATGAGTAACGCTATCCTCGATAGCTTACTCGAACTCGAGTATTGCACTCGAGTAGGCGTTGCAAGTGAGTGCTACTCGAGTTATCGAGTATGCTCGAGTAATTTCTTTTTTTTTTTTTTTTTTTTTTTTTTTTAATTCTCTTCTCCTCTTTAAAAATTTCTCTCTCCTCTTTAAAAACTAGAAAAATCAAGTAGGCTATCAAGGAACCCCAATGCAGCACTACCTACTCAATAACACAACCACTATCAAGTAGGCTATCAAGGAACCCCATTGCGGATGCTCTAAGCATTCTCTCAATTGTTTGCGCGCGTTTTATTTACTATGTAGCGCGCGAACTTTTTATGGTATCCATCGCTGAAAGAATCTATTTTTATAGCATTCAGTGGCAGTTGGTGATATCAATGTCAGCATAATTGATAAAGTGGTTAATTCCCCTAAATACCCTAGCTATTTTAAATTTGTATTTAATTTGCATTGTTTTAAATTTTCTGACCCAATATCTCTAAATTATGTTATTTATCCGATTTTGCATCCGTCGAAGATTTACGACCCCAAATTCAAACAGACTTGGCAATTGAAATAGTTGACGTGTCAACATCGGCCGATGAAGTGAATGACGACGTTTTCTTTAAAATAAAATGTCGTCATTTTATCTTAATTTAAAGTGTTTAGTTAGAAATAAGGTTCTTATACCCTTAATTGATTTAGGGGTTTTACGGTTAATTAAAATTAATATATAGGCCACGTTTCGTCTTTCTCAACGACAAAATAACTGAAAATTGAAAGGAGAGGGAGGCTGAAGCTTAAAGTTGAAACGATGGCGAGCTCCTACACTGGTTCGTTTACCTCCCCAATGATACCTCACAAATTAAGGGAATTGTAATAATTTTAATGGGGTTATGGTATGCGATCATAATCTTCTAGTCGAATACAAGACTTCTCACACGGAGAACAATCTATAACATAGGTTCTATTGTTGTCGTGTTCGTCAAGTAAGGTTTGTTATGCAGTTTTGGCAATACAAGAAGTTGGTTGATTTTTTTATGGGTGTTACCCTGCTGATTATGTAATGTCTTAATTTTAGTGGGATGATTGTGGTGGTCGCCAATGGATTGATCCGGAGTTAAATTTTTACTACAAGCTTTGTTTCAATAAAATGAAGGTTGAAACTTCCTCCACAATACAAGTATCTGCCATTTAATTTGGTAACAAATTTATCACCATAACTAATGTTAATAGCAAATTTTGTATTGCATGCAAGTAAAAAAAATTGAATTAAAGAAATCGACATATGTACGACACTAGACCCTATATATTAAAGAAATCAATAAACAAAAGCTCAACAAACATGTAGTGCATTAAATCCTATACATTAAACAAATCAACATAATATAATATTCAAAATACAACAAGAAATGAGGGGGCCATGAAAACCTACCACCGAGGCGCCATTTCTTCAATGGAACTACTCATCAAGAGCAGTTAAAAATAAATGTATGTCAAAGACTATTTCAAATCTTCTTTTTTTAGTAATTGTAACATTAACCTGACATCTTTACTTCAAACATTAATCACTCTAAGGATGGATCGAAAAAGTAATTGTAACATTAACCTGACATCTTTACTTCAAACATTAATCACTCTAAGGATGGATCGACACACACATACGACTACTTCAAAATCAATGATCCTACTCTACCACACGATCAACACAACAGCTTCAAAATCAGTAATCGTTAAGGTCACTAGTCTTTACCCAATTTTAAATCGAGCTAACCTCATTTTCAATGTAAATGGTGACCCAAAACTGAAGAATTTCACTATAGACCTAAAATTGAATTTCAATGCTGCAAATTGCTGTGAGTAAATTGAATCATCTCTTATTCTGTTACCAATGGTGTCCCTGCCCTTCTTACATTTCCAGCAATCAACACCGGTGCTCTATCACAATCAAAACAAAATGCCCTATGCCATAATTATCGACAAATAAAACACAAGAAAAAAAAAAAACTATAGAGGATAGAGGAAAAGGAAAAAAAAATATAGAGGATCTTGTGTATGTTCATAAAAGCCAAGCACAAAGCAAAATCAATAAAACAAAGCTTTTACCTGAATCAACAACGGTAGCATATAGATGAGATAAGATATTCACATTGCAAGGAAAATGAAGCATTTCTCTCATAATTTACAGCATTCACTCAAGCAATCAAATATCCAAAATTTTGGATTTATACCATAACCAATAAAGAATATGAATGAACTAGTAAGGCGTGGTCACGATACACAAAATAAGCTTAGTAAAGAGAATTGTAGGTACAACATGTGGCTACAATGGAACCTATGCAAATCACCAGAGAGGGAATGAGGGTGAGATTTAAAAGGTTACTCTGCCCGAAATAACCACCTATGGTGATTGTTGCATCTGCAATCACTCGAGCAAGCGTCCCAGCTTCTGTCGATAGAAGGCCACCATTGTATGTCCCACGAGAAAGCCTGGACGACATTACTCTGGAGAGTAGCGACAAATTGACACCTGCAATGATCCCACAACATATCATCAACAATATTCATAGGCATTTTTCGAGTATGCTATTTTTCATGATTAATGAGATATTACCTTCCAATACTTCAGCAGCTACAAACATGATGAGCCCTGAACAGACATATTGTGGCACTGAATATGGGACGATAAACTGGAAACTAAAAAGTATACCCAGGAAGACCACAATTTCAGATGTCAGTAATATTTGCCTGCCAAAAGATTGATCAGAATAATTATTAGCACGGTTGGCATAAGATGAAAAGCACTTACTTATAAAATTGATTGAACTGCATATCTTTCAGTAGGTTGGTATATTATATATCATAGATGACACGATACTAGTCAGTGACAATGGAATTAAGTACAAATCATGGAACCAAATTTCATGGATGCTGCTGGTTAAAAATACAAGTGTATCTTTCCATATTGGGTTAGAAATATCATTAATCACCCGGCACAAAGAAAAACATACTTACTTCCACGCACCACATATAAAACTTTTTGAAAAAAGTTTCTTTATCAACTTTTGACACAATATTAATTTAGAGGGTTAATAGATATCAAATATGAAGTCCACACTTGCTTTAGATGTTTCATATCTAAGTCTTGATATTAGAGTCTAGAGATGAGAAATTACCTGTCCTCGTACATATTGCTTATGTAATTTCCAACAACAATGTTTATTGGAAGAACTGTAAGACCAAGGCAGGCAAGAAAGATAGACACTGTGCCAGTAGTCCAACCAAAGTAGTACGATGAGATTACACTAGATTCTGAAAGTAGGATCTCCATTGCATATTTGAGCATGAAGTATATCAACAATTGAACCTGCAAATAGCATAGAGAATATAAACTTTTATGAGGTTCATAAACAAGAATTTACTACTCTAACATGGACAGCAAAAAGAGAGAGCTTTTGAGACATTAGAAGGACCAAAATTTGGTTATCACAAAGATACAATAAAATAATAAAATTAAAAAAAATGCCTTTTCCCAATGCATAACCGTTCCAAGTTATAGGATCATGAAGCACAGAGATAATCTTAAACTTATATATAGTGCTTTGGTAGTTCAGAAACAATCTTAATCTGTTCATTGGTTTGCCCCATTTCCAGTTCAAACACATCCTGGGGACTTATCAGGAGTCCTCATTCAACAATATGGACATCATAAGGTCACGCGCAAAAATTAATTGAGAGAAGCATCTTAGTCAAAGTTAGATTTCAATAGAGCAGTTTGATGTGGAGTTCAAGCCAGAAATGGAGTGCAGATGAAAAGGCGTAAAGTTTACCCTATATACACATCCTAATCAAATGAATTTGAATGAACTCAATGTTGTTTAATGCAGTAATCCAGGAGAAAATTTTCATGTATTGACTCGATAAGAAAAAGTGACAAGATGCATTATGATGCCTATGAGGTTGATTCACACCCCCAATCAATCAACTTTGATGGTCTTCTCTGATGAGATATATGATTGCTAAGATAATGATGTTATGTTGAGCTCCGGAAGGATGTTAATTGTTAATTTTTTACGGGCAAATGTACAAAAAGTTATTAAATGGCACAGGCGCACTAGTTAAAAACCAAAATGAAATAAATTGCAGGTCATTTTTCTGAGAATAATTATGCAGGAATAGGTAAGTCTAACAGCTCAAACAAACATAAATTGGTAAGTATTTGTATTATTACCTTTACAGATGGTGTGAGTAACCTATAGGCTGCTCCTAGTGAGTTGGCTGGTCGACGAGATTCTTCTGGAGCCTCTTCACTCGCATCACATTCTTGATCCCCGTCATCTTGTTCATGTTCTGCTGACGTAAGTAATGGTTGTGCAAGTCCCTTCTCTAGCTTATCATTTTGTGCTGTCGCAAACAAATGAAATATCATGTTTTAAGAGTCATTGTTTGCAACTCGGCCTGCTTGTGGGCAGGCCCACACATGAAGCCAGGACAAACAGCTAAGTTAAGAATCACAAATGCTAGATGAAAATTAAGGGCAGATCTTGAACATAAGCGAATTACTTAGATCAGCCTAGGTTTCTATTCATTGCCAACACTCTAGTTAAACACCCCTACCTAAGCAAGAAAGTAATAAGAAAGAAATAAATAAACAGGCTACCAGAGTTGGTCAAGAGAAGAACCATTACTCATTCCATTCCCCCTCACGTGAAGTTGAAAGATACAAATCTAAAAATGGCTTTCAATAAATTGATAGCCATGAGGACACTTCTAAAACTCCAAAAGCATATACCTTTTTACACTAAACTCTAAACAAGTAAAACATTTGGGGTGGATTTCATAGCAGCCATTGTAATGACATAAGAGGAATATGGGGTGGATTTCAGGAAGACTCACTCTGAAGGGAAGCAGAATATAAACATACAGTGGATGTTGGTACGTGTGAGTTCATTTCTCACAGTCAAGAGGCATTTTAATCCACACATAATATGCACAATGTGTGGATGTGCCCAACTTGAACGAAATTTGACAAGACAAAAAAGAAAAATATACCTAATTAAGTCCCAAAAAACCTAGTAGGTTCGTCTTGATATGACTAGTTAATTCTTTTGAGAACTTGTTAGTTATACATTACTAACTTTTTTTTGGTTTATCTTTTACCATCACAAAACCAAATGAAAAATGAAATTAAAAAAAAAAGGTAAAATAAAGAAAGAACAAACGAGCACTAAATTGCAAGGTACCAGCACTAGATTGCTCTGGGGCATCATCTTCAGTCTCACGAGCAGGTTCTCTGAATGAGATCGACAACCATACTAAATAGCACAGCCACGCGATAGTCATTACCCAACCAGGTAGAGTGACTTGATTAAATGTGATATTGAAGATCTTGAAATTAGTTTGAAGTAGCCCTGCAAATGCAGGGCCACATGCCATTCCCAAAGCACTGGCACTAACAAAACCTGCAGAAGCCTGCATCCGGATTTTAAGTGGCACACAGTCACTAATGTAACGCCGATTAACAGCTCTTGCAGAACCCAAACTGCAAGTACACAAAAAACAGGGGAACCATCAAATCTTATCCAAGTTAATTACTTTGGGATCAGGTACAGCATTCAGCATGCAAATGTAAGGGCCAGCTAGTGTTAAGACAGAAAATCTCATTTATATTATCATCTCAACATGTATCAGATCTTCACCAATGAAAACGGATTTTCTTTGGGCACAATCAAGACAGCTAGTAAAGGAAAGGATGGAGTCTGCTGAGCAAGTAGAAGGACAAACATTAGATTTAAAGCTAGAGCACACATTAACCCGTTTTCCATAAACTATCCTTGGGTTGTTTTCAGAGTGAAGGATTTGAGGATCCATTTTAATTTGATAGGTGAAGGATTTGAAGATCCATTTCAAATCGATAGGAGGTTGTTCAGATTGATATGAATATGAAATTTATCTTTTGGAGATTTGGGGGTTGAAATCCACTATAAGGACAGATTTGAAATATATTCCTTTCAAATCCTTCAATTTTAAATACCTTAATTTGAACATAACCTTATTGTCTCTCATCTGGAAAACTTATTCTGGGTCACTATAATATGTCCACTACGTGGTTTTAGACTTGGACTAAGAAACAAAAGGAAACTTAAGATCTAAAGTGTGGCCAAATACCGGGAAGAGAAGACTTTGTGTTACACTTGTTTTTTATGAGGCACAAAGAAGGCAGGATAAAGTAGCTAGTAAGCAGTATCAGCAGCACTTACATTAGACATAGCAAAAGCATCTAAGATCTAGACGATAAATATTCAGCAAAATTAACTTGTTATAGAAAGCAAGGAAAGCGATATGAGACAAACCACACAGGCATGCTAGCATACAAACCATATACACATAAACCACACAGGCATGCTAACATACAAATCATATACACATAAACCACACAGGTATGCTAACATACAAATCACATCAAGAATGAAATAACAATAGACACATGGATATAGGAAGATCAATCAGTTACCTACCCGCAAAATACACGACCAAGCAAAAGTATCGTCAATGAATTGGCATCATAAGCCAATGCATACATAGCGTTTCCAATGAGGAGAACTATGCTGCTAAAGACCAACGGTCTGAAGTATGACTTGTTAGACCAAGCACTGAAATACACAGAAGAAAATATCTGTGCAACTGCCATTGCCCCAATTACGATACCACAGACTGTTGGAGCTGCACCAAGGCTCGTAGAGTAGTCATCTGCTGTGGGAACAATAATATATGTGTTGACCATATAAAGAAAGGTGTTTGCCAAGTTCAGAAGAAGAGACATGAAATGGTATCTCTGATCTTCAATATGTTCATCTACCGCAGACGGTAACTCATCATGCATGATAAGTGCATGTTGGCCCAAAAACTCAAGGAAATTTGTTGAATGGGTTAATCTATCAACAGCTGATTTAAGTGAGTCAACAACAGGCTCCTGCCGAATCATAAATCATAAGGGAATGATTAATCTCAAGCAGTAAGCTATTACAATAACTAAGAAAGCCATAAGAATATGAACACATGCATGCCTGGAGTGGGAGTGCAGGCTGATCATAGATTGATAAGTAGCTCCCCTGGCGGTCCTGAAGATCAGCAAGATTACGAGATATAGCTCCAACAACAGCACCCAAACCCTACAGTCACCAGTAATGCTAATCATGATATGTTTAATTTACATTTTTGTTGATTGTGGTACATTATTATTAGATCTCATTATTGATTGATTATTGATGTTGTGATAGCTTCGATAAAGCTGAGAGAAAACAAAAAACTGCAGATTGTCTCAGGTACATCAGTAGAGGGCAAGAATGTAGAAGCAGTGCGATTCGTTTCCATTTAATATTACCACATGCTTGAATACTTGCTGAAGCTGGGAGTAAGGATGATTAGCGCGAGTTTTGACATAGTAATCTGTGAATTTGTACCCAAAACGCTTATCAAACTTCTTAAGGATCTTCCTCAGACCAATGGCATTCATTTCAACAAAAAAGAGAAGCTTTAAAAGGTCCTGCCCAACTGCCCTGTAAGCTTCGCGTAGCTCAGATATTTTCGATATGTCAGGTTGTTCTTGAAGAGTCTCTTGTTGTTCATTCAGTTGGGCAATCCTGCTTGCGAGTAGGCCTTGTTGTTCCAGCATAAAAAGAACAATTTTTTCTATCTGCAGTGACAACAAGGCAATATATAAACTACAGTGGAAAAGAAGTAAAGAACTTACTGTGATGAGCAAGAAAATAACTATTCATAAGAAATACAACATATATACAAACAAAATCTCAGAAGTCCTCTTCTCCAGCATATTAGTTAAAAGGTCTTTACTTATCTAGATCTAAAGAATAACCTACAACACTAATAAAGATGGCATTTGAGATATAGATGTCCATGTTTAATATTTCATCAAACACATACACCGAATGTGGGAATTATATAAAACAAAAACCCTTACAAAAATAAGCCATAACAGTTTCCATGTAACTTTAGATTTCACTTTGGCCTTATCAGAAAATTTTACATTTTCTTTATTATGCCAATACTTCTCTTGACAAACTGTTATCATTTTAATTAACATTATGTAACTCAAACCATGTTGATAAAGTACATAACTAAAAAATTAGAAATTAAAGAGATTGATGATTGTCAAATATTTACTATACCTGATTATCCAACATTCTGGAGAAATCCTTGAGAACATGTCGCCGTTCCAGTGCTCCAGCTTCAATTTGATTTGTGTACTGCTTTACCTTTTTCTTCATTAATTTGTAGTTGATGTAATATCTACATTGCACAAAAATAAATCATTTCAAGTGAAGAAAACTGAAGGTCATGATAGAAATAATTATGTATATGTTTTTTTGCTTGATAAGTGTTCACTATCGTCCAGGTTCTTGAACAGCTATATTATACATCTAAGATATAGTTATCAGTTATTAAAGTTATTGTTAAAATTTCAACCAATCTTAGTGAAGCATATCTATCACATAGTCATACACAACATGGGATATGTATCTATAGCAACCTCGATAACTTAGATTCCAAGAAATCATTTTATGATGTTCCAAATTATTCAGTAATTATTAACTTTTGACATAAATCTGAATTGAATCAGAATGCTCATGTGATGCACATACCCTTCCCATTCTTGAATTTGCCTCTCCTTCAACTTTTTCCCGAATGCAACCATATCTGTTTCTGGAACAACACAAATTCAGGTAAGAATAACATGCATTTGCATTACATTTATGCTAATTCTGGTTGGTGGCTATCATAGTTTTTTTAAATGAAAGCATCATTATTTCCACATAATCTGAGCAATAATCATTAAAAGTCACTTTACATGAATGTCAGAGAGAGTAACTACGAGTTCTGCAATTTGTTCTCCTCAAACTGATACATGACAAATAGTGATCACTTATGCCTCAAACTATACACTGATGATCACTGTGCACCATCAAACTGATAGCTTGCACAAAAGTACAGTCCCCTGAGCCGGACGTGCCATGTCATCATATGCAATAATTAAAGAAAATCAAATTTTTATGTCACCATTGCACCTGGAAAATCTTCACAAATGTATCACAACAGTGACCCTGAAAGACTCCCTACAGACTTCTTCTCAATTTGAAGCAGAATCAAACTAGCAACAGACCCCGATGCCCAATCCCTACAAATTCTCAGTTTCACCACCAACTATATAAATGAATATGCCCAAGTAAACATACATGTATTTATATACATACATTCTTTTGTTGTCCTTTTACTTTATTGGGAAAAAGGATATTCAATGCACCTCCATATCCTATTATGCCGTTTCACATAGATGAAGAGGCAATATAGAAACAAATCTTGGGTAAGAATACAAAACATTTTCCACGCACTCTCGTTTGAATAATAAAAAAAAAGAGCTCCTACCTTGATGTAACAGCCAAGTTGGAGATCTTCAAAAAATGCTTCAATCAAATCTGAGAGTTCCAGGCTGACAGTTTAGACCTCAAATTAGACAATTCACAGAAAACAAATATATAGATATATTATAAGACAAGTAATCAAGCTCCTCTATATTGACTTGATCTCCATACTTATGAACCAACAACCAATATGCAGAAAATTCCAATGAACAAAACTTGTCAGCACATCAACAACTATTCTCTTGCCGGAATCAAAAGCATACACTTCTTCGTCATAAACCAAACCACTCCAAAATAGGCTGATCACATGACCCCCAAAATACTATTTATTCACACAAATACCATAAAAAAGAATGATATCATATGAGAAAATGACTCTGGCTAGAAAGATTAAATACAGTCAAATCACTCGCCAATACTTCCCAATTTTGACAGAATGCCGAACTTTTAAGGAAATGGAAATGTAATCAATGAATAAAATACATAAGTGACGAAAATTAAATCTTCATAACTCAATCAATCCCGATGTCCTATCCACCTCAAACTTCATTCATCCAAATACACATGCATATACAATATATACACGAAAGCACATACATGCAGAAAAAACAGAGCCTTTACCGGCAATAATGAAGAACAAGACACCGGAGGAATTCGTCGGCAGCCGGAACCGGAAGCAGCGAGATTTAGATGAGCATCAACAAACGAATATTCCTTGGATTCGGTTCGGAAAATTGCGAAAATACTCGAGATTCGGATCTTTGTTTAAGATTCAGGACATATCAACCTGAACATCCGCTATACAATTGTGACAGACGAACACATAGACGCAGCTGATACACACATGGAGGAACACACGCTTGTGTGCGAAAGAGTAGTGAGAGATAGAGAGAAAATAAATGCAGAGGCGAGAGAGAGAGAGAGGTGGCTTGCACGAGGACTCAGCAGTGAAGCAAATTTATGGTGGATTTGTTGATATCTTAATCAAAATCAAATTTTGGAATCGGGATACAAAATGGTTGATTTCTGACTTTTTACTTTTACATCTTTTTTTTTTTTTTTTCTTAAATGGGACCCGGCGTCATTTTAATTAAATAGTATAAAATTTTAGATTTTCTACCGCAAACAAAATATTTTGCGCAACCATTCAAACATAGTAATTCTGTTCCTAGGAATCTTATGAATACTATAAGAATATGCCTATCCGATGACTCTGTAAATCGTAAGGGGTGGATCCAGAAAAAAAAAATCTTTAATAAGGATTGTAATTTTTAAAATTTAAAATTTTGATTTTTTTGTTTTCTAGAATTCAATTTGGTGATGAGGATTTTTGCATTCAAACCCCTTGCACCTCAAATCAACAATCAAGCTAGTATAAACTATACTAAATAATTAAATAAATAAAAATACAATTCACATTATATCTATAGGACTTAAACTAATTATTTTATAAAAGAAATTAATATCTCAACTTATTAGGCATTCACAAGGAATTGTTGACGTTATCCTTTGGCTGATGATTGGAGTATAGCAGCAATCAACCTATAAACAAATAAATGAAGAGTGTGGCTAAGTTTTTCTATTTTTTTAAATTATACAATCATATACATACTCAACGTGTGTTAGATTATTCAAACTCTCAATCTATTTTTTTTTTTTATCGGACAAAGTCATGTTAGATGTTAGTAATTAGTTCCTCATCCACTCCAAGAACCACCTTATCTCTCCATTCACCAAATCCACCTTATATCTCCAATCTCCAATTCGCTCCCAATAGGGATCGAACCCAGGTCACTTCACTTAAGTGAGGACCTGGTGGCCAGTGGGCTAAGCCCCCTGGTTCAAACTCTCAATCTATTAATGGGAAGGTAAATATCTTACTAATTAAACTACTCCCTCCGTCTCCAAAATAAATTCCTCTTTGGGGACGACACGAGTTTTAAGGAAAATGGTAAAATATATTGATAGTGGAGAAAAATATATTAGAATTAGTATTGGGAGTGGTGAAAATGTGAAAAATGTTATAATTAATATTGACAATGGTGAAAAAGTAAAAAGTAAGAATAAATAAAGTATTATTAGTGGTGTGGTAGTTGTCAAAAAATGGAAAGAAAGAAATAAGAACTTATTTGGGGGACGTCCAAAAAAGAAAAAGAGAAATTTATTTCAGGGACGAATGGAGTATATTTTATCTTAAGATTGGAATTAAATTGAACAACCATTTTGACGTGTTGAATAAAATTAGTATATAATTTGAAAACTCACTTGATCTTCGGTGAAGGTTGGCACACAGACCATCTAATTGAAAACCAATACCCCAACAAGCACTTTGTGTAAAATGTTTGGTACTCGCAAACCAATAAAATCCAATTTGATTTGTCAAGTAAGGCTAATTAATTAATATTAAAATCATAAACTTTGTTCATAGTTTGTTTTTTTTCGTGAAATTTAATTTGCACTATCAATAATACGAATTTGCAGTTTGTTGAAATTTATTCCCTAAAATAAAAAATCCGACCAAATTAAACTTCAAGTGAAGAAAAATTTAGTGCACTACCATCATATTATGTAATTTAAGAATGGACGAAATTTTTAGCATATTGTTCAATATTTTAGAATTTAGTTTGGAAGAATTTTCGTTTTAGTAGTTGCAATAATTAATAAACTATAGTGTTACAATTCAAATCAAAGAAATTATAAGCATTTGGCCTTTAAGGTTTCGTGCTTCTAATTTTTTCTCATGTAAAACGTGTTTAAAGTATTTACTTTTTTTCAGAGAGAGAAAGATGTGAATGCATTTAACAATCCCATCAGGGGAAACAAAACCAGGCAACATCCCAATTAGCCGCCTTCATTTCGTATGTATATGTAACACGGAGACTTGTACATTTTGATTTACTTCTTTTATTATATACTTTTCGTTATTTTTTCATCATTTTAAAATATTTACAAAAATCACTACATCCGTTCCACTCTAATAGACTTGTTTTTCTTTTTGAGACATTTTCAATTTTAAATAAAAAATGTATTTAATTGGTGTGGACCATACCAATTTCCTCTTAAAAAGTAAAATTTTTAATCTTCGTGTAGCTTATTAAAATAGGACGGGGGAAGTAAATTTATTTATATTTTAAAAACTTTTTATTGTGAAATTCTTTCTTTATTTACAATACAATTAAATTTTTTAGAATAATTAATTATTATTATTATTTTTTAAATGAATCTCTTTTTTATTTATAATATATTTAATTATTTTTATTAAAATTTGTATCGTCTGCTTTTTAGAGTTATATTTTGTAGACTCGTATCAGTACTCAATCTCATATCGTTTTAAATATAATTTCGATGTGTATTGATCTAATAAAATAAAGGATTATAATATATCCAAATAGCTAATCGACTAATCGATTGGTCGCCAAGGTACAGTCGTTTATTTCGCAACAGTTGTCATCAATTCGTATTTCGTAGCAATCAATGAAAAAGGCATTTATTATGGCCAACATAACTGCCTGTCAATTCTTTTTATGAAAGGAAAAGGAGAAAAATACAAGCAATAAAATTGAACACATATTCCCTCTCAAAAAAATTGAACACATTGAAATGAGGCCTGCTTGAAATGTAACAGTTGAAATTTTGGAATTCATGTCAAAAAAATGAGGATCACATTTTCAATTTTTCCAAACCATGAATATATAATATGCTCAACCAAATAGAACTATAATGTCAAAAAAATGAGGATCATATTTTCAATTTTTTGCAAACCATGAATATATAAAATATAATGATATCGTAGGAAGTGGATTATGTAGATTATCTTTTAAGTAGTATATAAATTTAAATTTGAAATATATATTATATTTAGAAACAATAGGGCCAAATGGCCCTACTCAACATACAACATCAAATTTTGTCCACCATTTGAAAAAACATAAATTTTGGCCATTTTTTGTATGTCATGACTATTTTACCCTTCTCTCTCTCTCTCTCTCCTCTCTCTTTCTCATCTCCCTCTCTCTCTCTCCAGCGGCGCCGAGCTTGGAGAATTCGTCGGAGCTCTCGCGGCTTGGGCAGACTTCATCGGAGTAGAGGATGAGGCAGCGGCGGTGCAGGAGATCCGGTCCTCTGAAATCGGCGGCGTGGAGGAGGTCGGTCAGGTGGCGGAGGATGAGGCGGCGGCGACGGCAGATCTGATCTGATGAGGCGGCGGTGGATCTGATCTGACGAGGCGGTGGCGGTGGATCTGATCTGATCATTGCGCCGCCTCCTCCATCGGCAGATCTGATCTTCGCCTGATCTGTGCTGCACGTATGACACTTATGGCACTAATAGTGCCATAAGTGCACACTTCCCCCTAGGGTTTAGATATTCCATTTAGGGTTTAGATTATTCATTTGGGGTTTAGATGTTCCATTTAGGGTTTAGATTATCCATTTAGGGTTTAAATGATGTTGTTTCTGTATTTGTGCTGCACGTATGGCACTATTAGTGCCATAAGTGCCCAAATGACCATTTTACTTAGTTTTATTTTGAATTTCCGTTGGCACTTATGGCACTAATAGTGCCATAAGTGCCTAACCCGACCCGGCACGCGACCCGCGTGCCTGACCCTACCCGGTCCGCCTCATTAAGGGCAAAAACGTCCAAATCAATAAAAATGGCCAAAATTTGTGTTTTTTCAATGTGTGGCCATAAATTGTGTTTTATGCTTCATTTTGGCTACTTCAAAATTTTACTCTTATATTTATTCGGACATATAAAAATTGACACATGGCAAATGTCTTTCAATACGAAAAACATGAAGGAGTATTATTGTTTTTTTTTAAAATATGATGAGTTAGGTTTTTTCGCATTTTTTTGTTTTGTTTTTTAACGTGTTTTAAATATGCATAATGTTGAACATAAATATACATGATTTTACATACAAATGTGCATGAATAATTCTTAATTTGTTACTCTAATTTACTGTTCATCTTCTATTTTTCTCCTGCGATCTATTCATCTGTTGTGGGTGTTGTTGTTGTTGCATTTGAGTGCAGAGTGTATAAGGCGGCGACGATAGCGGCGTGGTATTGTTGATGTCGACTGAAGCGGGGATTTGGAGTAGTGATGAAGACGACAACATTAAGCTGATGGTTTAGGGTTTTCGCATATTTTTAGGTTTTCACGAATTTTTATTATGCATAATATGGAACATAAATATGCATGAACACTTTTTTATCTATTACCTTAATTTGTTGTTCATTTTCTCTCATTCTCATGTGATTTGTTCATCTATTATGGGTTTTGTTGTTGCGTCTGAGTGCAGAGGGTATAAGGCGATTACGATGGCAATGTGGTGTTGTTGATGTCAACCGAAGTGGGATGATGATGACGACGTCGTTAGGCTACTGTTGGTCGTGAGTTAAAGGCACTATATTAATTTATGTGCTTCTAAAAGTAGCTGATGACACTCACTTTTCTACTCCCTCCGTCCTTATAAAAAGTACTCCCTCCGTCCCACTTGAAATGTCTTGTTTCTTTTAGGCACGGTTATTTAGGAATATGTTAATTAGATTATTAAATAGTGTGGTGTAGAGTTAAAAATGTGATGTGGGCCCCAAAATTCCTACTTTTTGTGAATAATTTTTTCCATAAAAGGAAAGGGATGAGACAAAAGCATGTTATACGCTTGAAAGGGATGAGAAGAAAATCTTACTTCAATGTAATAAATACTTAATATTATATATATATATTACCTTATTTATCTTATATAAATGCATGAACAGCTCGTGGATGGTGAAGTCCCCCCAACTGCATCTAACTACAGCACTTTCCTCCACCTACACATGTACGCAGATGGAACTTTTGTGTCAGAAAAGGATGCCAACCTTGATGTAAATGTTTAAGTTTGAACAAATATTAGTAATACATAGTAAAATGTATTTATTTTATAATAATTGTGTATTGTTATGTATGAATTAGGCGGAGATTCATCGCGTTGCTGCTGAGACAGGACGAGAGGACCGACTCGATGAGGTCTACTTGGAGCTCGTACGTCCCGGTAGGTCACGACTGTACGGCACTGGAAGTGCCGGTGTGAGCCAGTTTAGTAGGGGGTCTACTAACAGTACAGGCTCTTCCCAAATGTCTCAGCGGATGTATGAGACTCGGATCTCCACACTGGAGGAGCGTCTCCAAAGGACTGAGGAGGATAGGGCAGCCCAATAAGCAGCACGTGAGGCCGAACGAGCCGCACGTGAGGCCGAACGAGCAGCACGTGAGGCCCTTGAGCAGCGGATGAGTCAGTTCGAGGAGATACTGAGGCGGTCGGGTCAGCTACCTTGAGCATCACTTCTATGTATCTATATCATGTTGAACTTTTTTTTTTATTTATGTTATGTTTCTGAACAAACACAATTACACTTGAACTTTGTTTAACATTTGTGTTTTGTTGAACAATTTAATTGTTTTATGTTTTCAAATCGTCCTATTTATTGTGAGTGAATTCAAGGTATGCAAATGAATTCAAAATACATTATAATTACAAAATGAAAATACTTATACTCTATAACGTAGATTGATAAAAAAAAATAATAACATATTGATTAATAAATAGATATATTGTTTCGACATAAAAATAAGGACATATATGCAAATGAATTCAAAAATACATTAAAAATATCAAATTAAAATACTTATGATTAATAAACTATATTGATAAAAAAAATTAAAAAAAATTAAAAAATAAATATTTATTTGCCATAAAAATACGGGCGGCACGAGACTGGTCCGTAATTATCAACATTACTTGGATATTATCTCCTCATATTCAAATGTTATGAATATATGATATATATTGTATATTGAAATAGCCTTTAAATGATTTAATAGGTAATAGATATATCAATTATACGAGTGTTCTCTACTGGGGACAATTCAAAAGGAACTTCAAGGTTAAGCGTGCTTGACTTAGAGCACAACTAAGATGGGTGACCCACTGGGAAGTTCGCCTAAGGTTTGAAATATTGTATAAATACGAAAATATTAGTGGAGATAAATAAATAAATAAAATAAATAAATAAATAAAATAAATAATTATATAATTAAAATAATTATTTAATTACCAGCGGCATATTGCCTCCGGTAATTAGCGGCGGCACGGGCCCGCCGGTAATCTCTCAACATCGACGACCATCGGTGTGGTGGTGGTGATCACCGACGGCACCTCTACCGCCGCTGATTACCGGCGACACATAGCCGCCGGTAATCAGCGGCGGCGAGAACCGCCGGTAAATGTTCGGGAAACCACCTGAGTTTCCCGAGAAAATATACCGGCGGTAGAGCCGCCGCCAATCTCCGGCGGCTGAGCTTCGCCGCCGACAATCACATCTCCGACGAGATCATTACCGGTGGCAGAGGGCCGCCGGTAATGGAATCGCCGGCGGCCGCCCCTTTTTTACCGGCGGTAATCGCCGCCGGTAATTTCTTATTTTTTTGTAGTGAGAGGTCATGCCTACGTGCGAGTTACTTATTTGATTATATATCAGATACCTCTATAATTCTTAAAAAAAAAAGTTTTGTAATGTTGAGGACTATATGTTTGTATTGTTATCAGTTGAAGACAAAAGAATAACTTAAGTTTTACGATCGATGAGGAACTAACGATAAGAAGAATATAGATAATTATCATTTACATCACAAACTTTGACTTAATTTGAAACTTGGATTTGATCTTTAATAAGAACTTAGAAAATAGTAATTCATTTGTCTCAATTTCATATTTCACATTTTCTTATTTAAATGCCTTATTTTAATAGTTCGCTTCCTAAAATAATAAATCAATACATAAAACAAAACACTTCCATATAACTAATTATTTATATCCAATATCATTGTGGCTCACAAATAATTATATTTATTTTCACTTAAAAACGAATATGTTCGTTTGTCTCATGCTTTTTTTGATAAATATATCTTTAAAAAAAGTTATTTTATTTTTTCTATTTTATTATAGATTATTCATTTTTGAATATTCATGTCCATACCTTATGTATATTCATAAATTAGAACAGAGGGAGTACTATCATTTAATTTTTCGCAGTTAAAGCTCACCCAAATTTGTCGGCGATCAAAAATTGTAAATTCTCATCGTTTAAGGTATTGATTAGAATATTTGTTGACGGCAATGAATTTTCAAAATTTTGATTTTTTATATAATTTTTTTAATGTTAATAATAATTTATGAGATTTTTTAATCAAAATAAATATATAAAATAATAAAAGAAAAATGCTAGATAAACTAAATGCAACCAGTGCTAATGAAATTTGTTCTCAGAAGACTGAAGGTGACTAGCATATCATTATCCACAAATGACTGAATGAGGATATGGCATTAATTTAATTTAAAAAGTATTACCTTATTTTGCAAATACTTATTTAGTGTTAATTCACACGACCCTATCGTGAAGTGAATTAGCTTGTACCTAAAACAAAATTTACGTCAAATGAGACTTGAAATTGAATAGAGTAAAATTAATTTAGACTATGGCATTGGCACTTGGCAGCACTTCCTACATTTGGCTTTCTATTAATGTAGTAGTAGATGAAGTTTCCATTGCAAAGACACTTACCAACTGCAATTCGTTTTTTATTGATGGATGTTGTTATTTAATCGCACGAGTTTAAGAAAAATTAATTTTACATTTAATAAGTGAAAAAAGGTTCTGTAAATTAAAAAAAATGATAACTATTGGATTATTTTAAAAAGTGATGGATACATCAACAACAATATATATAAATATATGAGAATTGTAAAAGTCATTGTTGGTAGAATTATTTTCAGAAAAATGAATTAAGAATATATTTCATGAACGGACGAAAATGAAGAAATAAGAAGATGTTTAGTAGACTGTGAAAGTATTAAATTAATTAACTCAAATCAGATATTAAAACTCAAGATTGATCTTGCACTAGCATTTGCATCCCGTGCAATGCACGGGAAAATATTTTTAATTTTTGTATTTATATAAAATTATTACTAATTCAATTATTATACTTATAAATATAATAAAAAATTAAAATTTTAATTGAATATATTTGAATTGAATATTGAAAAAATAAAAAAGAATTCACAATTATAAAATTTGATATTATGAAAAATAAAAACAAAAAAATAAGTTAAAAAACTAAAAATAAAATACTAATTAAAAAGAATTACAAATATATTTATTCAAAAAAGATGAGAGAGGAGAAAGAAATTTATAAAACTTTAATATCTAAACAAATTTAATTTTTACATTTTAAATCAAATATTTTCATAAAATATATCACATTAAAGCTCTTATCGTGATCTTTAATTTGATATGCATATTAAATATTTTATAATTAATCAAATTTGATAAATTTGGAAAGAAATGTAACAACAAATAAGAAGTTAATTAAAGAAAATGAAAATAAAAAGCAAAATATATAGTTCAAACATAAACCTTCAATTTTATTATAACTACAAAATTGCCACTCAATTTTGAAATTAATTTGAAATTGATTTCAAATTGGAAATTCTCTTTTTAATATAGTATAGATTACAGAAATGAGCTTAATTTAGTGCTCGTTTGGTTCAAGTAGAAGAATAAAAAGATAATGAAATCAAATAAATGGATGGAATTATAACAATAACTATTAGTATTTTTATTGAGTGTTTGGTTTAACAATAGAAATAAATCACTAGTAAGGGATTCCCTTTCTTTTGTTTCTCTTCTATTTTAGTGCTCGTTTGGTTCAAGTAGAGGAATCGAAAGAGAATGAATTCAAATAAAAGAGTGGAATGGTAACAATAACCATTACTTTTATTGAGTGTTTGGTTTAACAATAGAAAATAATCATTAGTAAGAGATTCCTTTTCTTTTGTTTCTCCTTTATTTTGAGGGGTAACAAATTGAGTGATTGGATTACCCTCAAGTAAGGGTAATGGCTAACTCATTACTCAAACCAAACAACAAGTAATGGATTAAATTAATTGAATCCCTTTCCAATCTCTAAAAACACCCAACCAAACGTGGTGTGATTGGATTGCCCTCAAGTAAAGGTAATAGTTAACTCATTATCCAAACCAAACAAATAATTGATTGAATTAATTGAATCCATTTTCAACCTTCAAAATTACCCTACCAAACATGGCTTAATGTGAAATATTTATATGTAATTCCAATTATGAAATACAGCTTTTAACAAAGTAAATTAATTTTATGAAATTGGCCCGTGTACATTTTAATTAAAAAATATCAATACAAACTTCTATGACTTAGCCTGCGAGTTTATATTCATTGCTCCTACAAATTAACGAATCGATTATCGAATTTTACTTAAAAATAAGTATTCAATTATTATTGAATAATTTCCCAACTCATTACACACACTCCAATTCCAACTATTACATAGAGATAGAGATTTCTTAAGGTGCCCCCCCCCCCCCTCCCCCAAAACCATTTTTCATTTTTTTAAAAATAATTAGTTTTTTCTATATTTATTTATATATAAAATTCAAACAATGATCCCGTCTACAAACCGTGGCTTTGCCGATAATTAAACTATTGGAGGATTTCTTTATAGGCACATGTGACATTTACAACATGATGTTGTCATTGTTGGTTTTAATATATTTTATGTGATAGTCAACATCATGTATGCCACTTGCACAATAATTGCTGGAGATCGGTCGTTTTAGTGATTCATATATTTTCCTAAGTAAGTTGAACTCAACCACTCAATTTTGGTTTCGTGATTATTGAATCCCATAATCTAGGATATGGTTTTGCTTCCTTTGATGTATTCATATATCAATTAATGTTCATATAAGAAGGGATATTCAAAAATTAATAAAATCCATCAAACTAAATCAAATTAATAATAATTGGAAGGTATGTTTATATTAATATTTTATATTTTCATAAGTGGTTATGGTTTTAAACTCTTATAGACTAAATTTTTTATTTAGCTTAATTAGGATTCGATGAAATATTAGTACGAACACTTGAATAAATAAATTAATTGGAGATTATCAGTTATGTTATTAAATCCTGCCACCGCCATGTGAGGAGGGTTTTGTTGTGAGACGATAATTAGAGATGATCAGAGATTGAGAAATTTTTGAATTTTTCGAAAAAAAAATTCCCACCTAGCATCAAAACGAAGTCATTTTATATGGCGAGGTGGGAAAGCAATTCCACCTCAAACTCCAGTGAGATGAATCATCTAAATTTCCTTCACCAGAATTTGGATCGCATGACATTTTATGAAAAATATTGAAAGTGTAGGATTTTCTAAGAAGAAATGAAAGTTGCAAAAAAATTATGAAAATTGCTTAAAATTGGGGACAATACAAAATACTATTAACCATTTTCATTTATTGGCCAAATATATCGAGTTATCGACCAATATGTGTGTGTGTGTGTTTTCAATTATGAATTGAAATACTTAAAAAAAACTCATGTTTTGATTAAAATTATTTAGAGACTACTGGGTAACTAATTAAAATCCAACTATACGAACACTTCACATCTACTATCTGATCGAGATTACACGAATTGGCTTATAAAATCTTAGTGCTTGCAATAATTTGTTTTCAATAATTCTATCCTATATATCGTCACGTTTAAATAATCATCTATTTTTACATAATATGTGCTATTCATGTCAAAGAAAGTGACTTTTCGAGAGATGGGGCTCAAGAAGTGTTGTATTCATTAGAATTTGCAAAAAAAATCTCACAATAAAACTCATTAAAAGGATTATGAAAATACTGCACCATAATGAAAATAAAATAATCAGTATGAATTCAACATACGGTATAAAACTCTTTGACGAATCCTAAATATAAAATCAGTAACAACTAACATGAAAATTACCATATTATTATTTCTACATTTTTCAGTAACAACTAACATGAAAAAGTGAAAATATGTTTAAATGGTAAAAGTTTTACCCAAAAAGGAAACAGTCTCACTTATAATGAAACACCTAAAATAGAAAGAGTCTCACTTATGGTGGGACGGAAAGAGTATTTTTGATGAATTCTTCAATTATGCAAATTGGGCATTATGTGTCGCCAAATTGGCACTCTTATACATACGAAAATTTCTTTTAAACAAACCCATTTTTTATCTTTACCATGAAAATGAGACATTTTGGATGGATGCATTCAAATAAAATATGAAATCATATTTTGATATGGAATAATAGTCCATAAAATTGAGAGCGTCTGATGCCTCTGCCCGACAATCTAGACATATAGAGCCAAGAAAGTGTGTGAGCCCAAACATATAAAATAAAATGTTTGGAACTTAGATCTGCCTCTAATTTCTATAATTGCAGCTACGACGTGTCCAATATTTAAACCTTAGATGTATCTATATAAATAACATCAAAGTGGGCATGTGTTTTTTTGTATGAGATTTCGACCTCTATATTTAAGGAAAACAACTCATCTGAGTCCCACTACCATCCAGATATCAATGTCTCCATGTGGACATTTGCTCCACATCTGTATTAATTAACACACACAAACACGTACTTTCCATTCTTTCTTTTTTTATGAGAAATAAATATTTTTAAAAATCACCGGACAATAAACTTGAATTTAAAATTGTGAATTATAGATATTGAATCATTGATTATACTTTCACTTGTTTATTTAATTTTGCTTTGTTGCACTCGCACATATGAATAATATAGTTTAATATGTTTATAGAGTAATACACTTACATACATGCATATATACTATTCAAACCTCCAACCTATTAATTTAATGTTTAGATGCCTCAATACTATACAAAATTCATTTAAAGAGTTGGTAGTAGTTCATTCGTGCATAACAATATATAATTGCATAGTAACATATAAAATCAACACATAAGAAGATGCAACGAAACTTGCCTTGGTCAGTATATATATATAATCAGCACTTTCTACTGCTAACACATGCATGTTATAATCTACATATCTTTTTTTTTTTTTTTTTTTTTTTTTTTGAGGTGATAATCTACATATCTTGTCTAGTGTGGTTTTCTATCTAGTAAATTATGAGCAAAATCTAGCCACGACACACTCATGACTAGTTCGCAACTACAAATTATTTATTGGAGCACGATGTAGGTCCGTTGGATCTCCTATCAATTCGATCTGAACTGGACACATCTCATTTCATGTTACCCAAATCAGCACGTCCATATATTGGAAAAAAGAAATAGATTATTTATGATCTTATCATTATTTTGTTTAACTACACCCTAGTGTTAATACTTATCATCATTGTATTTTCTCACGTTAGGTAGGATGCATGATTATTCATGCACCTAATGCCTTGATTAAATAATGGGTATATATCATAGTTCGAAACCTTTAATTTGCAGGCTTTGCCTCTAAGTGAGACAATTTGTTTAACATGCAATAATAATAATAATAATAATAATAATAATAATAATAATAAACTCTTTAGGTGTTTGAACTCTATAAATATTAACATATAATAGTTATAAAAATGATACTACGAATGCACAACAGCACTAAATATTTAATTATCAATATGTAATTACTAAATCAAACTATTACATTAGATACTATTTCGAAAACCAACATAGTATTAATAGTACGAAGATAAATGATAAAAAAAATTGTATGCATAACAACATATTTCTAAACACTCTCTTCTACACAAATAGTATACATTTGTGACTAATTTCTCGCAGTTCAGTTTTTATAGCACTCGTGGCCCTTTGGGGACATCCAAAAACATAAACAAATGAGAAGATAAACAAATTTGTATTGAATGATCAACAAATCTGTTCGCCAAAAATGTTTACTATACTAACTCTGCAGCAAAAATACAACAAAATTTCACATTTTCAATTACATTTCAGACAGCACTTGCAAGAATCCGCGTTGCTCCATATCATCGAAACGCCATGTGCTAGCAGTGGCGGAGCCAGGATTTTTTTTGGGGGGGGGGCTGAACTGTAATGGGGGTTCGGGGGCGGTAGCCCCCGGGAATTTTTTTTTGGGGCCATTCAATACATTTTAGACATTTTTTACTAAAATACAAATATAATAATAATAATAACAACATTTTCATAGATAATATAGTTCAAAACATTTACTAAAATTTTTTTTGGGGGCATTCAATACATTTTAGACATTTTTTACTAAAATACAAATATAATAATAATAATAACAACATTTTCATAGATAATATAGTTCAAAACATTTACTAAAATTTTTTTTGGAGGCATTCAATACATTTTAGACATTTTTTACTAAAATACAAATATAATAATAATAATAATAATAATAATAATAATAATAATAATAATAATAATAACAACATTTTCATAGATAATATAGTTCAAAACATTTACTAAAAAAATTTTTGGGGGCATTCAATACATTTTAGACATTTTTTACTAAAATACAAATATAATAATAATAATAATAACAACATTTTCATAGATAATATAGTTCAAAACATTTGCTAAAAATTTTTTTGGGGGCATTCAATACATTTTAGACATTTTTTTATTAAAATACAAATATAATAATAATAATAATAATAACAACATTTTTAGACATATTATTAAAAAAAAAAAAAAAAAAAATTTTTCAAAATTTGGGGGGGGCTCTAGCCCCCCCGGGCACCCCCCTGGCTCCGCCCCTGTGTGCTAGGTCTCCTCGAAGCCTGCACATCGAGATCTTGGCCGGAGGAATCAGATTTCATCTTCAATATAATGCGCACACATTATGCAGCAGCAGCAGGTAATGTCTTTGAATCGTCTTCATTCTTCTGTTTGTGCTGCAATGTCTGAGCACTCAGTCGCGGATAAGTCCAGATAGAACAGTCTCTTGAAAGATTCATAGGATGCGAAGAAAAGTGCTCCCTGGATCATGTACATGACTAATCTTGGAGTCAAGCCCCTGATAACAGAAAACAAAATGTGGCTCGTCAAGCCAACACCTTACAACTCGAGTATTATCTTATAATCACACGAACCAAATCCTGAGGAGAACTCAAAATGCTGAGATTACAAGAGCCGCATCTTGCAGTAGTTTTTGGTTTCAAAGACATAAATGCCAAAGAAACTAGAGTGGAACCTCATCTGCAGAATATATAAGCTAATACCAACATGAAGATGGAAAAATGAATTTCTTAAACAATGCTTTATACGAGTATGGTCTTCCTATGAACTGTTGTTAGCATATTGACAAATGTAAGAGAATCTGATCAAAGTAATTGCAGTTAGTTCCTTCCTGCCCTTGCATGATAACATGACATATATATTTGGAAAACAAGAATAGAGAAAGATCAGCTTCTGGTGAAATTGCAAAAGCTTGTCAAAATCTTCAATAACTTCAGCCAAAAAGACAGGGTTACTTATTTTCTTTTCCTTACTCTCTAGACAGAAAATAAGATTTGAAATTTATCTCCCTATGTATTCACAACAAACTGAAAATAACATAGTATGAATGACTGGCATTCAATGAAATGATCTATACTTCAGGAATGAGAAACTATCTCTACAAGAATGAACTGATGAAGCAAAGCTCCTACATATGCTTTATTATAACAGTAAAGCATATTAGTTACTTTGTTCTCGTGCCAGAAAGTCAGTGTGCAGTAATTACAGTCCAATAAGACTTCACCTAAAAAAAATATGAAAGATTCATATATTTTACTGGAGCAAGGAAATTTAATCAATGATTCTGCAGACAGAGAAGAGGAAAGACAGATCCAAATACTTTTCTATGCAGTTGGAGGTAAGACAGGTAAACGCAGAGTTAAAATTTCACCAGGTATCTTGAAAACTCACCTATAGACACCATTCAACCCTTCATGCTTCCATATTTCATTAAGAGTACCAAGTACACCACTACGCTTGGTCATTGATCCAGGAACCTGTAATGGTGAATTTGTATCATTTTTATGAGGCAAATTGCTCGTAAGTTCTCAGGAATCAAAACTGAAACTAAGAATGTTAAATTGCTAAACCCAAAAAATAAAGAAATTTTGATGCTTAGCAAGACCTAGGACCCTGACCGCCGGATTAGCAAAAATACTTTCATTCCTCTACACGAAATTTTCAAAATCTGACATCTAACTGGGCAAGGCCCATTACTAATCACTTTAACCCTAAATAAAAGTGGGACCCTTATTCCACTCACAACACACTCAACCTTTTTATTGAAACCCGTGCCATTTTTGAACTGGATAAAGAAATGGAAAACTAACCTGGGTTTGCAATCTTGTCTTGACAACATCAAATGGAGTTGTAAACAACGAAGCTGTAGATCCAGCCAATCCTCCACAGACTAACTGCAGGAGTGGAAAAGTGAGAACTATAGGAAGAACATAACTCAGAGTTTCAGAGAGTAAACAACAAACCGTCGTTAGTATATTAGCTTGAGTGTTCCATTGGATTGATGGCAGCATAATCTGCTTCAGACTTTCATAAGTGTAAAACTGCATATGAAATAATGAATCATCTATCATACAGTCACACTAACTAATTCTTAAACAAAACAATGAGGATAGAAAACATAGGATAACTCTGTTGTTTATACCTTCTAACCTTACCTTGATGACTGAATGTGGAACATTTCTGCAGAGCACAGCTCCCCATCCAGCATACAGCGAAGGCAAGCCACCTTTCTGGAGAACTTGTATCAAGGCAGTCCTGCGATGCAATTTAAAATGCAAAATATTAAGAATGTTGATGCAGGAAAAAGAAATAAATAAGGAAATTCACTTCGCAAGTGTATTTCACTATTTGAAAACCTATATCTGTCCCAACCAAACAGCCCAATTTGATCATGTACTTGTAATGAGTTAGCTACGGGAGTCACTGACAATTATGACAAATAACTTAAATTACTTGCTACGAAATTCAGATGTTGATATCATACAGAGAAACATAAATATCTTCTAGATATACCAGCAGTTCCGGTAGTGTGAACTAACTTGCATCTGCTGTTTTATACGTTCGCTTGGAGTAAAAATGAATGACGTAGCAATACTTGCACAACCCCCTGCTGTGCAGTGGGCCAACGAGTGATACTCCTGTGAAATAAAGGGCAGACATTCCATCAAATTGATACATTGCTTGTCTAATACCAAATTTATTATACGTAAAAAATACAGGTGCGGAAAAGTTCTATTTCAGTTAAATTGTTTCCATCTACAATAAAAATTGTGTTACCTTGGGAAGAAGAGGAAGCAAACTTTTCTTCACTGATTCATACGTGAAGGTATAGAGAGCAGATATTGGAGCCGAACTTACAATGTTGCTGGAGATGCCACGGTAAAGCCCCAATATACCTGAAAAGATCCAAATTGGGTTCATGGTGCTTTTCACATTATCCAAGAGTACATTGCTCTAAATTTATGAAGTGAAACATTGATTTCCTCAAGTTGCCATTTCTTGCTAAAAGTGTACCTCTCTCAGCAATAATAGATCTGCCTATATAGTGGAAGGGTTTCTGGCTAGTATGGCATGCCTGAATCACTGTCTTAACTGTGTCCACAGGATGTAGACAAAGGCTGACAAATATCCCTGCCATTGCTCCAGCAAAAGCATGTTCTTGTTTTGCAAGTGCATATTGAGGTTTTCTCTTTCCAAACAGGCTGATATCAGCCTCAGAGGAATCTGATTTGACATACGTTGCCTCTTGATCTTTTTGGTCCTCGTATGTGCCTTCCCTACTTTCCTTTATGCAATTTTTGCAATCATAACTATGCGATGCTAATTTGGTATCTTGGGAGTCCGGATCACATCTTGATGTAGAGATCATGCAATCAGTTGCTTCAATAGGTAGCACGGCATCCTTTTCTTCTGAGCATGTTGAAGTTGATGGCTTCAAGTCAAAGTTGGCAGCATTTTTAGAAGATAAATCTAAAGGTTCTAAAATTTCCAGCTTAGAAGTAGATATTCCCGTAGCTAAACTATGAAACGAACTACTTTTATCACCTGAATTTGTTGAACAACAATCGTCGTAATAGTCAACCATCCTATTGATCTCAATCTCAGAGTTTACCAGATTCTTTGGCTTACAAGGAGCTATTTTACTCATCCAATTATATATCCTCCCAAAATTCGAAGGTATTACTGCACTCAAAAGACAATCCTCCATGGAGGTCCCCTCCATCAACTTGGACCTTGCAAGGACTATCCTCCAGAAAGAAGAAGCTCCATGACTATCTCTAGAGTACTCTTGATTCTCTTCCACAAGCTCTATAGACTTTTCTTTACTAGACAAGTAGAAGACCGAGCAAGGTTGATCACCAGCTGAAGTAGCTGTATGAGAAGTTCCTTCTTCTGTGGAATAATGGAGTATCCCACCTTCCCGAAAAACCTTAGATTTGTATGCCGCATTACTCTTAGGCAGAAAAACAGAGAGAGACTTCCTAGCATAACCACACGCATAGCCTACTGCAGAGATTAGGTCCGCTGTGCTTAACCTCTCAGAGGGTTGGGGATCACAATTACTAATGCTACATTTGTCATTTACAGGAGAAATATCATCTACAATCTCGAAGGACGCCCCATGCAATGGATTACTTTTATATTTGACAGAGAATTTTTCAGTTCTTGGAGACACACGGCCTCCACTCATTGTTTGTTTTCAGAAGAAGCAAATGGCTAAACGATATAGCACATACTGCAATTCAACAAGTAGGGTGACTTAGAAAATGTACAAAATTAGATGATAAAGATATATAATCACTCAGGGGAAAGCAAACCAAGCAAATCTGTTAAGTTTTTATTCAAGTTGTTAATTACTAAAACTAGATTCTATGAACTCCACACTGACATTAGTTCCTGGGCAGCATAGAGGAAACTAGAAGCAGAAGATAATGGATTATGAGGACATAAAATGCCTATTTCTGACCTAAAATAATGTGCCAGAAAATTTAACTATCCATAAACCAAGTTATTGATCAAAGAAAGTAAGCCCTACAGATCCTTTGAACTAGTTAATCCTAATTCGTAAGAAATAAATATCGGTTAGGTTAATTAATTATCCTCTAGCACAGCTCAACAACCTTTAGTTGCATTAAACACTGGTCAAGCTCAATAGAGTTGATTCATAACAAGTTTATTTCAGTTTAACTTTCAGCAAAACTCCTACTAATTCAAGTAGACGTTCATATCAAAACAAAAAATCAATACAAATTGTACCAACAATGCCAAGGTTGGGATTTTAATTTGAATTAAATAAGACAATCTTCTTGGCATAAAATACATTTGCCTCGTAGACAATAGAGTCACACACACACACACACAAAATAAGAACCATGGGTGCATCCACAGCTTTACTTAGGCAATATGTTAGAATGTGTAAGGGTGTAAGAAACAAATTAGAACACAGATGGAAGAAAGAAGCTAGTAACACTTACTATCACCAATCACTAGTGTCTCTCTCTATCTCTCTCAGCCAATCAAAACCCAATCTCCTTTCTCCAATGGACGCAACCAACTGCTAGACAACTCATAACCCCTGATATAAATAATTTATTACCATGAGAATTGGTGAAGCACAGCTTTGAAAAATTATCTTAACATTAAAGAATTAGAAATAAAGCATCCCAGAAAGATGTGATAACTACACCGCATAAGGCAAAGTATCCAAACAGCCAAAGATACACATTCAACCCAATGCATAACAGAACCCAGAAGATCATCAATATAATTGTGGGTTTATCTTTTTTTCCCCCAGTTTTGTTTTGGAGATTGAGCAGCCCGATAATGAACAAGTAAACGGAGAGAGATTAGAAATGAAAACCTTGAAAAAAATGAGTTGCTTCGCAGTGGTTTCACAATAATAATTGGGATTTGCCGATTTGGGCGTTTGAATATCTTGGAGTTGGGGGAAACTGGAAAAGGGTCTACGTCTGTACGACGGAGAGAGGTTTTTGCGGAATAGCAGATTTACTCAATAAAATAATTCTACATATAATAATCTTTAATCAATTAAAGCATCAAGTCGTTGTAGTATAGTGGTAAGTATTCCCGCCTGTCACGCGGGTGACCCGGGTTCGATCCCCGGCAACGGCGTAATTATTTTTTGATATTTTGTTTCTTAATATTTTTGTGGGATGGTTTATTAATAAAGAGAAAAGGAATTATGTCAAAAAATAAATAAATAAAAAGGCTAAACTGTTACATAGTATGTCACAATCACAAACCATCAATTTTTTTTAATTGTATATGAATTATTATATCGACTTTAATAAGCTAATATACAAACTTTATCATTCAAAATATTTTATAATACATAGAAGTCTAGTGAAACTATCACCACGTCAAATTCGTGACGGTCTCAATTTCCTTTCCCGTCCTTCAAAATATGTCTAGTGAGTAATAAATTTGCACAATTTGTAACAATTTGGGTATTAATTGGATATAATTGAAAAACAGTAATAATATAGGATATATTAAATTATTTAGCTAGCAAGGGAAGAAGTTGTTATGAAAAATTTTTATTTCCCTAAAAAAAATGAATTTTTTTTATTATAATTTAAAGCCATAGACTTTGGAGTAAATTAATAATAAAAAAAAACTTATTTAAGAGATATATGGCTATTTCTTAAGTTATCCATCATACTAATAATTGAATATTATGTTTGAAATCCTTCCAATAGAAATTTGCTAAGTAACATTTGGAGTCTAATCACAATGTCTCAATAAAAACTAAATCAAAACTCAAAAGGTTATAAAATGTCAAAATAAATAAAGGTAACAATAATTCGTAATGAAAGGACTTTCGTATCATATACTTCTTCTGTCCATGAAAATAGATCATAATTTATTACTATTTTCATCCGTCCGCAAAAATATTTCTTAACCCTTTTTTATCATTCATGTACCTACCAATTTTAAATTTGTAGCGTCCATTCTCCAATTAACTATTTTTACTTTTTCCATTTTGTGGGCCCCTTTCTCCACTCACTAAATAAACAATTATTTTTTAAAAAAATTTGTGCTTCCCAGGACTTATTTTTGTGAATGGAGAGAGTAAATAATTACTTCATCCATCCCACTATAAGTGGCTCAAAATTTTTCGACACAAGAATTAAGATGAATGTGTAAATTGGTTAAAAGTGGTAGAGCCTAGACCTTTTTAAGGGTTAAAATTTTCCATTTATGGAAATAAGCCACTTATAGTGGGACGACTCAAAATGGAATACATAACATTTTTAATGGGATGGAGGGAGTACTATAAATACTCATTTACTTGATTGTCTCAAGATCCAATTTAAGTACAACATCATGAACAAAGAAGTTCAAGTGCTTAATGGACTATGTAAGTAGTTAAGGCTCAAAATGAGACCCATTGGAGATGAAGAAATTTCCAGCTAACCAATTCTAAATTTGATCGAGTTTAAATGGGTTGGAGAATGAAGACTTTCTGCATATTTAAGAATAACAGACATCTAAGCACTAGACTTTTGTTTACAATACTAGTGTACAACCCGTCGAAACTCGACGGAAGATATAATTATGAATAAATGTTTTTTTTTATCAATTATCCTAGTGATAGAGACTATTCATTTTATTCGATTTAATTTATTATCGAGTTTATAGTGGGACATCACTTGAATTTCTTTGTCATATTCTCAAACGATAAATGATACAATAATTAACGCATATAACATACAACGTTAAGCAAAGAACCGCATCAACTGACATTTTAGAAACGAATAAAACTAACATAAAAATAAAGAAATTTCCTAACTTGTTAACCATTAGTCCATAATTTATTTAAGAAAACTAAAAGTAAAGATACTCAAATGACCAACTACACAACAACTCACTGAAAAGGACAATTGGCAATATCTTCAAAGGCAAGCAACACAACAATCCTTTCTAACTCTTCTTGAAAGCCTTACTGCAATTAAATTCAAATCCAAACATCTCTCTAATGATAACAACATAAGGGTTGGAAAAAATATAATTCATGTGCAAGTGAAAAATAGAATAAGGTTATACGAAGTTGACAAATCTCCATCTTGAGCAAATTCTAAAGATGTCTCAGCCTTCCCATTTAGGATCAATTACATCATTCATTGCTATTGGAGATGAAAAAACAGTTGGAGATTTATGTAAAATATATGCAAGAATGAAAAAAGATCAAATTTATCCTTTATTGAGAACAAAAATAAAAATAAAAGAGTTACTTGTGATTTATAATCAAAATTTGTATTCTCAATCAGTAGCTTGGTTGTTGCCGCTCTATTTTGGAAAGGATTGGCCAATTTCAATATTCATATCATCCCGTCAAAGATTTCCAAACTCTGTACAAAATAAAACATGTCGGGTGCTAATAGGTGATATTGTAAATTTTGACATTGTAAATTTTGACATTGTACATTTTATTAGACACAAACAGGTTCAAATAATAATGTGTATTGAAGAGTTAATAGTAGGAATAGATTATTATAATTATTTTCCTAAAATATGGTGGTACGTATAAGGATCGTCATAATTCATAAGTAACAATGCTCGGTCTATCTGAGAACTCCAATAACGTCGTATTAAGCAACTTATGCTCACTGGCTCCTTCACAGAGCTACATGCTAGAGTCTACAGCCACACGAGAGCTCTTTCCCGGTTTATAGTATTGATTAACATGTATCCATCACAACCACAATATAAGTCCTCTCTTGGCTAGCGGCTTCAACAAATACAGGTATATAAGGTATATATTATTAGATAGAGGGGACAAAAATCAATAATAAACTACTCTTAACCTACGCTAAACAATGAATAAAAGAAACTACAAAAAAAAAGAATAAAGATAAAAAAAGTAGAATAAAGTCCTCTTTTAAGGAAGAAATAGTACAAGGTACAGAAGAAATGAAATCTCATTCTATACTCCAATGAAATTCAAAATGATACATGATAGTACAAGATATCAAAAATTCAATTTTATTTTTTCTTAATAAGCCAGACGCTCTCAAGAGCTCATTGAATACTTTTATTAAGTTGCATGGTAAAATAAAAGATAAGGATGTTGGTGTGCTGGTTTTTATTTTTTATGAAAATACTACAAGATTTCTGATTTTCATTTTTCTTAATACGCTAAGGCTGTGCTATTAGAATTCTGGTGTTCATTTTTTTAGTGAAAATACTACAAGATTTCTTATACACATATTGGATAATATTTTCTTAACATATTTTTTTGAAATAAATAAGGAGCAAAAGAATAAGCAAGAACAATAAACTTCTTTTAAGTTTCTTTAATAGAAAAACTCGGTTTTCCCAATTACGGCCTCCAAATTTCATAAAACTAAAATTTCGTGGAACCATTATTGACAAGGACATATCATGCATTCTCTTTGTACTTGGAGCAATATCTCCACAAACCTATTCCATATAGCACGTATATGAGAATGTGTGTGTAAGGTTAGACAAATTTTTGTTATGAATTCATATCTAATATATATAGCACGCATATGAGAATTGAGTTAAATGAATTGAAAGGCTTACGAATTCATATCTAATATAGGTTAGATCGGTGATCAAATCACACTACTCAGTGATACCTGGCCCAGGCAGTATGCACTTGGAGTAGTTCCAATGAACTATAATTTGCATCCTGCTCTAAGCCTCTGACTTTCTAAACACACCACCTTAAGTTTACTGCTGAGAGTATAAATTTAGACGCAGGCAACTTTCAGTTTATCATTGACATACTATTTTCCCTTCTCACTTTGTTGGCGAAATTAATTAAAAATCAAATAAAAGAAGTAGGCAACTCTAAAATGGATTAACTTTTGAGTTTAACATTACAAAATAAATGGTCAACAAACATAAAAGATTCACCCAAATCCAAGAAAATTAAAATCAAATAAAATACACAGGCAACTCTAAAATGGATTAACTTTAACTCTTCACCCAAATCCAATAAAATTAAAAATCAAATAAAAGACGCAGGTACGGTGCATCAAACATAAAAGAACAAAATTAACCGAAAACTGGAATTGTTCGCCTAGGCGTTGACGAATAGCTATTTTCCTCTCGTTGGCGTCTGCAACTTGAGTGGCTTGCGGGGGGATCTGTACGTGGTAGACATTGTAGATGAATATTTTGCAAAATCGAAAATATATGTAAAAAATAAGGTGTAGAGATATATGAGAAAGATGAAATTAAGGTAGGCAGATTTGTCTTTCCCAGTTTATCACTCTAAAATTACTGACCTCCAAAACGTGATTCATGAATCTGTAGTTGTTGTGAGCAAGAGATGTTGATGAATGATACAGCCATGGATGAAGCACATCCCAAAATTGTGTCATCGATATTGAGAATTAACTGAATCACACAAACGGTGATTGATCGACATTGATGGAGAGATCGACTGAATCATAGAATAAAATGGAGGTTATAGAACAAATGCGGTGATTGATCGAATTTGAGGGAGAGATTGTCGGTTACAGAATCCTACGGAGGTTACAGAACAGAATGGAGATGAGACAATACGTAATACTATATGAAACTAAGATAATAGTACATAAGTTATAGAATTCGAAGAGATCAAAATAAAGATCATTGAGAGCGCCACGTAGGATATAGAATGACTGTGGGCTCTCAAATATGTATTGAATTATATAATAGATGGATTTATCTTTTACAACATTCTTTAAATCTAATTGCATTTCTAATCTTCTCAATTGAATGATTTAACTCTAACTCCTTCAGTCCATCTTACAAAACTAACTTACTGTTGTAAAATCCCCTTTAATAAGCAATTCTAAAGTAAAGAATGGAAGATTCAAAGAGAGAAGAGAAGGAGAGAAAGAAGAGAGAAAAACAGATTCTGTATTCTCATTAACCGTATCTTTCCGTTCCATCATATATATATATATATATATATATGAATAAGTAATGTACAATATATAGTAAATAATATTATTTACAATACTCCCCCTTGGACATTACTTGATTATGTTCATGTCTCTCTCGCTGAAAAACCCTGTGGGAAAAAACAGTCAAAGAAAAGAGTACATGTGATATGTATAACTTTGTGTTGCATTTGTTGCCTCATTAAAAACCTTAACTAAGAAAACCCAATGGGAAAAACTTAGTAAGGAAAAAAGAGTACAACAAAAATACACCTTCAATGCATAATGAATTCGCTCCCCCTCAAACTAATAATCTACTAAGCCTACGCATTGCAATGTTATGAACATGTTTTTTAAAAGTTGACGTAGGAAGTGATTTTGTGAATAAATCTGCCAGATTATCACAAGAGCGAATTTTATTTATTTTAATTTCGCCGCTCTTCTGGAGCTCATGCGGGTAAAAGAATTTAGGTAATATATGTTTTGTTAAATTTCCTTTAATGTACCCGCTATCCATTTGTGCAACACAAGCAGCATTGTCCTCATATAGGACAGTGGGAGATTTATCATTCGCAATACCACAAGATCCGCGAATATGTTGTATCAATGATCTTAACCATGCACATTCTTTAGCGGTTTCATGTAAAGCGATAATCTCTGAGTGGTTTGAGGATGTAGTAACTAGAGTCTGTTTAACAGATCTCCAAGAAATAGCTGTACCACCACAGAGGAAAACATAACCAGTCTGAGATTTAGCATTATGGGGATCAGATAAATAACCAGCATCCGCATAGCCTACCAATGTCATGTCTTGGTTTCTTGGATAGAACAAACCAAGATCTTTTGTACCTTGAAGATAACGAAGTATGTGTTTAACACCATTCCAATGTCTTCGTGTAGGAGAAGCACTGAATCTTGCTAGCAAGTTAACCGCAAATGCTATGTCAGGCCTTGTGCAATTTGCGAGATAAAGTAGTGCTCCAATTGCACTCAAATAAGGAACTTCTGGTCCTAAAATATCCTCATTATCTTCTTTAGGTCTAAATGGGTCCTTATCTACTTCTAGTGATCGGACAACCATAGGTGTGCTAAGTGGATGTGATTTATCCATATAGAATTTCTCTAAAATCTTACTCACATAAGTTGACTGGTGTACAAGAATTCCTTCAGGGAGATGCTCGATCTGCAGGCCGAGACAAAACTTGGTTTTACCCAAGTCTTTCATTTCAAACTCCCATCTTTAAGCATGAATGAGCTTCTTCAACCTCTTTGCGTGTTCCAATTATATTTATATCATCAACATAAACAGAAATGATACAAAAACCATTTTGTAATCTTTTAATGAACACACAAGGGCATATATCATTATTCACATATTCCTTCTTCAAGAGGAATTCACTAAGTCGGTTATACCACATCTTTCCCGACTGTTTTAAACCGTACAACGATTTTTCTAATTTCGCACAATACATGTCACGAGTTTCATTTTCCTTCATATGAGGAATTTTGAATCCTTCAGGGATTTTCATATAGATATCAGCGTCTAGTGACCCATATAAATATGCAATCACGACGTCCATTAACTGCATTTCTAAATTCATTGATGATGCCAGAGATATCAAATAGCGGAATGTTATGCCATCTAAAACAGGAGAATATGTTTGATCAAAATCAATTCCAGGTCTCTGCGAAAACCCTTGAGCTACTAATCTCGCTTTATATCTTGCCACCTCATTGTTCTCATCTCTCTTTCGTACAAATACCCATCTATATCCCAATGGTTCAACATTGTCGGGTATAAGTATTATAGTACCAAGAACTTTTCTTTTCTTTAGCGAGTTATGTTCTGCCTCAATTGCTTCCTTCCATTTCAACCAATCAGAGCGCTTCCGGCACTGTGCTACTGTTTTTGGTTCTGGATCCAGATTATCATTTGAAATAGTACATGCAATTGTAGAGACAAATACATCGTCTATTACAATAACATTTCTGTTATAAGTTTCTCCCGTATTTATAAAGTTCATAGCAACTTCAATGTTGACATCAACCAGATTTTTATCAATTCCCATTATATTATGATCTGGTTGTTCCGCAATCCCAGTATTAGTTAGTGCACTTTTAGAAGTACTGGGATTATCATCTACAGGATGATCCTCTTCAAGAGGTTGTTGGAGTGATATCATATTCTTATTTGATTTTGCTTTGCGGGGATTTTTATCTTTAGCACCAATAGGTCTCCCACGCTTCTGGCGTTCGGGATTATCAACTGATTTATTTTGTCCATATGGAACTTCAATCCGTTGTGGTGCATTCATAGCAGGAATATGTGATTTTGTCACTCCTTTATGATCAGTAAATGCATCTGGCAAATTACTTGCTAAATATTGCAAGTTAATTATCCTTTGAACTTCCAGTTCAGATTCATTAGTACGTGGATCTAAATAGTGAAGATTCTTTTCATTCCATGAAATTTCTCGACATTGTGTTGAAGTTGGGCTTTTGTCTCCCCCTAATGTCGGGAAATGGTCTTCATCAAAAATACAGTCAGCGTACCGGGCAGTAAATTGATCCCCAGTCATGGGTTCAAGAAATTTAATTATAGATGGAGATTCATAACCCACGTATATACCTAGCTTACGCTGAGGGCCCATTGTGGTACGTTTTGGTGGCGCTATTGGAGTATAAACTCCACAACCAAATATTCGCAGATGGGAAATGTTTGGTTCTTTACCACGTACTAATTGTATTGGGGAATATTCATGATATGCAGTTGGTCGGATTTGGAGCAAATTTGCAGCATGCAAAATCGCATGACCCCAACAAGTAATAGGTAAGTTTGATTTTTGTAGCAATGGCCTAGCTACTAGTTTTAAACGTTTGATTAAGGATTCAGCTAGACCATTTTGCGTGTGGACATATGGAACAGGATGCTCCACTTTAATACCCAATGACATACAATATTCATCAAAAGATTTTGATGTGAATTCACCAGCGTTGTCCATTCGAATGGACTTTATTGGGTAATCAGGAAATTGAGCTCTTAATTCGATTATTTTGGCAATAAGCTTTGCAAATGCTTTATTGCGAGTAGATAATAAGCATACATAAGTCCATCGAGTAGAAGCATCAATTAGGACCATAAAATATTGAAATGGTCCGGACGCCGGGTGAATTGGTCCACATATATCTCCTTGAATTCGTTCAAGAAAAGAAGGAGATTCTAATTTAACTTTGGTACGAGAAGGTCGTACTATAAGCTTACCTTTTGCACATGCTTCACAAACAAATTCATTTGAAGGTGATAGATCTTTTGTTTGTATATTATGCCCAATAACATTATTAATAATCCGACGTATCATATTTTGCCCAGGATGACCCAATCGTTCATGCCATAATATAAAAAATTTTGGGTCTTTAAATTTTACGCTTAACGCAACATGATTGTTAGATTTAATGTGAGTATAATACAACCCAGTGGAGAAAGAAGGGAACTTCTCAAGAATTTGTTTTCTACATCCAACATTCTGAGTGATGATCAGAAATTCATTATTGTTATCAGTTTCAGTTTCAATGTGAAAACCGTTTAGTCGGATGTCTTTAAAACTAAGAAGGGTACGTTTTGATTGTGGATACAAAAGTGCATCATTGATAATTAATTATGTACCCATAGGGAGTATTAGAGAAGCTCTTCCAGAGCCGACAATAAGGATATTGTCATTTGCAATTGTAGTGACGCTCCCCTTTTTTTCAGTAAGAGTTTGAAAATATTTTCTATCAGTAAGTATAGTATGTGTTGTGGCACTATCCACTAGACACAATGTACTTTCATTCTCCATGAGTTGCAAGTTTGAGTTTGACATTCTAAAAGCAAAGAAGTAGAATATAAATCAAGAAAATAACAAATAAAGATAGCAAATAAGTCACAATAATAATAGAATTTGAAGTATTGCAAACACACAAAAACAAACTAAATTACTAACAGTTTGCAAATAAAACATGAACCATAAATAAAATCCTAAAATGTCTGAATAGTCCAACAAATCAAATTACTTTTGATCTCCATAATCTTCAAGATCAAGTTGCATTAAATCATCATCATTGGCATTAAACTCCAAATTTGCTTCAGGCAAACTGACATGATGTATTTCACTTCGAATTTTCTTGCCTTTCTTGTTCTTTTGCAACATTTGGTATGCTTCAACGAGGTGCTTGGCGGTGCGACATGTACGACTCCAATGACCCTCGCACCCACACCTGTAACAAGTTTGTTGTATTTCTGGAGTTTGCTGAGATGTACTTGCTTCTTGTGGATGCGATGTCTTATGAAATCCTTTTCCATGACTTTGGAATCTAGCAATATGATTGTATCCACGACCTCGACCTCGACCTCGACCTCCTCTATGGGACCAACCTCGTCCACCACGTTGGGACCAATTCGCTTTTCCTCGGCCTCTCCCTCGACCACCTCTATAAGTGGTAGCATGTGCTTCAGGCACTGCTTGTGAACCAACTGGTCTTGCATTGTGGTTTCTCATCAAAAGCTGATTATGTTTCTCTGCTACAAGTAAAGCAGAAATGAGTTCAGAATACCTAGTATAATTCTTGGCCCTGTACTGCTGCTGGAGTACAAGGTTACTGGCATGAAAAGTAGATAGAGTCTTCTCTATCAAATCAATCTCTGTAACTTCTTGCTTACAGAGTTTCAGCTGTGACACAATACGGTGTAAGGTAGAATTGTATTCAATCACGGACTTGAAATCCTGAAAGCGTAAATTTAGCCAATCATATTGTGCCTGAGGGAGAATAATGGCCTTTTGTTGATCAAAGCGATCCTTCAGGGATTGCCATAGGACAACAGGATCCTTTTTAGTAAGGTACTCATTTTTTAAGTCCTTATTCAGATGATGACGCAAGAAAATCAAAGCTTTCGCCTTCTGGGCGGAGCTACATGAAGAATCGGGAACTATAGCGTCGCTCAGATCACATGAGGCAAGGTATATTTCAACATCCAAAGCCCAAGTCAAATAATTACCACCATCAAGAGCAAGCTCAGTGAATTCTCTTTTGTTGATATCAGACATATTCAAACTATAACAAATAATGAAAAGAAATAATTTCAATTACCAATAGGAAAAAAGACAATTATACATAATTATTTTTCAACTAATTCATTTAATAAATAACAAACAATAAATATTATAATTGGGAGACGATCCTTAAGACGTAATAATTTCTATCCCGTAGGGAGAAGATCCTTAAGAAATTAATACGCCTATCCCAACATATTAAACATATCTTTGTTTTTATTAAAAAATATATATATATAAGCAGAATTTACCGAAATAAACTCAAATAATTAAAAAAAATCAACTTAACATTGAACATTATTAATAAACAAAATGTTTGCCGTAAACAGAAGATGATTGGATGTAGATGAATTTAAAACTTAAATTAATCGAGTTTTTACAGAAAAGTTTACTAGTTTTCAGAATTCCAATTTGAATATATTTAAATGCCAAGTAAAGTAAATTCAAGTTTATAACTGTAGACAATTAAATTTGTCGTCGAATTAAATTGTGCCACGTGTAAATTCATGAATTAAATATTCAATTATATTTTCTATTTTATTAAATGGGATTTTATTCCTAATTAAATAGATATATATGATTAATATTTAATATAATGAATTAATGGGCTTATTGGCCACCTAAGGCCCTAAGGCCCATACATGGAGGCCCAAAGCCCATAAAGCCCATGAAGCCCATCTCTAAAATCTATAAATAGAGGTGTTGGGGTGCTCATTATAAAAACGTGAAGGAGTGGAAGATCGAAGAGCACAAAGAATTCTCTCTAGTATCACAAGTAGAAGAGGCGGAGAATTGGAGAGTTCAAGTATTCTTCCAAGTATTCAAGTATCTTGAAGAATTCTATCTAACGTTCAAGTCTCCTTCAAATCTTCAATCGTTTGAGTATTCAAATCTTCAAGTATCCTTCGAATCTTCAAGTATTTGAGCATTCAAATCTTCAAGTATCCTTCAAAATCTTCAAGTATTCAAGTATCTTCAAATCTTCGAGAATTTCTTCAAATGTTCAAGTATTCCTGCGAATCTTTGAAGTGATCTTCAAGTATCCAAAGAAATCAAGTTCAAAAGCTTCAAGGCATTCTTACAAATTCTAAGAATGTTCTCAAATCAAATCAAGTTCAATGTTCAATCCAAAATCATGACTTAAGTCCTTTGGATTGGCGTCATCAAAACAAGTATTTCAAGAACCTTCGAGCTTGTTCAAGAATCAAATGGAAGAGAAGAATCAGAGGATTAACTAGAGATTGCAACCCGCATAAATCTATCTTCATATCTATCAAATTATCTTTGTAACGCATTTTGTATTTTATCAAATTGAAATACAAAAAATTTGTGTTTACAATAACATTCAATCTTGAGTTTTAAGAATTCTATCAAAAACCAACAGATGCACATTTATGCCTATGACTTCACGATGCGTTTGATTATATAAAAGTGGGTATTAGACCACATTCTAAATTGAAGTTATTAATCAAGTAATTAAGCAGGAATCCTTCGATTTTGAAACAGGCATCACAAATTTACAACCAAAATAAAACATGTCGTCATATCAGTAGATTGCCATAGAATGTTCATCTCTTAAATCCTAAAATTTAACCAACCTATTCAAATCAAAATCTTCGAACTTCACATCCAACCAAAAAAAATTGATAAACTGAAACTTGTTTAATACTATAACAAATCAATCATCAATCGGGCTTCTCAACAGAATTTTAATCGGACTTCAATTAGAATTTAAGTTTCAAAAATTCAAATTCATATTGTAAAATTACCTTGCAAGAAAAACACGATTTTTTCTTATGGTCTATCTCCGTGTTCACTCAATTGGCTAGAGACTCGTGCTGATAACGTGTTGTAAAATCCCCTTTAATAAGCAATTCTAAAGTAAAGAATGGAAGATTCAAAGAGAGAAGAGAAGGAGAGAAAGAAGAGAGAAAAACAGATTCTGTATTCTCATTAACCGTATCTTTCCGTTCCATCATATATATATATATATATATATATATAATGTACAATATATAGTAAATAATATTATTTACAATACTTACTAAATTAATTATATGAGTCACACACATTATGTGAAGAAAGTTGTATTGACTCAAACAATCACCCCGAGCAATCAATTTGTTTTTTCAAATTAGAAACCAATAAGTCATTGGAATAATATATAAATTATTGTTAAAGAAAATGAGAAAAATTTCATTCATACGAACGTGCGTCAACTTGTCTACCAATATCTTCACCCTTATGACTCTCAATTATGCAAAAATTGATGTTTTTTTAGTTCAAATTCAAATCTTCATCAATAAAATGGGTAGTGATGCATATACTATAATTCAACTTTTGCAAAGTGTTTGTAATAATACAGATTTTTTACTTCTTTTTTTTTTTTTGAAAAAGTCCTCCAACCTCTCATTCTCACTCTTAACATCACGGAATTTTAAACGTAACTCGTAATACCTTAACAAATTCATTAATCCCATCACCATCACCATCTAAAATTATCAACTTTGAGAGAAGCTTCACATTCCCCACTGAAAATTATCAACTCCATGCAAGTGTCATGATGACAAACACTTCCACCATGGAGGAACAACTCTTGAACTTGACAAAGATGGTTGAATCTCTAACCAAGCACATCCAAGAGCAAGATGCCCAGATTGCAAAGCTTAAAGGAGAAAAAGGAGATTCAAGCCACGCCAACAACGATAGGGAAGGCGAAGAAAGCGAAGAAGATGGAGAGAATAACGATGAAGAAATCTCCAAAGACAAATCAAAGAATGATGGAAAAAGGCCTTCAGGAAAAGACATTCTCTTCTCGTCTGGTGGCCTCATTCCCATTGACCAACTCAAAGAGTTCATCGAAGCAACAATGAAGAATAACTCCGATGGAAGCTCCAAGTCATCGTTAACTTACTCCAAGCCATATACTCGGCGAATTGACAGTATGAGGATGCCTCTTGGCTATCAACCACCAAAATTTCAACAGTTTGATGGCAAAGGAAATCCAAGACAACATGTGGCTCATTTCATTGAAACATGCAACAACGCTGGTACTTATGGAGATCATTTGGTCAAACAGTTTGTTCGCTCATTGAAAGGTAATGCCTTTGATTGGTACACCGACTTAGAATCAAACTCAATTGATAGTTGGGAACAACTGGAGCATGAGTTCCTCAACCGCTTCTATAGCACTAGAAGAACTGTCAGCATGGTGGAGCTCACAAGTTCACGTCAATTCAAAGAAGAGCCAGTCATTGACTACATCAACCGATGGAGAAACCTTTGTCTCAACTGCAAGGATCGATTGTCTGAATCATCTGCCATCGAAATGTGTATTCAAGGGATGCATTGGGGCTTGCAATATATTCTGCGAGGAATCCAGCCAAGAACATTCGAGGAACTAGCCACTAGAGCTCATGATATGGAGTTGAGCATGATGGCAAGAGGGATCGAAGGACCACCAATCCAGGAGTCTAGCAAATTCAAGCCAGAATTCAAGAAAGGAGGAAAACCATATGACAAAGCACCAAAGAAGGAATCTATGGCAGTAAAAGCAACTTCTGTGAAATTTCTAAAGAAAGAAGTTAATCAGGAAGACAACCAGAATGCTCCACGAGACAATCAGAACTCTTCCCGAGACATGGGGCAAAGAAGACTTACCTTGAAAGAAATGCAACAAAAGCAATACCCTTTCTTAGACTCTGATGTTTCAGGAATTTTTGATGATCTGCTCAAAGAAAAGCTTATCGAGTTGCCAGAAATGAAGCGACCAACAGGGAGGACAGACGATCCAAATTATTGCAAATACCATCGTCTGGTTGGGCACCCCATACATGATTGCTTCATCTTCAAAGACAGGGTCATGCGGTTAGCTCGAGAAGGCAAAATATCTCTTGAAGAAGACGCTACTGCTGTAAATATGATATCCACCGACTTGAATGATATAATAGAAGGTATTGGAGCTCTTTATGACACATCCAATCAAGTAGATGAAGAACTTGAGGTAAACATGGATGAAGACAATGATGCATTGGCAATCACATTCTCCAATGAAGACTTGCAACTTGGATTCGAACCTCATAACAGGCCATTGTTCGTGAGTTGTTATACACAGGAGCAAAAGGTCAATCGAATTCTCATCGATGGAGGCTCGGCAGTCAATATCTTGCCACTAAGGACTTTGAAGCAATTGGGAATCCAAGCAGAAGAGCTGTCAAACAGTCGATTGATGATTCAAGGTTTCAACCATGAAGGGCAAAGAGCTCTTGGAACTATAAGGCTGCGATTGCAGATGCAGGACATGGAGTCCACAGCGTTGCTTCATGTGATTGATGCAAGGACATCCTACAACATGCTTCTGGGTCGACCATGGCTTCATGAAAATGGTGTTATTCCTTCTACATTGCACCAATGCTTCAAATACTATCAAAATGGCACCGTAAGAAAAGTGGTTGGTGATCACAAACCTTTCACAGAAGCAGAGTCACATTTCGCTGATGCTCAATTCTATTTGGGAAGAACTAAAGCAACAATGGTGGAAAGGGATGTACCACAGGAGAAGTCAGGATCCCGCCAAGAGAAAGAATCTCGCCCAAAGATGGAAGGTTTCACCATCCCTTTGACTAAGATTGATGCCAAAAAGCCCATTCCTCAGTCACTCAAAGATTTTGTCCAACCAAAGCAAAGTGGCGCCACAGAACATGGAGATCTCTCAGACAAAGAACTCTCAAAACACTTTGGTCCGAAGGCATACAAACTCCTTGTGAATGCTGGATACAATCCCCAAGAAAGCTCCACGTCAAAATCTCATGTGAGAAAAACTGCTAATACAAGCCAAAATCCCAAGGCAGGCTTGGGATACATGGTGCAAAGCCCCATTCGTATTGCCATCAAGAGAGCCACTGCTAACTATGCTAGCACCAAGCAAATCCTGAAATCTTCAAGCAATCGGAGAACCCAAAGGGTTTCTGTTTTCAAAAGATTGGATGAAAGAAAAGCTCAACGAATATCTGTCTTTAAAAGGCTTGGCAAAGGCAAGTCATGGAAAAAGGACGTGACAAAAAGGGCCAATGAATTGGACATAACCGAAAAGCTAAGGAGCTCGATTCCTTCTCGTATGAAGAGGTGTACCACTTTGCTCATATCATGTGGAAAAGAATTGAAGGCCAAAATGAAGACAATCATCTTTACACGGGATGCCGAAGACGATGAAGATAGAGAGAGTGTGGCTTCATCTTACTACACTACTAATGGTGCTAACAATCCAATTTCTCATACTACTCAAGGTCAAGTGCGTTGTGAAGATATTGTTACATCAAACCATATCACCTCATGTGAAGAAGTGGTTGTCGAAGAAGAAGACGCTGAAATAGCTCCTCAACAGTTTGAAGAAGGAGTTAAGGCTATTGTTGATGAATTGAGAGAAATTAATTTGGGCACTATTGAAGATCCACGACCCACTTACATCAGCGCGTTGCTGACCGTTGATGAGGAATACTCATATATCGAATTGCTCAAAGAATTCAAAGACATCTTTGCATGGTCTTATAAGGAAATGCCGGGGTTGAGCTCCAAGATAGCTGTTCATCATTTAGCCGTTAGAAAGGATGCACGACCAGTCAAGCAGGCCCAGTGCCGATTCCGACCAGAATTAGTTCCTTTAATTGAAGCCGAAGTGAACAAACTCATCAATGTGGATTTTATTAGAGAAGTCAAATACCCAACATGGATTTCAAGCATTGTTCTAGTAAGAAAGAAAAATGGACAAATTCGTGTATGTGTTGACTTCAGGGACTTGAATGAAGCATGCCCCAAGGATGACTTTCCATTGCCAATTGCCGAATTGATGATCGATGCCACAACTGGGCATGAAGCATTAACCTTCATGGATGGATCTTCCGGTTACAATCAAATTCGCATGTCACCAAATGAGGAAGAGCTAACAGCATTTCGAACCCCGAAAGGAATCTATTGCTACAAAGTGATGCCATTTGGGTTGAAGAACGCTGGTGCCACTTACCAAAGAGCCATGCAGAAGATATTTGATGATATACTTCATAAAAATGTTGAGTGTTACGTGGATGATTTGGTGGTTAAGTCTAAAAAACGAAACAATCACCTGCAAGATCTACGAATGATTTTTGAGCGACTGAGAAAGCATCAGTTGAAAATGAATCCATTAAAATGCGCATTTGGCGTCAAATCCGGCAAGTTTCTTGGGTTCATTGTTCGCCATCAGGGGATAGAAATTGAACAAGCAAAGATTGATGCCATACTAAAAATACCCGAACCTCGAAATATTCATGACCTGAAAAGTTTGCAAGGGAAGTTAGCATACTTACGAAGGTTTATTTCAAATTTAGCCGGAAGGTGTCAACCATTTAGCCGAATTATGAAGAAGAGTATACCATTCGAGTGGGATGAGTCATGTAGAAATGTTTTCAAGAACATCAAATCTTACTTGATGCAGCCTCCTGTATTAGCAGCACCTGTGCCAGGACGCCCCTTGATTTTATATATTGCTGCTCAAGAACGATCCATGGGAGCTTTGCTTGCGCAAGAGAATGAAGGTGGAAAAGAGAATGCATTATACTACTTGAGCAGGACAATGACACCAAATGAGTTGAAATATGCTCCAATTGAGAAGCTGTGTTTGGCATTGATTTTCTCTATCCAGAAGCTTAAGCATTATTTTCAAGCTCACACTGTCCGCCTCGTATCTAAGGCAAACCCTTTAAAGTTTGTGATGTCCAGACCTGTTCTATCTGACAGACTTGCACGTTGGTACCTCCAACTGCAACAATTTGAGATTGTGTATGTTCCTCAAAAGGCTGTGAAGGGACAAGTGTTGGCAGACTTCTTAGCAGACCACCCAATTCCGGCTGAATGGGAGCTAAGTGATGACCTCCCGGATGAAGATGCACTTGTAATCGATGTCGCCCTACCATGGTGGATGTTTTTCGATGGAGCATCTCATAAAGAAGGTGCTGGTGCCGGGATCGTGTTCGTGACACCAGAACATCAAGTGCTGCCATTTTCCTTCACTCTAACTGAGAATTGCTCTAACAATGTAGCAGAATATCAAGCTCTGATCCTCGGTTTGGAAATGGCGTTGAATATGCAGCAATCTCACCTCAAAGTATATGGTGATTCTAAATTGGTGGTTAATCAAATACTTGGACTGTATGAAGTGAAGAAACCTGAATTATTGCCATACGTCAAGTATGCTCGCAAGATCATTGAGTGGCTTGGAGATGTGGAAATCGAACATGTTCAAATTCCAGTGTGTGAAAGATGGGTTATACCACCTATTTTTGAAGAAGAGAAATGCGAAGAAATTGAAAGTCATCTTGTTGAGGTCTTCGAAATTGAGGAGGAAGATTGGCGCCAGCTGTTGGTCGATTACTTGAAGTATGATAAATTACCAAATGATCCACGTCGAAGGGTTGACATCCGACGGCGCGCCACTCGTTTCATTTTCTTCAAAGGGACGCTTTATAGGAGGTCTTTTGATGGAGTATTTCTCAGGTGCCTAAGTAGTGAGGAAACTGCTAAAGCCATGGAAGAGGCGCATTCTGGCATTTGCGGTGCTCACCAGTCAGGTCCAAAGCTGCACTTCCGAATCAAGAGGATGGGCTATTACTGGCCAACTATGGTGAAAGATTGTTTGGATTATGCGCAAAGATGTCAAGCCTGCCAATTTCATGCGAATCTGATTCATCAGCCACCCGAGCCACTACACCCCACAGTTGCATCCTGGCCTTTTGATGCTTGGGGCATGGATGTTGTTGGTCCATTGACAAAATCATCAGGGGGCATTTATACATTTTGGCAGCGACCGATTACTTCTCCAAGTGGGCTGAGGCGATACCATTAAGAGAAGTGAAGAAAGAGACCGTTGCTGAGTTTATCAAGACCAACATCATCTATCGCTATGGAGTTCCTCGCTACATCATAACTGATAATGGAACACCTTTCAGCAACACGGTGATAAACAAGCTTTGTGAAAAATTCGGCTTCAAGCAACGGAAGTCATCGATGTATAATGCACCGGCAAATGGGTTGGCTGAGGCATTCAACAAGACTTTGTGCAATCTGTTGAAGAAAATTGTTTCAAAATCAAAGCGTGACTGGCATGAACGTATTGGGGAAGCATTGTGGGCATATCGAACCACCTATAGAACTCCTACGCAGGCAACGCCTTACTCTTTGGTATATGGGGTTGAAGCTGTCATTCCTCTCGAGCAACAAATTCCCTCTTTGAGAATAGCCATTCAGGAAGGGCTAACTGAAGAAGAAAATGCACGTCTGCGTCTAGAGGAACTCGAAGCTCTAGATGAGAAAAGGCTGGAAGCTCAGCAAAAGTTAGAATGCTACCAAGCTCGCCTCTCAAAGTCTTTCAACAAGATGGTGCGAGTGCGTTCTTTTCAAGTTGGAGATTTGGTCCTCGCTGTGAGGAGGCCAATCGTTGTCACTCATCGTGTTGGAAACAAATTCGTATCAAGGTGGGATGGCCCATATGTTGTCAAGGAAGTCTACACAAACGGAGCATACAGGCTTCTTTCTGATGACAACGTCAGAGTTGGGCCTATCAATGGCAAGTTCCTGAAACGTTACTATCCTTGAAAGGTGGTAGTAGTTGAAGCATGTACATATGTATATAGTTTAATGCAAAAAAAAAAAAATAATAGAAAAACAGAAAAGCCAAAAAGATGAGTCAGATGAAAAACCAGAAATGGAGAAAAGCAAACAAAATGGAGTGTATGAAGACAGCTCCTTGACGCACGAGCCTAAACTGCATGTTACTCCTGGCCCGCATGAGTATAAACTGTGCACGGCACCCAATCTCAAACACTTGTTGATCCTATGAACTACGTTTTGACTTGATCCCTTTCAAAAGGGTACGTAGGCATCTTAGATAATTTCTAAGTTCAGTCATAAGTTGTGTTTGACTCTTTTCAATTTATATCATCAAGTTATGATTTAAGTTGATTATGTGAAACCAAAAGACGTTTCATTCCAAAATAGCAAAAAAAAAAAATCAAGTCATCAAAAGAAGCACAAGCATCGGGAGAAGATGTCAAAATATCCATGACAAACCAAATGAGAATCATCAAAAGAGGAATGATAAAAATGCAATATACTAAGCAAAAGGGTCTTGATCTCTCAAAATCTGCTGCATAGACTCTAGTGAAAGCTTCAAGGCTTCCAAATTCTTCAAGACCTCATCATTTCTCGAAGCCTCCTCAAGCTTGGCCAGGTCTTCCTTGAGTACCTTGACCTCACCACGAGTAGTCTTGAGTATCAGGCTTCGCTGCTCCAAAGACACCAACAATTCTTTCTTGCGTTTCTCCAACTCATCAAGATCCGCTTTTAAAGCATCACAATTCGCAGCATCCTTCTTCTCTTTGGCAAACTTCTCTTGAAGGCAAACCTTGACCTCTCGAACTTTGAGTGTGTGGCCTTCATTGACCTCATGAGAAGCCGACCTTACTTTATCAAAAGTGGTGGCTTTGGAGAATAGTTCATCAATACTATCTTCAATGTTGGAAAGGTCAAGACCACAAATAATCTTCATACGGGAAAGGCCACTCCGTATCTCGTCTTCAAGCGCCGATAGAAACTCGACTTTGGTTCTCTCAACCTTGTCACGAAGCTTTCCCCAGATGATCCTGCAGCACGACTTGAGTTCATCATCGATCATGCGTGTGGCATTGAACTCGGAAGGCGCCCCACATGATGGCATTGGTCGGGGGCGGGATTGTTTAGCAAGACAAGGAATCTCGTTTGACTTATTGGATTCAATGGATACACAGTCGATTGGTGAGCCCTTCTCAAGATTATTTCCAAACACTTCTTTCAAAGTCTACAAAAGGGCAAGAAGAAGATGCAATTAGAATGTGAAATTATATATCAATACGAAAAGAAGATAAGAGATGAGGAAAGACCTTGTTCACATCGACATCCACTAGAGTTGGCTCTTCCTCAACGTGACCCTCGGCCGATTTTGAGGACCCCGCAATTCTCTTCTTTTTCCAATTACGCTCAGAATTGCTACTACCAGAATCAGCTATGAGGGTGGTAGAGACGACCTTCCTCTTTCCATCTTTGGAGTTGATTGCTTCTTCCTGATCTTTTCTTTTAAAAGTGATATGAGCCGGAGAAGAGATTTTGTTTTCAGAAGAAAATCTGTACGTCATATCCCACCAAGTCTTATAGTCGACTGAACAATGTATCTTCATATCCAAAGAAGATCGGGGAAAACATGCCCTTGATCGCGATCTGTGCAGCAAACACATGCGCCAAAGGTTGAGACCTTCTTCCAGAGATGTCCTTCGAATGTTCTGAGTAAGGCTGCTGGGTACGATTTGGTAATAGCTAAATTGACGGCTGAAGCGGTGAGGACCATAAGACTCCACGATGAAGTGGTCATCCAGCCGGCGAACCAAAAAACTCGAGCGAATAGCCATGAAGAAGCATTGCTCAATCTCTCTTGTATTTTCACCATCGACATAGAAAATGTCATCTTCCTTGGTGAATGTGGTACAATTCCAACGAATCGAGTTGTACGACTGAATACGTTCGCGGCATGCAACAGGCAGATAATACTTCGCAGCTCCTTCGCCTGAGTATAGAGTCATCCTGGCGACACCAAGGCTTCTTGGAAGGGGAATGTGAGTATGGAAATAGAGCGCTATCCAACCATATATGAAATGAAAGGGTAGCGTCACCGGGACAAGAGAAGGCTCCATAGAATTAGAGATAGTGTTCAACCCTTTGTAGATGCTGGCTAGAACTGGAGCTGTAAGGGCAACTTTCTGTTTGCACGCCATCAAACTTGCCATTTTGAAAGAGGTTGGTCTAATCGACATGGCGTCACCATCTGGAAAAACAAAGATACACAACCAGCAAGCTATATGAGCTGCCAAGTACATAGTGGTATGATACTTGTCACTAGCATCAAGCTCGATGAATGGAGCCCTTTCTTCAGAAGACCATGATTGATGCGCTTCAAATGAACCACTCGGATTATGAGTCGATTTGAGCGTTGAGATTTCTTTGCCCTGCGAGCAGGAGGATGAGAATACTTTGAAGCTTTCTTCGACCAAAATTTGATCCATTCATCGATAGAAACTGAGCTCTTAGGATCCTTGCCATCACGATGCTTAAGAGAATAGTAAGCAGAGAGTAAATATCTACAACTCAAGGGAATGAACGGGTTGCCAAACTGATCTTTGCCAAGAATCTCTTTCGCGCAGGGTACAACCTCATCATACAGTGTCCCGGTACACGGAAGCCCTGATAGATACTGTAAATCCCATAGAGAAATAGACATCTCGCCAGATGAAGTGAGAATGGTGTTCATCGCAGGACACCAAGCTTCACAGAACGCTTTAACCATCTCGGGCTGACAATCATAAGTGAAAAGAGAGGCATAAACTGCATCATAGATACCAACAACTCGGAGTTCATTCCTGCAGCGGCTAAGGATATCTTCAGTCCACTCCCAATAGCCTTCAAAGAAATGAAATTCCCCACGAAAGCTTGTAACCCTTCCCCATTTGGCATCTTTATCGATGATCCTTCGCTTCAAAGTCAATAGAAAATTGGACTCCTTGCTTTGCCAAGGACGGGCCGGATGCAATGTATGAGCCTTCGACGCTTTGTTCAAACTGATCTCGCTGGTCCATTCCGACTGATATAGAGAATTCAAAAGTTTGGGCCAAGGTTTCACATAGTGGCCTATCAATGCCGGAAATACTCTTAGATGCGTGCCCATTTCCGTCTCTTGCTCATCATCACTCAAGATCAGCAAATAGTCTTGACCATTGACCACAATATCTTTGAAGACCACCATCGTGACACTGCAAGGAAGCAACACATCCAGACTTAAGAATTTTATTTGCATTTAAATAAAATGTGAATTAAATTCTAGTCAAGCAAAAGGAGGCAAAATTGAATTTTATATATATATATATATATATATATAATAAAAAAGGAGAAATTCAATCATTTAAAAAAAAAAAAAAAAGGGGCCACCACTCCTTGAATTATATATATATATATATATATAGAAATTCAATCATTAAAAAAAAAAAAAAAAAATCGGCCCATCTCAAACCAATTACCCTTAGCCCACTTCCTACCATATCTCTTTCACAAAATTAGCCCATCTCCCACTATCTCTTTCACAAAAAAAAAAAAATCAACCCATCTCTCTTCTCTAATAAAAAAAAATAAAAATAAAAATAAAAATAAAAAAAATAAACGCATATCAAAAACTAGCAAAGGGTGGTTCATGGTGGTACCTCTAACTGCCGAAAATAAAGTCACCGACCACCGTCCCTCGGACCGAACACCGGCGTCCGTCTCCAAGCTGTACGGAGTCTCTGTTATAGCTGTTCACCGCTCGACACAAAGCCGAAGCCAAATACCACCACCGCGCTCCAAACCCGTTTCAGTAGCTGCCGCAAGGCTCCACAGTCGTCTCTCGCCTTCGACACCACGCGGTTTGTTGCCGTTCACTGCTGCCAAAGACCGGCGAGTAAGTTGCCTGGAGTCTCCGTTGTCGCAACTTGTCCCGGCACACTCACGACAATGCTCGCTGCTTCTCCGCCTAGCCAAAACCAATCCAGCAAAAGAAGCCAAAGCCGCGGTCATGATATTATGAAATATAGCAGCGATAACAAGCATGGGATGAAGTTTTAAGACTTGGCAAAACGCAGCAGCAATAAGCATACAATGAAAGTTTCTTGCCGATACTTGGATAGTAAAATATCAAATTTTGATGAATGAAAAGCTCACAAATACAGTAGAAGTATACTATATACAGAGTTAAAGGGAGCATGTCATGCATGATCTAAAGTTGAAAGGAGGATCAGAGTTTGCAAGAGAATTTTACTTCGAAGCCTCTACTACAAAGCTTGATTTCTCCTTCTTCGCCGGAACTACTGACAGCACACATCGTCGACGGCACTCGACGAAATCAGCAGGAACTCGACAGCTATGTCAGCGAAACAAATGGTACATCAAATAAGAGAACACCATAAGTGTTCAAATGGCACGAGCTCAAGAAAAAGAGGAAAGAGAGGTGAGAAGATCCACTTTGATGAAGTTCGGTCGTTCCCTGCCAACGTTGTTCCTACCACCGTTGGTCACAAATGATAAACCAAGCTGTCGGTGATTCATCAACAGATGACAAAAACGCAATAAGTTAGCAACCATTCACACCGTCGTCTCCGGCAAGTCGCCACCTAAGAACGAGAAAACGAGGCACCGCTGCCCCTACCCTATCCATGCAGAGAACAAATAAGAATGATGAAATAACAGCTTGTAGTAAGCCAAAGACAGAAGCTCGAAATGAAAGAGAAATGGTGAAAAGGAACCAACCTCGATGTAACACGGTTTCTGCGTCGTCAATACAGCCCTTTCGCTGCTCGAAAACTCTCGACCTCTTTCGCCGACGCCTTACGAAAATAGCAACAAGCTAAGTTCTCATCCTCCGATCACCTTCGACCCTTCGGCGGCACTCCGCGAGAACTAGAAGTAAGCCTAGCTTCGTTTTAAGAACTATAGCTATGGCTACTATGGCTATCAAAGGAGAACTCTTAAAGCAGGCTGTGTAGAAGATGATAAAGGGGGACTGCTCTGGCTATGAAATACAAGAGAATACACGCTGCCCAAGTTCAGATGGAATGAAACTAATGACAGAAGAAGGATTTATTTATAGGCAGAGATAGCTACCAAATCCCTGAACTTAGCCGCCGAAGAGTGGAGTTCCAGCTATTCTTCCAGCTATGAAAGGCCCTTCAAAGCAAGCTGCCAAAGCTTAAAAAAAAGACTACATTTAATGCAACGAAGGACGTTTATTTGCTGTCAAAAGTGCTTATACGCAGCTGAAAAGCTAAAGTTGTTGCATGGGGTCATAAATGGGCCTAAGAAGAGTAAGGATAATTGGGCCTAGTTTAGTCGACTGACGGATTATTGGGCTTCTTTGAAGTTTGAAGTTCCATCAGTCGAAGCTCCGTTTCCGGTTGCAAAGCGCATGATGTGAGCATTGGTGGATGTGAGTGTGCCTCTGAAGGCCCTCCGTTATGTCGACTTCGGAGCGGAGGCAGTTGGCACACATGTTTGCAGCGTTTGGTGGCATTAAGATGCCACACTTGCAGCATGACGCACTGCCCATGGTCTGCGCCACACTAAACATACCGATGAAGAGAAGTCGAAAAATCTGTGAGGAAGAAGCTCGGCGTTTCTGATTTTCTGAGAAAGGGCGTGTAAACACAAATCTGTGAGGAAGAAGCTCGGCGTCAAGGGTGAAGACCTGGCGTTAAAAAATGGTGATGGCCCCCACACACAGCCGTAGACGGGATCTTTCAGCCGAGCCTCGGCTTCGTAAGCCAGCGACTTCACGGTGTCCTCGCGCTGGTGAGGCGGGATCTCGTTCAGCAGCTTGCTCACGTTGCTGGCGCCGAAGATCTTGAGCACGTTCACGAACTTCGTCGGCTCCTCCGCCGGGAAATACGCAGCGAAGATACAGCCGGATAGGCATCTCAGTCGCAGGAATTTGCAGGAGGCGCACGGAGGGCTTGAGTAGCTGCTCGAAGATGATGAAGAAGAAGCCATGATTCTGCAAAGCAAATCTATTTTAAATGGGCCTAATGATTCAAGTTGATTTGAACAAAATTCATGCAAAATGGGCCAAGTTGATTAAGTCCAATAAGTCATGCTTTGATGAGTTCCATGTGATATAGTCAAAAATTTTACTCGAATGATTCAAGTATAAAGCCCAAACTTTAATTAGTGGGCTAGGATGCTATATAGCCCAAGTTGTTAAATAATAAAAAAAAAAAATCAAATTCAAGAACTCCTAAATACGAGTATAAACTATTTATAAATCCAAAGAAATTTAAGAACTCCTAAATACGAGTATAAACTATTTATAAATCCAAAGAAATTCAAGAACTCCTAAATACGAGTATAAACTATTTATAAATCCAAAGAAATTCAAGAACTCCTAAATACGAGTATAAACTATTTATAAATCCAAAGAAATTCAAGAACTCCTAAATACGAGTATAAACTATTTATAAATCCAAAGAAATTTAAGAACTCCTAAATACGAGTATAAACTATTTATAAATCCAAAGAAATTCAAGAACTCCTAAATACGAGTATAAACTATTTATAAATCCAAAGAAATTTAAGAACTCCTAAATACGAGTATAAACTATTTATAAATCCAAAGAAATTCAAGAACTCCTAAATACGAGTATAAACTATTTACAAAATTCAAAGAAATTCAAGAACTCCTAAATACGAGTATAAACTATTTACAAAAATTCAAAGAAATTCAAGAACTCCTAAATATGAGTATAAACTATTTATAAATTCAAATTCAAGTCAATAACTCCTCGATAAGAGTTTAAATTATCAAAAAAATAAATTTCGAGACTCGTCTATTACCAAAGGCATTTCGTCCATAAACAAGTCTCGATGGGGCAATTTGTAGACAATTAAATTTGTCGTCGAATTAAATCGTGCCACGTGTAAATTCATGAATTAAATATTCAATTATATTTTCTATTTTATTAAATGGGATTTTATTCCTAATTAAATAGATATATATGATTAATATTTAATATAATGAATTAATGGGCTTATTGGCCACCTAAGGCCCTAAGGCCCATACATGGAGGCCCAAAGCCCATAAAGCCCATGAAGCCCATCTCTAAAATCTATAAATAGAGGTGTTGGGGTGCTCATTATAAAAACGTGAAGGAGTGGAAGATCGAAGAGCACAAAGAATTCTCTCTAGTATCACAAGTAGAAGAGGCGGAGAATTGGAGAGTTCAAGTATTCTTCCAAGTATTCAAGTATCTTGAAGAATTCTATCTAACGTTCAAGTCTCCTTCAAATCTTCAATCGTTTGAGTATTCAAATCTTCAAGTATCCTTTGAATCTTCAAGTATTTGAGCATTCAAATCTTCAAGTATCCTTCAAAATCTTCAAGTATTCAAGTATCTTCAAATCTTCGAGAATTTCTTCAAATGTTCAAGTATTCCTGCGAATCTTTGAAGTGATCTTCAAGTATCCAAAGAAATCAAGTTCAAAAGCTTCAAGGCATTCTTACAAATTCTAAGAATGTTCTCAAATCAAATCAAGTTCAATGTTCAATCCAAAATCATGACTTAAGTCCTTTGGATTGGCGTCATCAAAACAAGTATTTCAAGAACCTTCGAGCTTGTTCAAGAATCAAATGGAAGAGAAGAATCAGAGGATTAACTAGAGATTGCAACCCGCATAAATCTATCTTCATATCTATCAAATTATCTTTGTAACGCATTTTGTATTTTATCAAATTGAAATACAAAAAATTTGTGTTTACAATAACATTCAATCTTGAGTTTTAAGAATTCTATCAAAAACCAACAGATGCACATTTATGCCTATGACTTCACGATGCGTTTGATTATATAAAAGTGGGTATTAGACCACATTCTAAATTGAAGTTATTAATCAAGTAATTAAGCAGGAATCCTTCGATTTTGAAACAGGCATCACAAATTTACAACCAAAATAAAACATGTCGTCATATCAGTAGATTGCCATAGAATGTTCATCTCTTAAATCCTAAAATTTAACCAACCTATTCAAATCAAAATCTTCGAACTTCACATCCAACCAAAAAAAATTGATAAACTGAAACTTGTTTAATACTATAACAAATCAATCATCAATCGGGCTTCTCAACAGAATTTTAATCGGACTTCAATTAGAATTTAAGTTTCAAAAATTCAAATTCATATTGTAAAATTACCTTGCAAGAAAAACACGATTTTTTCTTATGGTCTATCTCCGTGTTCACTCAATTGGCTAGAGACTCGTGCTGATAACGTGTTGTAAAATCCCCTTTAATAAGCAATTCTAAAGTAAAGAATGGAAGATTCAAAGAGAGAAGAGAAGGAGAGAAAGAAGAGAGAAAAACAGATTCTGTATTCTCATTAACCGTATCTTTCCGTTCCATCATATATATATATATATATATATATATATATATATATATATATATATATAATGTACAATATATAGTAAATAATATTATTTACAATACTTACTAAATTAATTATATGAGTCACACACATTATGTGAAGAAAGTTGTATTGACTCAAACAATCACCCCGAGCAATCAATTTGTTTTTTCAAATTAGAAACCAATAAGTCATTGGAATAATATATAAATTATTGTTAAAGAAAATGAGAAAAATTTCATTCATACGAACGTGCGTCAACTTGTCTACCAATATCTTCACCCTTATGACTCTCAATTATGCAAAAATTGATGTTTTTTTAGTTCAAATTCAAATCTTCATCAATAAAATGGGTAGTGATGCATATACTATAATTCAACTTTTGCAAAGTGTTTGTAATAATACAGATTTTTTACTTCTTCTTTTTTTTTTGAAAAAGTCCTCCAACCTCTCATTCTCACTCTTAACATCACGGAATTTTAAACGTAACTCGTAATACCTTAACAAATTCATTAATCCCATCACCATCACCATCTACAATCTACAAAAAAAGATCATCTCTAATTATCATCAACCAATTTTGTCCTCGTTCACGATCACATCTCCAAGTATCACCATCCTTTGATTCGACAAAATTGATAGTGCATGATTTTTTGTTGCAACCACTACTATTCATATATGTCTTAAGTGAGAAAGTGTCGTTTTTATGATTAGATGTCTCATCGGCATTCTTTTCTATCTTCATCGCTCAATTGGTTTCCATAATTCCAAATCACCAATAATTATATTGTAAGTCTAATTTAATTTATACCTGTGCTAAATTTTTCAATGATTCAAAATTAGCAGAAGAGGGAGGACCGCCTTTAAGTACATATACAAAAAACTAAAACAATTTTAATTATAATTCTAACCACTAAAACTCCTAGCATCAAATAGATAATTTAAAAGTCAAAACTATATATCACAATTATACAAATATAAACATATTATTATTAATACATAAATAACCTTAATTCAAGCCCTTATCTTTAATCCCAATTTAAACCAATACAAAGAAACACAATTACACACTTATACACCCAAACTCTAACCTTAACTAACCAAAAACTAAAAATAGAAGGACCTATTCTGGAGTATTATTTATCCAGAATAGCAGAGTGTTCTCCATTTTTTCCTTTTCAATGTAACCTAGTGGTGAGTATTCCCGCCTGTCACGCGGGTGACCCGGGTTCGATCCCCGGCAACGGCGATTATGTTTTATTTTTAACTTTCATGTTGAATTTTTCCAGAGATGCTCGAACAAGGGAAGTTGAATTTGCAGTCTGATTCGGTTTCAATATGAATGGAAACCATGGGCAATAATTATAATGGGGGATCATTTGGTGTCAACATATAAAATCTCGAGTCCATCATAATATAGTTTGGCCAACTAATTCATCAATTTGTTGGCGCAATTTCTTGTATTGTGGTTGGTCTTCCTTCCTTGGTTGTATTTGAGTTGCTGCTCCTTAATATTATACTTCCCCTCAAAAGAAATATTTTTGTTACATTAAAAAAATGTGGTGATTTACATGCACCATCACATCATGATTATCTACATACAATTTACACAAAATCAATAGTTCAAGGTTAAAAAAAATATTTATAGTGAAAATAATTTTATGTTTAAAGTGGTATTTACCTAATTATTAAAATACATTCTGACCTGTTTGGACTAATTAATTCATAATAAAATTGTTCATTCAGATCAAACCTCCACTCAGATACAAATCTTAGAGTTTTATTGAATATGACAAGAGCCAAACTACTTCTTAACACTACAAAATTTGTTTCCGCAGATATCAAATCCATCTCCAACAGACACATTTGAAATGTCAGCAAAGCTCAAATTCTCCAATCCAAATGCAACCAAGCAACTCATGTAAGAAACGGTAAAGACAGAATTGCAATAGTTGAGATTGTTATTACAACAAAAATAATTAAGAAGCAAGAAACAACACAATATGAAAATGGATAGCCCTTGAAAGCTTTCCCGTTGGTACTTCCACTAAATATCCCTAGCCCCTACTTCAGGCAAAGAACCTTTAGTGGAAGCGCCAAAAAGAAGCTTGGGCTATCCAACTTGCAAGCATTTATTTCTACACACAAAATTAGACTTAGTTTCAAGATTGTTTGATACCCCTTAGGATTTATTCGTTTTTCTGCAGATAAAAGAGACTATTCCACATCAACTGCAGGATTCTGGGCAACTCTGTTGTTCTTGGGTTGATATGTCTTTGTCTTGTCGAGAGTGATCATTTCCAGAGCATGATCGATGCATTTGTGATATGAAAAATCTTCCTCGGTGCCATCTGTACGTACCAAGAAAAAACAGTTTTTATTGTGCTCTGGATGACGGCCAACCTGAAATATGACGTAGCGGAGAATGAGGTTAGAAACATAGGAACATTCATATACAAGAGATGATCTCGAATGGTGCTAGTGTTTGCTTATTTAGTTGTTCTTTTTCTCTTTTGGCTACTTGCACCAGAAAATTAAATGCAGCAATGTTAACGAAGAGAACATTATACAATCACTTCTTATGAAAAGGGCTCGAGGCTTGGACAAAACACTAGGGGAATAGAAGCACAAGACGTCATTCTTCATGAAAAACAAATTTGAAGGAAAATGGAGTAACAAGATGAAATATATGTTCATTTCAGGAAAAATGCAAAAAGCCATACCAATCATCTTGGATTAAATGAATCTCAAATAAGTCAGGAGGTGCTGAAAAATTCTAACATTAGGACTTAGCATAATAGGTTCTTTAAATCCAGACGTTTAGCTCTAATGCGAATAGGGATAGCCAGTAGGTTTACCAGTTAGCCAGCAATATTTTAGTTTATTTTTCCTGAAAGAATAGGGAGTTATATCATTTTACAATAGTACTTTTAAAACTTAAGTGCATTTCGATACTAAAACTAAAATTCAAGTGTACTTAATTATAGTGGAACTAAGAACTTATTTGAACTTACCAAATTTGAATCTTAGTTGCACTTTACATACTACACGTGTATCGAAACTTTAAATTTACAGTTAAGAGTGCTCAAGTTCAAGGTGATAGCCAACTTGAACAAATTTTTTTTCACAATACTACAAAGTTATAACTATATTCGACTTTTATTGCAAAATACAAATGGGCATGTTATGTTTGATTTCAGTATGTGCTTTAGCTTAGATTTTAAAAATAAACATGTATATTGACTTGCCTGATCATTAGCTAGATATGGGACCTTTAGCACGGAGCTTAATAAGTTTGGTATAAAATCCATAATATTGTTAACATGTTTAAATCCAGGGCTAGTTCGCCTGTAGCCCAAAACCTCTAAGGCTGGTCTGTTTAACATCTCTATGTAAAATCAGATTGAAGTCCCTACTCAAACAACTTGCACGAACCCTATACCGATGTTGATAACCAGTCACCAAGAAGAATAACTCAATGACAACAGCTGTCTGAGTTGTCAAATACGATAGAGAGAAAAGGTACACCAAGAACCCAAAACTAATGCCCCAAGATCGAGTAAACACCTTTCTTCTCTTGGGTGGGGTTGTGGTATACTTTTCCTTTTCCAAATAGAACACGAAAGCCAACCCATTAAATATTTTACAGCTACAGTGTCAACTCATATCAAAACTAATATTTTTAAATAGCGTTGTTATTATCATCATCATCATCATTATTATTATTATTATTATTATTATTATTATTATTATTATTATTATTATTGTTGTTGTTGTATTTGTTGGTGTTGTTTGTGCATGTGTGTTTAAGAAAAACTCTAGGTATATTACAATCAAATAAAATTGTACAGAGGTGTTCTGTATCCAAACGTATCAAAAAAACAATTCTAAAGTACATTATAATTATGTGATAAATTATACTAATAAATTAAGAATTAAGAAAAAAATACTCCCTCCGTCCACGAAACAACTTCCTATATTTCTTTTTTGGGACGTCCACAAAAAAACTTCCTACCTATTTTTGGACTATACCCCACCACTTATAATTACTTACTTTTCACTTTTTCACCACTCTCAATACATTCAACAACTTTTTATCCACTCTTAATACACTCAACAACCTTTTTCTTAAAACTCGTGTCACTCCCTCCTAGGAAGTTATTTCATGAACGGAGGGAGTAATTATTATTTAATAAAATCTTATATGATATTTCAAAGAAAATTACAATCAATTCACTTATATAACCAATACCATCATCACTAAAAGGTTATAATCTAAAATGAATTACATAATTGCTAGCAATTATAATAAGTGTAAATTAATTAATCTTATATCATTCTGATAATAAATTCATCTTGTTAACTTAATATTTAATAACATAATTGCTACCATAAGCCTTGTAGTTTAGTTGTACTCCTCACCCTTGTAATAACTTATAAGGGTGAGAGGTCGTGGTCCGATCCCCAATTCCCCCTCCACCAACTCCAAAAAATACACTAATAATTTCATTGATCATTGTCTATATTATAAATGGCAATTAGATTGAAATTAAAATTAAAGAGTAAACTAATTTTTTTTTATTGTCAACCATTTTTATACTTAAAAATGTTTACTAATTTTTATAAGATTAAACTAAATTCACCTTAATTTTAGTTTATTTCAACAAAACTTAAAATTGAACTTCCATATGTTATTAGTATTCAAAATACACGGATATGATTTTATGGGAATAGACTTAAACATAACAAAACAAAGATAGGAGATAAAAGATGTAATTTCTCTGTCAGTGTCAGTGATATTACAATATATATTATGCATTCGGTAATTACAAAATCCTATATATATTGACTGCACGCATATACTGGACTACTACTACATTTAATTTCTTAAATAAGAAATTCAGTGTGTGTTACTGGACTACTACTACATCTAAAGCAGTAGTCATGTGGCAGATATATCTTTTTCAATTTTCCTGATGGGTACAAACTACATCTGAATACATAACTTGCTTTAATTGAATAAAATAATTGTTTCTATTGCCAGAAGAAATGGAGGAAAACAAAAAAGGAGGAACTGCAAGCTCTTGGTTGTGCAGCTGAATTAATTTTGAAAGTAGATATGATACAAACAAACATAGGACGTTGTACAACTTCTAGTGTTCGAAGAGGTCCTGTTTTAATGGTAACTAGAATAGCCCGGTAATATTTATAGTTTAAACAAAAAATTAAAGATATATATAACTCAATTAAAAAATTAAAAAATGTAAATAAGTTAAATTAGATTATGACATTGATTTCTCCTTGATTTACAAAATTGTCTTTGAAACTGTTATGAAATCAATTTCAAATTGATGATTTCTTTTTTAATATAGTATAGAATTTAAAAGTTTGCGCAAATTTGTTGAAGATGACCTCTTGAGGTGAAATATAGAAGTACATGGACTTATGAAAAAAAAAGGTAGTATATGAACCTATTCCAAGAAATTTTAATAATATAGGGACCTAAAGATGTTTCTTGCCAAGATAAATGTTATGTAACTACTTTAAAGTCAATCAAAGGGCTTGTTTATTCTTTTTGGTAAAGAAAGGGGTGGACAAAAACAAGAATAAATAACAGTTAGTGCTTGCATCTAAGACAATAATGTACATATTTATATCAATCGATGATTATCTCCTAACATATGATACAAAAGCCCTTGCGTACCTTTATGTCCAAAATACCAGTTCCAGACTTGTCTTGCAATTTTGGATGAAACTTTAGAGCCATCATTGCTGTATTCTTGTCTTCGCCAATAAGGTGACGGTTTGCAGGATACCTATGCCGTTTTAGAAGAGCAAAATTAAATAACTGACTCCAACGCAAACAGCAAGAGATGTAAATATTTTTCAAGTGTCATCAAAAATCAAGCAGAAAATAGACTACCAGCAATTATATTCATAAAACATGTAAAAGAAGGTAAGCTTTAATCATATTACAAGTTCTCCCGACTGACTAGTAATACTCCAGAAATTTTTTATTAACACTGTCAAACACCTGGAAAAAGTTGCACCCTCACATACTTAAAATCATAATTGGAAATTGATGGTCCTCGTGCATCATGAACACTATTGTTTAAAAACACTAACTTCCATGTGTTTTAGTAATTTCAGTTAAGCAAACTTCAGTTACCCCACCTCCAAAAGGACAGCAGTTACCAACTTTTATTTAGCCTCCCCCATTGCCTCGTGAAGATCATTATATTTATAACAGAGGTACCAAAAGCAAACATATACTTGTCATCAAACATGCAATACAATGTAGGGCGTGGAGTTGGGGTGTTCAGAACTTTAATATCTAACACAAAGTAAGAAAATATTTGAGAAATTAAGACAAAAAAGAGTTCATGCACATAACTAGTGGGATGTAGCAAAAGGAAGATGGCTAAATTTATAGGTCAATTATTTCTTGAGTTAACGGAAGTTCATCTGGAAATCTTCTGTACAAAAACGAACACAATTATATCAAATTTAAAGTTCCGACACAATCACTAGTACAATGATGTATGCAAAGGCATGCAACTGATGAAAGTACATAAGTAGAATATAATCGAATGCTGCAGAAGTGGAAAAGGATTGTGCAGGAATAGACAAACAGTGAAACAGATTACAGCCACGTTAGATTTCAAATAAAAAGCAGCACATGCTTTTTTAGGCTAAAAAAGCAGCTCATACTAACTTAAAAGGCATCAAGAACGAGTATAAGGTAGAAAGGGCATCACATACTCTCTCAGGATACGCTTTAGTTTCCGTGAAACTTTCTGAATCCCAACTTCGGTGAAATGTTGAGAGAGCATTTTCCGAAGCAAAATCTTTTGCCCCTTTGAGTTGAAGTGATACGAAGCAATAGATTTTCTACCATTTTGTTTCACCTTAGCATTAGCTTTAGCAGACGCAACATGGGTACTCAGCAGAGTGTAAACATCTGCGCGCTCAGCAGGTTCATGTCCCTAATGCATGAACATAGAAAAAATCATATAAAGGAAACGGACAAAAAATCATATTAAGGTAATAGGAGCATAGGACTCCTTCAATCAAAGACTTACTTTGATACGACTACTGATCAAGAAAATATATTATTACAAGTTATCTAGAAATGGGAAAAAATTATATCCCAATGTAGTAACTTTATGTTTATAAAGAACGGATCTAAGGTACAATATAAAACATGCAATGTTTAGATGGTTTAAAATGTATCTGATGCTTTCAAGGGATAAAGACGTATCCTACCTTCCCCTTGTATAAAAGATCAAACTGGCAACCAGTTCCAATAGAAGGGGTTTGTCCCCATGCCAAAGCCTCAAGACTTCCTTTAAGAGCATCCATTTGTTCCACCTTGGCAGCTTTTATAAAACTATCACTAGGATTCTGTATTTGATTCACAGGTCCACAAGAAGAATGAGCAGTGCATCAACATTCTCAAAAAGGAGAAACGTTACATCAATGAAGAAAGAGGAAAATGAAATTGAAAGACTACTAAAGTACTAACCAAAAAGCAGGCTTGACTGAAAGGTGAATAAACATTTGTTTCCTTTCTTTGATTTGCCAGTCCTCTTGAATTTAGTGGCACAAACTCTCCCGTAGCTGAAAGGCAATTGGCTGTAACAACTAAATGTTCTGGAAGGATGGACTTGCCAGTGTCAGTTATAGCAGCATGCAAATTCTGCAGTTGAGATACAATATTAGTTTTGCTTAGCCATCCACCAGAATAAAAGAGGCATCACAGAGGCTGATGCCAACACTTTTCAGTCTCATTGCCATTTACCATAGCTAAGATTGATAGGCACAGCTTTTTGGTTAAAGGAGAATGTGCACAGTAAGAAATGAACTCACATTTACAAAATACTGCCATGCAACATCAATTCCATACGCTTCACAATAATCGAGAAGAACGTCTGGATGACTGCGCTCCCAGTCAATTATATTTCTCATAAAGAGACATTTATCTATGAGCGTACTCCAGAACCTGGTCATCTCACAGTATTCTGACGAGACAACTCGCAAGAAAAGTTCACCCAAAGCGCATCTGGGGAATTTTGAACGATCGGGTCCCTCTTTCCATAAGATATCGACCTTCTTGAATTCCAGAAATCCTAATTTACAACATAAAATATTAGCATCAATAAGAAGCCGAATAGTCCATGATGCAATGAGTTTATGAAACTGAAGATCATCCACACAAAATGCAACAACAACAACAACAATAATAATAATAATAATAATAATAATAATAATAATAATAATAATAATAATTATTATTATTATTATTATTAAATATATATATATATATCACTTTATATCCCAAACTATTCTTGTTTTATAAAAAATGTCTATTAAAATTATGAACTATCAAAAGTATAAAAAATATCCCGAGTAAATTTTTCGGCTCAGTAATGTTAACATCGCTCGCTGGATGCCACAGTTGAATTATAAATAATTATATTATAGAAATATCACTTTAAATCTCAAACTATTCTCATTTTATCAAAAATATCTTGAACTATCAAAAATGTTTATTAAAATCATGAACAATGGAAGATTTATCAAAAATATCCTTGATTGATTCATTTTCTACTTTGAAATGTTGGCAGCCACACCCCAAATTCTTTCCTCTTCGAAATTCTACCATTGCCAAGTCGAAATATACGAATGCAAAAAATACAATGTTAGGAATGCTCAAAACACCGTTGTCACAGGCAACGTCAACATTCCCCAAGACAAATTTTAAAAACCTTTGATAGTTCATGATCTAATAGACATTTTTAATGTATTTGATAGTTCATGATCTAATAGACATTTTTAATGTATTTTTTTATAAAATGAGAATAGTTTAGGTTATAAAGTGATATTTACCCTATTGCTTATAATTCCAAAGTGACATCGGCAAGCCACGTCAATATTCCGGAGCCAAAAAATGAAAGCGGGACATTTTTGATAAGTTTTGACAGTTCATAATTTTAATCTACATTTTCTATAGTTCGGGATATTCTTGATACAAATGAAAAATACTTTGGGATTTAAAGTGATATAATAATAATAATAATAAAAAAGTACCAACTCCCAACATGTTGGCCCTAAGGAATGATGGTACAAAACTCATTTAGTACCAAACGCCATGGGAGTGACAAAGGAATTATTAGTAGTCGCTAGCATGCAAACTTGAGTACTTGAGCCATCAATACATTTTAGACCTATTGAATCGTGTTGACACTTTGCAAACCAAGCACTTATCCTACTGTGATTAGAACTTTTTCAATAAAAAACAAGTAAAAGTGACAATAAACAACCATTCAAATTTATACATCACTATTAACAGCATATTCAAACTGGAAAAGCCATACTTATTGTTAAAGAGAGTGATATGTCTACCATAAGGATGGTGATGGTACTGCAGAAAAAGTAATATTCTCTTCGTCCCACTTATCTTGGCACACTTTCCTTTTTAGTTTGTCCCATTTATAATATCACTTTCCAAAAATGGTACATTCTCTACACACATAAAATAAGTGGATCCTACCCACTTTACACTCTTGACTATTTATTCTTAATCAATGTGTCCAAATCAAAAGTGTCAAGATAAGTGGGACGGAGGGAGTAACTATCATTTAGCATGTTGATAATAAATTCAAAAGAAATTGTGAAGAAAAGGTTCGAATATGGAATATTATCCAAACTGTAAATTTCTTAAGATGGAAATAGTGCATGCCATTTTAGAAAGTACTCCACAAATGCAAGTTTGATCTACATTAAGTTCAATCTTTTTTTCCCATAGGTTCAAGTTCCAATTTCGTCTTAAAACAATTAAATCTAATTCTCTTAATTAATCAAGATGATGCAAGATATATCTCTTGTTTTCCACCCATTCCAAATTTTGAAACCAGTAGCATGGAGTAAGGTATTGCAAGTATGTTAATTCTAGTCAGATCAAAGATGTCATTCTGCTACTAGGCACCACCCTCGTGAGCCTAGGGCATTACACACAGTTTCAACCACATCAACATATGATTCATGTAATTCAAATAAATAGCAATGGCAGAATAGCAGGAATAAACATGTACGTAAAAGAATATGAAGTAAATAATGCAGTAGTCCAAGTTCAAACCTTTTACAACAGTTTGAAGAAGAGCAGGTATGACCATATCACGAAGAATGTCCACATCTGGGATATTCTGAATGCTCTCAGTTAATGCAGCTGATATGCAAATTGTAGATTCAGTATGAGTGTCAGCTGCAGAACAAACCCTGTGCATCAAGAAGCAAGATCAGAAGGATTTCCTTTAGCCAACAGAAGAATAATTGAGACACAGAGAAGCTGAAACATGAATTTTATATTTAAACCCTCAGGACTAAATCCAACTATTTTCAGTTATGGAGAGTTTCCAACTCATGTGGTATTGTGCTCAGAATTCTGCTGATACAGAATTTCAGACAGTTATTATAGATCAGCTGTTGTACCTGCATTAGTTTATACCATTGCAAGATTACCTGTCAAGAAAGGCTATAGCGATGGAAAAACCTATGTAATAAAGTTATGTGTGGGACGAACAACTTGTTGAAACTAACCAAGGCATGCAAGTACTAAGGAAACACAAGATCACCAACAAACAGAAGTCTCATACTCAAGGTAATGATATTAATATGTCTTTTAGTAAACACGACAAGCCCTTTAGCATTTATTCCTAATTTCTTTACGCTTTGACCACACAAATAGGAGCATTTGAAAGGCTTGCATGGAATAAAACTAGAAAAAACAAACTTTAGAGACTATCTTATCTGAATTAATTTCTTTAACAAATCACCTTTCTACAAATCAGGTAGGCCACAAACAATATTCTACATTAAAACAACTAAACCAAAGATACATTTATAAGCGTATTTTAGACTGTTATTAACCATATTTCTTAACAAATTGGAACTTTCTTAAGATGGACAATCCATCTAAGAGAAGGATCTTACTCGCTAGTTATATGTAACTTCGGAAGATCAAATTTGGATTTTGCTCCATTTAATTTATTATTCAAACGAAGAGCATTCATAATTGAGCGCAATGTCAGCCTCCTCTTGAGGGCGACTTCCTGAAAGGTCAAAGAATAGTCCTGAATAAATATAGAAAGACAGAGAGAAAAGCATTATATAACTAATTGTATTACCTTGTTTATGTGAAAATGGCAACTCCAAGGACTAATACGGGTGCTGCTATTTGTCCTCTTGGAGTAGCTAATAGGGCGTAGGTATATTTAGTCATTAAAGATCAAGGTAATTCAAATCCATCTCACTACAACGAAATGTAAAACAAAAAATGATTTGTAACCAAAAGAAAGCTTACCATATCCTTACTTCTGAGACTATGTTTGAGAAAGGCAAACATTCCAAATGATTCTTCACTTCTAAAGCTCCATATTCAAAACCATTTGCCCATCTTTTAAGTCGCCGGGATAAAAACAGTGATGCACTTTTAGAGCCAGTACTCTTTTTCACTCCACATTCGAGTACTTTCTGTATGGTCAATTGAGTGAGATTTCTCATGTAAACTTAAGACAAACTGAAGTACTCACACTAAGCTCCACAAGCAATAGAAAATGATTCGACACATAAGCAGTAAAATAAATGAGCTAATACAACTTCCTTATGTATGCAACCGAAGGAAACATAACAATAAAAGCTGAAAATGCAATAACACGGTGGAAATTGATGAGGTTTGGGAAATCCTTTCTTGTACTTGATACTATTAGTCACTGGAGCATTGTTATTTAGTTAGCTTTCTAGGATTTATTTAGGTTTCCTCGTCCCCTTTGTGATTATATTTTTCAAAATTTATATAATTTCTTTGTTTCCTCAAAGGGAACTGCAAGATATTGGAACAAAATACTTTTACTTGGATTGTTCACAGAAAAAAAAATACAGTTTTTTAGAGATGTCTATCAATGAACAGAAGGAAGCACAAAACTCATCCAGCAGAAACCACGATAGCTTAGTATAACATATGATGCCAATTCAGACTGCTCTATGTGCTGAACAAAATAGTTTATCATTTGATTGACTTTTGAAAAGTTACAAAATATGTCTGATTCCTATGGTTTAAAGACTAATACAAAGCATACAATGCTTAATTCTGTATCTATCCCATCTCTCAACCTAAAGCCAGTCTCTATTTTTCCCAACTTGTCCAAGATAGATTTAACTTTAAGGTCTGATATGATTGAGAGGTTGACCACAGTACGACCCAAGGGTTATATTGAACTTGATGAGATCATAAAAAATATTTACTAAGCTAGGAAATCTAAGGCAAACTTATATGCACGTATCAACCTACCCATCCACAAACACAAGCTGTACCTTTAAAGTTAACATAGGCGATGGTTCAAAGACACTGATGGGCTGATCCAGAGCACTGTATAAAGCTTCAGTAATGGCACAAGCCGCAATTGACCCAACAGGATGACCACCCATATGGCCCTCAGCATGGATAACATCTGTTTCCTCAGAGCAATAATGAAACTGAATAACTTGATTCCCGTAACAACTTCTGACGGTTCCATCATATCCAATTACTAAATCTCGCAAGAAAAACATTAAGCGTCGATTTAGAGTGCCAGGGATATCAGCATTGCCACCAAAAGAACCATCACGGGTTGTCAATGAAAGAACAAAACACTCATGAGGATTTAAACCAACTGAGAAGGAGTTGGCAATCATTGTACACGGGATGTAACCATGCGATGTCTGTAAATCAGGAAGATTTTTCTGGTGGTTCCACGAAGCACAAGACAGGTGGCGGGGAACTGAAAAAGATAATGGAGCCAACGAGTGCTGCAACCCCACACACATGCTATGCTGGAATAGTTTTTGCAAATTGCCTTTGCTCCCAGCCTTTAGCATAGCTATAAATGAATTACTACTGCCCGAGTACTTGTAAGCCAGACTTTGCATGTCCCGAAAAACTGACTTGGCTGCAGAAACTGAAGCCTGAAAAAGTTCTGGTACAGTCTGTCGAGCGATCAAAATCCTCTCCTTCAGAAAGTTTTCCATGTAATCGCTCTCTTCCGAGCAATCTACAAGAAAATCTTGGTTGCAACCAACCATCAGCAAACTGGCATTGGATAGTCTTTCTGCTTCCCGCAGGCCACATGATATTTCTTCCAGAAGATTCTTGTGGGAGTCTGAATCTTGGGACAGGTAAAGGTCGGATAACGAGACAGTGAGTCCCCTCATTGACAGCCACTCACAAAGAACTTCCTGCCCACTACTCAGGAATTCAAGTACTCTATCTTGGCAATGTCTTAGAAGGCATTGAAATAGGTTCCCACTGCTGTCGTTTAACCAGGATGATCCATGGGAAGATGAGACAAGCTTCCCGTGCCTTATAGATACATCATTACATGCAGAAGTGAATTCAAAATCCGGAGGCAAAAGAAGACTAAACAACTGCTTCCCAGTCCAGAAACGAGCTCCAGATTCAGACTTGATAATAGCAGGCGACACTGGTATACAAGAACAAAACATTTGCAGCTGCTGCATCTCAGTTTTATTCAGAATAACTCCATCTTGGAGAAAAAGATATGCAGCAGTCAGACTATCTTGACCTAGTGCCAAAAGGTTCCGACCATTCTGTCCATTGACTAACTGATTTTTCAATGAAACAAGCTCATTGAGCTCTATTCTGGAGTTTATGGATTGAGGAACGTAACCATGGAGACAATCTCCATCAAAGTCCCCTCGGAGAGGGGAACATATTAGAGGATTAATGGAGAGAACAGAATCTATTGGGAGAACTTTTACAGACAGAGCAATAAGGGAGTGCTGATGAATAGATGGGGGCCTATTAATCAACACAATATCTCCATCAATAAGAGGCCTACATACGGAATCTCCCGCACGCAACATGTCCTTAAACCATATAGTAATCCTCTGACCATTCCGAAGAACAGAGAAGTGTCCTCTTCGGTGAAGCATATAGTCACAACATGGCATTAGCTTCTCCCAGTTCCATTCATTGATATGGTCGTTGATAAGCACATTCTCTGCAACATGAAATGGCACGCCAATTTCATGAACCTTAACTTTGGGGTCACCAACAACCACCATGCGGAAAGAATGATCCGTCCGCTTTCCAAGTAGCAAATCTTTTATGTTTTTCAGCCCTGATGAACTTGAAGCTGAATCATTTGTTGATTGTTTCTCATATACTTTCTGTAAGTTTGACAGCTTTTCAGAGCGTATCTGCAGCAGGAAAGGTTTTAAGAAATTAATTTCTCCCATTGAATATTCTTGTACCATAATATATATACATATATATATAAAGGTGAGGTAAGATATAAAGTGTGCTTTTCCTTGCCTTGGAAAGTTTGTAACGTTCGAGAACACGAGCACTTAATTCGTTCGGTGTGCCTCTAAAATCAATAAGCTTTCTGTACACCTTTGTAGTCTCATCCTAAATATTAGTCAAGTAAAGACAGCATGAAATTGTGTAATCATCAAGGAACAGAAACAGCGGAAAAACATATACTCCCTCCGTCCACGAAAATAGTCCAACTTCCCTTTTTGGGATGTCCCCAAAAAATATGCCTATTCCATCTATAGACACTATATTCCCTTAATATATCAACATATTCAACCGCATATGACCCACCACTTCCCTCGCAATACACTCAACTAATGTGGGTATCTTGCTCCACTCACGAAAGACTCAACTACAATTATTAAAACTCGTGCTAGGAGCTCTTAGGACAACTTTTCGTGGTTGGAGGGAGTATACCTCATGAATGAATGAATGGGAGCAAGACAGTCATTAACACTTACAACAGTTATGCGCTGACCAAATTCTCTCACTCGATAACTATTAGGAGTCACCAGCAACGAGTTGAGAAAGATCAAGTTTTTCCTTCTGAAGCAATCTTCCAAAGTCCTTGGAGATACATCCTTTAAAATATTATACACCTGAAAAGCCAATTGCAGCATACGCATCAACTACTAAACACAATAACAATCAATATAGTAAAAAGAAGAAAAGTAATCTCACATATTAAGAAAATAGTAAGATTCTACGCAGAAACTTTTGTGATTAGTTTAAATACTGTTATTGAGATTCTCAGATTGGACAAATGAAACAGCGGTCCAGTGCATACTTCTCTTGCAGTAAAAACTATACTAAAAGTAGTTTTCATTGGCAACTCTAAATATGCCCACCCAATCAGTGCAAAGTGAAAGTAATATGTATGGGCCACTATTGTCTTTACTCCAGGATGTTCAATCTAGAACATGTTAAGATGGGTAAAACATCTTTGTGGAAGAGTCTATTTATCAACAGCTCAAAGATCAAACCTAGACTGGGGTAAACTCTTCTGTACAAGAGCATGGGGTTAGATGCTGAAAGGGAACAAGGACTACAATTAGTCATTACAGTAAACCTAGTAGTAGGTCATAATTAATTAGAAATTAGAATACTAATGAACTTTAAAAAATAGATACTATTATCATAGTAACTACACTTTCTGGACTGATCTGCAAAATCTTCAAATAACACCAACAAAAATCCAATTTCTCAAGGTTGCTCCTAAAAATTTTGCTAATCAAATGACACACTACTTCAGTGGAAAATATCATGTTTATCTGACTATGCCATCCTATCTGAAAGATTGAAACTGTATTTGAAGAAAACAAACAGAATAAAAACAATTGTCATTATCCAAGCTTCTATGATAATTAAATGAGAAGAAATAGGGAACAAAGAAAACAAAGCTCTAGCAAGTGCCACAAAAATAGTAATGTTTCAAAACTGACAGATATTTGGACAGAAAGTTTGATGCAATAGAAGTAGAAAGAAATCCGACCAAACAAAAAGGGCTAGGGAGAATCTTACTTGTGCTGGCAATAGAACTCTTTTGTTTGGTGGCAGAGTACTGTGTTCTTGAGCTGAATCTTTGGGGAGTATATCCCAATAATCAGAAGCCAGACATCCTTGGGAGCTCTTACTCACCAATGCTTCACTAACTTCCGCGATAATTGCAGTTTTTGCGAACACATCTTTTGAAGATACTTTGAATTTCATTTTTGGATAGCCATCTTTTGATTTCCCCTGTTATTCGGGGTGGAAACATGTTGGTAATAGTCATGTAAAAAGGTGCAAAGTACCAGCCAAATGCACTCACAGTACAATATCTGCAATTTCTTGGCTGGTGACTTGAAGCAGAATGCGCGTTCTGATGCATGCAAAAAAAAAATGCAGCTTAGCATTCTGAGAAGATACAAGATTGCCGCTTCCAATACATTATAATTTATTTCTTTAGAAAAGATAATAATAATAATAATAATAATAATAATATTGAAAGGAATTACAGTAGCAGCATTCATCAACCTATGGGCAGTTAAACATTGACACTAAGTTAGCTTTCATTCATCTATAAAGACCAACATCAGAATTTGCTGAATTTCATATGAACCTGCCTATATCTCTGAAAAGTTCAAGCTTGTCACTGCAAGATTTGTTTTTTTTAACGTAAGAACCTCTAGTGTCCTGACTTGGTTGTAGCTTTTGACTTAGACTTTATTTAGTTTCAAAATATCACCTGATTTACTAAGGCACTGGTTATAAGATACAATCACTGCTATCATATGAATTGAAACTAGCAACAGACTTTATTACACTTACTGGTATAAACATGATGCTTGTTTCGATTTTCAATTAGGAGCAAGCAAAAAGAATACGGTGATAGATTAACATTTAATATGTGTGCATCTGTGAGACTGTGACAATCTAGCAAAAGCAACAAACAATATTTTTACCCTCAGGATAGTACCTAACCTTAATCTTACTATGCCGAAGGGATTTACACCCTGGGCAGATTTTATTAAGGGTCTGTGCAACTTCCGACATGAAATAAGGATTTAGTATTGTATATGGGAAGTTGATCAACCCAAAATGCCCTGCAAAATATAGAACAGTAAGTCGATATCCAATTATAGATGTAAGATAACGAAAAGACAGAGATCATAAAGTATCATTACAACTATATATCCCCTAGTTACCTTCACAGTCCCTTAAATTTTTTGCACCACAGGTAATGCATTCAGTAGCATTTATCGTAGGGAGCCCCAATGCAGCATCCGACACTTCATTGACTGTTCCAATGACCATTGCTGATATTTTCCCCTGAAAATGTCAATGCATAAACAAAGATAGGTTTTTCTCAAACTTCTAAATCTATTTATATCAAATGAAAGATGGACCACTTACAGCATCTTCATCAGACAAAATACTTAAATGAATTCCTTTCAGACGACCTGATGTAACTTGCTGAACTTCAAGCAACTCATTATCCATTGAAGTCCGCACTGTTTTCCTTGAGATGAAAAACCATACAGGTAAGTTGATTCTAGAATTCAATCTCATTGGGCACACATAACAGTAATAACCTACCAATTGAAAAGGTAATCTTGACTTGCACTTGCACTAACACTACTTTAAGAATAGGACATCTTCTTAAAAGAAATCAAAGGATAATCAAGAAAAAACAAGTATCAAGATACTTTAGTACTTGTGATCCACATGCATCCTTATGATTTTTCATATCATTACATTACATCATCCTTCACAATAATCGACACCACTTAGCAATCAACTAATTCATCTGAGACAGAAACAGTCACAGCTCATTTACTTCAACTCCTATTTGGTCATAAGCAAATTGCTTGTCCAGGCAATCAAATATAGGTTACACAAGATAACAAATAAAATTCACTGAGTTCCGGTAAAAACACTCAAGCGTGACATCCCACATTGCAAAAAAAATCACATAGATTCTCAATTGCATGCACAAGCCATGAAATACCAAATCGAAATTGTACTCTAGCTCCATCCAACACAAACATGAACGAGAGAAGAAGACATCCGCATTACCTCCAGTCGCCGGAACAGTCAAACTACGAAGAAAAATCGTCTACCAGTCAATGCATTAAACTCATCTGCCAACCAAAAAAAAAAAAATCACCAGATGATCATGTACCGTTTCTACCAGCATTGACAACCGAGCGCAATTTATTTCGAATAAGAAACGACATAAAAAAAATTAAACAGAAATCAGGCTCACATATTTGCCGCCTATAAAGCAAACAAATAAATAAATTAGAAAACAAGACATTTTTTGTTTCCTCACCTCGTGCTTACTTACTTCCCCTTTGCTCTCCTCCCCTCTCTCTATACAGAACTCCCTTACTTGTGATCCTATAATGAGAAAGAGACAGGGAGAGAGAGGAGAGAGAGAGAGAGAGAGGTGGTGAATGAGCGAATGGAGTGATTCTTCGATTAATGGCGCGTGCAGCAGAGTGTTAATGTTATTTCTGCTATGTGTGTTAGGAAGAAGGAATCAATGAGGGGGTTTAAGGAAAAAAGTAGGACATAAATATAGGGAGACAAAATTGTAAATAATTGGTAAAAGCGAGGGCAGAAATCGAGGGTAAACTCGAGAACCGAGGGGCATTGGGGTCATTGCAGTTTAACCGTCAAAAGCTGCCTGCTACGCTTACGAGACGAGGTTGCTTTGCGATTTTGCGAACTGCGATGATGATATTGATTCTTTTTTTTTCTTTTTTCTTTTCTCTGTTTTTCAGTGATGACGATGAAATAAATTGGTACCAACTGTGAGATCTGAAACTTTTCTCTTTTTTTTTCAATAAAATTATATTATACTCCATTCATCGTAAAACAGTATCACTTAAAAATACACGAATTTTAAGAAATACTCTCTCCATTTACAAAAGAACTTCCTAGTTTTCTTTTTTGCGACGTCCAAGAAATAACTTTCTACCTATTTTTGGACTATACCCCATCACTCTCAATACTAATTAAAATAACTTTTCACTATTTCCAATACTCTCAACAACTTTTTCTTCACTTTTAATACATTAAACATTTTCTTTTCTTAAAACCTCGTGCCACTCCCTCCTAGAAAGTTTTTTTGTAGACGGAGGGAGTATTTGATAATAATATATTAACTGAAAAAATTAATTCATTATTTTAAAAATAATAATAATGTATGAAATCATATTTTAAAATTAAACTGAAATCATTTTATAGGACGGACGGAAATAAAAGAAAAATGATATTGTCTTCGTAATCCATTTTTATCATTTTGCAATGTCCACAAAAATTAGTCTCTTTCTATTTTTGAAAACTATTTATCACATGGTGGACCCTATTCTCCACTTATAATACAATTAATTATCATTATAAACACTACTTGTTAAATGAGGCCATTTCTCTACTCATAATACAATAACCATTTTTATTAAAATTCATGTAGTCCACCTTTAGGACTATTTTTGATGGATGGAGGGAGTATATTTTTTATGGGACAAATGAAATATGATATACTCGAACCGTTTCTTTTTTTTATAAAAAATAGCCTATTTGAGCATTTTATTATAAAAAATTGTCAAATCTTATACTTGTCCTGGACATCAATAATTCGTCCGATTTAAAATAAATGTCTCTTAGGACATTTTTAACTTTTTAAAGTAAATATTACTCCCTCCATTTACTATATTACTTTCACTTTTAACATTTTGGTTCGTTTACAATATCATTTTCACTTGTATTTATGACAGTAGGGTCTACAAACTGCACTCATAATAATAGTGAAACTCAAACTCCACTCATAAGTCATAACAATACTCACTACTATCAACTATTCCATATGTCCCTAAAAATTGTGACTTTATTACTACTAGTACGGCCATTCTTGCGATGCACGACAAATATTGAAATTAAACGATATATTTAAATTAATAAATATAAATTTTAAAAATAAAATAATCCACATCAATTACTCAATAAAATCATAAATTTGAAAATATAAATTTTTAACTTTGTATAAAGCGTAATGATAATTAAAGTTATTACATAAGTTTCAAAAAATCGATAATAAAATTAGCATTACACGTTATTATAGAGTATTACACGTCATAATAAATAAATAAATATTTTCATACAGAAATATAAATAAAAAATTGTAAATTTTAATAAAGAGAGAAAATAAAATATTTGATTTTTTTTCATAATTTATTAATTTAAAATTCATTTTTCATGATTCTTTTTATACTATATTAAATTTAAAATGGATATCGAATATTTTTTCATGAAATGTGACCATGTTTAGAAGAGAATTAAAATATAAAAAAAATAGTGAAAAATTTGATGGAAGAAGAGGCAGAAAACTACTTATTTGGTCAAGTAATTATTGTCGTAAGAAAAAAAAATTATTAATATAAAAAAACATAACATTTCAAAATATGAATAATTGAAAATAATTACTATTGTGATGAAAATTAATAATCGACATAAAGATATGTAATGTTTGTAAAACACATTACTTTTTTCACAATAATTGTTATTTCTATTCATGATGAATTGTACATTTACTTAATTGGACCCTACCTATGCTCTATTCCTATCTGATCTGCGCTCTGCCCTTACTTAGACCCGTCTCATAGATGAGATCGAATATTATGGAGTTTTTGCATTTTAAATTTTATTAGGGACAACTTTTGCAAAAATAAATTTTCTTAATTTATGTGCACAACGCCATAGTGACATATATATTGAATAGAACAGAGTATAATTTTTTTTACTATTGTTTTAATTTTCAATTAAAAATAATATATATATGAGAGCATAGTTTGAATGATTAATTTGTTTCCATTAATTTAAAAAAAAATCATTTTTTTTCTCTTTTACTTCGGCCTGATTTTTCCCACGCACAATCCCTTTTCACTTCATTTTTTTTCTTTGTTGTTTTTCTTTTATTTTATTTTTATAAAATTATGCAATTTGATTGATGATATTTTTTTAAACATCCATATCAAATTAAAGATCATAATAAAAGCTTTAATTATATATTTATTATGTTAAGACTGAATTTAAAATAAAAATGACATAGAAGTAAGAATTAGAAATATCAATCGGGTCAATCCACCGAGTTTCGAGCTAGTCCTATCAAGTTATCTTAGTATTTGGGTGCATGCGGGCTAATTGGGTTGAAAATTTTATGGGTTATAAATTTTCAACTCAAACCTTAATCGTTCGGGTTTCGACTTAAAGATATATAAAGATGCAACATTTTTGTTAAATAATTATCATTTTTAGTTTTTATATCTAAATATTTCATGTTAGGTATTGGATTAAAAAACATAGAATTGAAATGACGAGTATAACATCCTCATATTAAATTTATATTATTTAATCAAAATATATTTCACAAACTTTTGAAAAAATATCCTATTATACTAATTTTCATAAGCAAAGTAATGAAGTTGAAAATCAAATAACAAGAAAATTTTCATATAATCAAAAGAACACATTATTTTCGGGTTAGTCCTATAGGTTTCGGGTTATTTTTGGGGCAACCCTATCGAGTTTCAGACTATTCGGGTTGTAATTTTTTTTAGGATTGAAAATTTTCAGTCATAACCCTCTCAAATTGGCGGGTCATCCCACGAGTTTCGGGCTGAATTGGCATCCCTAATAAGAAAACTCAAACCATTTTTTTTCTCTCATATTATTTTTGGATATTATCTTTTATGTTTTGGTTTATTTTATTTTCTATATCTCCTTTTATTATTTGGTTTTATTTAATTCAATTTAATTTATTTTATTTTAAACAGTTTAAATTTCTTTTGTTTATAGCAAATATTTGACATAAATTTATATTTGTATCTATATAATAAATAAACGCACACTTAATAAATAATTCTAGTGTCATTTAAAAAAATATATATATTTTTATTTGGTACTCCATAATGCTTGTTTTTCTTCCACGATTCACACTCAATCCTACAGTTTTATTTCTATTTTTAGTTTTTCTCTTTCTTTTTCTTCTATTTTTTCTTTTCAAATATAATGTAATTTGACTAATGGTAGAATATTCAATATACATATCAAATAAAGATCATGACATGAGTTTTAATCTGACATATATTGTACTCTCTCCGTTCACGAAATAATTTCATATTCCTTTTTGGGACGTCCACAAAAGAAGTTCATACCTATTTTTGGACTATACCCCACCACTTATAAATATCTCATTACTCTTACTTTTCACCTTTTCACTACTCTCAATACTAATTAAAATACATTTTCATCATTTTCAATACACTCGATAGCAATTTTCTTAAAACCCATGTCACTTCCTCCTAAAAAAATTCGGAGACAAAAGAAATATTAAAATAATTTTAAAATTAAAATGTTAGAAGTTATAACTTTGAAATAAAATTATTTTCTCTATTCCCCGTCTTATTCATTCCTCTTTCTTATTCTTTTCGCATTTCTTCTTTTTTCTTTTTTTCTTTTTTAGTTTTGAATACAACATATGCTATAACAGTATATATTTTACAATGCATCTAACATATTATTCTGCTTAATTAATTATAAGTGAACTATTTAGTACATAAATTTTATGTTTTACAACTTATAAGTGAATCATTCATATATATATATATATATATATATATAATTTGATTTTAATTATTATTTTATTATTTTATATAATTATAACAATTTTTGTGTATCGCATAAAATAACGATTCTAGTTATGGGTATGTTGTGCCCAAAAATATCACCTTGTAACAGAATGTCAAAAGAACACAAGAAAGACGTTGAACGTTGGATTTTGTATTGATTTATGTGTAAAGCGTAGACAATGATAGTAGATGATTTTACACTAGGGTTTTACATGTATTTATAGGCAAAGAACTAAGAATTCTAGTGGGAATAAAACTCCTATTAGATTTAGAATAGGACTATGACTCTTCATATTTATCCATATCTTCGTGGTAATCTCCTTCTTTATCGGGTGTCTAATGGTCTTTGAGATAAGGCCGAATTCCGAGGAATCAGGGCTGCCAGACCGTGAACAACGTTGTTATCGTTGGATTGGCCTTGATCTCCTAGTCTTTAAGGAATGCATATTTTTGTCATCATCAGCTTCTCCCCCTAGTCTGGTCAAAACACGGCCAGTAGGTGTTTTGGCTAGGCTAAAAAAACTTCAAGTGGCAGGGCTGAATTCGGCGTAACAATGTGGTTGCTTCTTTTCCTTGATGTCTGCATTTTTTCCGGATGGAATGGACTCCGTAAGGTGCATTTTCGAAATCGCAGGGCTAAATAGTTTTGGGCAATTTCGATCTTCGACTAGAATCTCTTTATAGGGTTGCGACCCTATTTTTCAAAATAGCCTTCTTGATAAAGTCACATCACATTTTTTCAATCATTAGGATTGCAAGGCTAGGCTGCATCATTGTAATTGAACCGCTATGGCTACGTTGTCAAGGCTACGTAGTTCTGTCGCCGTTTAGTTCATGTGTTGGCTTGACTTTGACATTCTATTTTCACCCTGTTGAAAACATTTGTGACAAACTCATAGATACATGAAAATTGTTAGTTTTTGACCCTGAATCAATTACAAGATCCTTAGGTCTTCACTTCCAAGTCGAACCCTGTAAGATTGAGTCCACTAAAAAAAGGTGCATGGAACCGTCGTTAGCCTTGCAGATTGGAGTCAACATATTGTGATTGCAAGAATAAGTATATATATAAGCAGTGGCGAAGCCAGGAATTTATATTAGGGGGGTTGAACTTTTACGGGCCCCCGATTTTTTTGGGGGGTATTTCGTACATTTTAGATATTTCTACTTTAAAAAATAAGTACTCCCTCCGTCCTAGCTTTTAGTGTCCAACTTTCCTTTTTTGGCCGTCTCACATTTTGGTATCCATTTCTATTTTTAGTAAAAATAGGTGGGGCCCTTACTCCACTTTGATTATTTTAACTCTCATATAAAATGTAGGACCCTTATTCCACTCACAACACATCAATCACTTTATTAAAACCCGTGTCGTTCTCAACTGGACACCAAATGTTTTTGTTTGAAAAAGCAATGATAATTGACTTAATTCAATATGTATTCATTGATTAAATAAATACACTGGAAATAAATTTTTCAGAAATTAAATAAACTGAAAATTCGAAAATAAATAAACTGAAAATTCAGAAAATAAATAAATAATTTTTTCAGAAAATAAATAAACTGAAAATTCAAAAATAAATAAATAAATAAACTGAAAATTCAAAAAATAAATAAATAAACTTGAAAATAAATAAACTGAAAAAAAAAATTGAAAATTTAAAAAAATAAATAAACTGAAAATAAATAAATAAACTGAAAATATTTTTTTCAGAAAATAAATAAACCGAAAATTCGAAATATCCTACTACATTTAATTAACATCAAAATTGGATTAATTAGACAAGTAATGGTAGAGTGTGGTAGGTCCAATTGATAAAGTGTAGTAATTTAAAAAGCAAGGGAGGGTATATGATGCAGGTAGAAGCGTGAAATATATTTGATACTGATAAATATATGAACTCCGTTGATAACCATTGTATACCGGAATACGTACAATAAGGGTTAATCCGTTGATTCACTCATGAATACCGGAAGAACACCGCGAGAAGGGAACAATCCCACCCTCTACATTTTAACTCTCAATTCAACTCCACTAAAACATAAATAAAACTCCTATTTATAATAAAACCCTAAACATCTAAAAGGAAACAAACTAACTTGACCAACAAGACAAATCAATAATTAAAGATATAATATATTATACAATTCTATCTTCATCAGTATATATGTCCAAAAAGCAGAGTTGAAAGTTAATTAATTGGTGGACAAAATTTTAGAGGCAAATGGGAAGTTGATTGGTGGAGTCAGTGGACGGAGTGGTAGGTGAAAAATTGAAAAGGTAAAGGAAAATTTTTTTGCCAAAAAAGGAAATGCCTCAAGATTCGTGGGACGGATGAAGTAGTGTTGCCGCCGGTTCCGGGCCCGAACCGGCGGTTCAGGTTCAAAAATTTATTGAACCTGAACCGGCCCGGATGAAATGTAAATGGCCGATTTTCGGACCTTGAACCGGCGATTACGGGCCGGGCCGAAAACCGGCGATTTCTGGGCCTTTTTCCTTCTTCTTTTTTTCAAATTTTTTTTGTATTCTTTTTTATGAAATTAAATGATTTGTGATGAAATTTCAAAATTTTTATTCAACTTAAAATATAAAATATAAACATGTGTTGAAATCGAAAATATAAACATGTAATATTTTTTATGTCATATTTTTAAATTAAATTACTTGTGTTGAAAATTTATATTTTATAAAAATGACAATTAATATATTTTTAAAATAATATTTTGTTATGTCATCTTAATTCTTAAGTAATACTTGTGTTCTTTTAATTAATATCAGGTCATTTTTTAAAAAAATTATAACAAGTTGACAATCAAAATATTTTTTTTTTATTAAATAACTTGTGTTGAAAAATAATTCTAACACATTGACAATCAAAATAATGCGTAAAAATTGATATTTTTATTGAATTTATTCTATGTACAAAAAAATATTACAAGGATACAAATTACAATCTTGAAAATTGAATAAGTAAACTAACTAACACTAATTAAATAGCTACTTCATTACAAATTCACAATAAATTCCGAAAGAGAGTTGTCTAAAAGGGGGGGGGGGGAAATAATAATTAAGGGCTTGAGCTCAATTTTAATATAAATATTAAATTGAGTGGCCTACGTATCTTCATTGAATAATGAAGAATCAAAGCCCACGTAGTTCTCTTACCTTAACTTACCGAATCGTAGTCCTCCTCGGCCTCGGATCGTTCGGACTCGGTGAATTCATCGTTTGGGCTCTCGCCGGCTTGATCCCATTCGTTCTCTTGAGCTCGCAACTCGGCTTTGGACCAATCATCAAGCAACACGGTGGCCTCCATGTTTCGAGGATCCATGTTGCTTCTTCTTTCGTCCAAGACAAGCCCACCAACGCTAAATGCTTGCTCGACGGAGACCGTGGAGGCCGGGACCGCGAATAGCTCCTTGGCCATGGTGGCGAGTATGAGATATTCCCTCTCGTGCGTGGACCACCATCTCAAGACGTCCAATTGTTGACCACCTACATTTTTTAAAGCAAATGTACTAGACAAATATATATCTAACTCGTTAGTAGTATAGCTCATTTGTGTATGCATAAATGAATAAGCGGCTTGAGCCCATTCGTTTTGATCAAAGCTACTTCCTAAGGTGGAGGAGCCATATTGACCTTGTGAACTAGTAGTACCACTTGAAGAGTATGAGGGGTTTGCAAGCATATATTTTTGTTCATAGTCATTAAACAAAGTTCTAAGTGTGTTATCTATTCTAAGTTTAATATCATCTAATGCGGGAATGTACCATTCTAGCATTTCATTATTTTTTAATCTTGACTCATAAATATCCCAAAAAGTACCATAATAAATTTCTAACATGCGATAAACACCGCCAATTTTCATTGTAGGATCTAAAATCTTAGCAAGTAAAAAAACATCGGGAATTTCAAGAAAATATTTAAGCCACTTAATGATCATTTGATATGATACGTCCTTCAAATCATTTTTTTATAACAATCATTTAAAGCAATACCAATGAACATGCAATGTTCTAAAACGTTAATACTAGTGCAATAATAAACACCGGATAAATTTGTAGTAGCATTTTGAAAAACCTTTAAAAGTTGAAATAAACTACCACATCTTTTCCAATAAGAGGGCAATAAAAGCAAGTTAGCCTCGGGAGTTGATCTAAAAAAATCACATAAATGATCAATATGTTCCATGGTAGATGCAAGCATGTCAAATGTTGAATTCCAACGTGTAGAAAAATCTTTAACAAAATTCGTATATCGAATTTTTTTGTGATGGCAATATTTTTGTCATTTTTTGCCAATAACGGCTTTTCTATGCAAAATATTAACGGCTTGTCTAATGAGATCAACAACCTCATTAATAAGAGAATAAGCATCTTGTACACATCTATTTAAAATATGACAAATACAACGAGCATGAAAATACCTACCATTAAAAGAGGGTACGCATGCGGCAACTAACTCGGGAATGGAGGCGGTGTTGGCGGATGCATTATCAAATCCAACAGAAAATATCTTATTTAACATGCGATACTCATTTAAAACAGAAATAATCAATTGAGCAATATTAGTAGCATTATGTATTTCATTAAAATCTCTAAATGCAATTAAACGTTTTTGAATTAACCAACTTTCGTCAACCCAATGACAAGTAATACCCATATAAGAATATTTTTGGTATGAATCACTCCATATGTCGGAACATATAGAAAAATTTTGATTTAAATCCTTAAAATGTTTTCTTAAATCACGTTTTTTTTTCTTCGGCTTGTCGCCTAATATCTTTGCACATAGAAGTTCGACCAATTTTTTTGGCGGCCGGCTTATAAGCATTTTTCATAGTATGTTCAAAAGACATTTTATCGGCAAACATAAAAGACAAATGCTCCATTGAAACATAACGAGCCATGTACTCTCGAGCATTTTGTGGATCAAATTTCCATAAAACATTACCTTGCTCATTACCTTGGCGTTCGAAAGCTTCGGGATATAGTTGAGTTTGAGTTGTATGAATTTCATACTCGATGGTGTGCTTACTCTCCATGTGCCTTGCGAGGGTGCCATAACCCCATCTCGCTTTCCATTGATAAGTAGCGTTGCAATAGTTGCAATAGGCAATGAACCTCTCGGGAGCATTTGGACCATCCTTTGGCTTTTTAGGAGCGGGTTCCCTCCTAAAATGTTTTGTGAAAATGTTAGAAGTAAGTAATTTACTCTTACCCTTACCCTTACCTCCCACTAGGGATTTCCTCCTCAAAGTTGTGACGTGTTTGCTCGGCTTCCTTCCCCGCCTCTTCGTTACGCAAAGTATGTGCATATTCTTCATCCTCCGCTTCTTGAAGTTGTCTAGCATATGCTTCACCCGCCAAATCGGCAGCCTCCCAGCGTGAGCCGAAAGGTCCTCGTTCAACTGGCACTTTCACCCTTCTCCTAGTGGATGATGATGGAACTTGAACATTTTGAGTAAACTCGTGAGAAGTGGGAGTGCTATCAATATCTTCTTCGGGGTCGACAGTGATAGACTTGTCACGGTTACCACAACCATGAGACATAACAATAAACAAGTAGAGAAGAGAATATAGATAATAGAGGTTAGAGAATAATAAGCAAGAACAATAAAGTAAATGAGCAAGTAAGTGTAGTGATAGTGTAATTGAAATATATAGTATAGTATAGTATAGTATTTAGTACTTAATAGTAGTACTAGTAGTAATATAATGTAAATCAAGAACAATAAAGTAAATGAGCAAGTGAGTGTAGTGATAGTGTAATTGAAATATATAGTATAATATAGTATTTAGTACTTAATAGTAGTACTAGTAGTAATATAATGTAAAGCAAGAACAATAAAGTAAAGGAGCAAGTGAGTGTAGTGATAGTGTAATTGAAATATATAGTATAGTATAGTATTTAGTACTTAGTAGTAGTACTAGTAGTAATATAATGTAAAGCAAGAAAAATAAAGTAAAGCAATTAATTAAGCAAGAGAATAGCTAAAGAATTAAGAATTATATAGCAAGAGCAATTTAACAAGAGCAATAACATATAAAGAATGGAGGATAATTAGGAGTAGAAGAGATGAGAGGTGTAGAATTGTTAATACAATGGGGTGAGTTTGAAGGTGGAAGAAGGGGGGTATTTATAGATAAAATTGGGTGGGGGAAAATATGAATTAGATAAAATTGTGTGGAGAAAAAGTAGAATTATAATTTTGAAAATTTGAACTAAAAGCAAAAGGGCCGGTCAAGGCTAGGCCCTAGCCCCTAGCTGCGCCTGCCGCCAGCGCCCTGCCCCCTGCCTCTGACCACCAGCTGTCTTCCTCGGCTCCCATGCTGGGCCCGGCGGTTCTGGGCCGAACCAGCGAGCCAGACCGGCGGTTCAGGGCTGAGAAACCTTTGAACCGTAATCGGCCCGAATGAACTGGCGGTTTGGCCCTAAACCGGCCCTGTGGTCAACGGTCCGGGCCGGAACCGTTGACTGCCGGGCCGATTCAAGGTCGAACCGCCGGTTTCGGTTGGCCCTTGGCATCCCTAGGAGGGAGTATATTAATAATATTAAATTATTTTACTATGATTTATTATTATTATTATTATTATTATTATTATTATTATTATTATTATTATTATTATTTAATTATACAAATAAATTTTATTATATAGCAATCTCATATCCATGGGAATACATAATACCATGGAGAGTGGAGGAATGGCTAATCTCATATGCATGGGAATAGGCATTCCATCAGGAATGACGATTTCAATTACAAAAATAGTACCAGCCATAGGATTGGGTGGACGCAGGAATCACCATTCCATTCCTATTCCATTCCTGCATACCAGCCATGCCCTAACTGCGTCGTTTGTTTAACTTGTAGTATATTTGGAGCTTCTTGTCCTTGGTTTGATTAATCTTTAGACCTTGTTACTTTTAACCTTGTTGGCTTTGCTTGGGTGATGCTTGTTTCGTAAAAGTGTTATCTTAGGATCCTAATAGTCCTACCCAATATTTAGTGATGCTGCTATGACTATTTAGCTCTTAGTAACCCTGCTTTGTATCTAGCGGGACCTTTTAGGACTTTGTTGTAGTGTTTCAGGGGTTTGCAGGGCTGTTTGGAACTTTGCGGTGCAATTGAAGGTATAACGGGGTTGTTTATTCACCGAAGGATAGGCTTTGCTTTCCTTGTTTCCAATTTATCTGGGCTTATTACTTTGAATACCTCATGCTTCACTTTGAGCTTGTTCGAATTTTTACTTAGGGTTTCAACTTGAGTACCTTGGATTTTGCTTTCGAGTACTTTGGATCTTTGAATACTTTGGATTATCGCTTCGAGTATTTTGGATCTTTGAATACTTTGATTTATCCATTTGAGTACTTTGGATCTTTGAATACTTTGATTTATCACTTTGAGTACTTTGGATCTTTGAATACTTTGATACATTGCTGTAACGGCGCTGTTTGGATTATGAAGTTCGTCCTTGTGGGGCTTTTGCTTTGTGCTATGATTTTTTGTTTTGTGAAGTGTGCTATGTATATTCTACTCCCGCCCCTTTATCACCTCTGCAATGATGTATGGGCCCTCCCAGTTAGGCTCGAACTTTGCGACGGGCTTTAATGTGCCAATTCTTTTCAAAACTAAGTCGCCTTTTTTCGAACTTCCTTGGGTTCACTTTTTTGTCATACCTTGCTTTGATGATGCTTTTGTACTTAGCAGTCTTGATTTGGGCTAACTCTCGTTCTATGTCAATCATGTCCAACTCTGTTTTCCTTATCTCCTCGTTCTGCTATTCTGTGTAAGTTTGTACCCAATGGGAAGCTAGTCTTACTTCGACGGCGTTAGAGCCGTACACCAACGTGAAAGGAGCTTGTCATGTCGCTGTTCTAGGGCTTGTTCTGTATGCCCATAGGACTGTATCTAACTCTTCGGCCCACTTTCCTCTGCACTTCTCAAACTTTTTTTTATTCCGTCGCAGATGATACGATTTGTCAACTCTACTTGACCATTGGCTTGTGGATGCGCTACTGATACAAAGCATTGTTCTATCTCCATGCGGGAGCAGAAATCTCGAACCCTTGCACTTGTGAACTATGTTTCATTTTCGGAGATTAATATCATTGGTGCTCCGTACAGGCAACAGATGTTTTTTTTCAGATGAATCTTTCTATTGTTGCATCGTCGATTTTGTTGATGGCTTCTGCCTCGGCCCACTTCGAAAAATAGTCCACAGCTACTATCAGGTAGCACCTCCCTCTCGGGGTTGTTAATAATTTTTCGACGATGTCGATTCCCTATTTGTCAAAGGGGTAGGCGGCCTGTATAACACACATATCCTCACCTGGGGCATTTATCCTTGGAGCGTGTTTAGTCATTGACATCGTTGTTTAGACCTTGGCAGTGTTGTTTTAGTCATTGGCAGCATTGATTCGACCTTGGCAACGTTGCTTCGACCTTGGCAGTGTTGCTTGGACCATCTTAGCAACGCTGTTTCGACCATGGCAGCGTTGCTTCGACCTTGGCAGCGTTGCTTCGACCTTCTTGGTAGCGTTGCTTAGATCCTGACAGCGTTACTTGGACCTCGACGGTGTTGCTTCTACCTTGGCGGTGTTGCCTCGACATTGGCGGCATTGCTTCGACCTTAGCAGCATTGCCTTGACATTAGCAGTGTTGCTTGACAAGCGCCCTGTCGGCCCTGCAAAATTTATACTTGACACGAAGATTTGTGAGTTATCCATGCAAACATAATGCCGAAGATTAGGACTAGATAAAAATATCGCAACTTTGTCTAAGTCATGCAGGGCTGACATGCTAAGAAAAATTTAATTTTGATCCATGTTTTAGCACATATGCATAATTCGTGTGATTAAGCTAACATTTCGTTTATGTAATCAAGAATCATCATAATTTGTTTTCGACAATGCAACCTAGTATTCTTCAGTCATGCTCACATGCGATAAAAAATTTAAAACTTTCATACCTGGATCACCACAGTTTTAGTGGGTTACCCTTGTTACTTTTATAACTTTCGTCGTGTTCCTTTGGATGTTTCTGTAGGTCTGCTTCTCGCTCCATTTTTCCTTAGTTTATTTAGCTATATTTATGAAAATTTCCAAGCAGGGGGATTAGTAAAAATCGAAAACCTCAACAGATAGGGCTGCAATTTGATAATGCATGTTTATTTGGCATAGTTTTTTCATGAAAAGCTTTGTTCTTAAACTCTAATTGAGCTAAAAGTTATGCATGTTCTATGTCCGATTATTTCTAGTTTAAGCGCCATGATTTTGTAAAATAGATTTAAAATAGCAAATCTTTTTAGAAAGAACTGAAAATTTAGAGAGACTTTCTAGACACTTTGAATTACAGATGTGAAAATTTTCAAAATTTTATTGGCATCCTAGCCAATTTTATAGCATTATAACTGTAGGTCTAGAACATGGGCGCGTTTTTTACAGCTTTGTGCAGTGAATTTGGTAAATATAGAAAAACACCTTAGATTGACATGAAAATTTGCAGGAATGTGCCAAAACATTATGTGCGTGAACATAGTTAAATTTCATAGTCATTGGACTTCAAAAAGTGACCGAACAGATCATACGAAATATACATGAACATTTTTCAAATTTTGCACAGCTTTGTAGTTTGTCATCGGTTTAGCAGAATTTATTCTAATCGCATATGCCATGTTCACGAAAATAAATAAACAAAGATTGATCATCGAATACTTAGCTTTTAATTCGGAGTCCCCACAGAGTAGAATGAAACACATCAAACGTCCAGCTCGGGTTTCGAATTCCCACAGACGGCGCCAGTTGTTGTGCCCAAAAATATCAACTTGTAACAGAATGTCAAAAGAACACTGTTAGGTCCGGAGGGTCTCGAATATGTGTATGTGGGGAATACACCTATAGGCTATTTTTCAAAATGAAACTTTTAAATACAAACTGACTCAACTTTTCTACTAAAACGAGTTTTGTCAAAACAAGGTTGACGACTGATACTTAACACTCTTCAATAAAGAGCTATCTGTTAAGTCAAAGACTTTAACTGATACACGTAAGGCTTCAGTCGAGTTTGATAAACAGAGAGATGTTATGAATCTTACTGACTATCAGAAGATAGACTAGTTAGACTAATAACACACGCAGCGGAAAACTTTTGTTTCGAAATAGCCTGTGATTTTAATCACGTTGTCAGCAGTTAAATTTCTCTTTGCAATTAATTAGTTTTCAATTTAGGAAAGCAAAAGCACAAGTAAGAAGGTAAATACTGAAGCTGTAAATAACACAGAGATTTTTACGTGGTTCGAAAAACACTTCCTACATCCACGGTCGGTTGATGAGACCAACAACTTCACTGGGCATGTGCTTACGGGTGCACAGAAAACCGATGCGTGTGCTTACGGGTGCACAGCAAACCTGAACGTGTGCTTGCGGGTGCACAATCACTACTACAAAAGTTTACATACATAACAGTACATAGATAACGGTTTTTTTCAAAAACCGTTATGTATGAGCGCACTTTTAGAATAGATAACGGTTTTTCGAAAATCCGTTATCTATGTACTGTTGTCTAAATGCATAGATAACGGTTTGAACAAATGCGTTATGTTTTTGCGTTATCTATTAGTTGCATAGATAACGGTATTACAAAACCGTTACGACACCGTTATCTATGACCATCTTTTATAACAGTTATTTATAACGCTAAAGAACCGTTATGTATAAGTGTCATTTACAACGGTTTTTGAACCGTTATGTATGAGCGTTTCTAAAAACTGTTATGTATGATTTTTTTTTATTTTTTTTAAAATAATATTATATTACATTATATTAAATTATATTAAAAAATAACAAATAATTTGTTTATCCTAAAATCTGAATTTATTTCTAGATATAGACTTTGAAAAATAAAAAAATCATAACATTTTTTTATTTTATTATCACTTAATCTAAATTAAAAATCTAAATGCCAAAAATTGAATATTAAAAATATAAAAAAAAAAAAAAAGAATAGAATTTGCCTTCCTTATTTCACCTAAAATTTTCGCGCTAACACCTCCAAATCTCCAATCCCGCGCTGAATCCAAAATCAACAAGGAAGAAGGAAATAGATTCGCCTCTGCTCGCCGTTTATCTGCCTGTTGCGCCGCCACCCCTGCAGCCCTGCTCACCGAGGCGCCGCCACCCCTGCAGCCCTTCTCACCTAGGTCACCGCCCTTTTACGTCAGCAAAAGGAGGACGGCCGTTCGCCCTTCCTCTGCCAATCGCCTAGGGCTTTATCTGCCGCCCTCTCGCCCTTTCGCCTCCACCTGTCGCTAGCGAGTGTACCTCCTCCGGTTGCCGAAGTCCTGCTCCGCCGCTTTGCTATCCACACCGAAATTCCTCAACGTGTAAGTATGAACATGAACCCAAGGCTTTGGTTTGTGGTTGCTAAAATCATTAATTTGGTTTTTTTACTGAGGCATAATTTTGAAGAATTTGATGTTCGCCAATCCAATCTGACACCTAAAATGTGATTCAGTATTTATTATTAAGATGTGAATATAATTCATTCGGCCCCTTAGCAAAATGCCTTCAGATTTTCAGATTTACTTTAGGCTTTAGATTGTTTGTTTAGGCGATTTTTCCAGTAAAGTTTATGTTAATTTTGTTTGGTTTAGGAAATTTCTGGAGCTTAAGTGCCCTAATCTTCACATTTGCCTTATCGCAGCAAGGAGCCCTCCCCATCTCTTCCTATTATGTCTTCTGCATCTGTTGTTTCTCTCTCTAATTTGACTTCCTCTCTTCTGTTTTTGCCCTTTTTATTGACAGATTTTGGTTAACAAACAATGTTTCGAACGGTGTTTGTTAACTATTAACTATTAATTGATAGAATCAAATAGAACTGATAAGAATAAAGTGATTGAACTTTTTTTCTTTCTCCCTCATGTTCGTGCTGTGTTATCTACCAATTTAAGCAAGGTATTACTTTGCATGCTTGTTCAGTAGATTCTTAGAGATTGGAGCAGTGGTCTATCTTTTGCTGTTGAAAAGCAAGAAACTACCTTTACGATTGGTTTGATGGGTTAGTTAGTTGTAATTCTAGCTCCACATAATCTTTTAAACACAGTATTTCGATAAGGCTGTAACTGGAAGCCAACTGTAAGATGAGTACTTCGTAAGCATATCCTAAATCCGTTTTGAATGTACTTGAGTTCTACTTTTAGCTGTTGAAGAACATTACAAAAGGAGATAATTATGTAAATTGAACATTTCTATTTTCCAAGTTCCCTAACATGCATAAATTTAATATTCATTTCATTATTTTTTTTCTCTGTTTAACACCATGTGATTTTGCTTTCTTACATTCCAATAGCAGCCATCTTAGGCGCATAAAAGCAAAATCACATGATGTCAAATCTATTTTCTGTAACAAGGGATGCCATTTTTGTGGAGTCTGGAGACATCAGTAACTGTGGTTCTGACTTCTGAGATCATGTTAAATCTATTTTCCTTATCCACGATTTTACTCAATGTTCATTGTTTTTAGGAAATCCAAGACATAGCTGAACTCATGCACTGATTTGAAGAGTGCAGAGCCATCACCTTTGACTGATAATTGTAGCCATCTTGTTTGGGTTTAGAAATAAAAGAGGGGAGGGGCATCTCTCTATTTAGTGGTTCTATATGCCCTTAAAAAGTGACATGAGAGTGCTATTTCTTAAACTATACACTGTAGCAGCAGGGACGCTCTGACTTTTTTAGTGAAGTATGTAACGGGAATGGCTGGTTTTAGTATGGGGTCTCTTTAGGGGGGAAATGTTCCCTGAGAAAAGGCTACCAAAAGAATGATGAGCTTAAGGAACAAACAATGTCACTTGTATTGGTGCTTAGGTTTTATTTATTTTGTCTTTGTGTAAGAGACTTATATTTAGATGATTAGATGCAGCTACTTTTTCAGTTTCCATGGATCTGACATGATTGTCGATGTAAATCAGACTTTTACATGTCACCGGGATTTAAAGTTTTTTACTTCTCTTATGCTTAGTCAGGAGTAGGCGAGTAGCAAAAGAATGACGAGCTTAAGGAACAAACAATGTCACTTATATTGTCTTTGTGTAAGAGACTTAAATTTAGATGATTAGATGCTGTCACTTTTTCAGTTTCCATGGATCTGACATGATTGTAGATGTAAATCAGACTTTTACATGTCACCGGGATTTAAAGTTTTTTTAGCTCTCTTATGCTTGGTTGGGAATAAATACAATTATGGTTTGTTTCACCTTTGGGGGTTATAAAATTTGGGGTTTAGATTAGTTGTATGGTGCTAAGTATATTAAAACGTTCATTTGTTTTAATTAAAAGATCAGATATGATATTCTGATCCTTTTTGCCCACTGCTAAATTATGCCTTTATTCTGTATTGACTATTGGCATGCATGTGTAGCCATGTATACTACATGAGTGGTGATGCATGGAAGGAATGAGGTATTGATGCTACAGGTCAGCACCAGCTCATTTATTTGTTGCCGAATTTTGACTTTCTTCCGCTTCTGGCTCTGGGTCTAGGTTTATCTTTGTCTGATACTGATGTTTACCTGCATTAGTGAAACTCCTATGCAAAGAACTTCTCTAAAGCACATAGCTTCAGAGTCCAGTAATACGGCCATGTTTTTTGCATTCGTCAACTAATCATTTTTTAAATTGCATAACCAGTAATTCGATATGCGTGATTATTTGTTATGAGAAGCTCATCAATTTTAAAGTACGGACTACAGTAGCTGTTTTCTTTTAATCCTTTTTAAATTTGTAAGATAATTTCTCTGTTTAACCTAATCTTATTCAAATGGATAAAAGTTCCATCTTTTTGTTGATGATTTTTGTTCATGTCCTTGGGGTTCACAATTGCAGGTGCTCTGATGGTGATAACTCTGAAAATTATATCATGTGTCATAAACTATAATGATGGAATTCTCAAAGAGGATGATCTACGTGAAGCACAAAAGAAAAATTGGTTGCTGAAGATGCCATCATTACTGGAGTACTTTGGGTTCTGTCTATGTTGTGGAAGTCACTTTGCCGGTCCTGTTTATGAAATGAAAGACTATATTGAATGGACAGAGAGGAAAGGGGTATTGTATTTCTATTAGTATGTCAATTTTCTGTCTGTCTTGTGCAATATACAAACTTATATTAATTAAGTTCCAATATCAACTTTGATAGATCTGGCAACCTTCGGCCAAGGGACAGTCCCCCTCTCCTTATTGGGCAACTCTCAGGGCTCTTCTGCAATCTGCTATCTGCATGGGCTTGTATCTGTATCTTGTACCACAATTCCCACTTTCTCGATTCACAGAACCAGTGTACCAAGAATATGGGTTCTTCAAGAAGTTGAGTTACCAGTACATGTCAGGTTTCACTGCTCGTTGGAAGTATTATTTTATTTGGTCAATTTCAGAAGCTTCTACTATTATTTCCGGCCTGGGATTCAGTGGCTGGACAGATTCAAATCCACCCAAGCCAAAATGGGACCGTGCAATAAATGTCGATATATTAGGTCTCGAGTTGGCTAAGAGTGCAGTGCAGATACCAGTATACCACTTGTGTGGAATATTCAAGTCAGCACCTGGCTTAGGCACTGTAAGTTCAATTTCATTCAAAAACTGCACACCTGCTGGTTGAAAGAACCAACTACTTTCATAAACCTGTTGATGAAAATCAGGTGCATTTTTATATAACCTGACAGCTATAGGATCCTGATGTATATGAAGTACTAATTTAGATTTATATGACCAAACTGGATATTATGATATTTTATTTATTTTTTACCAGGGCATTTTATTGTTATTTGAAGGCCAACCTTTTCCTTTGGTAACTGATTTGAGAATCTGTTCTGTAGATAAGCTGGCATTATAAACAGACTTGGGGATTAAAGACAATATTAGGCTAATGAAAGAAGTAGTTAATTTATTTTTAAGTCGGAAAATATATACAGTACTATGTTACGAATAGAATAGCTTTTTTATGTACTGTCTCTGCCAATCTTCATTGGTTTGGTGAAGATAATTGTTTTTATTTCATAACTTGGGCTCCAAAATTGTAATTAAAGTACTTTGGTAAAAAGATTTTACATAAAATCTGATCAAGATATTGGGTGGATATTTAATTCAATCTAATTTCATATGCTCCTAGAGAATTAAATTAAACATGTATGAGATATGCAACTTAAACCTTGTAATTTGTCAATGTTTTGGTTGTTTAACAAGTAATTGATAGAAAACTGTAAAGCACTTTGCAGGATTGTGGTTTTAGAGGTGTGTAATGATTCACTAAATATGTTGCCCATGCAATTGGGATATGGCTGTCTTATAGCTAGCTATGCATTATCTTATAGAGTGATAAGTTTATCATTTACATTTATGTTGTTTTAGGTTTGAAAGTACACGGTGATAGAGAGATTGACAAAGAGATAAGCTTCAAGGTGAGTTTTATATCCTCTTGCTTTTAGTTTTATACCATGGCTCAACTGGCAGCCATGGTTATGTAAATGCCCTATATAGATTTTAGAAGGAATCTAGGTGCTCTTAGTTTTGCACCATGGCTCAACTGGCAGCCATGGTTATGCATGAATATCATAGATAAGCATGTATCTAGGTAGTCGATATGGAGAGTAGGTTGGGGAATGGCTCGTTCCATTCCATTTGTTGCTGTGGTGATGGCTTGGAGCCGATTATATGTGCTATGTGTGTTTGTACTGTGTGTTTTGATGCTTACACTTTAGTTTAGTTTGAACATTTATCATGAACATGCTATAGATTGTAAAATATGGTGTTGTGGGCTAGCAGATATAAGGAGAAAAATAGCAAAATATATACTTTGAAACGAGAGAGGAAACACATAGATTGTGATTATTAACAGAACCAAATCAAATCTTAGTACTTAATAGTATCTCTCAACTACCAGTTTTGTACTGCACAGCAAATATCTGTGCAATATTTATCACTGGACTAATTACACTTCCATCACAAATCTGAGTCACAATACTAGAAAGTTAGCAGCAGTAACTTTCCCGTTGATAGGAGTATTATTTTTCTGTTAAGACTTAAAATCATATTAGCATTAGATACCAATTAAATCACTTGACTGATGGCCAATTAAATCCGAAACAGATTCTAGATATGATTGCCTTTGCTTGCCAAATTCAATCAATTAATTTAACATAAGTGACATATCAACAATTTTTCTTTTTCAGAAAACAACTTCTTACGTGGTACAAATAAGAAAATGAGCAGTAATTAAATTGCCTCACTTCTCATTGTAATTACTATGATCCCCATCATCCAAACAATTAATTCTATTTTTGCTATTGCCAAGTTCCCTAGCTAATATGTGAACTGTAAACTGCCACTTATTGGCTGCTCTTGTTGGCTGAAAATCATGCATATCAAGGGGTAAACTGCCACTTATTGACTGCTCTTTTTCGGATTCTTGAATCTTGATAGGGTCCTATCCAGCCTGATGCATCTCAATGTGGATTTTATGTCATGAAGTTCATGAAAGAGATCATAACACGCTATGAACTTAATGCCTACACGTCTCTATCATCGATGGTAACTATATATATTATACTCTTCATCATTTAACTTTCTAATAGAACTTTTGTAATTATTCGTAAAATATATTTATGTACGTATTTCTTTTTACATTTTAAGAATGTTAAGACATACACCGAAGCTGAAATCGATGATATTCGTGAGGAATGGGCAACTTTTGTGATAAAGCATGTGTTTGCTTGAACTTTAGGTATGATAGCGATATGTTAATGTAAATTTTCTTAGGTGCAAGCTATGGATAATTGAAAGCTGTTGCATTTACATTCATGAAATCCTTTAACTTAATGTTTTATTTGCATAAAAATTTCACATTTTGACTGCATGAAGTTGGTATTATGCAGGAATGGAGCAGATGATAGGAAAGATAGAAGTTCCCGGGAACTACAATCCTTATTTACAACAAGAAGACTACAACATGGATGGATAACCGTATAGATCTCTTGACTTGTGGTATATGTGCTTTATGAACTGAAAATATTAGTTTCTTCTACTCGAACTCGGAGAATGCTGACCTTGTCGTCTTGAACTGCATTTTGTCTGGCCTCGTTGCTTTAAATTACTCATGTATTGGACTGCATTTTGCCCTGTAGATTAACAGATCTTACTTTTGAATCTTTGATGATTGTTTTTGCAACTTCTGAATGTTAATATTATGTTCTCAATGTTATTTTATTATTTGAATTTTTTTCTTTTGAGTTTTAGATATAAATAAAAGGCAAAATTGAGAATATATAAAAAATATGCGGAAAACTGTCATCTATTAAATGCAAAACTGTTATCTATAATAAAATAGACAACAAAAATTAAAGGTCATACATAACGGTTAGTAACCGTTATGTAAGATAACAATAACGAAAATAATCCGTTATGTATGTGGAGACAAACCGTTATGAATGAAAGTCATAGATAACGGATGTAAGTGTTATGTATCACAAGGATAACGAACAAGAAACGTTATGTAAATTGCAATAAAACGTTATGTATAACAATTAAAATGCAAAATGATAACGGTTTTCCATGTCTTTCATAACGGTAAAAAACGTTATGTATGCAAGTCATAGATAACGGATGTAAGTGTTATCTATCACAATATAAAACCGTTATCTATATCTTACAAAGATAACGGTTTAAACCGTTATAAAAAGTATAAAAAACTGTTAATTATGTTATGAGAAAAAAGAAATATTATATAATACATAACGGATTAATTCTAATACATAACAGTCGAAAACCGTTATCTTTTTATTACAAAGATAACGGTTTAAACCGTTATAAAAAGTATAAAAACTGTTAACTATAATATGAAAAAATATATATTATGGAATAGATAACGGATAAATTATAATACATAACAGTCGAAAACCGTTATGTATAATCAATATAGATAACGGTTTTATAACCGTTATGTATGTGTGGTTGTACTGTTATCTATTCCCTTCATAGATAACGGTATTATAACCGTTATGTATGTGTGGTTGTACTGTTATCTTTTCCCTTCATAGATAACGGTTTTTAAACCGTTGTGTATGACACCTATAATAGATAACACCACTATACACAACGCTTTTTTTGCTCATAGATAACGGATAAAATCCGTTATCTATGAGCGTTTTTCTAGTAGTGAATAAATCGAGACAACTGAAGAGCCTATCTTTAGTACCAACACATTGGGTTGGATTTCTCACTCCTAGCGCACACTGGGCACTAAGATCTCACGGAGACAGAACACTGGCCTGAACTCATTTTTGACACAAACTCTCAATTCGGTTCGTTGAAAACAGGTTTGAAAACTTGCCAACTAAACCACAAAGAACAAGTTCTTTGCAGTCAGTTTTACCTAGGCTTTGGATATACAATATTTGCCTAAGTTCTAAGAGAATGTATGTAATCAGTAGTGACTGATTTTTGGCTTTGTAATTCTCTTATTCGATTCAAACTTGGGGGAGGCTTGGTTTTGCTGAGTAACGAATTCAACAGCATTTCAGCTTATGTTGTTGAATCGGTGAAGATTGAAGTGATCCTCGAGCACAATTTATAGGAGACTTCTTGAATAGATCCGTTGGCGGAGATGGTCTTCAAGATTCTCCGTTAGAGAGTAATTTGAACTTGGGCTGAGGCTTCAATCTTCGAGGTTCCTTGTTTGGTGAGAACGGCTAGTTTGAAGAGCAGGAGATGGGACATCTCTGAAAAGGTAATCACAAAAAAGGAATGGCCTCTGCAGAGAAAGGACGATCCTGAGATCTCTGCATTTAATGCGGCTGTACTTCTGGAGTGCGTGGATTCCTTTGAACATAGGAGATTCAGTCCGAGGAATAATGTTTAACTGATACTTGACTTTAGTATCAGTCCGTTGAATCCACGTGGCGCGCATTAAGTAATCAGTCGAAACTGATCCTTCGACTGATAAGTCAAATATCAGTATTTGACTTTGCCTTAATCGTTACATCAGTCGGTGTCTTCAGTCTTCAGTCCTTCGTTCTCCAGTCTTCGGTCTTCAGAACAACAACTAAACTAGAAAAAGAACTCTAACACTTGAGTTCGAACAGTTCTAGTCTATTACAAGTGAAACCTATTGATTTTGGTATCATCAAAACTAGTATTAGGATATTTTATTAAGTTCCCAACAAACACAAGAAAGACGTTGAACGTTGAATTTTGTATTGATTTCTGTGTACAACGTAGACAATGATAATAGATGATTTTACACTAGGATTTTGCATGTATTTATAGGCAAATAACTAAGAATTCTAGTAGGAATAAAACTCCTATTAGACTTAGAATACGACTATGATTCTTCATATTTATCCATATCTTTGTGGTAATCTCCTTCTTTATCGGGTGTCTGATGGTCTTTGAGATAGGGTCGAATTCCGATGAGTCAGGGCTACCAGACTTTGAACAGCGTTGTTATCATTGGATTGGCCTTGATTTCCCGATCTTTAAGGGATGCATATTTTTTTCCACATCGAGGTAATAAGAGTAAAATTGCTCACTTATATGATATGTATTATTAAAATACGATTTTATTGAAGAACCCAAAAAAAAAAGCTAAAGAAAATCCTTGAAAGTAAAAAAACGCTAACTAAGGGCCGAGCCTTGTTAAAACCTTGTTACAGAAAATCCAGAGGAAAAAAGAGTGCTCGTCTAAAGACAAACCATAGAAAGAACACGCAGCCACGAGAATGGGAGTATTTCAGGAGTTCCAGCCTAATCATCGTCCCCAAATAAACTCGGGCACCTCGTTGCCGCCAAGCAACACCACAACCCGAAACAACAGAAAAGCAGAGCCAATCCAAAAGCATCGGCAGCAACCAAAGCCAAAAAACCAAAGAAAGAAAAAACAAAACAACCCACCAAGAGCAAGAAAAATACTACTCCCTCCGTCCCAGCCCAATAGGCTCGCTTTCCTTTTTGGGACGTCCCACTCCAATAGGCCCAGTCTAAAATTGGAAATAATTAGGGCTCTAATTAGAATGGTTAAGTATTGATTAAAGGGGATATACACCCTAATTAAAATCCTAAAATTTCTATTCTCCCCACTTCCCTTACGCCCTCTTTCCTTCCGCCTCTTCTTCACTCTTCCCCTCGGCCTCTCACCCTTCTGTTCTCCGTCACCGCCGCCCCCTCCCCCTTCTCTCTCTCTCAACCGCTGACTCTCCAGAGCTCCTCCGCTTCGCCGTCGTCTTCCTCCTCCTCATCCTCCAGCGGCTCCTCCTCCGCGGCATCTTCTTCGTCCTCCTCCTCGCGGCCAGCATCTTCTTCCCTTCCGCCTCACTCTCTCTCTCTCTCAACTACGAAACCCTAGCTGTCACTCTTCCCTTCCGCCTCTTCTTCACTCTTCCCCTCGACCTCTTCCCTTCCGGCTCTTCTCCCCTCAACCGCAACCCACCTCTGTCACAACCACCAAACCGTTGCCACCGTGATGTATACTCGAAGGTCCCTCCCGATTTGTGCAAAATCGGATGAAATCGGGCCTGTGAGCAGCGGATATGCGTCGGGCTCTCAAGTACCCGTTAGATCTGAGTTCTCTTAGATCTGAGTTCTCTGAGCATCTCGATGGCTATATTCCATGTCGTTTTCGAGGAGATCGAAGGAAGATGGTTCGACAGAAAGTGAGGAAGGCGGTTCAAGGGTCGAAGGCCTTCGAATCTATCGGAGACCGAGTCGCCGGAGGCCATGGTGGTTGTCGTTCCAGAGATCGAGTCGCCGGAGGCCGTGGTGGTTGAAGAAAAAGAAGAGGCGGTGACTGGCGCAGAGGAAGAGGCGATTTGTAGCATCTGTGATATGCTGATTATGGGTGATTCCCTTGTTGAATTTTTTATGGGTGATTCTCGTTGCTGAATTGATGCTCTGTTATTGATGCTCTGAATTTTTCATTCTTAGTTCTGAAAGTTGAAGAAGAATGAAATAATGGAATTTTTGTTCTTGATTGTTGCTGAAATAATGGAATTTTTGTTCTCTCTCTCAACGAATTTTGTTTTCTCTATCAGATTATTACTCTTCGATTTCTGCTGCATTTGATTGTTGCATTTGATTGTTGCTGCATTTGATTTGTTGCAAAAAGGGATAGCTACGAAATGTGCTGAATTTTTATTGATTGTTGCTGCTTAAAACAAATGTGATTAAGGAATTAAAAGAACACTTAAAACATTAATTGTTGGTGGACCACACAATTTACTTACCAAAAAGTGACTTTCTTAATCTCCGTGCCGAAAACAACTGGGCCTATTGGCCTGGGACGGAGGGAGTATATGATTTTTATCATAACGGTTGTGAAGTTAGAATATTATTTCACTACTAGAGAATAAACTTGACAGTAGCACTTTATAATATTATATAATTTTATGAATCTTGTGCAATCATGTCGCTTATATATATATATATATATATATATATATGTTTAATACTCGTTCTGTCCCTAAAAGATGATCTTACGAAGAGGAGTCGGTACGTATTTTAATAAAAATTAATTATGTATTTAATGAGTGGAGAAGAGATTTTCACAAATTTGTAGAATTATATGAGTAATGGTTAGTGGAATTATTTTCAAAAAATAAATTAGAAAGATGTTTTAGGGACGAACAAAAAAAGAAATAAATGAAGATATTTTAGAGACGGAAGGAGTAACATTTACTATAGTATCCTTCTATTAAAAAAGTGTTTCATTAATCTCTTTTTCGAATAAGTTTTAGTTTTTACAAACAATGTATATACTCCTTCCGTCCATAAAAAATGGTCATTTTTTGTTATTTTGGGATGTCCACAAAAATTAGTCACTTTTCATTTTTAGTAACTATATAGTACATGATGGGTCATATTCTCCACTCACAATACATTTAATTATCATTATAACACTACCTTTTAAGTGAAATCTTTTTTCCATTTATAATACAATAACTATTTTTATTAAAATTCGTGCCGTCTACTATTGGACTATTTTTGGTGGACGGCGGGAGTATATTTTACGTGTAACTTCTCTTTCGCGAATGAATTTTTACAAACAATATTATATTCTACGTGTAGATATTCTATAATTTTGTGTAGTTTGTTTCATTTTGCAAGGACAAAAGGTAAAAATGATATCTTTGTCATAGTAAAAATATTATTTTGGGGTCATTGACTCATTGGGAATACATAATATCCAATGGCAAAAGGATAAAAAGAAAATGATAGTTTCATCTGATTAAGAAAAAATGATAAAAAAATACGCATGAAAAACTTTGTGTCTTTCCAATTATTTTTTTGCATTTTCGGGAAAAGATAAGAGGGGAGGGGTCCAATTATTTTTGGCATTTTCGGGGAAAGATAGAGGGGGGACTATAAGTCTATAATGACCTGCAAAAAAAAAAAAAAAAAAAAAAAAAAAAAAAAGAAACTAACTAGTGTAGCGAAATCATTTTATTTTCTCTCACACATATAGGAAGACAAAAAGTTGGAGATTGGTAGGACTAAGTTCAAAAATGGAAGGCCTAGTTTAAGTGGTAGAATTGAGGCACTCAAATATTTTTATTTGTGAGAGATTTTGGGTTTAATTTTAATTTTTTTTATCTTTATATGGTGTAGTTTTTTCACTAAGAATGCGTTCTCTTTGGTTGTAAAATTATCATTAGAAAATGAGAGATAACCAAAATTTCACCATTTAAATCATTTCTTTCTTTCCCCTCATTTCCTTATTCCTCATTTTCACTACAAAGGAGGGATAATATTATCACACCATTTTATTAAGGGTCAAGTAGGAAACGAGGGAAAAGATTTGAAGGATTTAAAGGGTGAAATTTTGTTTATCTCTCATTTTCCTATGATAAATTTACAACCAAAGAGAAAACACCCTAAAGATAATTTTTCCACCTTTGTATAGTGTAGAGGTTTCCCTGCATGCGAGTTGCTTATTTGAATATATTAGACACCTTTTGTATTTTAAAAAAGAAAATCAAAAATTGAATGAACGAATCCTAACGTACCAAATGACGATATAGTTGAGAAAATGATACAATCTGCTCACACACGTTAACTATACGAGGTTAAGTAGGATAAAAAAAAATTGATAATATAAAAATAAAGAGATGTAGTGCAGAATGTAGATAATGTCAATCAACTAAATTTATTCTTTAAGTTCAATACTTCAATTGTGAGATATGACTTCATATGTAGCTACTCGAAATCTGACTACAAGCTTTAAGCACATATTAAAGTATTTTTTTGGAATCACATTAGACGAAGAAGATATTGCCCGAGGCATATCCAAAATTTATTTTTGTGATGAGGTGAAATCTCAAATTTCAATTTTTATATTGGATTAATTGTACATAAATTATTGGATTTTCGATAAATTCTTATTTTGCACATGAATTTTAAAATTTTTATTTAAATTAATCAACTATTAATTTTTTCACATCTTGTATACTCCATTCATTTTTCGGCCAAACTTTGAACCTGAAATGACGTCATTTTCATCCAATTATAGAATACAATGTTATTTCTATCTTTCCACACGATTAAATTTATGCCACGCGAGTATATGTATATTTATGAAAAATGAGAAAAAAATAACAATTAAGTGATTTTAACTAAAAAAAAGTTTGTTTGTAAAATAAGAATTTGTAGAAATTTTAACCCTTTCACATTACTCCGTTTGGTGATGAGGATTTTTGCACGTCAATTTGTAAAAAATAATGATAATTTTATAAGAACAGACAAACAAAGGCCGTTATATTACGTGTAATCTCTTTTTTTTTTAAGGGAAAGATAAAAATATCATTAATCAAAATCAACAATAGCAATATCAAGAAACCAGCCAGAGAAGTCCGATTTTCAGATCATTATATTATGAATAGAAAAAATAAACTTGGCGAGCTCATGAGCCGCACTATTAGCATCACGACAAAAAATCATTATTTGTGAATAAATACATACATAATCCTACATAATCATTAAGTGTAATCTCTTTAAACATACATAATCCTACAAAAAATCATTATTTGTGAATAAATACTAAATATACCGTGCATTAATTATTAGAGCATGAGGTCTTTTTTTGAGGGTGAGAGCATGAGCTCTAACAACAAGGCATACAAATCCACAACAAGAGAGTGGCAGCAATCGACACTGACCTCTCATTGACATTAAAATTTTGGGGGCATATTAGTCATTCTTAATTCTTATCAACATGTAATTCAAAATTAAAGAATTTACACCAAATTTTCATTCCCACTGCATAGGCTTGTTTGATACCAGCGGTAGCATCTTATCTAATTTCATTTTTCACTTGTAACATTGTCACGCCCACATTATAGTTATCAAGATTCATTTCAAATTTACTTATAGCAAATTTAGAATTTACTGTGATTTATTGCTTCTCCTTGTCTTTTTGCTATTTGGTTATACACTTGAATGTGTTGGTAATTTGTAATGTACTCTGACTTTCAGTTGAGTCAAAATTCACATTCTAAATTTATTTTTATTTTTATTTTAGTTTTTAATATTTTGATGAGGGGAGCGATGAAATTTAAACCCTAAATCTTGTACACAAACATGAGTTTACATCTTTGAATGTTTCCTTGGGGACTAAATTTGATGTGCTCAGAATATAAGCCTAGAATCTATGGTAAACGATGAAATTAATCACCTGTTATCGATAATTGAAATGGATGAGTACGAGAACGCAAAAATGGTAACTATTGTCTTGAATATATCACATAAACGGTGAATACAACGAGAAATACTATTTATAGAGCTACAACAAGGGTATTTCGGTCTTTTCTCACATATACACGCGTTCCTCATGTACTGGCTAATGGCTATAGGCGTGTGGGCCACCAAAGATGTCAATTGTCGGGTTTTTGTCCTTTTCCTCCAGCGGTTGGACGATACATGGCTGTCTAGAGACATTGATGTGGATTTAAGCTTCACCCGGGACGTATCCCTTTCATAAGATGCTCCCTCTATTTCAGCCATGTACCTGAAGATGATTGGGTACATTTTTCAGCTCTGTATGAGAGCATAGTTAAACTTATATATAAGAGACCGCATTTCTCGTTAGGGGTGGAAATCGGGTCGGGTTCAGGTACCCGAACCCGAACCCGAAAAATGGCCATTTGCTTGTACTGATACCGGTACCGATTTGATAATCCGGTTCCCTAATATCCGAGTCGAGTATTCGAGTATCCTAAATTACCCGAACAATTTCAATTTTCAAATGGCTTCCAATTTATTCAGATTATTAGGGTCTTTGGATATCCGAATTACCCGATTCGACTTAATCGAGTATCTTAATATCCGAAATTTTATAACAAAATTCAGTTAAACGCTTCTATATCATTATATAGATAGAAGTGTTGATAAAATTTCAAAATTCAGTTGAACGCTTCTATATCATTATATAGATAGAAGTGTTGATTACTAATAATTAATGTGAAGGTTTGCCTCGTAAAAATAAACTATATATATAGCATTTGTCTGATCAAATTGGATATTTGAGTAATATGAAAAATAAAATAGAACAGCTAATGAAGAATTAATATGCAACACAATGCAGAATTATACTCTGATCATTACATATCTCCAAAAAATAAATAAAAAAATATTTGAATGTTGCGTTTGTATAGAGAGGTTTTTGATAGTGTTTGTTACTTCTAAAATAGTAATTCCTAATTTTTTAGTGTGCCCTAAATTTGCATGCGTTCATGCTGTAGATATGAGTTTAATTCAGTTTTAACGGGAATGATTGGTAAGAAGTTAATTATCTCATTTCTGATAACTAAGATAACTCATTTCATAATAGACTACAATTAATCTCAAGTGACGTTTGTACAGAGAGTCAGATTAGTTAGAATAGAGTTTGAAAATTTAAAATGTAAACAATAAAATTAATTAAATAAAAAAATATATAATTTAAAAATATATAATATACCCGATCGGGTAATACCCGATATCCGATTTTTAGCCAACCCTAGTACAGATACCCTAATTATTCGGGTATCGAGTACACAATATCCGATCGGATTCGGGTCGGTACCGGTAATACCCGATACCCGATTCCGAACTTCCCACCCTTATTTCTCGCTGATTTCCTTCGAATATCCAGCCCTGTGTGTCCTTCCATGGAAAGTTATGACCCTGCTAGTATTACATGCATGTGTCATGATCAGAGATGCTGCATGATTTACTCCTCATCAATATCAAAACATGAATGTTTTAATTATTAATCAAATATTGGAAATCAGTTACAAAATTGAGTGGCAATTTTAAGATTAGAATAAAAAAAATTATCGATAAAAAAATTAAAAATATGACCTAAGTTATTTAAATTATCCAAATAATAAAATATGATAATATCGTGCCTATATAATTAGGGCATCGTCAACCTTAACTAACCTAGCCCATACACTCCAACCCCCATTTATTTTACCCTCAAGTCCTCAACCGTCAACCCCACTCTCTCTCTCTCTCTTTCTCTCTCTCTCTCAATATGCGACGCCTCATCTTGTAATACCATAATTTAACAAGAATATTTCTTATTACGCACTTTTAAATTTAAATACTAGATTTGTTTCATTAATTTAAAAAAAAACAACTAATTTAATATTCATATATGTAGTTAATTTAAGTGGTTATGAGATTTTATTTAAATATTTATAATAAATTTATATTTTGATTGTATTTATAATTTTTTTTATATGATAATTAAGTTATGTCTTTAAAAAAATCATTTTATGTATAAAAAATATAAAAACATTTCTTATAAATTGTAAAGGTGCAATGCCAGTAATGATAAAATAGATCAAAATAAAAATTGAGCCTTCTTTTTTTGTAAAGGGTGGCCTTGAGGTGAATTACTATTCTACCCTCCTTAACCTTTTCATCCCTTAAATGAGAGTGGCCTTTTTGATAAAAGTGGGCCTTTTCTTCCTGAATCCAGTCTGCGGTGGGCCCCATATCCAATAGCCGATTCCCATTTCCAAAACTCGATCTTCCTATTTTGATTGGATGTGGGCTATTGTTTCATTATCACATTATGCATCCCGAGTCAACACCCAACCCGCCCTCTTAAAACTGGTTCCCATTATTTTTGAAACAACACTCTATATTGAAGAGTCAATCCGGAGCTCGAGCCTGCGTCCGCACCTCTCACCGTGGCTGCTCTAAAAAGCAAAGATTGCATATTTCTAAATCACAACAAAAGTTTGGAACAATTGTCAAAACTAGAAAACATTTTAATTCTAATATATTATCATACTAATTTTTTTTATGTTTCAAAACTAAACTGGATCGAATTAATCCGTACTGAAAATCTAGTTTGTTGTTGCAATTTCGTGCGAACTATATGTAGAAATGGTGTTGACTGTTTTCCTACATCACTCAATGAGCCATGAACGATATTGTTTGTGTTAAACAAAAATGAAAAACATAATAATGTGAAGAGTGATGAATGTTTATGTTATTTTTTAATTTTTTAGTAACTTCTAAATGATGTGGTTTGTGAATGATGTGCTAAAATGATGTTCCATGATACTAGTATTATTTTTCGATGTATACGTAGCCCGCTTGAAACCAACTAGTTCGGTATCGGATAATTCAATGCAGTTTAAATTTGGAACATAATTTTTTATTCTTTTTACTTTTTTAGAACTTTGAAACATAATAAATTAATTTGGTACGAATATGTCACTTCCAAATTTCAAAATTTATAGTCCTATGAAAAATTAAATAGAGATAGATGTATTCGGATCAATTTAAATTATGTTTAAATGTAATGAAAAAATAAAAAAGAAAAGAAGAAATTTAAAAGCAAAAAAGCGAAAAGAAATTAAAGAAATTGGGAAAAAAAATAATTAACAATATAAGGAGATCTCATGTGAGTGTTTCACACTGTGCAGATTTATATATGCACAATAGTTTTTGTATTATAAATTAACTATCTACGGAAATGATTGATGTATAGACTGATATTTACCTTTTTTTTAGAGGGAGAGCGATATTTACCCTTAAAATAATAACAATAATATTTATAAATTTAGTATTTTTATTTTTATAGTATAAGTATATATACTAGTTTAACCCCCAAAAAAAACCTAAATTAATAACCAAATGAATTTACTTTTTAAGATTTCAAGCAACAAACCTTTTCCTTTGCGGTTTAAATGAATCCATTGTCCGATGCAGCTGAAGTCACGCATGCAATTTTGGAAATTTGTTTATGTACGAAAACAAAGGGAAAACGTATCTAAAAATGGAGTACTTTTTCTTATTCAGTATTCTCTCCGTTTCAATAATCTTGTCTCATTTTTTTTTTGTCTCAATAATATTATTATTTTTAAATTGGAAAAATATTAGAGGATAATTAGTACTCCTTAATTAAACCTAATTTTAATTAAGTGTATTAATTAAGTCAAACTTATTTAGGGCAATTATACCTACTCTATCGATCATTTTCACTCGGCTCTCTCTCTCTCTACCCAGAGCCTTCTCATTCCTCCTAGAAAACCCTAATTCCATCGGCGCCACCTCCCCTTTTCCCCTCCGTTTCGCCGGCGCCTCTCGGTGTATCGGCGCTTGCTTGTATATAGTCTCTGAGTTGATCGGCGGTTTGTTTCGATAAATCCACCTTTCCGCCGCCTTTCCCCTTGCCCCTTCTGTTCCGTCGGCCGCCCGAGAGTTTGAATCGGCACAGATATTAGCCAAGCGGCCTCGATCGGTAAATCCGCGGTGAGAGAGAAGGGGCGAGCTCTCTTCCGGTGGCGCGTTTGCTAGCTGTCGCGAAGGTTTTCTGGAGGGAGGAGAGGCGGGGAGAGGGAGCTGTCGGAAAAATTGAAGGATTCCGGCGAAATCTCTAACTTATGTCGCCGGAGAAGATGGCCACAAAAAAAAATTAAGATAACAACGTCAAACAACCGTTATCGTCGTGGGTTTATTTGCCCCTTTTTACGGACTATGGCGGAGATTTTTGCAACTGGGGGGTCAAAGCTCTAGGATTGTCTAGTTCAGGGATGGATCCGCACCTTTGCCCTTTTTTTCTTTAATGTTTTCACAAAAGCTTCAATTTCTCATTGATTATTACAGTATTTGAAACACTTGATAACAAATCGGCTTTTTCCTTCGACTAGGTTTTGTCCCATTGGGTTTTCCTAACAAGATTTCAATGAGGCAACATTTTTGTTTTAGGGATTGGTCAATCAAGGAAAAATGTTGTAAATATATCTTTATGTGTGTTGATCAAAAAATCTCCCTAAAACCCTAGCTTCCTACTTATATAAATAGAGGTCTTTGGCCCTCATATTGAATACACTCAATTCATATTTTCTTCTTTATTCTCTCGTTTCTCTCTAGTTTATAATAAAACTTATAAAGTTAATGTTCTTAGAAAAAAAATTACGCGCAAAATAAAAATCACCTTAAAAATAACAGAACTTAACAAATTTAACTTTCCGCCAAGTCACTCAAAGAAAAAAAGAAAAAACTTTCCGCCAAGTAGAATGCAGACAGACTTCATGTGTTAATGTTTAAAATATTTAGCCTATCTCCACAAATATTTACAATTTGACAAAAAAGTCTTATGCAGAAATCCTCAATTAATAGTTAAATATAAATAAAATAATTGTTAATAATAAATTTTATTAATCTCTAATTAAGGTTTAACAATAGTATGTAGTGGAACCATGCTCAACGCTGATCTTTTGGGTACCGTATGACATGGCGAAGTAAATAGCGGTTCTTAAAATTCATGAATTTTAATTTTTGATGCGTCATAATCAAAGTCGTTTTTTTTTTTTAACAAAAAAATCATAATTACAATGATGCACATTGAAATAGTAGAGTTTGAACTTTTAAAATTACTTTTTTATACAAAAAAGTCTCACCATTCGAATATTAGAGAATGGACCAGAATTTTTATACTAGAATGACCTTAAGTTTTGATTCCTGATTCGAAATCATCAAAATATTTATCTCAAAGGCAAAAGAATCTCCTGAAACTTTCCGAAAAAGGCAATATCCTTATCATATAATTATTTGAATTCGTCATTTGGTAAAAGAAAATCATCTGAATTCAGGGAAATGTCTATCCTAGGCCGAAGTGTAGAAGGCACTGCCGTTCAGATTTGAACACGTCATTTTGTAATAGAACCGGTTCTTTTAACTTTTAACAACTCAGACCGGTTTGGTTTGCTTTTTAATACCACTTTGTTTGAAATATCCTGTTTTGACTCTATGTCAACAGGTACCTATGAAAGCTAGTATTTTTTTTTTATTGTTTCTTTTATGTTCCAAGGCACTAAACGTGGGTTTACACGTAATGTAAACCGTTAAATATATTTATTTTATTATTTTGTTTTGCATTGGCATTTTAATCTTGTCCAGCACTCTTATATAATTTTTTTTTTTCGTGATGATCATATGTTGCGACCATCTTGGTTTTCATGCTGCATTTTTGTTGTAAAGAGTTGTTCTTGAAGAATTGAAGGTATTTTTTAACGTTTATACTATTTTTTCTATTTATTGCTTTAGATGTGGTTTTGTTTATTTTTTCTAGTTCATAATACTTGCTGGGTTTTAATTAATAATTTAATTTTTAATTTTCCAATTTACTTTTACAATATATTTTAAAATTGTGTATTTATACTATTTTAAGTTTATGTTAAAAACAATTTTTATACATTAGGAAATCTTTAGTTATTTTTTTAACTATGCATAATTAAGCACATGTAAATATGATTGTGTAATAACAATATAAATAATTGAAATGCATATATATACATATATATTCATTTTATTTATTTTTAATTTATATGTGTATGTTTTCAGTTTGTAGGTTGAATAAAATTCAATTTATAAATAATTAATATATATATATATATGTGTGTGTGTGTGTGTGTGTGTGTAGTTTGGAATTATAAATAATGTAATAAAATTAATCCCTACGTCCACCAAAAATAGTCTTAAAGGTGGACGGCACGAATTTTAATAAAAATAATTTTTGTATTGTGAGTTAAGAAAGATGCCCATTTAAAAAGTACTCCCTCCGTCCCACCGAACTTGAAGCGTTTCTTTTGGGTACTGGAATTAAGAAGTTGTAGATTAGTGTTTTAAGGGGTCGTTTGATTTACAGTTTAGGATTGATTAGGATTAAAATTATCTTGAGAAATTAGTGTGGATTAGTGTGGATTTATATTATTTCATGGGTGTTTGATATCATAGCTACTTAATCCTATATTATGTTTGATATCCATAGGATTATGTTGGATTATATTATCTAAAACCAAAACTATCCTCACATAATTTTAAAAATATCATGTGTGTCCACCATTACTTGGGCATTTGCATCGATATGCGTGAGGAAGGGTAGCAGAATTTTTCTCCAACTTCTCAGTATTAAATTTATCCGAGGGGGGTGGGCGGATTATTAGTATGGGTTAATCCCACAAAATAGCATGGAGAAGTATGATTAAGTAGGAGTTGACCATATTAACTGCACATGATATCAAACATCACACTAATCTGTATTAATTTAATTTATCCTACCTATAAACCCATATCAAACAGGCCCTAAGTATGTAGTATAAAAGTGATAAAGTAAGAGATAGAAGGTAATAAAGTGATAAAGTAGGAGAGATAATGTAATAAAATCATAAAGTAGGAGAGAGAAGATAGTAAATGGTGCAATTAGTTTTGTAAATTAGTGCTTTAAATTGCCTAATTTTTGTCAAAAACGGAAATGACTCAAGCTCGGTGGGACGGAGGGAGTAGTATTTATAATGATAATTAATTATATTTTGTGTGGAGAATATGGCCCACCATGCGATAGATAGTTTCCAAATATAGAAAGTGACTAAGTTTTGTGTACGTCTCAAAATAGCAAAAATTGACTATTTTTTGTGGACGGAGGGAGTATATAATATGTAGCTACTGTTCGATTTTATATTCGCTCATTCGAAACCATTCTAAATTAACTGGAAATAAAAAAAATGAATTTTAATTATATTAATAAAATTAATTGTCATGCCCTAAGATACTAAATGATTTTTGTTATATAGAAAAATAAATTAATATATTCTCAAATTGAAATAAGATTAGAGAAAAATTATTTGGAATTATCAAATTGAAGTATAATTAGTGAGAAATCGATTGGAGGTTATGAAATTGTAGCATGATTAGTTAAAATCGATGGAGGATTCCCAAAATCAAGTATGATTACGGGAAAATGAATTGGGGATTCTCAAATTCAAGTATAATTAGTGAAAAATCGATTGAGAACTTTCAAATTCAAGTATGATTAGTGGAGAATCGATTCGGAATTCTCAAATTCAAGAATGATTAGTGAAAAATCGATTGCGAATTTTCAAATTCAAGTATGATTAGTGAAAATATCAATTGGAGATTTTCAAATTCAAGTATGATTAGTGGGGAAAACAATTGAGGATTCTCAAATTCAAGTATGAATAGTGGGAAATCAATTAGGGATTCTCAAATTCAAGTATGATTAGTGGGAAATCGATTGGGGATTCTCAAATCCAAGTATGATTAGTGGGAAATCGATTGGGGATTCTCAAATTCAAGTATGAATAGTGGGAAATCAACTAATTGTGGATTCTCAAATTCAAGTATGATTAGTGGGAAATCGATTGAGGATTCTCAAATCGATTGTCATGCCCAAATTCAAGTATGATTAGTGGGGAAAACAATTGAGGATTCTCAAATTCAAGTATGAATAGTGGGAAATCAATTAGGGATTCTCAAATTCAAGTATGATTAATGGAAAATCGATTTGGGATTCTCAAATCCAAGTATGATTAGAGGAAAATCGATTAGGGATTCTCAAATCTAAGTATGATTAGTGGGAAATCGATTGAGGATTCTCAAATTCAAGTATGATTAGTGGAGAATTGATTGTGGAAAATCAATTGGGGATTATCAAATTCAAGTATGATTAGTGGAAAATCGATTGGGGATTCTCAAATCCAAGTATGATTAGTGGGAAATCGATTGAGGATTCTCAAACTCAAGTATGATTAGTGGAAAATCGATCGGGGATTCTCAAATTCAAGTATGATTAGTGGGAAATCGATTGAGGATTCTCAAATTCAATTATGATTAGTGAGAAATCAATTGGAGATTCTCAAATTCAAGTATGATTAGTGCAAAATCGACCGGGGATTCTCAAATTCAAGTATGATTAGTGAGAAATCAATTGGAGATTCTCAAATTCAAGTATGATTAGTGGATAATCGATTAGGAATTCTCAAATTTAAGAATGATTAGTGAAAAATCAATTGAGGATTCTCAAATTCAAGTATGATTAGTGAAATATCAATTGGGGATTCTCAAATTCAAGTATAATTAGTGGAAAATCGATTGGGGATTCTCAAATTTAAGTATGATTAGTGAAAAATCGATTGGAGATTCTCAAATTCAAGTATGATTAGTGGGAAATCGATTGAGGATTCTCAAATCCAAGTATAATTAGTGGAAAATCGATTGATGATTCTAAAATTTAAGTATGATTAGTGAAAAATCATTTGGAGATTATCAAACTCAAGTATGATTAGTGAAAAATTAATTGGGGATTATCAAATTCAAGTATGATTAGTGGAAAATGAATTGGGGATTGTCAAATTCAAGTATGATTAGTGGAAAATGAATTGAGGATTCTCAAATTCAAGTATAATTAGTGGAAAATCGATTGGGGATTCTCAAATTCAAGTATGATTAGTGGAGAATCGATTCGGAATTCTCAAATTCAAGAATGATTAGTGAAAAATCGATTGCGAATTCTCAAATCGATTGGTTTCTCACTATTCATACTTGAATTTGAGAATCTTCAATTGTTTTCCCCACTAATCATACTTGAATTTGAAAATCTCCAATTGATATTTTCACTAATCATACTTGAATTTGAAAATTCGCAGTCGATTTTTCACTAATCATTCTTGAATTTGAGAATTTCGAATCGATTATCCACTAATCATACTTGAATTTGAAAGTTCTCAATCGATTTTTCACTAATTATACTTGAATTTGAGAATCCCCAATTCATTTTCCCCTAATCATACTTCGATTTGGGAATCTTCCATCGATTTTAACTAATCATGCTACAATTTCATAACCTCCAATCGATTTCTCACTAATTATACTTCAATTTGATAATTCCAAATAATTTTTCTCTAATCTTATTTCAATTTGAGAATATATTAATTTATTTTTCTATATAACAAAAATACACATTTAGTATCTTAGGGCATGACAATTAATTTTATTAATATAATTAAAATTCAATTTTTTTATTTCCAGTTAATTTAGAATGGTTTCGAATGAGCGAATATAAAATCGAACAGTAGCTACATATTATATACTCCCTCCGTCCACAAAAAATAGTCAATTTTTGCTATTTTGAGACGTACACAAAACTTAGTCACTTTCTATATTTGGAAACTATCTATCGCATGGTGGGCCCTATTCTCCACACAAAATATAATTAATTATCATTATAAATACTACTCCCTCCGTCCCACCGAGCTTGAGTCATTTCCGTTTTTGATAAAAATTAGGCAATTTAAAGCACTAATTTACAAAACTAATTGCACCATTTACTATCTTCTCTCTCCTACTTTATCATTTTATTACATTATCTCTCCTACTTTATCACTTTATTACCTTCTATATCCTACTTTATCATTTTTATACTACAAACTTAAATACTAATCTACAACTTCTTAATTCCAGTACCCAAAAGAAACGCTTCAAGTTCGGCGGGACGGAGGGAGTACTTTTTAAATGGGCATCTTTCTTAGCTCACAATACAAAAATTATTTTTATTAAAATTCGTGCTGTCCACCTTTAAGACTATTTTTGGTGGACGTAGGGATTAATTTTATTACATTATTTACAATTCCAAACTATATATATACACACACACACACACATATATATATATATATATATTAATTATTTATAAATTGAATTTTATTCAACCTACAAACTGAAAACATACACATATAAATTAAAAATAAATAAAATGAATATATATGTATATATATGCATTTCAATTATTTATATTGTTATTACACAATCATATTTACATGTGCTTAATTATGCATAGTTAAAAAAATAACTAAAGATTTCCTAATGTATAAAATTTTTTTTTAACATAAACTTAAAATAGTATAAATACACAATTTTAAAATATATTGTAAAAGTAAATTGGAAAATTAAAAATTAAATTATTAATTAAAACCCAGCAAGTATTATGAACTAGAAAAAATAAACAAAACTACATCTAAAGCAATAAATAGAAAAAATAGTATAAACGTTAAAAAATACCTTCAATTCTTCAAGAACAACTCTTTACAACAAAAATGCAGCATGAAAACCAAGATGGTCGCAACATATGATCATCACGAAAAAAAAAAAATTACATAAGAGTGCTGGACAAGATTAAAATGCCAATGCAAAACAAAATAATAAAATAAATATATTTAACGGTTTACATTACGTGTAAACCCACGTTTAGTGCCTTGGAACATAAAAGAAACAATAAAAAAAATACTAGCTTTCATAGGTACCTGTTGACATAGAGTCAAAACAGGATATTTCAAACAAAGTGGTATTAAAAAGCAAACCAAACCGGTCTGAGTTGTTAAAAGTTAAAAGGACCGGTTCTATTACAAAATGACGTGTTCAAATCTGAAGGGCAGTGCCTTCTACACTTCGGCCTAGGATAGACATTTCCTGAATTCAGAATCTCATTTACTTTAAGACACTTAAATCTAAAAAGACTGAGAATGACCAGTCATACATGTACATACTTCCTTTCCGACCGCACCAATTTCTTTTTAATAAAGTTGTTTGCTTTTTAAGTATTTTGTTGCTTTCAATCATCGATTAGTCTATTTGTTTCATTTGCACGTCACTTGGTATTTATGGAAAGTAATTTGAATGTTTCTCGTTGCACCACCACACCACACTCAATTACTCATCACTAATGCTACATTTGTGCCAATTAATCGATTATATATTTCACTTTATATCTAGTTATATTTATTAAAACTAAAATTGATTACCCACTAACACTATATTTAGGGCTAGTTTGGTTTTCAATAAAGGATTATGTAGAATAATTTGTAACCAGGATATTTAGCGTGGATAATGACAGATTATTAATACTGAGTTGGTGTTTGCTATCATGGCTAAATACAGAATATTCTGGTTTAAGTTAATCCTAGGGGGAGGTGGTATTATTAATCCTAAGAAATCTGGATTAATAATACTGAGTCGTGGGATTAAACTGGGTCATCCGCATTAATATTAAATAATACCAAACACTAGACTGATATATACTAAATTAACTAATACAGTGCATTATTATGCATATTTCACTTGAAATATTAATTATTCCTTTCGTCCAGCATACAACGTCCCAATTTTCTATTTGTTTTTTGAGATGTCCCATTTTTAAGAGTACAATTTACACTAAATACATATGTCGAAGGAATTTATCTGATTGGATTAACTCTTATTATAGATTAGATTTAGAGTTAATATATAGACTTAGACCAGTTTTATATAGTAAATTTAAAATTTGATCTATAGAATAAAAAATTTAAAAATTGGCCACTTTTTGTGTAAAAGTACAAAATTATTCCTAACATTAAAATTTAAAAATTTAGGATTTTTTTTTTACTCCCCCTGCCCTGCCCCACCCCCTGTTATCAGGTCATGTAGGAACAAGGTTCAAGTCTACCGGTCTGTTAGGATGCCTCAGCTGCATACATCACTGCACTTCCACTTGACACCTATCGTAATGATAAACGGCTCGTCTCGCCGTGACCTTCTCTTGAATTCTCAAAACTTCTGTCGCTCCATCCCCCCAGGGGCAGAGAACCCGTCGCTGTCTCGGCTGTGCTACCGGAAGCTCTGGGGAAGTTGGAATAGCAGAGCACTCTACTTAGATGCTTTTAGACCCCCAAGCCAAAAAAAAAATTTACTCCCCCCGCCCTGCTCACCCTCGACCACCCACCCCTAAGCTAAAAA